>NC_064618.1:444758942-445383942 GCF_023898315.1 Schistocerca nitens | reverse complement strand
CGAACACATGAGCTATCTCCAGTAATATTGTTCATGAATGTATATATTCATTGTAGTAGGTGTTTTATGCCATTAATGCTGGATCAATTAACTGCGAAAAGTATGCTAGGAGTTGAGTGCTGGAAGTTGCTGGAAGACGAGGTACGCACAGAGATTCGTCACGTGGTCGTGGCCAAAAACTTGGAAGATTAATTCGAGACAGAGAACAACGCTTAGATAGCACTGGAGTCACAGTGAATAAATCACAGATGAAAAGTAAGTGGCTCTTTTGATGGGAAAATTGCTAATGTACGAGTAAAATATGATCAGTGACTAGTATTGTCAAACTTTTATTTCTATACCAATCGTGACTAAATAAAATGGCCAACTTCCCATCATTACGCAGACCAGTAATCTCAGACTTCTTGAGAACAGAGCATGACCGCTCTACTGACAACGAACAGTCTGGTCCTAAATAAAGCTATACAATGATAGGAAGCTGATAGTTTGATACAGGTGAAACAGATGGTTATAATCTGACTGCTCATCAGTGTACAGTCATCTAAAACTGGATGCATCTTTTCGAAACACCCATTACTTCTACACCTTATGTAATGCGAGAGTGAACACCAGACTTTACGCGAGACTAACCCGCCAATGCAAAAGGTGGCGTGAGTGTTGTTTTGTCAGAAGAGAAACAACAGAAGAATGAGTCGGTCCGAAGAGCTCAGTGTCTTGGAACGTTCAGTGGTCGCTGGTTGTCACCTGAGTAACAAACCAATCAAGGTCATTGCGACCTTTGTAAGGCTGCTTACCTCGACTGTTGGTGATGTGACTGTGAAGTAGAAATGCCAAGAAAACCACAGCTAAACCAAGACCAGGTAGACCTCATATACTGATGGATCCTGCCATAAAGCAGCACCTGTGTGACAATGTTTTGTCGACAATTGTTGTTGTGGTCTTCAGTACAGAGACTGTTTTGATACAGCTATCCACTGCAAGCTGCTTCATCTCCCAGTACGTACTGCAGCCTACATCCTTCTGGATCTGCTTATTGTTTTCATCTCTTGGTCTCCCTCTACGATTTTTACCCTCCACGCTGCCCTCCAATGCTAAATTTGTGACCCCTTCATGCCTCATAACATGTCCTACCAACCGGTCCATTCTTCTTGTCAAGTTGTGCCACAAACTCCTCTTCTTCCCAATTCTGTTCAATACCTCCTCATTATCTATGTGATCTACCCATTTAATCTTTAGCATTCTTCTGTAGCACCACATTTCGAAAGCTTCTATTCTCTTCTTGTCCAAACTATTTATCGTCCATGTTTCACTTCCATACATGGCTACACTCCATACAAATACTTTCACAAACGACTTCCTGACACTTAAATCTATACTCGATGTTAACAAATTTCTCTTCTTCAGAAACGCTTTCCTTGCCATTATATTTTATATCTTCTCTACTCGACCATCATCAGTTATTTTGCTCCCCAAATAGCAAAACTCCTTTACTACTTTAAGTGTCTCATTTCCTAATCTAATTCCCTCAGCATCCTCATTTTGCTTTTGTTGATGTTCATCTTATATCCTCCTTTCAAGACACTGCCCATTCCGTTCAACTGCTCTTTCGAGTCCTTTGCTGTCTCTGACAGAATTACAATGTCATCGGCGAACCTCAAAGTTTTTATTTCTTCTCATGGATTTTAATACCTACTCCGAATTTTTCTTTTGTTTCCTTTACTGCTTGTTCAATATACAGATTGAATAACATCTGGGAGAGGCTACAACCCAGTCTCACTCCCTTCTCAACCACTGCTTCTTTGTCATGCCCCTTGACTATTATAACTGCCATCTGGTTTCTGTAGAAATTGTAAATAGCCTTTCGCTCCCTATATTTTACCCGTGCCACCTTTAGAATTTGGAAGAGATAATAGCTTTCCCGAAATGGACTGGCCTGCACAGAGTCCGTACCCGAACACCTTTGTGCTGATTTACTTCGACTTCGCTCCAGCCTACCTTCTCTGGTTTCTGCTATTGAGGAAGAATGGGCTGCCTTTCCTACCCATACATTGGGACATCTCGCTGAAATTGTCCCTATCATCATAAAGGCGAGGGGTGAGCACAATCCATATTAATGTCCACTGAAAGCCGTACGGGTACTTTTAATCATATAGTGTACATCTTGACATATTTTAAAAATTTTTACATGCCGTAATATTATCCTAGACATCTTACTGAACCTATAACCAGCTTATAAATTAACACAAAAATAATATACTGGTTGATTCCTGCAGACAAGATAACAGCACCCAACCACTTCTTGTGTGGTTGCTGGTTGCCGTTATCTGCTCCACAAGAATAAACGTGTATTTTGTACATAGACACTGACTCAGAAATGTCAGTTTTCGACAAAATAGCAAGAATAATAATTACAACAGATAATAATAAAACTGAAGAAATCATTATTCTACCGATAAAGGACTCAAACAAAACCGTAGCCCGTCACAAAGCTTATCTGTTATATATACAGTATAAATCACCCGATTAAAAACTGGAGACAGGAGGTATCTGGATATAGAGATTAACAGAAATAAATATGTTTATATCCTTGTGTACGCAGATGACGTTACCATTTTGGAAGAAAGTAAAGATGAGCTACCAAAATCAGGTTATAGATTGTATCGATTAGGGAAAACAGACTATAACCTTAAAATATCAACAAAGAAATCTAAAACCTAATAATAATATATAATACACTACCTCAGTAGGTCTCCAGCTTTAATTTTTTAGGATGTGACATAAGCTGTGACATAGGCTCTGAGATTGACAAATATTAATCAGTATGCGGAATCATAAACAAAACCTTCCAGAACAAAGTACGGAAGGGAAAAAAATAAAAATTTTATAAATCCGTGGCTACACTTGTATTGCTACACGATAGCGAGTCTTGGATCACTAAAAGACGCGAGAAAAGTAAAGTACAAACAGTAGAACTGAGGTTTCTTAGGAAAGTGAGATATGCACCAGGGAATACCATATAAGAAACGAAGATATTAGGAATGAACAGATATTCACAAAATTAATGAAAAGACTGAATAAAATAAAACATTGTACATCTTCAAGTCCGGCGTTTTCTTCAGTCAAAACTTACGGGCTAAGACGTCGTGATCAATGTATTAAACTGCTTAGTGACACTTCATCACAACTGAGGGAGACATCTTCCGTTTTGCATCGGAAAATGCCTCCCGCAGCTGAGGACGAAATGTCAGTAAATAGTTTTATGCACCGACGACGACCTCTGAGCCCGGAAGTTTTGACTGAAGAAAATGAAACATCATGGAAACGTCACCTGCCAAGAATAAGTACAGAAGGGATCCCACGTCTGGACATATTGTACCAGCAAAGAGGAAGAATGGAAGTAGGAAGACCAAGAATTGAGGTGGCACAGAAAAGTGAAGACGGAACAAGCGCAAGTGCCCAAGCCTTCAAGTTCAGAAGAAGAAGAAGAAGAAGAAGACATGCTGTTTCCCTCTTTAAAACTGAAGCAGGTTGCGTTCAGCAAATTGTTATGGTCTTGTTGATGTACTTGGGGGAACAAGGGTATGCCGACACCCAGGAATAAGGCTTGTAACAGCCGGTTACACAGAGCAGAATATCGGCGGCGGTACAGATGCGGAGCAGCGCGATGGTGCGTGCGGCGTTGACGCCAGCAGGCGCGTCAGGCTCATGCATTTTAAGTGCTGTTTTGACGGAGCGCGGGCGGGCAGCGCGGTACAGCCTCGCAGGCGGACACAACTGCTTCCCCTGCACACTTACCCAGGCAGCCTTTGCCTCTTCCACGAGAGCGGCGGAAGGCACTTTCAGCAGTAGCGATATGCACATATACAGATGGCGGTAGTATCACATACACGAGCTACAAAAGGGCAATGCATTGGCAGAGCTGTCATTTGTATTCATGTGAAATGGTTTCCAACGTAATTATGGCCGCACGACGGGAACTAACAGGCTTTGGACGCGGAAATCGTTAGAGACTTCAGTATTCTGCCAAGTGCAGTGTCAAGAGCGTGCCGAGTATACCAAATTTCATGCATTACCTCTCACTATTCACAACGCAGTGGTGACGGCATTCACTTACGCGTTCGCGTAGAGTTGTCAGTGCTAACAGACAAGCAGCACTACGCGTAATGACCGCAGAAGTCGATGTGGAATGTACGCCGAACGTATCCGTCGGGACGGTGAGGTGAGATCTGGCGTTAACGGGCCACGGCAGCAGACGACCGACGCGAGTGCCTTTGCTAACAGCACGGCATCGCCTGGAGCGGCTCTCCTTAGCTCATGATGCTGTCGGTTGGACCCCAGACTACTAGAGAAACCGTGGCCTTGACCAGTTGCTAAGAGCTGATTGTAGGGTACGAGTGTGGCACTGACTCCACCAACCTATGTACCCAAATTGTCAACAACGTACTGTGCGTGCTGTTGGTGACTTCATAATGGTGTGGGCTGTGTTTACATGGCATGGGCTGGATCCTCTGCACGTTCGGCTGCTTACAGACCATTCGCATCTATTCGTGGACCATGTACCCAAACAACAACGGAATTTTTATGGATGACACTACACCATGTCACTGAGCCACAATTGTTCGCGATACATCTACATCTACATTTATACTCCGCAAGTCACCCAATGGTGTGTGGCGGAGGGCACTTTACGTGCCACTGTCATTATCTCCCTTTCCTGTTCCAGTCGCGTATGGTTCACGGGAAGAACGACTGTCGCAAAGCCTCCGTGCGCGCTCGAATCTTTCTAATTTAACATTCGTGAACTCCTCGGGAGGTATAAGTAGGGGGAAGCAATAGATTCGATACCTCATCCAGAAACGCACCCTCTCGAAACCTGGATAGCAAGCTGCACCGCGATGCAAAGCGCCTCTCTTGCACAGTCTGCCACTTGAGTTTGCTAAACATCTCCGTAACGCTATCACGCTTACCAAATAACCCTGTGACGAAACGCGCCGCTCTTCTTTGGATCTTCTCTATCTCCTCTGTATGGACTGGACTGGATCCTCTAACAGGTTTGAAGAACATTCGGGACAATTCGAACGAATGGTTTGGCCACCCAGATCGCCCTACGTGAGACCCATCGACCGTTTAGGGACATATTCGAGATCTCATTTCGTGCACAAAAACCTGCACCGGCAACACTTTCCCAATTACCACTGGCTATAGAAGCACTGTGGCTTAATATTTCTGCAGGGGACTTCCAACGACTTGCCTTGTCCATGCCTCACCGAGTTTTTGCTCTATGCCTGGCAAAACTAGGTTCGACACGATGTTAGCAGGCATTCCGTGACTTTTGTCACATCAGCGATCGTGGGTAACAAGTTTATATCGTTATGTGTCCGCTACTCTCTTAACTGGCATATAGTAAAATTTTGTAAGTCATTTCGGTCGTGTTACGATATATTTCTCCCTGGAGAGGAAATACGGAGGATTAAAAGGTCATAGAACTCAAAATGCACTGAACGATAAGGAACTAGTAAGTAACTAACGAATGCGTTGACATAATATTTTGCCTGAGAATGAACATGAAGCACCCAGAAAGGGATGAGGAAACGAAATGAAACCTTACTGTTTGGCAGGGTTTGTGAAGCTATTTCAGTGACTACAGAATCGATTGAAATTTACAAAGAACTTGGCAGCATCGGCCCAGTTATCAGAAGACGCTGGATCGTCTCCGTACAGGATGCATCTACTGATTCGGTTGGAAAGAATATTATAAAAGCCCGTGTATCCTTTCCTGACGAGACTGACCAACAGTTGTTGTAACTGGTGCTATATCCTGTGTACTGACAATGGGAGGGAGTTCATGTCCAAACTGGTCCCACACACGTTCTATCAGGTAGGGGGGGGGGGGGGGGCGGAGACAGGGAGAGTGTAGATATGTGGATCTCGCTGGCCACGAGAGTCCGTGAACATCACGTGCACGGTTTACAAGGACACGTGCCAATTGTGGACGAGCACTGTCGTGTTGAAAAATGGCACCTCGATTCCGTCACATGAGAGGTAACACAAGAGGACGCAGAACACGCCACCATCGTGTCGTGAGAGTCCTCTCTATCACTGTCAACCGTGATCTAAAATCATACATGATCGTGCCCCCCACTATGACGCCATAACAATGCTGTGCCTCTCTAAATGATACGTCTCTCCAGGTGGCTATTCTAATTGCTTAGGATGGTCATCCGGTATAGTAAGGAACCGCGATTCGTCACTGAACACAATAAGACACCATTCATCAACAGTCCGTGCTTCGCGATCGCGTTAACATTCCAAACGCTGCCATCTCTGTTATGGTGTTAACCGTAGCCTACGCATGGGATGGTAATTCCCTAGTCCGGCTGCTGCTTATCTTCGTCCAGTTGTGTAGGATGATACAGAACGTTGCAGGGAGTCCATTACTTGTTCTCGGATGGCAGGCGCAGAAATGAAAGAGTTAAGACGTGCTTGGTGCACATCCACTTGTTTTTCCTTCACCTAGAATATTTGTGTGTCTCAGTTGGGTTTTGAAACAGGACCGCAATCACGGAACCAATAACCCTTTTTCTTTATTCTTTCCTCGCTTAAAAGAGAAGTAGGCAACCCTAATCAGTTTTTTAACTCTTAAGGAATAAACTTCTCTCCGATTTAGTTCTCACGATAGCAGGGAGTAACACAGTTCGCTGCGTGTTCAGATATCCCCTAGCAGCATTAAAGGTACTCCTAAACAATTCGAACCGGGAAAAAATCTACCAACCAAAATGAAGTTTTAGCTATAACAAAGAACGAGTTAGTAACACAGTTACACTCGTGCAAATCCGCTGGCGATACACTGAACAACGTTGTACCTGCGGGTGTCAGGTGCAATATTCCGTTTTATGTTGAACAAGGATGTATGACGGTCTTGCGTGGTCAATACCCGGAACGATGATACAGTATACCTCACGATGATAGTCTGTTCATCTTTTCATTTCCTCTATGACTAGCGGTACTAATAGGAGCATTAACCTTATTAGGCATAAAGGAAAATGTATAAAATTTGATTTTCGAAACAGGAAGATGAAATTAATGTTTTGGCAATAATATTAGGTAAAAATCGGCGTCACAAAAATAGATACCATAGTCTTCTCACAAAGTTCTTCCAACATCGAAATCGGTATACGTTCCACAGTTGAACGTGTGCCGTCGAGTTCTTTGGGATCACCAGACAAACAAGTTCCATGTCCTCAGGTACGATGCTCGAACTGTTCTTTCACACTGACCACTCCAAGAAGCTAACAATAATACAGATATTTCTCTCTCACTGCGAAAGAACACATCTTTCAAATATCTTTTGACCTGGTCAGACGTGTGTTTACAAGATTTCGATGATGTCATAAGGATATTTGGGGCTTCACAAAGAGATTCTCGAATTCTCGATCCAAACTCACCACTGTTATTTTTAAAACTATGAAAACATTACCAGTTTAAATGAAGCTTCCTTAATTCCAAGTACTTAATTATTACATGTTGTTGACAGATGATGCAATCGATTGTAGTAATTATCTACTTGGTGTCAAGAGGGCTTCCTTCAACGTTATATAATGATATTCGCCACTCGAAGCTGATAGCACGAACAAAAATATTTGTCGATAATTAATTACATAATACAGCAGCTTTCTCCTGATTTCGTGATACAGTTATTTAAGTAAATTAAGTACACTGATTACGAAAATATTAAGAACACTGTTCACCATAGCCCTTAGGAAAAGGTTTATTATCGTTGCAGCGGGCGGCCTCACTTTCCTTTTCAGTGCTCTTCCAGTGTTCCTTAAGGGAATTCCATCTCGCGCCAATGCCGCATTGCGATAACGACGATTCGGCGTGCTTAACGATATCCTTAGTATGACTCAACGGTCCTTTTACTAATCCACTGCCAAGATATCCTCAGCAAACGCCTCCACAACCAGAACTCTACCAATCCTCCTCGAAGGCCTATTCATACTGTCTATCGTTGATAACCATGAAACTGCAGTTCGTTCGTTGTTTGTTCATAATTCATACAAATCTACAGTATTATTCCGATCCTGATGAAATGTGTTGCACACTTTACCTTCAAGACAACTGGAGGATCACTGCCCACATAAGATTTCGATTAGTCTCCTCCATAGCTATAATACTGAAAAACTATCGGCCCATGTTTCATGGCGCACAGTCTCAGTCTAACAGTCAGACAACTAAAATTTGATTTTCGTTTTTCATATAATTAGTGACCAAATTCAAAATGCTATCGTAATCTACTATGACGTAGGACTTTACATTTAAGGTTTAACACACTAAGACAAGTATTACAGTTATACTCGTCACTGTTTATATGTCTTCAGGCAACATAAACTCACTGCGCATAGATACCAAATTATATTCATCCAATGTTTGAGATTGAAACACTTAGTGACTTGCAACAAACTTCTGTATATATAAAGAAAAGTGTCCGTTTGTTTGTAATTCACATAGATGTACTGTTTTATTCCGACCTTGACGAAATGTTGCACAGTTTACGTTCAATAAGATTTCGTAATTTGACTTGAAACGTGTATGTAACGTATAAAGGGAGAAGTTGCTGCAAAAAATCTCTAAAAGTTCTTGGCCGATTTACTTCAAATTTCTGCACAATCTCCTAATGAATATTTGGGCGGACATAGGCCACGTAGTTTTAATATACGCAATATATATTATAATGTATAAACGAAAAAGTTGTTACCAAACATCTAGAAAAGTACTTGACCGATCTACTTCAAAATTAATAGCCGATTTACTTCGAATTTCTACTTTCAGAGGACACAATGAAGAAAATTAATGAAAAAGTAAATGCCCACCAAATAAACAGATCGTGGTAAACTGACTGTAATTCCTGTCTCGAGAATAAATTGCAGCAGCTATATATGTCTTGGAGGGAGTGCCATCAGACTTCATCAGAACGCCGGACGAGCAAAGGTCGAGAATTTGACATAAACGTGATTGCAAATTCTTATTTATCTCCTAATTAGCGTTGTTACATACGACATATACGACAGAAGATATTTTAGTGTGTTTTTAATAGTTATTTTTGTTATTAACATCCACAGTACCATACAAACGCTAAGGTAGATACCAACATAATACACTAGGTCGCGGGCAGATCAAAAGATCAAACATATCCAGAAATTTCCCCTTACTATGACGTACACTGTTCGAACATTTCGAGGTATACAGGAAAAGAGGGAAGGTGGAGGTGAACACCGAGTGGTGGGTGGATGGAGCAGGTGGGGAGAGAGAGAGAGAGAGACAGAGAGCAGGCAGGATGAGGTGGAGAGAGAGGGGAAGGAGATAAACAGAAAGAGGGAGAAGGAGGAGATGGACTAATAAAAGACTGGAACAAATATATACTCAGTTAGTTGCAAATAATTTGAAACCTTTAAGAAACTTTTATCGTTGACAACCCCGTGCAAAACGACTAAAGGGAAAAAGGCCATCGGTTTTTACACTACTGGCCATTAAAATTGCTACACCAAGAAGAAATGCAGAAGATAAAGGGTTATTCATTGGACGATTATATTATAGTAGAACTGACATGTGATTACATTTTCACGCAAATTGGGTGCATAGAACCTGAGAAATCAGTACCCAGAACAATCACCTCTGGCCGTAATAACGGCCTTGATACGCCTGGGCATTGAGTCAAACAGAGCTTGGATGGCGTGTACAGGTACAGCTGCCCATGCAGCTTCAACACGATACCACAGCTCACTAAGAGTAGTGACTGGCCTATTGTGACGAACTAGTTGCTCGGCCACCATTGACCAGACGTTTTTAGTTGGTGAGAGATGTGGGGAATGTGCTGGCCAGGGCAGCAGTCGAACATTTTCTATATCCAGAAAGGTCCGTACAGGACCTGCAACGTGCGGTCGTGCATTATCCTGCTGAAATGTAGGGTTTCGCAGGGATCGAATGAAGGGTAGAGCCACGGGTCGTAACACATCTGAAATGTAACATTCACTGTTCAAAGTGCCGTTAATGTGAACAAGAGGTGACCGAGACGTGTAACCAATGGCACCCCACACCATCACGCCAGGTGATACGCCAGTATGGCGATGACTAATACACGCTTCCAATGTGCGTTCACCGCGATGTCGCCAAACACGGATGCGACCATCATGATGCTGTAAACAGAACCTGGATTCATCCGAAAAAATGACGTTTTGCCATTCGTGCACCGAGGTTCGTCGTCGAGTACACCATCGCAGGCGCTCCTGTCTGTGATGCAGCGTCAAGGGTAACCGCACCCATGGTCTCCGAGCTGATAGTCCCTGCTGCTGCAAACATCGTCAAACTGTTCGTGCAGATGGTTGTTGTCTTGCAAACGTCCCCATCTGTTGACTCAGGGATCGAGACGTGGCTGCACAATCCGTTACAGCTATGCGGATAAGATGGCTGTCATCTAGACTGCTAGTGATACGAGGCCATTGGGATCCTGCACTGAGTTCCGTATAACGCTCCAGAAGCCACCGATTCCATATTCTGCTAACAGTCATTGGATCTCGACCAACGCGAGCAGCAGTGTCGCGATACGATAAACCGCAGTCGCGATAGGCTACAATCCGACGTTTATTAAAGTCGGAAACGTGACGGTACGCATTGCTCCTCCTTACGCGAGGCATCACGTCAACATTTCACCAGGGAACGCCGGTCTACCGCTGTTTGTGTGTGAGAAATCGGTTGGAAACTTTCCTCATGTCAGCACGTTGTAGGTGTCGCCACCGGCGCCAACCTTGTGTGAATGCTCTGAAAAGCTTATCATTTGCATATCACAGCATCTTCTCCCTGTCGGTTAAATTTCGCGTCTGTAGCACGTCATCTTCGTGGTGTAGCAATTTTTATTTGCCTGTAGTGAACATTTTCGCTGCTCATGCAGTAAAACTGCCGCATTAGGCATGGCCTTTTTACTTATTACTTCTTTACTAATAATCCCATGGGCAACACATATGGAGACAGTATCCACACATATCGCTGAATGTACCTGCATACTTGCATCATTGTTCGACACCTAATTCAGGATTATCATCTCATAAACATTCAGAAGCGTGGAACACTAGTTTTTTTTTTTTTAAGTTGAATGCAAATTACACAGGCTATAGGCCTTGTCATATAGTCTTCGATAATGAGAGCAGCTAACGGCTTCCAACAAACTCTAAAGTAATTTCAAATGTTTTCTAATCTTTTTCTCACTTATGTGTGTAACGTCAAACGTTCAATACAGAAACACATTTATAAAGTAATCAACATGGCTGTCCGATTTTGGACTCGGAAGATTACTGTTATTATTCGATTTGGACTGTAGAATCCACATCAGTAGCCAAACGATGCTTGTTCTCAGCCTTTTTCGTAGAAAAGGAGACAATTGACGTCAGTATTAATATACGTATCAATAGAGGGCTAATTAATGTCTCTGGTGCTGCGCTCTTGGTTTCTCTCGACATTCAGTTTTAAGCCGCTATTTCACTTCCATCTTTCACTCTCTTAAACAGTTGTTGCAAATGTTCTTTTTTTCAGATATCGTTTCAGTTCATTATGTCCTTTCAGTTACAGACACCACTTCTCATTACGTCTGGTACCATATCGAACAGCGGGTGAAATGCACCAGTCAATAGCGCCGCATGGTCCTCTGTGGCTCGATGAGGCACTTCAGCTGGATATGTCTTACGTGAGGAAATTTTTGGCCTGTGTTCCACATCGAGTCGTGGCTATTAGCAAGGCTAGGAGCCACTGACTCACGATGTTTCCTGGAGGTAATGAACTTTTGTCCAGCGTGGTTGTAAATCCCTGTGAAACTGGGACTGTAAGAAATTACGTGTGTGAATGTATGAAGCTTGTAATGTTTTACTTTATGGTTGTATTAACCTCAAAAGTCTAAAATGAATATAATATTATCTGTAGAGAATTAACTACCTTACCAAACCAAAACTAGATGCTTTCTTCTAACTTGCAAACGCAGTCAAATGAAAAATCGAAATCTACAACGTACTGGCAATGGCGGTAAAAATAAAATCTTATGAAAACGTCCAATAATTCGTAAGAATTTCCACATCTGTGCTGGAGCGGTAGCTAATGTACTATTTTTCTGTTTTACGCTAACCAGAGCAACGAACTTAACATATCCTAATCACTAATTCGAGACAGTTAGAAAGGTAGTATCGAAACACTGGGCAGTTTTTCTGTTCCTACGGGTCCTAAATTCGTATTTTCCGTCTTTTCTCTAAACCTTTTGACAGGAATTGTCCAAGAAAGCTACTGTAAATTCCTCTTACAATACTTGGCTAATTACATCACTGTCGATAGTTCGATGTACATTTGAACTGATACGTGACTTTATAACAACCGAAAAACTACTTATCTCTCGTGAAGATAAAGTTCAGGCAGTATGGCGCGATTTCACATTCACCCAGTACATACGTATGCGGTAACGTAGAGCATTATAATAGAGCATCTCTCTGTATCTCTCTCTTTCTGTCTCTGTTTGCGAGGGCGCAAGCGCACATGTGTGTGTGCTTTCTAGATATAAATTCAGAATAAAAATTGAACTCACTCATAATTTATTTAAAGCTTGATATAACAATGAACAATATTGAGCGTTAGTCCCATGACATCATTATTTTCTGCTATGCCTTCTGTTCGCGAACGAATTAAATGAAGTGACATGACTTTCAATCTCTTCTCTTTTATATAGCAGGTGAGAAATGATGAAAACCTACGCAGCAGCAATATACGCTCTCAAAGAGAGCATCATTGACCAGAATGAAAACACAACATAATCATCCACTAATTTACATGAATCATCGGGGAAAGTGTGTTTTAACATTTAGTAAATAAATCGTATAATTTAATAAGTGCATTCCACTTCTATTTTACCTGTTTCTGACTACAGTATTTGGATTACTATTTCATTTCTGACAAGGGTCGGTCTCCCATTTCCAGTGTGGCACCGTTGTGTTACTTCCGACAAGATTAAAAGTGTGTGCTGGTCGCAGACATGAACCCGGACCACTTTCTTACGCGAGTAGTTCTTTCATCAACTCGCGATCCACCTTCACAGTTACTATTCTGCCAATTCCTTTTCAGGACTTTCCAAAGTTCGTAGCACCTGCTCTAGATATCTTGTTAACGCAGCGCTCCTAAGAGAAGGGGAAGTGAATCTTGCCTGGATGAATGTACTGGCAATGGAACAGAATGAGAAAGATGAGAGGCAAGATTGGAGCCCTGCTCCAGCTCCACGTACAGCTTTCACATATTTGTGACAAGACGGAACTGTAGGCCTGCCTCTGCCATCAGTGGGCGGGGCGGTAAACGTGGCAGCATCCGTGTACTCCTCCTACATCATTTCTACACTACTGGCCATTAAAATTGCTACACCAAGAAAATGCAGATGATAAACGGATATTCATTGGACGAGTGTATTATACTAGAACTGACATGTGACTACATTTTCACGCAATTTGGGTGCATAGATCCTGAGAAATCAGTGCCCAGAACAACCACCTCTGGCCGTAATAACGGCCTTGAAACGCCTGGGCATTGAGTCAAACAGAGCTAGGATGGTGTGTACAGGTACAGCTGCCCATGCAGCTTCAACAAGATACCACAGTTCATCAAGACTAGTGACTGCCGTATTGTGACGAGCCAGTTGCTCGGCCACCATTGACCAGACGTTTTCAGTTGGTGAGAGATCTAAAGAATGTGCTGGCCAGGGCAGCAGTCGAACATTTTCTGTATCCAGAAAGGCCCGTAGAGGACCTGCAACGTGCGGTCGTGCATTATCCTGCTGAAATGTAGGGTTTCGCAAGGGATTGAATGAAGGGTAAAGCCACGGGTTGTAACACATCTTAAATGTAACGTCCACTGTTGAACGTGCCGTCAATGCGAACAAGAGGTAACTGAGACGTGTAACCAATGGCATCCCATACTATCACGCCGGGTGATACGCCAGTATGGCGATGACGAATGCACGCTTCCAATGTGCGTTCACCGCGATGTCGCCAAACACGGATGCGACCATCATGATGCTGTAAACAGAACCTGGATTCATCCGAAAAAATGACGTTTTGCCATTCGTGCACCCAGGTTCGTCGTTGAGTATACTATCGCAAGCGCTCCCGTCTGTGATGCACAGTCAAGGGTAACCGCAGCCATGCTCACCGAGCTGCTGCAAACGTCGTCGAACTGTTCGTGCAGATAGTTGTTGTCTTGGAAACGCCCCCATCTGTTGACTCAGGGATCGACACGTGGCTGCACGATCCGTTACAGCCATGCGGATAAGGTGCCTGTCATCTCGACTGCTAGTGATACGGGGCCGTTGGAATCCAGCACGGCGTTCCGTATTACCCTTCTGAACCCACCGATTCCATATTCTGCTAACAGTCACTGGATCTCGACCAACGCGAGCAGCAATGTTGCGATACGATAAACCGCAATCGCGATAGGCTACAATCCGACCTTTATAAAAGTCTGAAACGTGATGGTACGCATTTCTCCTCCTTGCACGAGGCATCACAACGACGTTTCACCAGGCAACGCCGGCAACTGCTGTTTGTGTATGAGAAATCGGTTGCTAACTTTCCTCATGTCAGCACGTTGTAGGTGTCGCCACCGGTGCCAACCTTGTGTGAATGCCCTGAAAAGCTAATCATTTGCATATCACAGCATCTTCTTCCTGTCGGTTAAAATTCACGTCTGTAGCACGTCATCTTCGTGGTGTATCAATTTTAATGGCCAGTAGTGTATTTATACATGTTCCAGTCACAAGTATAGTATACGTGCGCTTAACATTGCTACTTCTCTGAGGTATATTTTGCGAGTACTAAATTCGTTATTGGCTTTACAGTGCGTCGTTATTTATAATAGTTTGAGCAATATTAAATAGAAGCCGACCTTTCGAGCAATCTGCATAGGTCATTTTCGGGGCAACTAAACAGCAGCGTCAGTTTCTTGAAGCCGACCGCGGTATGTCGGTTTTTTATAGGTAGAAGGCTGATGACTCATTTTCTGGGTCGATCTCTGTTCTTATTCAAATAACAGGAAAAAATATCGTATACAACATGAAGGTAAGAAATGTTAGACTATCCACCATGTCAATATAAACCCACTCATTAAACGCGACCGAGCGAGGGGGCGCAGTGGCTAGCACACTGGACTCGCATTCGGGAGGACGACGGTTCAATCCCACGGCCGGCCATCCTGGTTTAGGTTTCCCGTAATTTCCCTAAATCGCTCCTTTGAAAGGGCACGGCAGACTTCGTCCTCAATCCAATGAGACCGATGACCTCGCTGTCTGGTGTCCTCCCACAAACAATCCAATCCAATGTAATCCATGACGATGAAAATTGGTCCACGGAGGAGTACTGTTATTAGAGGAAAATGCTGGAAAAACAATACCGTGGATAGAGTGGAAACATGACCATTTACAAAAAAAAAAAAAAAAAAAAAATCTTCAGATATGTTCTTACACTACCTGTCATTTCCTCCGACGTGGTTTTCTTCTGTATGCATATTCGTAGACAGACAATGTCGTTTTGCGAACTAGCGGATTGATAGGTCACAATCTCATAACAAGCTCTGCACATTTATATACTCGACAATGCATGTGCCATAACCAGGACTTAGAGTACCTCATATGAGTGTTCCAGTAGCGTCTGATCAACTGGACTAGGAGAAAAAAATTGTCAGTGCCGAGCAGTTTTCTGGTATAATTTTTCTCTGACAAAGACAGGAAATTTCTGCAGCAGTTTGAAAAAAACGTAAAAACTGCGTCCAGGTCGGTCTGAGAGTTTATAACGAGTGACTTCACTCCTTGCAAAACAATAATCATCATTCTTCGAAGAGAGCACTGTTCCACTGCAGTAATTAACATACAGCAGACAACCAGTATATATAACTTACACCAGGTACCTGTGCAGTTATCTACACTTCCAATTCGGTAATCCAAGCTTTCGCAAAATAAGGAATAGGCCTTACCAAATAACGCAGCAAGTAAGAGAAAAAAAATTCACAGCACTTTTTGTAGGATGAAGAGGACGACACATTGGGAAGCATGCTACAATTTTACACATCTTCTTGCTTCATTCTAAGTCAAAATCTGCATCTGCGTTCCTCAAGGCACCTTACAGTGTACGGCGAAGGGTACCTTGTTTGCCACTGTAACTTTCCCAGTTTCTTGTTCCAGTCACAGATGATTTTCTGGAAGAATGATTGCTGATAATCGTCCATGTCGCCTCGAATCTCTCTAGGTTTACTTTCGTGGTGTTTATGCGAGATGCACATGGTAGGAGGCCATATATTAGCTGACTCTTCTAGGAACGTACACTCTCATCACTTTAACAGTAAATCCCACTGCGATGCCGAACGCCTCTCTTGCAGCGTCTGCCAATGCAGTAGGCTGAGCTTCTCCGTGGTGCATTAGTGCTTCGCAAATGAACCTGTAACGAAACGTACAGCTCTTCTTTGGATTATCTCTATTTCCTCTATCAATCCTTCTGGTATGGATCACAAACTGACGAGCAATATTCAAGTGTTGATCGATCGAGGGCTTTGTTATCTACCTCCTTTGTGCTTGGACTGTAGTTTCTGAAAATTCTTCCCATGAAGCTCTGTCTGGCGCCTGCCTTACCTCCAATCAATGTTATGTGATCGCTCCACTTTAAAACGCTCTCTACAGAGATTCCAAGTTAGGGCCTCAGATTTCTCCGTAATTTATCTGTGTATGAAATACTGATTTTTTTTTCAAAAGCTTTCTCCTCGTGTGACTCGTCATTATGACATCGTATTCAACTGCTGAGCAATACTGACTGGTGGTTGGCCCCGTATTGCGCTTATGAACAGTGTCGTGAAGCTTTAATCTCAGCGAGAGGCTGAATTTGGAATAATGAAAATGAATCTAATGAAATCCCAAAAGAAACTAATTGTGTACTCAGTGAACACTATTTAACTGAAAGTTAATACTGAACTGCGTTATGAAAGTTACGTAACGTGAAGTGCAAAATCTAACTTGAAATCGCCATAAAATAAAATACTGCTCAACTTGGAAGAAAATAACTGTTTAAGACTACCTTCACTGTTCGCTGTAAATTAATCAGCTTACTTAACACCTGAAAATACTCGGAAGCAATTTTTTTTTCCCAGAAACAGTCTGCGGCATAAGGTGCAGTGCACACACGACAGAATATTAGAAACTTTACTAAGAATGATGGAGGAGGGTTTTGGGTTAAAGAGAAGTACTCTTGAAAAATTAAATCTGATAGTTGTCAAAAGAAGACTGTACAACATAAGGAGACTCTAACAATTACGAAATTCACTCATTACAAAAATTACAGACATTTAAACCAATTGTTTTATTTGTGACATAATGAAAATATAGAGATCAAATTAAAACTGATCCTGATTATTATTAGTTATCTAAGGGAGAAAGAATTCCTTCAATTAATAGTTCTGGCAGACAAACATTTCAGTCTTGCACTTCATTGGTTATCTTGAAATATTCCTCTAAAAATCTCCTCGGCCATATAGTCAAGAAAATATCTTTACCAACAAGTTTTCATCTCCATAATGAAGTGTTTCAGGTAATTACTCCCAGATTCATAATATCACATCTAATTCTTTGAATCTCAACTGCTGTCTACTATACCTCTAATAAGACTGCCCTGCCGTTGCAAAAGTGATTGATGACCAAGACTATATTAAACACTGAATCAAGGATCTTATCCACTATCCGTGCAGCGGGCTTATGCATCTCCGTCTCAGTATTGTAAAGATGAAATATGTACAATGGCAAGAATTATATGAAAACTTTACAATGGATGTGACTGCTTCCAGTAACTGCTCTGGTATGATGTAATAATGGGTCTTTCTCCCCATTTACGCTCAATACGTTACATCTCTTTATGATGAGGGTCAAATACCTATCCCCACATGAAAAATCGATACTCCGTAGGTCTTCCTGCATTTTGCTACAATTTGCGTTGCGACATCTCTCTATACAAAAGCATCCATATGTAAAAACTCCGCTACTTTCACTAGTCATACTGTAAGTATTTTATCCATCAAAACATGCCATTACCAAAGCGCTACTGTACCATTAGTTGTATCAAAAGCAAGTGTAGGCCTTTATTCTTCCTACATTACTAGACAAAATAGAGACTCCGCTTTACGAATTCATCGGTGCGTTCAATCCCTTGTGTTTAAATTTGCATATAAATCTAACATGTAAGACGAAATACAAAAACTGAGGCTCTTACTGGATTCCTGAAACACGTAATTCCCGGATGAATGAGAGAGGCGTTATTGTCGTCTTTTTTTAGCTCACTACACGACTTCCCGCAGGAAATCCTCTTTCATCATGCGGTCTCCAGCGCGGGCACGCATGCCTTTTGTCAGAAACGCGTCAGTACGTCCGTTCCGGCCGAGGAGAGGTGGCCATTGTCTCTCGCCTACGCACTCCACTGTAGTGGGGCAGGCGGCCATTGTGAGGGCAGCGGGTGGACTGCCCGCACCCTGCACTCTGCAGCTTTTATCGGCAGGCAGGCGCTCTTCCTCGCTGTTCTTTTCAGCACCTCGAGCCTTCACAATGCCGCTCTTAATCTCCTCCTGCAACTACGACCGATATTCACGATATCGTTTGTTGAAACTGGCGCTAAAGACGTAAGAAACAATTCATCATTACAAGTCGCCATGCATATTTCTGAGCGTCGTCTCCATCCTGTGCGGTTAGCAGCTTCTCTTAGATCCTGCTGAAGACGCAGACCAGAGATCGTCTTCATTTGATTAGAATTATAAACACATAAAAGCGTACGGCAATGTTGTACTGCCTGCCATACTATGGAAAAAAATCTTCCGTCAGTCAGATTTGTAATTTGCATTCATAATGCAAGTAAGGCGTCTTTTAAATTTCCTCGATATACCGGAAGGAGTTCCATTAAGAGGACTGGTTCGTAAACACAAGGAGAAATCTTCAAAAATCTGTCAGTTTTCCAAATAGTGTAGCTAAAAAAAAAATTATAAGGCATGTGAAGAAGATCAGGTTTTTGTTGAAATGTGGAAATATGCAAGTGACACAGTCAAGACCTCCTTACACATGGCTCTAACAAAAATCTGGGTAACAGAACGATTCCCCGAACATTGGACCACAGCTATCATCCACCCACTACACAAAAAGGGAGATAAGAGCAACCCAGACAACTACAGAGGTATCTCTCTCCTAGATTGCACACACAAAATTCTATCCAAGATCCTATATGAAAGAATCAAGGAGCAATTAGAACAGGAGTTATGGGAATATCAGGGAGGTTTCAGACCATTGAGAAGCTGTGCAGAGCAGATAATTAGTTTAAAATTGATTATGGCGTACTACAAGAAACGGAACAAACCTCTGGCAATAACATTTGAAGATTTTAAGAAGGCATATGACTGTCTCCACAGACTTCAGCATTAAAAATTTTAAGAAATCTAGGACTCCATCCAAAACTAATTAAAATAATACAGCTCACGCTAACCAACACCAAATCAAAAGTGAAGTTTAGAGGAGAAACTTCGGAACCATTCCTCACAGAAACAGGCTTAAGGCACGGTGACTGCCTATCACCATTACTGTTCAACTGTGCACTGGAATACATAATGAGAGAATGGTACAACGACAATCCAAAGATGATAAGAATTGGAAGTGCAAAAGATGATATTAGCTTCAACTGCTTGGGATTCGCTGATGATCTTGCTCTCCTAGCCAACACCGTTCAAGAAGCCAGGCAACAAGTGAAATCACTACAAGAAATAGCAGAGAAAGTAGGCCTTAGAATATCATTTGAAAAAACGGAGATTATGTTAACTGATCCACCACTTGTAAACAAAATTACAATAGAACAGGAAATCAAAATTGTTGATAAATTTAAATATTTAAGCGAAATAATAACATACAATCTAAATGAGAAGCCATCATGGCAGAATAGAATAAAAAAAGCTGAACTACGCAAATTACATTACCAAAACTACATACAACAAAAAAAGCCTATCTATAGATGCAAAATCAAAACACTATAAAACAGTTACACAACCAGAAATAACGTATGCAGCTGAAACTATCTTCAAAACAACAAATACAGCAGAAAATGACAGAATACTAAAAATAGAAAGAAGAATAATTAGAACATGTATAAATAAACAGTATAAAATACACTCCTGGAAATTGAAATAAGAACACCGTGAATTCATTGTCCCAGGAAGGGGAAACTTTATTGACACATTCCTGGGGTCAGATACATCACATGATCACACTGACAGAACCACAGGCACATAGACACAGGCAACAGAGCATGCACAATGTCGGCACTAGTACAGTGTATATCCACCTTTCGCAGCAATGCAGGCTGCTATTCTCCCATGGAGACGATCGTAGAGATGCTGGATGTAGTCCTGTGGAACGGCTTGCCATGCCATTTCCACCTGGCGCCTCAGTTGGACCAGCGTTCGTGCTGGACGTGCAGACCGCGTGAGACGACGCTTCATCCAGTCCCAAACATGCTCAATGGGGGACAGATCCGGAGATCTTGCTGGCCAGGGTAGTTGACTTACACCTTCTAGAGCACGTTGGGTGGCACGGGATACATGCGGACGTGCATTGTCCTGTTGGAACAGCAAGGTCCCTTGCCGGTCTAGGAATGGTAGAACGATGGGTTCGATGACGGTTTGGATGTACCGTGCACTATTCAGTGTCCCCTCGACGATCACCAGTGGTGTACGGCCAGTGTAGGAGATCGCTCCCCACACCATGATGCCGGGTGTTGGCCCTGTGTGCCTCGGTCGTATGCAGTCCTGATTGTGGCGCTCACCTGCACGGCGCCAAACACCCATACAACCATCATTGGCACCAAGGCAGAAGCGACTCTCATCGCTGAAGACGACACGTCTCCATTCGTCCCTCCATTCACGCCTGTCGCGACACCACTGGAGGCGGGCTGCACGATGTTGGGGCGTGAGCGGAAGACGGCCTAACGGTGTGCGGGACCGTAGCCCAGCTTCATGGAGACGGTTGCGAATGGTCCTCGCCGATACCCCAGGAGCAACAGTGTCCCTAATTTGCTGGGAAGTGGCGGTGCGGTCCCCTACGGCACTGCGTACGATCCTACGGTCTTGGCGTGCATCCGTGCGTCGCTGCGGTCCGGTCCCAGGTCGACGGGCACGTGCACCTTCCGCCGACCACTGGCGACAACATCGATGTACTGTGGAGACCTCACGCCCCACGTGTTGAGCAATTCGGCGGCACGTCCACCCGTCCTCCCGCATGCCCACTATACGCCCTCGCTCAAAGTCCGTCAACTGCACATACGGTTCAGGGCCACGCTGTCGCGGCATGCTACCAGTGTTAAAGACTGCGATGGAGCTCCGTATGCCACGGCAAACTGGCTGACACTGACGGCGGCGGTGCACAAATGCTGCGCAGCTAGCGCCATTCGACGGCCAACACCGCGGTTCCTGGTGTGTCCGCTGTGCCGTGCGTGTGATCATTGCTTGTACAGCGCTCTCGCAGTGTCCGGAGCAAGTATGGTGGGTCTGACACACCGGTGTCAATGTGTTCTTTTTTCCATTTCCAGGAGTGTAAATGGACATTGGAGAACAGCATCAAATGAAACAGTATATAAGAAAATAGAAACAGTCATGAGCACGATCAGGAAGAAACGCGTCTCATTCTTTGCACATCTGATGAGGACTTCAGGAAACAGAATAGCAAGACCGACATTAAATGGATCACAGAAATTAAGGAAGATATAAAAGAACTCCAAATTACAGTAGATGACCTACAAAACAAGACAGAGAAAACCAAAATACCGCAAGACCCTCAAACCAGACTAAAAATGAAAATCAATAAAAGGAGTACAGTAAGAGTGGTCTCAGATGAAGAAAGAAAGAAAATATCAGAAAGAATAAAGAAATATTGGGCAGACAGAAGAGCAAAACACCTTTCATATAAGAATAGACTCTAATAATCATATTACCTAAATATCATATTAAGTTATTGTTGGGACAAATTGTATCCCTGTGTAATAACTTCTTTACAACTTTGTATTTTTGACTAGAGTGGTCCAATGAAGGCCATAAAATAAATAAAAAAAGTGTAGCTCAAAAATGATAGTTTTAAGCCCACGTAATGCTTACCTTCTTTTAACAGATCGCCTGGGAACTATTTGATGTTTGCATCACAGCTTTGATCTCACGCTTTTCCCCTGTCTTTAGTTTCTGTTCCAAGTGAAATAAAGCATGTTAATTATTTATGTACAGCACAGAAATACGTATCTCAAAATAAAAACAAAACAGAAGCTTGATATTTTTCGGGAATTTCCTTCAACGGTTATGTTTAAAGTAGACTTTTAAAAAGATGTTACTGCCATAAACTATGGTTCAAAATTTTTTTAATAACGATTTTCAAAAATTTTGGTAATTAAGTCATACTTTTTCTTTAGATAAGTCTTTAACTTCCATATTTAAGTCATAAGAATAACAATTTTAGTTAAGTATGCTTCAGGGCAGTACACAAAATTTTAGCCCTCTACCTGTAATAGTTGTCAACTAATGCGCACCAGAACATAAAAAAGTGAACTTCCAGAAAATTCAAGCTAAAGTTCAAGTTTGTCTCTCTCTAGCTACCCTGCATAACACTAATGCATCCTAGCTGAATATTCATCTTGTATCTGGTATTGTTCTCACTTCCTTTTCTTTTTCAGACTTTTCTTCTTATTCTTGCTTCTTTCATGCTTTCCAACACTGATTTCTCTGCTTCGATGTGTCTCCTCCTGTCAATAAAAATTAAAGATATTAGCACTCCCATCAATTTCATAACCTTAAATCTTGACGCTGCAGCATTAGTGAAGTTAACAGAGCATTAGCACAACTATTTTCAAAGTATTTAGTCCTACCAGTATAGCTTTCGGTATCCATTCCCATATACAGTTGTTAAAACTCTCATTTGGGTCTGGAATCCTTCTATGTAATTACTTCTCTAATCTAATCTTGTACACTAAGACATAGAGACTAAAAAGTCATAACAACAACCAAACGACAACAAATTATGTTTTGAACACAGCTGTCTCCGTGACATGGAGGTGTCGTCATGTGCGCAGACATTTTTAAAGTTCTCTAATTTTGACGTTCTTCAGTACAATTTTTTCGAAGCAAACTTTTTTGTTCAGATAACTAGAGAGAAATTTTCTAAGACAAAAATTAAAAAATCGATTTTTAACATTTATTCACTTACTGGTTCCCTTAACAGCTATCAAACGTCGAAGTGATATGCAGATTTCGCTTTGAATTAGTTATTAAAGAAGATCCTCTTCATAGCGGTTAAATGGTGGGTACCATCTGAGGCTAATAGTTTAGAAATGGACGATAGTAAAGTTCCGAAATCTTTCAAGAAACAGTAAACAATAATGTTCCCAGACGTACATAAAACTTTAGCACACGATGTGCAACCCACAACCCAGATGACCGAGAGAGAGAGTGCAGATCCTGTGCCAGATACTAAGCTGCTACAATTTCCTTGCGAACGTCGAACAGTTGCTTGATATTTAAGACATATGGTGTCAGGAAACATTAGAAGCAGGGAACCTAAGGACATCACACACATCCATGCCCGAGGCAGGATTCGAACCTGCGACCGTAGCGGTCACGCGGTTCCAGACTGAAGCGCCTAGAACCGCACGGACACACCGGCAGGCCAGTGATCCTGAGTGGCATCTATTCTATTGGTAGGTTTCCGGAGCTACGTAGCACCAGATGTCTACGTACAGGTCACTCAATTCCTGGAAACTACGGGACGGTCGTTTGTGGCGAGAAGCTGGCACGTGATAGCTCACCATAAGTGAACCATCGGGTTAATATCAGGTGAGCGTGAGCTCACTATCATGCTAGTCAAACAACATTAGCATGAGTCTGGCCTCGTGACACAGACAGTTATCCAGGTGGAAGATGGTATCACCATCGGGGAAGACATCAACCGTGAAAGGATGCAGGGGTTGGCAACATTGTCGATGTATACCACAGTTGTCATGGTGCCTCCGATTACTGCTACATATCCAATGAAAGCCCAAATTAACGTCCCCCTTAGTCTAATACTGACCCCTTCAGTCTGTGCCTGTGGCGTAGTGCATGTTTGGAGCAGTCGTCCGCCTGAATGGTGGCATATCCTGACATGACCATTGAGTGATTTGACAAGAAACGTGTTTCATACGACAAGGAAACATTTTTCCACTCGTCTACGATCCAAACTCGATGATCTCGTGCCCAATGAAATCTTAATTCACAACGTTGCTGGGAATTCGTAGGGGTGGTCTGCTGCGGAATCCCATGTTCCACAGTGTGCATCAGAACGTGCGCTCCAAAGCTCTTGCACCTGCACCAGGACTGTTTTCCGTCTTCAGAGCTGCCAGAGCTCTTTGAAAGATCGTCCCATATCCTGATTTACAGAACGTGGGAACTGGACACCAAATCGTCACAAGAAAGCTACAATTTACTGTCCAGGTGATTACAATTGGGACTCGAAATTCGAAGAATTAACCCAAGAAAGGTGCATTTTTAATTGCACAACATGCTATTTGACATTAATGCGTTTGCCTCCCTACACAACTAACATGAGTGTGACGGATTTCCTATCATAAGTTTATATAAATCTTCAATTTTTTTATATCCCTCCAAACTTAATGATTGCTGGGAGACAAGGATCGTATATTCCGAACAGTGCTGTGAGTACCACAATAATTCCTTGATTTATTCAGTTCAGCAGAGAAGTAACACGACAAATTAATAATACACTCCTGGAAATGGAAAAAAGAACACATTGACACCGGTGTGTCAGACCCACCATACTTGCTCCGGACACTGCGAGAGGGCTGTACAAGCAATGATCACAGCACGGCACAGCGGACACACCAGGAACCGCGGTGTTGGCCGTCGAATGGCGCTAGCTGCGCAGCATTTGTGCACCGCCGCCGTCAGTGTCAGCCAGTTTGCCGTGGCATACGGAGCTCCATCGCAGTCTTTAACACTGGTAGCATGCCGCGACAGCGTGCACGTGAACCGTATGTGCAGCTGACGGACTTTGAGCGAGGGCGTATAGTGGGCATGCGGGAGGCCGGGTGGACGTACCGCCGAATTGCTCAACACGTGGGGCGTGAGGTCTCCACAGTACATCGATGTTGTCGCCAGTGGTCGGCGGAAGGTGCACGTGCCCGTCGACCTGGGACCGGACCGCAGCGACGCACGGATGCACGCCAAGACCGTAGGATCGTACGCAGTGCCGTAGGGGACCGCACCGCCACTTCCCAGCAAATTAGGGACACTGTTGCTCCTGGGGTATCGGCGAGGACCATTCGCAACCGTCTCCATGAAGCTGGGCTACGGTCCCGCACACCGTTAGGCCGTCTTCCGCTCACGCCCCAATATCGTGCAGCCCGCCTCCAGTGGTGCCGCGACAGGCGTGAATGGAGGGACGAATGGAGACGTGTCGTCTTCAGCGATGAGAGTCGCTTCTGCCTTGGTGCCAATGATGGTTGTATGGGTGTTTGGCGCCGTCCAGGTGAGCGCCACAATCAGGACTGCATACGACCGAGGCACACAGGGCCAACACCCGGCATCATGGTGTGGGGAGCGATCTCCTACACTGGCCGTACACCACTGGTGATCGTCGAGGGGACACTGAATAGTGCACGGTACATCCAAACCGTCATCGAACCCATCGTTCTACCATTCCTAGACCGGCAAGGGACCTTGCTGTTCCAACAGGACAATGCACGTCCGCATGTATCCCGTGCCACCCAACGTGCTCTAGAAGGTGTAAGTCAACTACCCTGGCCAGCAAGATCTCCGGATCTGTCCCCCATTGAGCATGTTTGGGACTGGATGAAGCGTCGTCTCACGCGGTCTGCACGTCCAGCACGAACGCTGGTCCAACTGAGGCGCCAGGTGGAAATGGCATGGCAAGCCGTTCCACAGGACTACATCCAGCATCTCTACGATCGTCTCCATGGGAGAATAGCAGCCTGCATTGCTGCGAAAGGTGGATATACACTGTACTAGTGCCGACATTGTGCATGCTCTGTTGCCTGTGTCTATGTGCCTGTGGTTCTGTCAGTGTGATCATGTGATGTATCTGACCCCAGGAATGTGTCAATAAAGTTTCCCCTTCCTGGGACAATGAATTCACGGTGTTCTTATTTCAATTTCCAGGAGTGTATCTCCTCTGTCCACCTCCTTAGCAGGCTATGACCCTAATTTGTTTTTTTAAATAAAGAAACCCGTATAGTAATTCCATTGATTTATGAGTTAGAACTAGCAGACGGGAATATTAAAACAATTTAGTCAGGAATCAAGCAAATAACTGAAATTAATGAGGTAAAGGGGATTGTATCCAATGAAAATAACAGGATTTGATACGAGTATCGAGTTGTTTAAGACGAATCCTCCACAAAGGTATGAAAAAAAGTTTTTGTCACTGCTCCATTAACAGTTACAAACTGAAGTTTGGTAGTGTTCCGGACGTTTTCAGTTGGTGAGAGATATGCAGAATGTGCTGGCCATGGCAGCAGTCGAAAATTTTCTGTATCCAGAAAGGCCCATACAGGACCTGCAACATGCGATCGTGCATTATCCTGCTGAAATGTAGGGTTTCGCAGGGATCGAATGAAGGGTAGAGCCACGGGTCGTAACACATCTGAAATGTAACGTCCACTGTTCAAAGGGCCGTCAATGCGAACAAGAGGTGACCGAGACGTGTAACCAATGGCACCCCGTACCATCACGCCAGGTGATACGCCAGTATGGCGATGACGAATACATGCTTCCAATGTTCGTTCATCTCGATGTCGCCAAACACGGATGCGACCATCATGATGCTGTAAACAGAACCTGGATTCATCCGAAAAAATGACGTTTTGCCATTCGTGCACCCAGGTTCGTCATTGAGTACACCATCGCAGGCGCTCCTGTCTGTGATGCAGCGTCAAGGGTAACCGCAGCCATGGTCTCCAAGCAGATACTCCCTGCTGCGGTAAACTTCGTCGAACTGTTCGTGCAGATGGTTGTTGTCTTGCCAACGTCCCCATCTGTTGACTCAGGGATCGAGACGTGGCTGCACGATCCGTTACAGCCATGCGGATAAGATGCCTGTCATCTCGACTGCTAGTGATACGAGGCCATTGGGATCCAGCACGGCCTTAGTAGAGGGACAAGGGGCTTGCCACCCCACTCTCCACTGTTACCAAATTTATTCAAGATGGCAGAGATGACGTCATCCAAGATGGTGGCATGTAGACTTGGAAACATCGCATGACGTCATCCAAGATGGCGGATTCTGGCCGGAGAATAGTCCAATTGTGCTATGTCCATTAACCTAACCTTCAAAAAAATTGGCAGGAAGTTAGAATTTTGGCGGAAAAATTGCCCAATTGTGCTACGTCCACTAACCTAAACCTCCAGAAGAAAAAAAATGACAGGAAGTTTGAATTCCAACAGGATAATGCATGCAAAGACCGTACTTGTCTTTATTATTATTATTGATTATCATTTATTAGCATTCATTATCATTTATTATTATTTATTACCATTTATTATTATTTATTATCATTTATTATTAATTATTCTTATTGACCTGCCTCCACTAGAAAATTCCCTCCAAATTCAAATTCCAACATGATAATGGCTGCAAAACCTTACTTTTGTTTATTATTCATTATCATTCATTATCATTTATTAAGATTCATTATCATTCATTTTCATTCATTATCATTTATTAACATTCATTATCATTCATTGTCATTTATTATCATTCATTATCATTTATTATCATTTATTATTATTTATTATTATTGACCTGCCTCCACTAGAAATTCCCTCCAAATTGAAATTCCAACACGATAATGGCTGCAAAACCTAACTTTTGTTTATTATTCATTATCATTTATTAACATTCGTTATAAAAATGCAGTAAATGAATCTGGCAAAAGGGAATACAAACGTCTCAAAAATGAGATCGACAGAAAGTGCAAAATGGCTAAGCAGGGATGGCTAGAGGACAAATGTAAGGATGTAGAGGCTTGTCTCACTAGGGGTAAGATAGATACTGCCTACAGAAAAATTAAAGAGACCTTTGGAGAGAAGAGAACCACTTGTATGAATATCAAGAGCTCAGATGGCAACCCAGTTCTAAGCAAAGAAGGGAAGGCAGAAAGGTGGAAGGAGTATATAGAGGGTTTATACAAGGGCGATGTACTTCAAGACAATATTATAGAAATGGAAGAGAATGTAGATGAAGATGAAATGGGAGATAAGATACTGCGTGAAGAGTTTGACAGAGCACTGAAAGACCTGAGTCGAAACAAGGCCCCGGGAGTAGACAACATTCCATTAGAACTACTGATGGCCTTGGGAGAGCCAGTCATGACAAAACTCTACCATCTGGTGAGCAAGATGTATGAGACAGGCGAAATACCCACAGACTTCAAGAAGAATATAATAATTCCAATACCAAAGAAAGCAGGTGTTGATAGATGTGAAAATTATCGAACTATCAGTTTAATAAGTCACAGCTGCAAAATACTAACGCGAATTCTTTACAGACGAATGGAAAAACTGGTAGAAGCGGACCTCGGGGAAGATCAGTTTGGATTCCGTAGAAATGTTGGAACACGTGAGGCAATACTAACCTTACGACTTATCCTAGAAGAAAGATTAAGAAAAGGCAAACCTACGTTTCTAGCATTTGTAGACTTAGAGAAAGCTTTTGACAACGTTAACTGGAATACTCTCTTTCAAATTCTGAAGGTGGCAGGGGTAAAATACAGGGAGCGAAAGGCTATTTACAATTTGTACAGAAACCAGATGGCAGTTATAAGAGTCCAGGGGCATGAAAGGGAAGCAGTGGTTGGGAAAGGAGTAAGACAGGGTTGTAGGCTCTCCCCGATGTTATTCAATCTGTATATTGAGCAAGCAGTAAAGGAAACAAAAGAAAAATTCGAAGTAGGTATTAAAATTCATGGAGAAGAAGTAAAAACTTTGAGGTTCGCCGATGACATTGTAATTCTGTCAGAGACAGCAAAGGACTTGGAAGAGCAGTTGAACGGAATGGACAGTGTCTTGAAAGGAGGATATAAGATGAACATCAACAAAAGCAAAACGAGGATAATGGAATGTAGTCTAATTAAATCGGGTGATGCTGAGGGGATTAGATTAGGAAATGAGACACTTAAAGTAGTAAAGGAGTTTTGCTATTTAGGGAGTAAAATAACTGATGATGGTCGAAGTAGAGAGGATATAAAATGTAGACTGGCAATGGCAAGGAAATCGTTTCTGAAGAAGAGAAATTTGTTAACATCGAGTATAGATTTAAGTGTCAGGAAGTCGTTTCTGAAAGTATTTGTATGGAGTGTAGCCATGTATGGAAGTGAAACATGGACGATAACCAGTTTGGACAAGAAGAGAATAGAAGCTTTCGAAATGTGGTGCTACAGAAGAATGCTGAAGATAAGGTGGGTAGATCACGTAACTAATGAGGAGGTATTGAATAGGATTGGGGAGAAGAGAAGTTTGTGGCACAACTTGACTAGAAGAAGGGATCGGTTGGTAGGACATGTTTTGAGGCATCAAGGGATCACAAATTTAGCATTGGGAGGGCAGCATGGAGGGTAAAAATCGTAGAGGGAGACCAAGAGATCAATACACTAAGCAGATTCAGAAGGATGTAGGTTGCAGTAGGTACTGGGAGACGAAGAAGCTTGCACAGGATAGAGTAGCATGGAGAGCTGCATCAAACCAGTCTCAGGACTGAAGACCACAACAACAACACATCATTTATTATCATTCATTATCATTTATTATCATTCATTATTATCATTCATTATTATAGGCCTACCTCCACTAGAAAAATGCGCCAAATGCAAATTCCAACACGATATTGTCTCGAAAACTGTACTTCTATGTATTATTATCATTTATTATTTATTCAAGATGTCCGATTCTCGGTGAGCAAGCCAATCTCCTTACATCCATAGCAAAAATCCATCACAAGTTCAAATCCCCAACACCGTAGCTGATAACATGTAAGAGCTTTCTCCGTCACTTATCTTTTCTTTTCACTGGTAGACTATCATAATCGCGTCAAATGATAAACTGCACTTATAGTAACGTAAGTCACGTCCTTTGATTTTGCAGGGGGGAAGGGGCTGAAGACTTTATTTCAAACAGTACGGTTATCACTTGTTCTCCAACACAGTCAGTACACACATCTTTGATATCGCAGTGCAGTCACCACGACGTCCGCGCTCCAACTGAATTAGTTCAAATCCTCGCCACCCCCTGGGCAGCATGCTGAGACACTACCTACGCCTGTCACGTGAGGCGGCCGGTCACTAGCACGGGGGCGAGCCCAGCGATCGCTCCCACATAGTAAACATGTTTTTGCTGGAGACGCTGGAACTTGTCGAGTTTGACGTCACAGCGGCCCCTTGTACGCTCACCACGTGCATTCGTCGCCTCCACATGTTTCCCACCAAAATTTTCTGCCTCGGAGCTGAATCGCACAACGGTCGGCCGTTTCCCTGCAACACTTTCGGCACCACGTTCAAACCTGTCGATGCCGACCTCACACAGCCGTTCGCCACGTGTTCCTGTGCAAGCGAGAATGTAGTGCTACACTTTTGGCGGCAAAGTTTGCTCGATAGTGGAATCCGCCATGACTATATAACAGCACCTTTGGACCGCACTAAAACGCCCGCTAATTGACTCGCTATCGCGCGCGTGCGTAATATCTGTACAATCGTTGCGCCGCCGCCCCGCTTACGTCACATATCCTCTATACACACAACGAACATAGCCTTCTGTAAATACATGGAAAATTACTCTTTATTTCAGACATTACGGTCATGCAGGTGTGTGACTTCTCCATGCTCACACAGCGAAACTCCAGAGTGCAGCTGATGTACGCGCGGCCGACTGATTCCGCTCCCTGGCCTGCTGACATCAACAACACCCCCACGGCTAGCGCGCCAGGTAGGCGGTGGCGAGCGACGCCTGAGGGTCCCGCCACAAATGGTCGGCCGCGCCCGCAAGCACTTAATGCCGTACACGATGGAACCTGTTGTCCGCGTGCCGTAGAAAGGATACGTTTGGCGCCAGAGTTTGACCGACAGTGAAATCCACCATGACCGTATAACAGCACGTTCGCTCGTCGCGAGAACGCTTGCTAAGTCACTCTCACCACCCCAGCCATATTAAATAATTGAATTTACAGTTTCATATACGTATTCAAACGTGTACAACTCACTAATATCACGGACGGAGGAACGAATTTACTTTATTTAGGAATGGAGTATATATATCACACCAACATGTCCCAGAGTCTCCAGCCAAGTTCATCTTCCGAGCGCTCGTGACAGGCGACACATGTGAAAGCTGCATTGTTCTTCTCATGTATACCACCGGCGTCTCAGGTCTAGACCTGCCTTAACGTCTATTCTCAGAATAGCTCATAGCTCGTTGACACACTCAATTAACGCGGCCGGGAAAACATTTACTACTCGCATGCAACCAAGATGGTGACGGAAAAACCAAATCACTCTGATCTGCGCTGCAGGCACGTGTAATCATTGAGAACACTATTTATTTTTTTTCGAACAACTTATGTAACCATACCGTGTATCTATCACGCTGTCACAAAACACCAATCCCAGATGTGCCCTGGACCATGTTGCACAGCCCACAAAACACTCGTTCGACCTATACTTGTGTATTGCTCATCAATGTGGGATCCGTACCAGATCGGGTTGATGGAGGAGATAGAGAAGATCCAAAAAAGAGCGGCGCGTTTCGTCACAGGGTTATTTGGTAACCGTGATAGCGTTACGGAGATGTTTAGAAAACTCAAGTGGCAGACTCTGCAAGAGAGGCGCTCTACATCGCGGTGTAGCTTGCTCGCCAGGTTTCGAGAGGGTGCGTTTCTGAATGAGGTATCGAATATATTGCTTCCCCCTACTTATACCTCCCGAGGAGATCACGAATGTAAAATTAGAGAGATTAGAGCGCGCACGGAGGCTTTCAGACAGTCGTTCTTCCCGCGAACCGTACGCGACTGGAACAGGAAAGGGAGGTAATGACAGTGGCACGTAAAGTGCCCTCCGCCAAACACCGTTGGGTGGCTTGCGGAGTATAAATGTAGATGTAGATGTAGATGTAGACAGGCACCCAATCATAATTTCAGTACACACTATGGCAAACTGCTACTAAATAATACATCACACAGATGTGTAAATACGCTCAGTACTCGTAAACTATCCTAATAACGCATAGCAGAGCCGGCAGATCCGCTCGCAAAATAACTCAGCAGACGTGCACAGGTACCCCCACTCTGTACCCTGCTCACTGGATCGTGAAGTCAGCCATCCGTCTGATTTCAGAGCTCGCACAGCCCCTGCTTGGCTTCCGCAAGCCTAAGTTGGCGCGGTCAACGCACTCATCAGCGGTCAAAGCACACACATATGTAGGTCCAGGACCGTAATCCCAAGCCGCGATGACCGAACGCGGGTGAAAGTCACCTTTATATCAACGTAGCATTATTCCAAAGCGCAGCCTCCATACGCTAGACCCATCATACCAGCACATGTCTTTACCTCCTATGACACTGTAGCACACTGCACATTGCCCCTTACAAGACATTACACGGCCCTTCAACTAAACATAACTGCACATCCCTGCTCTCACCTCGTCACGTGACCAGCCATCTAAAAACCTTCTCAATATTAATCCTACTTTACAACTTTTTTAAAAAAAATAAGATCTAATTTACACCTCCCACTGCACTTAACCTCACACCCGTCCCACCATCACCATACGCAAACGTCCTCAACCCTATCTTGACACTCATATGTCACCCCACAAACCATGCCCATCAATCAATTTACCATTCTCATCCCCTCTTTTCGAATTACAAACGTAGCCTCTATCTAAACACCAATCAACACATCTTCCTCTCACTTTCAACAGTAAAATTAATTTTATACACACCCAGAAATACCATACCCAATTAAAGATTCAAACTTTTATACAAAGCATCAAGCACATACGACAATATTCAAAGCCTGGTCCCTGATCTCTACAATTTAAGTCGGAGAAACACATATCTATTACCTTCTGCAACCTGTCTATAAACGGAACGATCTCAGTTACTATAACAGAACCTTGTTTTGACCATTCGCCGGAAATGCGCGCAATGTTGTACGTCTCAAACTAGGTACAAGTACAAGAGATCCTCAACACCCTATCACCTTTATCCTCTACCATCAAACAGTGAAAAAGTCGCGAAGGCACCAATGCGACCCACCTCCTGTGCGGACAAATGGAATTCACAATACTCCCCCCCAATAACTCAGAGTGCAACCATCCCAGAATTCCTAACAGCTCACCTAATCCAACACCTCAAACTACAAATGCCTATATGAACAAGATCATATTAAATATACACTCAGGCTGCAGAGAGCCCTTTAAAGTTTGATCACCCATACTCTAAGCGAATGAGAAGCTGCCTCTGGCGCTTGTTCAAACAGTGTTTTCTAAAACTCTTTTGCACACTGCCGAGCATTTCATCTTTCTGCCGCGACTTCGAAGTCATTGTCTGATTCTAAACAGACATGAAGACGGACTGATGCACGGTCTCTCACAGGAAACTATACCTTACACCTTATAAATCATATTTTTACAGTCAATAGAAAAACATTGAATGATTTTAAATAAAGGACACCCACAACACAAGGAAAATAGAAGAGCCTGCTGGCGTTGTAGCCACTTCCCTCGAAAGTGATTGACCACCTCTACATTTAAACTCATATGTCGCAGTGACCATATAGTTTATAACTCTGCATTCAATTTCTAGTGATTGCTCACTTTTGCACACAAGTACATGATCACTGATTTCGGTGCTAGCAACCCTGGAAGTTGCGGTCCATCAACCAAAATTTCTCCCCCAACTCAAGCAAGCAATGTCAGTCAGTCATTATGTCGTACCCAATGCACAGATGCGATGGATAAGACACCACTGGTCTACTGTAATGTTATCCATGACAGCTGATATCGCGAAAAATTTTACAGTAAGTCCAACACTGGCCAATCATGTGACAGCTTGTTTTCTTAATTTCAGTATCATAGCTAAACCATACATCCTCTAATTTGCAAGTATCATTGCGATCATTCATAGATGACTGCTCAACACGTCCATTCACACTTAATTCTCGAACACATAAAGACGATCAAATTATACCAGACAACGCTATACATATTTCTAAGACCTCACGCATAGTACTCGATCAATCACTCTGTGTATGGCGTCACAGAGCTATCTAGTCCTTTTACGTTAAAAGACCATCCTCACCTCGGCATTGACCTACCTACCCCACAACATCGCTACCCTATTATTCAGATCCATCCATGCGACCGCGACATAAGGTATCGTTCTGTGTTCTAAAATTGTCTCTAAATGTAACCAAGGCGTATCCAGTCACCTCCACATTCGAAAGAAATGCGAAAACTGATTAGCGCACAGATATAAACTAACCTAATATAGACCGAAATGTGTTGGAAATGAGAACGTACTTGATTATCTTCTGGTTCGCAGGGGGGAATTTGTACATGGAGTCAAGTATGCGGCAGCAAGAGGAATGCAGGAAAACGGTGACTTCGAAGCGAGCCGAATAAGGAAGGCAGTCAATTTTTTCTCGTTGAGTTCGTATTATAGTGTATGTCTACTGAGGTAGCAGAGATACACGTGAGTTGAATACTGTATTTGATCCTTTTCAGGAGGACAGAGAAACATTCACGTCTAAACTTATTCACATCTGTGTTAAATCATAACAGAGGGTTTACGGGATGATCGATTGAGACAGAGCTGCAACTAGGTACGATTCAAACGTTGACTCATTTATTCTAGAGAAGGACAAGTTGCTGAAGGTAGATTTTTTTACCTGTATTCTATTTGGATGCTTTAGTCATGTGATATAGCTAGCGTTCTAGTCATATGCGGCTACGTGTTTGGTATATGGTTGAAAGCGCTGTCTACTTGCGATCGTTAACGGTGAACCCGTCGGACATCAGAGGACTTCCATCTCATGTGTGATGAAGGCTGACACATTCCTCTAAATGCACTTTGATTTACGCGATCCCCACACTGTCGCATGCGTGGTGTAAAATCGAGACGTCAGCGTCATAATTAAGTTACCTGTGGGTATTTGTGAGGGCCTGTAATCATTGTGTACACACTTACCTGACAGACGGGAGTTTACAGAGTCGATGACGGGATGACTTTTAATTTTCACATGTTGGACGCTGCTGTTATACGTATCTGTTTGCTTACAGGATGTACTGGCTGCTAATAACTATCATTTTTTATATAGACCTGATGGAGTAATAATATTTTTCTAATAATAATTATAATAAATGATAATGAATGATAATAAATGATAATGAATGATAACAAATGATAATGAATGGTAATAAATGACAATGAATGATAATGAATCTTAATAAATGATAATGAATGATAAAAATACGGTTTTGCAAGCATTATCAAGTTGGAATTCGAATTTTGAGGGAATTTTCTAGTGGAGGCAGGTCAATAATAATTAATAATAATAAATGATAATAAAATATGAATGTTAATGAATGATAATCATTAAAATTAAATTAACTCCATTAGCAAAGAAAAAATCCCACCAGAAGAAGAAGAGAACCTATGACCCTCATAAACTGATACAAAATGAGGATTATGAAGCACAAACCAGGGATATAAAAATAACAGATGATCTGGAAGAAATAATTCCCAAATTGAAACAAATAGCTGAACAAGTTGCCCCTATAAATCCAAGGAAAAAACACCAGTGGTGGAACGATGAATGTGATGAAGCAGTGTTGGATCGACACCAAGCCTGGTTAAGGCATCAAAATGAAAAAACAGAAAAATCATATTTGGAACTCACAAAACAAAGGAAGACAACACAAAAAATAATAAGGAGAGTTAAACGTCAGTACCAAAAAGATATACTTCTAATGATAGAAACAAATAGTGAAAAAACAAACTCAAGAGACTATTACAAAATATTTGGCAGACAATTACAAAGATATGATCCTCCAACATTAATGTTAAAAGATAAAGATAATAGCCTAGCCCATAGCAATAGTAAAAATACAGAAATTCTAGCAGAAATATTTAACAAGTTACTAAATTGTGAAGATCCCCCAGAACTTCTTCAGATAAACACAGAAACCCCAATTAAAACACCAGCAGAAAATATAAATCCACCTACAATTAATGAGGTCTACAGAGCTTTGAAAGAACTCAAAAACTACAAAGCAAGTGGAGAAGATCAAACGTTTGCTGAACTTTGGAAATATGCAGCAGAACCAGTAAAGATAGCATTACACAAATGCATAGTAAAAATCAGGAATGAAGAGAAATTACCAGAAAATTGGACTACTGCTATAATACATCCATTACATAAGAAAGGAGAAAAATCAAATCCAGACAACTATAGAGGAATTTCCCTTTTGGACTGCACGTATAAGATCATGTCAAGAATACTATACAACCGCTGTAAAGATCAGCTAGAACTGGAACTGGGAGAATATCAAGGAGGATTTAGATCCTGGAGAAGCTGCCCAGAACAGATAATCACCCTGAAGTTAGTTATGGATGTCTACAAAAGAAGGCAAAAACAACTAGTCATAACCTTTGTAGATTTCAAAAAGGCGTATGATTGCATCCATAGATCTTCAATGATGAAAATATTAAGGAATTTTGGACTTCATCCTAAATTAATAAAAATGATACAGTTAACCTTAACAAACACCAAATCCAAAGTAAAATTTAGAGGAGAAATATCTGAACCATTTACGATTAAAACAGGGTTGAGACAGGGAGATTGTTTATCACCATTGCTATTCAATTGTGCTCTTGAATATGTAATGAGAGAATGGTACAAGGAAAATCCTATGAATATTAAAATTGGGACTAAGAAAGATAAAATAAACCTAAATTGCTTGGGATTTGCTGATGACCTAGCATTACTAGCTAATAATATTCAGGAAGCCACGAAACAAATAACAAGCTTACAAAATATAGCACAAAAATTAGGACTCCAAATATCATTTGAAAAGACTGAAATAATGGTAACGGATCCACTTGTAATAGATCACATCACAGTGAATAATAGGGAAATTAAAATAGTGAAACAATTTAAATACCTGGGTGAAATTATAACACATAAATTGGACGAGAAACCTGCATGGCGAGCAAGAACTAATAAAATGATAAAAGCTCAAAAACTAACGTGGTCTACGTACAATAAAAAATGTCTATCAATTAAAACAAAATTAAAACATTACAAGACGGTGGTTCAACCAGAGGTTACATACGGAAGTGAAACTCTTTTTAAAGTCACCCAGAAAAACAGAATTGACAAAATTTTAAAAGTAGAGAGAAGAATTGCTAGAACATGCATAAATAAGAAATATCAAAAAGCTGGGCAATGGCGGATAGTTCCAAATGAAGTGGTATACAGAGAACTGGAGCCCATCACTGATACTATACGAAAGAAAAGGATCTCTTTTTGTGGTCACATTCTGAGGACACCAGAAACCAGATTATCAAGGAAAATTATTGAGAAACTCTGGAAGTTGAAACAACAAGGAGGATGGCTTAAGGAAATAAGAGAGGATATGGAAGAACTGGAAATAACCCTGGATGATTTGCAGAACAAAACGCCAAATTTAAAGAAGTTGAAGGACACAGAAATAAGATTTAAACCAAAAATTGACAAACGACATACAATGAAAAGGGTATTTACAGATGAGGAACGACGAAAAGCATCGGAACGAATGAAGAGATACTGGGCCACTCGGAAGGGGAAAATACCAAAGAAGAGGACCAGAAATGATTGACTGAAGTGGTCCAATGAGGCCGTAAAAGCAGAAGAAGAAGAAGAAGAAGAATGATAATCAATAAAAATAAAAAGACAAGTACGGTTTTTGCATGCATTATCCTGTTGGAATTGAAACTTCCCGCCATTTTTTCTTCTGGCGGCTTAGGTTAGTGGACGTAGCACAACTGGACTATTTTCCCGCCAAAATTCAAAATTCGCGCCATTTTTTCTAAATGCACTTTGATTTACGCGACCCCCAACCTGTCGCATGCTTGGTGTAAAATCGAGACTTCAGCGTCGTAACTAAGCTGTGGGTATTTGTGAGGGGCTGTAATCATTGTGTACACACTTACCCGATAGACGGGAGTTTACAGAGTCAGTGATGGGATGAGTTTTAATTTTCACATTTTGGACGCTGCTGTAATACTTATCTGTCAGCTTGTAGGATGTACCGGCTGCTAATAACTATCAATTTTTATATAGACCTGATGGAGTAATAGTATTATTTCTGACTCGTGATCTGGTGTGTTCATTGGGCACTAGACGTGTCCGCAGGGCTATACTGGGCTCGTATCATAGAAAGGAAAAGTTTTACGATTGGGGTAGAGATAGCTCAGCGTAAGGTGACCGGGGAGAGGGATGTATGTCTGACAGGACGGAAAAGTAAGCGATCTAAGGTTGTTGCCCGTTTCTAAGTGCTGAACGTTCTAGTCTTAGGAGTGTGTGTGTGTTTATGTTCTCTCTCTCTCTCTCTCTCTCTCGCTCTCTCCTACCGGAATCCCCGATGCACCGATCATACTTTACACATGATAGATTGGATGATTTGCTTAAAAATCTATCGAACTACGTTGTGTATAAATATCGCTCCGTTCTTGTTCTTCTTAACTGTATGCTATTAAATTAAGGCACTTTCAGATCTGTTACTATAGATCGATATGGTGTGCTAAGCTCCAAGACTTGGTTACATTTCGAGAAATGTGGTGCACTTGTATGGATTAGGACTAGGAAAGCTCTATTCAGTCAAGAGAGGTGGAGTGTAGCTGTATTCGTATGCTCGGTTGAGGAATAATTGGGTAGCAATGTTGCGGGGTAGGTAGGTCAATGCCGAGGTGAGGATGGTCTTTTAACGTAAGAGGACTAGATATCTCTGTGACCGCCATACGCAGAGACATTGATCGAGTACTATGCGTGAGGTCTTAGAAATATGTATAGCGTTGTCTGGTATAATTTGATCGTCTTTATGTGTTCGAGAATTAAGTGTGAATGGACGTGTTGAGCAGTCATCTATGAATGATCGCAATGATACTTGCAAATTAGAGGATGTATGGTTTAGCTATGATACTGAAATTAAGAAAACAAGCTGTCACATGATTGGCTTGTGTTGGCCCTACTGTACAATTTTTCGCGATATCAGCTGTGATGGATAATATCAGTAGATCGGTGGTGTCTTATCCATCGCATCTGTGCATTGGGTACAACATAATGATTGACTGACAATTCTTGCTTGAGTTGGGGGAGAAATTTTGGTTGATGGACCGCAACTTCCAGGGTTGCTAGCACCGAAATCAGTGATCGTGTACTTGTGTGCAAAAGTGAGCAATCACTAGAAATTGAATGCTGAGTTATAAACTATTTGGTCACTGCGACATATGAGTTTAAATGTAGAGGTGGTCAATCACTTTCGAGGGAAGTGGCTACAACGCCAGCAGGCTCTTCTATTTTCCTTGTGTTGTGGGTGTCCTTTATTTAAAATCATTCAATGTTTTTCTATTGACTGTAAAAATATGATTTATGAGGTGTAAGGTATAGTTTCCTGTGAGAGACCGTGCATCAGTCCGTCTTAATGTCTGTTTAGAATCAGACAATGACTTCGAAGTCGCAGCAGAAAGATGAAATGCTCGGCAGTGTGCAAAAGAGTTTTAGAAAACACTGTTTGAACAAGCGCCAGAGGCAGCTTCTCATTCGCTTAGAGTATGGGTGATCAAACTTTAAAGGGCTCTCTGCAGCCTGAGTGTATATTTAATATGATCTTGTTCATATAGGCATTTGTAGTTTGAGGTGTTGGATTAGGTGAGCTGTTAGGAATTCTGGGATGGTTGCACTCTGAGTTATTGGGGGGGAGTATTGTGAATTCCATTTGTCCGCACAGGAGGTGGGTCGCATTGTTGCCTTCACGACTTTTTCACTGTTTGATGGTAGAGGATAAAGGTGATAGGGTGTTGAGGATCTCTTGTACTTGTACCTAGTTTGAGGCGTACAACATTGCGCGCGTTTCCGGCGAATGGTCAAAACAAGGTTCTGTTATAGTAACTGAGTTCGTTCTGTTTATAGACAGGTTGCAGAAGGTAATAGATATGTCGTTCTCTGACTTAAATTGCAGAGATCAGGGACCAGGCTTTGAATATTGTCGTATGTGCTTGATGCTTTGTATAAAAGTTTGAATCTTTAATTGGTTATGGTATTTCTGGGTGTGCGTAAAATCAATTTTACTGTTGAAAGTGCGAGGAAGATGAGTTGATTGGTGTTTAAATAGAGGCTACGTTTGTACGAGGGCAGTTCAATAAGTAATGCAACACATTGTTTTTCTGAAACAGGGGTTGTTTTATGCAGCAATGAAATACACCAGGTTATTCCCCAATCTTTTAGCTACACAACACTATTTTTCAACGTAATCTCCATTCAATGCTGCGGCCTTACGCCACCTTGAAATGAGGGCCTGTATGCCTGCACGGTACCATTCCACTGGTCGATGTCGGAGCCAACGTCGTACTGCATCAATAACTTCTTCATCATCCGCGTAGTGCGTCCCACGGATTGCGTCCTTCATTGGGCCAAACATATGGAAATCCGACGGTGCGAGATCGGGGCTGTAGGGTGCATGAGGAAGAACAGTCCACTGAAGTTTTGTGAGCTCCTCTCGGGTGCGAAGACTTGTGTGAGGTCTTGCGTTGTCATGAAGAAGGAGAAGTTCGTTCTGATTTTTGTGCCTACGAACACGCTGAAGTCGTTTCTTCAATTTCTGAAGAGTAGCACAATACACTTCAGAGTTGATCGTTTGATCATGGGGAAGGACATCGAACAGAATAACCCCTTCAGCGTCCCAGAACACTGTAACCATGACTTTACCGGCTGAGGGTATGGCTTTAAACTTTTTCTTGGTAGGGCAGTGGGTGTGGCGCCACTCCATTGATTGCCGTTTTGTTTCAGGTTCGAAGTGATGAACCCATGTTTCATCGCCTGTAACAATCTTTGACAAGAAATTGTCACCCTCAGCCACATGACGAGCAAGCAATTCCGCACAGATGGTTCTCCTTTGCTGTTTATGGTGTTCGGTTAGACAACGAGGGACCCAGCGGGAACAAACCTTTGAATATCCCAACTGGTGGACAATTGTGACAGCACTACCAACAGAGATGTCAAGTTGAGCACTGAGTTGTTTGATGGTGATCCGTCGATCATCTCGAACGAGTGCGTTCGCACGCTCCGCCATTGCAGGAGTCACAGCTGTGCACGGCCGGCCCGCACGTGGGAGATCAGACAGTCTTGCTTGACCTTGCGGCGATGATGACACACGCTTTGCCCAACGACTCACCGTGCTTTTGTCCACTGCCAGATCCCCGTAGACATTCTGAAAGCGCCTATGAATATCTGAGATGCCCTGGTTTTCCGCCAAAAGAAACTCGATCACTGCCCGTTGTTTGCAACGCACATCCGTTACAGACGCCATTTCAACAGCTCCGTACAGCGCTGCCACCTGTCGGAAGTCAATGAAACTATACGAGACGAAGCGGGAATGTTGGAAAATATTCCACAAGAAATTTCCGGTTTTTTCAACCAAAATTGGCCGAGAAAAAAAATGTGTTGCATTACTTATTGAACTGCCCTCGTAATTCGAAAAGAGGGGATGAGAATGGTAAATTGATTGATGGGCATGGTTTGTGGGGTGATATATGAGTGTCAAGATAGAGTTGAGGACGTTTGCGTATGTTGATGGTGGGACGGGTGTGAGGTTAGGTGCAGTGGGAGGTGTAAATTAGATCATATTAAAAAAAAAAAGTTGTAAAGTAGGAATAATATTGAGAAGGTTTTTAGATGGCTGGTCACGCGACGAGGCGAGAGCAGGGATGTGTAGTTATTTTTAGTTAAAAGGCCGTGTAATGTCTTGTAAGTGGCAATGTGCAGTGTGCTACGGTGTCATAGAAGGTAAAGACATGTGCTGCTATGATGTGCCTAGCATATGGAGGCTGCGTTTTGGAATTATGCTACGTAGATATAAAGTTGACTTTCACCCACGTTCGGTGGCCGCTGCTCTGGATCGTGGTCCTGGACGGACATATGTGTGCTTTGACCGCTGATGAATGCGTTGACCGCGCCTACTCAGGCTTGCGGAAGCCAAGCAGGGGCTGTGCGAGCTCTGAAATCAGACGGTTGGCTGACTTCACGATCCAGTGGGCAGGGTACAGAGTGGGGGTACCTGTGCACGTCTGCTGAGTTATTTTGCGAGCGGATCTGCAGGCTCTGCTATGCATTATTAGGATAGTTTACGAGTACTGAGCGTATTTACACACCTGTGTGATGTATTATTTAGTAGCAGTTTGCTATAGTGTGTACTGAAATTATGATTGGGTGCCTGTCTGTGGGCTGTGCAACATGGTGCGGGGCACAACTGGGATTGGTGTTTTGTGATAGCGTGATAGATACACTGTATGGTTACATAAGTTGTTCGAAAAAAATAAATAGTGTTCTCAATGATTACACGTGCCTGCAGCGCAGATCAGAGTGATTTGGTTTTTCCGTCACCATCTTGGTTGCATGCGAGTAGTAAATGTTTTCCCTGCCGCGTTAACTGAGTGTGTCAACGAGCTATGAGCTATTCTGAGAATAGACGTGAAGGCAGGTCCAGATCTGAGACGCCGGCGGTATACATGAGAAGAACAATGCAGCTTTCACATGTGTCGGCTGTCACGAGCGCTAGGATGATGAACTTGGCTGGAGACTGGAATCCCCTTCCTCGCCGACCGCACGCGCGCGCGGCCTGCCTTGGAGCGTAATCTAAGGTGCATAGGCGATATCAATTTCTCCGGTGATAGGTGCGAATGCGACTGTGTTGAGGTCATGTTTGGGGGAGGCCGAGCAGAGACTTTTGGTCGGTTTGGCAGCTGGTGGTGTTTGGGCGCGTCTGTTGCACTACTCTGCGAGCATGTCTGTGCACTGTGTGGTGCTTTATTTGTTTGGAGCGTTTAAGAGTACAGAGCTCGTCTGCTGATATTGTGTAAGTAGATAGCGTATGTATGTTCAAGCACAGCCACGGCCGGGGGCCCTCGAGCTCTTATCAGTGATGTCAGAATGACGTCATATGCTGACGTTATTGATAAGAGTGCTGAAGTGTCTTATCGGCAACGTCATCAGATGACGTCATGTGATAAAGGTCCTGACATGTCTTATCGGTGACGTCATCAGATGACGTCACGTGATAAGGGTGCTGAAGTGTCTTATTGGTGATGTCATCAAGTGACGCTATGTATCACATAAACAGTGTTGATGTATGTTATCTGTAACGTCATTGAATCTCGTCTTGTTTTTACTTGGCGTTGCAAGTTCTAACGTGTTTTTTCCTGTAGCTTATGGACTTACGTTTCAATTTCTGTTAAGAGTAAAAAATCAGTAATTTTCAGTGATGTGACGTTATAGCCCTATGGTATGTACCATTCATAACATCCATTGTTGTTTTACTGTATGCATTCTAGCCTCGAGCCTAAGATTATAATATTTTGATTTTGTTTTATAGAGGTCATTGCCTTCAAACTCTCTCTCTGTTCCTCTCTCTAACGCGCCACACACGCACACACACACACATTGATAAGGTAATAAAGAAGTAACTTTTCCACTTTGTTAGCGTTGCTTATTGTAGTAAAAAAGTGTAGATACAATATATTGACAGATTATTTTAATCATGTTCATCATATGACTTTCTTTCATGTATTATTTTGTCCTTAAGCCGTAAGTACTTGCAATGAGGATACCAGAATGTGTGCTGCTGCCATGGATCTTCGCCCACCTCCCAATCATGTAGTCCTCCACCACAATAGAAGCAGATTGTAGAATCACCAGTGCCAGTATAGAAGAAACCAGCCTCTACTAACTTTTCTGGTCGTACTGGTAGATATTTTGACCAATTTTTGAAAGATTCTTTACGTGCTATCCGAGAACAGTACTGAGGCCATGCAGGTAGTCTGATATGTGCCAGCTTCTGTTCATTAAACATGAATATCTGACATAAATCAATAGCTGCAGACCACACGAAGGGACATTTTGGAGAGTGACATAAATGTCTCACTAGTGGATCTTTACCCAGTTGCCACTCACTCTGTTCAGTTTCACAATAGATACATTTTACAGTATCATCATCATCATCATCATGTTGGCGATTAGGTCTGTAGAAACCAGCATGTGCTAGCTCCTCAGACTGCAAAAGTTCTTTGTACCAATTTCCGATTTGAAAGGTTTCCAACCACTCAAGGAATGTGAGGTACATCATGAAGCTTGCTCTCTGTAGTCAGTTAGCAGAAACTATGCAGTTGCTAGTTTGATGTTCATGACTTATATTTTATATGTATCAAGAATCCCTACCAAGTATCTGGTAACTCATAAAGTTACATAATTATTCCAGCTACTCTCAACTCTTCTTCGATAGAAATAATTTCATTGTCATGAGATGTATTGCCTGCAGCTCTTGAACCATGCAAGAAGAAAAGTCGTTCAACAAGTTCATTTGGATTATCCCAATACACGTAATCTACAGGTAAATTGTTATTGTATATTTTCCACTGCTTTACAACAGGGAATTTTTCTCTTCTTTTTACTGTGATACCTTTACCTCTCTGAACCTTAGGTTCACTTTCTGAAGTATCATCACTCAGTTGACGATGTTCTTCTAATAATTGTGCTCTAGATTCTTCGCGAATTAGTCTTATATCTGGTTCCATATACGTCTGCAGCCCTTTTATAATTGTCTGGTACTTGACACTCTTATTAGCATTAACAGGTTTATAACTAGCATAGTTTATCCTATGTGCATTAGTAGCTTTCAAAATTTTTCCATACGTTGAAAGATCAGCTTTTGTATATGTTTTCTTGTAGGGTCTGTTTCTAAACAGTAAATGGTACAGTCCTTTTGTTCCATTATACGTTATACCATTAATAACTAAATCGTCCCCCTCAATTATCACTTTCTCACTTCCTATCATCCACCCATTATCAGGATCATATCTCATTCCATACACTTCATCACGTTCTCTAATAGGAATTTTGTTTTAAAATTGATGAAGATAAAGTTTCTTCAGGTAAGTCAAGTTCGGGTTTAACATCAGTACTTTGTACCTTAGTGATATCTGTTTGTACAGATACAGGATTTGAAACCTCTTTCCTTTTGCTGATTGATAGAAGTTCTCTCAGAGGCTCAGAAACTGTTCGTAATTTTTCTTCCATTTCTACTTTCCTCTTATTTTCTTTTGCCTTAAGGGATAGAAACTTTTTCCATATATTTTTTCTAGCAGATATAATTTGTTTTTTCAACTTCATGTTGTGACTGACAATTCGTTGAAACATCTTATATCAAGTGAGACAGTTTATGAGGTTAAGTCTCATCTGGCTCAGATATCTGTAATGTTAAGGTTTTATACTAGTTCACTAGTTCATACTCAAACTCTAAATGTAAGCCATAATTTCCTAGTTGGATGGGATATGGTTTATTGAAACTAAATGTATCTCCTTCCTTCACACTTGTAGGTATCTGTAATTGAAGATTGGCTTTGATTCCATTATGTTCAAATGTTATTACTTCTATGTCAGGCGTTACAGAACACAGTATTATGTGACCAGTGTATGGTAGATTATATTCATATTTTCAGTTATGTAGCAAATACCGTGTATCACTCGGATTTGTGGAAGGTATGCTATCTATTCGCAAAATGAATTTCTGTTTTGAAAATTTCTTATCTACATATGCTTTTTTTACTGCATCAGTATCTAATACTGATTCTTGTATATGTATTAGACGTTTATTTTGTATATCAAACACTCGATCTGTTACACTGAAAAGATCTAACATATTCAAAGTCGTTTGTAACATTTTTCTGCTAATATCGTTGCTATCGTTTACCAGAGATGATATTTTATGATCAATTTTCTTTATAATGTCTTCAATAGATTTCTTATTAACAGCATCATGCATATGAATAGGATCAGAAACATTTTTATTGCGCAGATTTCTTACATCAAACTCTTCATCCTTTCTTTATAGCAACATGTTTCAAAAACTGATGTAAACGATCAAAATCATACAGAAGAGGTGTTATTTTTGATTCTAATTGGTTCCAAATACCATCTACATATTTTTTAGTAACAGCATCACTCATAGTTAATGGATCTTCAACTCCACTTAATCGCTTATTTTTGAGCTGTATTACATTAGTTCCACTATCTGAACGTAATACATTTTTGTGATTTAAGTCAATTTTTTGCTCCAACTGTTTCTTAAGTTGTAGGCAAGTATCATCCACATATTTTTTTGTGCTAGCATCATTATTTTCTGATGGTGTAGAAAGATTACTAATCCATTTTGAATTAAGCATGATAGTATCAGCATGTATATCGAATGCTTTTAAAATTAAATTAGGTTTGTTCCATGACACAACATTGTCAATTAATCTTCTAACAGTAGCCACAGAACTATCAACATATCTCGTAGTAGATGCATCATCATTATTTAATGGATCTTTCAAACCAGAAACTCGTTTGTTACCAAAATTTATTGCTTTAGGAGAGATGTGTAGAACACTTAGAAATGAGTTTAGTTGAGGTATCCAGTTACTAATAGAACCTAAAGGCTTATCAACATATTCTTTTGTAGCAATATCGCTTACAGCTTCTGGTTCAGAGAGGACGAGATGAACGTTTCTTGAAGAAGCCATCATGCCAACTAAGTGTAGAATGTTATGACATTCTTTATATACAAAAGTACTCATCGAAAGTCTTACGATATCGACCATTGTTTATGTTATCATCTTTACTGATAAATAAGAAGTTATGTGGTCCACTTTCCCAAACCTGCTTACACATGCTTTGAAAATCTGCATAATCCATATCTGTATTCACATGATCATTGTACACATATGTCTCAGATTACGCTCATTTTGTTTGAAGAGTATAATCAAGTTAGCATTATCTTGAATTAGTTGCTTTGGAATTCGACTATATGTCTGAGACAAATAGAAGCAATCTACATCATAATGTCGTCCCATACAAAAGTAAGCCCTAATGTTATCCTGTTTATCACACACAACATCATCAAAAATAAAAATGGAACATGGTAAAACTTTCTCAGGTAAAATAATGTCTTCATTATTAGAAAATGTGAAAAACTGGATTCCTTCAAGACCAGATAATATATGTGAAAGGAGTTTATACTTATCTTGACGTAATGATTTTGAATATATATAAAGATTTTGAAATTTTAGACCATTTTCATGGATCAGAAGATTTATAACAACATTAGTTTTTCCGCAGTTTGAAGGACCACAAATAATGCAACGAACAGAGTCGTAACAATTCTCCATGTTTTTTCCTCCTGTCTAAATCGTTTGCAAATGTAATATTCTTAACAGGTAGCTGAAGAGCTAGTTTCTTCAAATGCATTCTGATGAAAAGTGCTGTTGTTAATACATGTTCAATTGTATATAAGGCTCTTTCCTCCTATACATTTAATCATGCAATGGATGGACGCAGACAGAGGAAGACCGGGAGAGGTCTTATAAACAAGGCTATTAACAAACTGCCTATAGAGTTGCACTTACCTGGCTACAATTATTGTGGTCCTGGTACCAAACTTCAGAAGAGACTGCAGCGTGGGGATCGTGGAATAAATCCCTTAGATGAAGCGTATAAAGAACATGATATAGTGTACGAGAAATTTCCAAATAACATTTCAGAGAGACTTAAAGCAGATAAAATACTAGCAAAAAGAGCTTGGGAGCGTGTAACAGCCAAAACCGCAAAAATTGGAGAGAAACTGGCTGCATTAGGTGTAGCTGTTACAATGAAAGCGAAAGTTAAATTTGGAATGGGTGTTAAGAAGCAAGCAGGTAAAGACACAAATACATTGAAAAAGGTAATTACAAAAGTAGGTAGAGCAGTAAAGGGATTAAAAAAGAATAGTAATCTTCTTAAAGCAGCTAAGTTCGCTCATAACTTGGCTCTAAACAGTGTTCAATAGAAAGGAGTAAGTGGACTGAAAACTAAAACTCGCTTTATCCCTATTCCAAAAACCGGTGGTGCACTACCTCTTATACCAATATTTGCCGCTTTATCAGCTATTGGTAGTCTTGAAGGAGGAGCATCAGGAGTAGCAAAAGCAGTAAATGATGCAAAGAATGCACGCAAATGGTTAGCAGAGATGCAACGCCATAATCAAATGACTGAAGCTATAGCACTGCAGAAGGGTAAAGGGCTTTATTTAGCACCATACAAAAAAATGGTATGGGTCTCTATTTAACAAATAATTCTAAAAAAAAATTTCGATGAGTTTACCACATCGAGCTCTTACTAATATTGATTTACACTATTATGCAACAAAGATGAAAATACCTCATTTTCGGGGAGTTTTTATGCAAGATGCTTTACCCAAAAGACCTAGAAAATTTGAAACCGCAATTGTAAACCTTAATAGATCCAATGAACCTGGATCACACCGGGTGGCTTACAAAAAGGATGATGATACTGTATATTACTTTGATAGCTTAGGTAATCTACCACCACCCACTGAAATTGTAAACTCTATGAAAAACTGTAATTTTAAATACAATTATGATAATTTTCAAGCAATTAATAGTTACAACTGTGGTCATCTATGTTTAAAATTTCTAAGTAAGAAATAAAAAGATTGGTTCACACTTCAACGTAAACATTTGCATGATGGAACCTGGAGAAGGTGTAACGTTAATTCTTAGTGAAAAAACAAGAAGTTTTGGTATCTAAATGTAATCCTGCATTAGATTTGTCTAATGGTGTGTATGAAATAGCACTTCTGAACTACTTTTCATACAATTCAATACCTAATGTCACACCACCAAATTGCAACTTTTATTTTTCTAAATATGAAAATATATATCAAAAATTTAGTCTCCCAACAGGTTCTTATGAATTGCATGATATTTTTCTTGAAATTTTGAGACTGAAGGATCAATATAATAGTAACCTTCCACAAAATGCTAAAGAGTTATTTCTAGATTTTGATTATGACAGAAAACTACATCGTTGCAAAATTAAGCAAAATGTTGATATAAACTTTTCTTTGGAAAACAATATTGGCTCGATTCTTGGGTTCAAGAGGCGTTTGATAAAAGTTCCTTCTAATGATAATGATAGAAATACAGTAGTAGCAGAACATCCTGTAAATACTCAGACTATAAATGTTTTGAATGTAGAGTGTAATATATCAGGAGGTTCCTACATTAATGGTGAGCCAACTCACATTATACATCAGTTTTGGCCAACAGTAGCCCCTGGATATAAGATAGTGGAAACGCCAAATTCTCCCATTTATATGCCAGTAATTGCACGACATGTAACAGATTTAATAATATCCATCTGTGATCAAGACAGACATCTTGTACCATTAAATGAGGAAGAAGTAACTGTTAGACTCCACTTACGACGAATACTGTAATGGGAATCGTTTATACTGAAAACGTTAATTTTAGAGCTGGAAGTGGAAGTGTCACCAAAAAAGTAAGGAAAAATAAAAATAAACTGGTAACGACACATAGTAAGCAGTTGTTGAAGTCCTTAGGTTACAAATTAACATAAATACACGAGCATCCTAAACAAAACCAGCACTTCTGCATGAAATGTTAAACAGTGCAAAAGGAGACATTAGCAGCATTTTGAACGTTCGTGAAAATATTGTATTTGATGATTTAGTTCATCGCATTGAGAATGATGTGTATAAACCTTATGGTCAGTCAGCATTTGGATACAAAGATTCAGTGTTAATTGTAATACAAAATGAAAACAGTTATTTGCTCCCTTCCGAGAGTAGATTATTCATTGAAGGAAAAATAATAAATTCTGAGGAAAAGAAACCGACTGATGTTGATCTGAGTATGAACTGTATGCTTTTCTTATTTTCTGAACTTCAATACCGTATTAATAATGAAGTTATTGATCATGTACGTAATCCAGGAATAACAACATTTCTGAAAGTGTTTGCATCTTTCACACCAGATCATTCTACTATACTCCTCAGTGCTGGATGGGGTTCAACTGAAAATTTAAAGAAATTGGGGGATGAAAATGGATATTTTAACTTTTGTGTGCCTTTAAAAATGATATTCGGCTTTTGTGAAGACTACAACAGGATAATACTTAAGGCACGCCATGAGTTAATTTTAATTTGTAACAGGAATGAGGTATCATCATTGATATCTAGTAAACCAGATACTGAAGCACAAATAATATTGGAAAAGATATGATGGGAAATGCCTCATGTACATGTGTCAGATAAAATGCAAATTCCACTATGGAACATCCTGAAAAATAATACAAGTCTAACACTTGCTTTTCGTCACTGGGATTTAGTAGAAAGTGTAGCACCTGAGGTCAATTTTTGGTCATGGCAAATTAAATTTACCACATCTCTTGAGACAGCTAGATATGTCATTTTAGGATTTCACGCTGATAGGAACAAGTATGAAAAAGATTCGAGTTCATTTGATTTAATAGATATTACTAATCTGAAAGTGTATCTAAACTCTACTCAATTTCCAGAAGAGAAGTTTCTTTGCGATTTTGAAACAAAGACTTTGGCTCAAGCATATGACTTATATTCTAGATTTCAAAGCTCATATTACATGCACCATGGATTAATTAAACCGCTGTTGAGCCCTATTGAATTCCATAGGAATCCAATATTTGTTATTGACTGTTCACATCAAAATGAATCTTTAAAATCATCAATTATAGATATGAAGATTGAAATAGAAACAAAGAAACCTTTTAATAGTAACACATTAGCTTACTGTCTTGTGATACATGATGTGATTATTGATATGAACCCCACTACTAACTGTGTGATGAAACGTTCACAGATATAAGCTCACAACTTTCCATCATTTCTTTAGTGCTGATCAAGGACTTCAGTGTGTCAGAATGAATAAGGTGATACTCATCGAATCAACGCACAATACTGTAACTTGTGTCGTTGCGGATCTGACTAAGGATAGTGAGAAAATATTAAGTGTTCATATTATTCTGTATTCAGCTAGTGGCCTAGAATATCTTATTACAACACTATTTATAGCTCACAATGAGTGTAAAACGATGGTATACTCAAAACATCAAGTGAAGCTGGAGGTTTTGCAATGTTTAAGGAATGTTATTCCTAAAACTACACATCTTTTACAGATGGAAGATTATGGTTTACAAAAAGATGATTGTAGTGTTTTTGAATTATTTATCTGGTTAAAATCAAGAAATGTATGTAGAACACTATTAAATATTTACCAACGGTTTGATAAACCTCAAAATTTAAATGCTTTAGATTATTACATGTTTCCTGTACAACTGTTACCTAAATTAATGTCTATAGCAGATGTATTTAACTCATTACCATTATGTATGCAAAATGATTTGTTCTTAAAACTTTATAAGAATTGTAGTCAACATCATAGTAACTGTTATGATGAAGTAGATAACTGAAATGTAAGGATGTTTATATTTTATAAATAAAAACAATGTATAAATGAAATGTAAGGAGGTTTTCATTTTATAAATAAAAACAATGTATCTAATAGATAGATTTTTTATTTTGTTCACCTTAAATACAATTAGATATATACAGTTACACATGTTTCAGCTTTGTATTGATGCTTAGTTCACAGAAAGTGAATTTGTTTCTGGTCTATAATGCCCCCATGGTAATGTATTTATACCATATTCTTCCACATAACGTTTATCATCATCATATGATAATGCTACTTTTCTTTGCTTTACTGTACGGACTACATGAAAATTTGATTGAATACTGAACTGTGTGCTCATTTTAAGCACATTATCCAACAAACATGTACAATAGTCATTAATATTCATCTCTCTTAGAGATGAACGTTTCACTCCTTTTACCTTTTGCAATACATGGTGAGAATCAGTCTGAACAGCATACATTTTAGCTTTTAAACCAATAAATTCTGTTATAATTCCTCCATTAAATTCATCTTTCATTAGACCTATTACTCGTTTATTACATAGAGGGATATTGTACTTATTATTAAACATATATCCAGATGTATCAAACATGTTGCTGATATCAGGTTTAATATCCTCATATAGATCCTTTGTAGATATATGGTAAACAAAGCTATCAGTATCTGTGTAACACATTTTCACCTTTTCTGGTAAATACTTTTTTAGCATATAATTATAGTGAAAGTTGTACATACATGTTTTAGAAATGTCTAGAATTGCCATGCCTACAGCAATTGGCTTGTCAAACAATACTGATGTCTTAGCCAATTCTATAGCTGCTAGTGATTCATCAAAGATGATTCTCTTCTTAAAATTTGGTTGGGCTATTAATGAACCAGCACCCTTCCTGCCATGCCATGAGGTTGTCATTCGAACATCACGCATTTTTCGTACATTTTGCATTGTTTTACCAAATGTACTGTTATTCATCAGCTTAAAAAGGTTTTTTTCAAAATCGTTTATAGCCTTTGCCCTCTTCATTGTATTAATCCCAACGTATGGTTTCATCCAAGCCGTTTGTGTAAATGAAAGAATCCTATGAATTTTGATCACTTTAAGACCAAACTCAAGCACTGCTTCAGGTTCCTGTAGTGAATAACATATCGGCTTTTATTATACAGAGTACACATAAGCCTAGGTGGTGCTTTGCTGTTACTCTTTGGAGTTTTAATTTTCTCAGGACAAAGGGGTAAATCTTGATGCAAAGCATGATAATCCTTAGGATATTCCAGATCAACTTCTAAGATATAGGCAACATCTGCCTCATCAGATACATTTGTTACATCAAATGTATGTACCTGATCTTCATTTAACCAATTAAATTTACCAAGTTGTAGATGCTGCATCATAGCCCACCCATACAAATTATATACATCAAAGTCTGCTATAAAGGTGTCTTCTTTATAACAATCATAATTTTTCATATACTTATTATTTGCCACAGCATGTCTATGTGAACAGTGAACAATTCCTTCTCTGATCCCTCCTTCAATGAACTGTAACTGTGTAACATCAGTTATTAATTCCAAACTTTCACCAGTAGATTTAAGTAAAGCATCCCAAGCTAATCCTGGTGATGTGATATAATGTGCAGGATCTAATTTGTAAGTGTCAAGACAACCTCCTGAAATTCTCAAATACATCAGCTAATAAAAGAACATCTGATTTCAAGTATATATCGGAATAATCTCCAATATTCTTACACTTAAAAACTCTCCATACATCACAAGCACGTCTGTACTCTATATCAGCTACAGTTTCACCAGTAAGCAAACTTCTGAAATTTTCTCTTGGAGGTAACTGTGTTTCTAATAATTTTCCTTCTTCAGTTATATATTCATAAGGAAAGATACCTTTCTGACAGACTACATTAAATTCAGTTCCATCATTAAAGAATTTTTTTGTAATTTCTAAACTGTCTTGAGCCATATAAGAAACACACTTTTCTAACGAACATGCTTAAAAATTTAGTGAATCTATAAATCGATATTTTATAAAACCTGTTGAGTTATTTCCAAGAGCAAATATCAAGTATTTTGTGAATGATTTATATTTTTCAGTATTACTTGGTATTAAACTGACATATCCTTCATTCTTCGTAATTTCTCTATCACCTTCCAACAATTTGTACTCACACAAATCTTTTATTATGAAGTGACCATCATAATTAGTCAAATTATGAAATACTACAGGTATAGTAAAACTAGATCTATAGTTTAAATTACACGCTTGATGTGCTGCTCCAAGAAACTGTCCAGTAAAGTGACAATGGTCTCTTACTCTAATATCAGTCTCTAAATACTGCTTTTTACATATATGACATATTTTGGTTTTTTCAAAAAATTCTCTATCTTCATCATTCATATACATCTGCTTATTTTCTTGTAAGCACTGTACTAACTCATGTGAAACTGAAGTAAGTTACTCAACAAACCACTTCATACAGTCTTTTCCTCTATATGAATAAAAATGTGAATGCTGTTCATTGTAAATGCAAAGAATATACATTGCTGCACTGTAAGGAATATGAATATGAACAGATTCTGAATGTGATTTCTCATTAGTTCGATCACAGCTTGTAACTGGTTGCAGGATACATTCTATGTCACCACAAATAATAAATTGCTCCTTTTCCTTATTTCTATAATTCTCAAATTTTATTATTTTATTTTCCTCATTTGGCATTATCGTTCTCACAGCTTTAAATGTGTTACAATCTTCTAAATGAATCTCTAGTTTCTTTTCAGTATAAAAGTAACACAAGCATCTTTCACAAAAGTGAATTGACTGAGTATGTTTTGTAAGTGAAGATCTTACTAGACAAGATAAACTAGTGATGCAAAGGAAATGAAAACTGTTTGACAAACCAGACTGGAGGATTAATAGGTTTGCATGTTTTTCACATCTTTTTTTACTTACATAAACAGGTACAAAATTAAATTCTCTATTAGGATCAACCTCCTTTCCAACTATCATCCAGTCACCATTATCATATTGAATACCATACACATTTACAGACACCTTCGGATTTTTACTCTCAAATACAGTAATGTGTTTCAGCTCAATTCGAAATGTAATACCTGAGAAATTAAGTTTATCCTCATGTTTCTTATAGCTAGACACTCTGCATTTATACCGTTCCACAGGATACAGTGCACATAATACAGCCCATTTGAACCATTTCTTGTCATTAGACTCTATCTTAACTACCGCTTTTTTCTTTTTAATAAATTCAGGCAACTCAACATCCTCTCCTACATGAAAACCTCTGTTCTCATTTAGGTTTACACAGAGTTTCACAATGTCCTTTAGAGCTAGCCCTGAACCAAACTTCAGAAATGCATCAAACTTTTTCATAATTTTTTCTAAAACATTTTCTATATACCATGCTTCTGTATCACTTGAAATAAAATAGTCTTTGTTCTGACAGTTAAGATGAATAGTGTGTTCTTCACCAGAGGTTGGTTTTATAAATGTACATTCAAGACTGCAATTGATTTTGAGAGGACGATTCGGTGCTGCAACTTTTGCTCTAAATAAATTAAAACATCTTTCAAGGAATTCTCGTGGGTCTTGAATATTTTGATTATATATTTCATCTGTACATAGACGTCTTTGGAATGCTGATTCTTTGTCAGTCCACTCTAAGTCAATATCACCACCATCACTTCCTCTTCTTCTCCTTAACTGGTTGTCATCCATTAAATTACACTTTCATGTATCTGATCAATACCAAAAAGTATCTGAATACAGTTTGAGTAAATGCACTTTATATCCCCATTTTGAAAATCAGATCTTAAATTACTCTCTAATTCCGAATAATCGTAATCACAAAATATATATGCAGTTTTTGCACATGTTTGTCAAATGTACAGTATTTCCTTGAAATAATATACATGACTCTCCTCATCGTTAAATATATACAGCTCTGTCACATACTCACATTCAGTTTTGTCATATCTTTGATATGCTAAATAATGTTCACCTTTTACAAACACACCATTAAGCAATTTCATGACCTTTTTGTAATTTTCACTGTTTTCATAATTCCCATTAATTTTAAATGTGAAATTAAGCGTATTTTCCTACTTAAAATATTCCATGCAACTATAATTTTTCTTACTGTGAATATCAACTACTTTAATGTTCCCATGCCTGCAGACTTTGTAATAGTCTACAGACATTTCGATATATTAACAGGACTTCAGTGATGGTTAGTATTTTCTATAAAGTTATAAACTTTTGTGAATATAATTCAAAGCTCTTCACATAAATATAGTACATTTATTTATAATTAATAATAAAAATTAAGGTTAAGTCACACTATAATTTTACAAAACGTTTATTACATGAATGAGATTATGTGCTGAAAGAAAGTGTATCCATTCCATTAACTCTACTATTGTAAGATAGTCTAACTTTTCCGTTATTGAGAAACATTAAGTCTTCTTCAGACACGTCAGAGAACCGAGGTGGTAAAAAGATTTTTTCTTTTTCAAGTTCTATTAATACAGATGGGCCAAATGGTGTGTTGACCCGCTTTGCTCCCACCACAAGAAATTCTTCATTTAATGGAAGAGTGGATGCTCATATAATTGGTTTCTGACGATCAGCTCCACTGCCAAGATCATTTAATTTCTGCAAAGAAAGGTTCCTGTCTTGAAATATAAATTATGTTCACTTACTGTAATGCTAATGCTTTACTGTATGTGATACAGTTGCAAGTACTTACATTTTGTCTTCTTCTGTAGCAGGTGTCTTCTTCCAAACTGGCGTCCTGTCTCTACACACAACACAGCCACAAGCTTGGCAACTTCAGATTCCTCTGTCTGCTGACGAGCTTATATAGTCAAATGAGCTGATAACGATTTGAATATCTAAAAATTCAAGGAGTCAAAGACCCGATATGAACTGAAACTTCCACTCACATGCTCCTACACTGTTTGCAATGTGTATAAGGTTATCCATGTGGGTCAGCTGATAAAGAGGTTACCATACTAGGATCATTTACATCAGAAAAATAGCATGCTCCACTGGCGTGAGAGGAGTGAAGGACCTTAGAACTTTATCTGTAGAGGTCAGACTCTAAAGGAGTTGTTATGCTTAGATCATTTATCTTAGCCAAATACAGCTTTGATGACATGCATGAGGTTATCTTAATAGGTCAGCTAGTGTATTAATGAACTGTGTTTGTTTTATGACATGTATAAGGTTATCCGAATAGGTCAGCTAATGTACTAATTAACAGCGACTGTTTCATCTCATGTATGAGGTTATCTGAATAGGTCAGTCAATATAATAATTAACTGCGTATGTTTTATCACATGTTTGAGGTTATCCAAAGAGGTCGGTCAATGTACTGCTTCCGAGTATCTGTTTCATCATAGGTCATCACTTCCAACAAGTTTGGAGCGTATTTTATGACGTGTTTGAGGTTATTCGAAGAATTCGGTCAATGTACTGCTTCAGAGTACCTGTTTCATCATAGATCATCACTTCCAACAAGTTTGGAGCGTATTTATACAGCGAATTCACAGAGCGGTTTCAGTTTGCTTCACTTCGTGCAAGCAAAATATATTAGTCAGAATGTATACTGTAATCTTTGACTGTCAGGGCTTCAAAACGACGAGCAATGTCTTTATGTTTAAAGAAATCGCTTTTAGTTTGCTGTGTGATAAGAGTGTAGTTGCCACAGGATACTACATAATAAACTGCACTGTACCCTATGAAGAGCTGGATACGAAAACAGCAGCATGGCTCAGCAGTCATCATGACCAGCTGGGGGTATATACACCTGGTGTGCCGCTGGAATATGTGATTCAGACAATTAATTCTATTATTCCGCCTCAAACATCAGTACTTGTTAAAGGTACAGAAAAAGTGCTTTGGGTAAGAAACCTGCTATCTACATTTACGATCATCAACATTGAAGATAAGGGATGTCCATCACTGCATGCACTGTCCTTGATAATGGGTATTAGCAGGACACAACCCACAACAGCAAAATTAAATGTTGACTTGCTTCAAAAATGGTGGATCGATTCTACTTTTAGCAGCTTCCCTCAACAAAAGAGTCGTCTGTAATTGGCTTGCTGTTGATGGGATGTTTAACCTGCCTCCCTTCTACAAGAAAGAAGAGAGACAACTTCTCACCATCTCTACTTCATCAGTGATGCCGACATCGACTTTTGCTGCTGTGTGCTCTTCCAAGTGCGTCATCATCATCATATTTTGTGTCGTGAACGTAGTGACTGTAAGCTGAACATTCCACTGTGATAGTGACTGTTAGTTCAGTAGTTCAGTGTGTGAGCATTTAGTAAATCAGGCCAGTGAGAACAGATTTCTGCAGATTTTAACTCAAGGTATCTGTTACTGTTCTATATTAATGAATCGTATATGATGTGAATCTCACTAGTCCTGCAGTCGTCGTTTTATAAAGAACTGAATAGTGTTTATTACTTGTATTACATTGTACAGCAATGCAATAAATTTCGTTTTATTTTATAGTAATCCAACTGTTATGTTTTTTATCAAACCCTAACCATTTCACAAATGACTTCTTTCCCTCCTTCCTCAACACTTTCTCTACAAGATATATATGTGGATAGTCAGTTTTCTGTAACTCATATCCATAAAATGAGCCAGTAATATTACGTGATTGATTGTCTTGTATTATATATGTTCTTGGATTTGTTTCTTGAACTTTAACTATCTTAAATATTTCAGTTGACCAATTTGGAGTGTAACCTTTATCAAATATTGCTTTATGCTTGCTGATTCTCACATAATCACCTATCTTAAATTTCTTTTTGGACTTATCTACAGTCTGTATTTTATTATATACTGTAGATAGAAGGCTGTTATCTTTAACATCACATGGCCTGATCTTAATAGTAGAATGCTTTGTTTTATTATATTTATCAATTAAATGTGGAAGCAGGTCAATCCATGGTGTAGAACCTAGAGCTGTAAACTCTTTGAACATCAGTCCTTTTAATGTTCTGTTAAATCTTTCAACAACAGAAGCCTTCAGAATAGAATAAACAGAATAATGATGGATACTAAAACGTTTCATTAAAGATCTAACTTTAGAATTATAGAATTCTTTACCCAAGTCTGTTTGTAGTAATCCAGGAACTCTCTTACTATTTTTGTATAGCTTTTCAAAAGCTCTCGATACTTCAGCCCCAGTTTTTGTCCTTAAAGGTACTGCCCAAGCGTATTTAGAACATACATCAATGACTGTTAGTATGTGCTTAGTATTAGCATTGTCTTATACAAAGATATCATAGACTCTGATCATAACAGCTAAACAAGTTTCAACATGTCTCTTACCTTGTGTGTGTGTGTGTGTGTGTGTGTGTGTGTGTGTGTGTGTGTGTGTGTGTGTGTGTGCGTTAGAGAGAGGAGCAGAGAGAGAGTTTGAAGGCAATGACCTCTCTAAAACAAAATCAAAATATTAAAATCTTAGCCTCAAGGCTAGAATGCATACAGCAAAACAACAATGGATGTTATCAATGGCACAAACCATAGGGCTATAACGTCACATCACTGAAAATTACTAATTTTTTACTCTTAACAGAAATTGAAACGTAAGTCCATAAGCTACAGGAAAAAACATGTTAGAACTTGCAACGCCAAGTAAAAACACGACGACATTCAATGGCGTTACAGATAACATACATCAACACTGTTATCACATAGCGTCACCTGATATCACCAATAAGACACTTCAGCAACCTTATCACATGACGTCATCTGATGACGTCACCGATAAGACATGTCAGGACCCTTATCACATGACCAATAAGACACTTCAGCACTCTTATGAATGTCATGATATGACGTCATTCTGACATCACTGATAAGAGCTCGAGGGCCCCCGGCCATGGCTGTGCTTGAACATACATACGCTATCTACTTGTGTATTGCATTATTTAAGAGCTGTTTGCTATTGTGTGGTGAAATTAGGAGTTATTTACGTGTTTGTGGCCTGTGTCAGATGACCACAGTCGGATCAGTGCAAGTATTTTGTGACAAATATACTCCACGACTAAATAAAAGAGCTCCAAATAAATAGAGTGCAGCAGTTCCTTACTTCCCCAAGCAGCACAGCGCAGTCTGAGCTGTTTTTGCGCAATAACGGCAATCTGGTCAGAATGTGAGTGAGTAGACAAATAACTGGACAAATTTATCTGTTGGGGAGTTACAGGTCTGGAATGGAATGAATATCTTGATGGGTGTGGTTGTGTTGCCAAGTGTAGTGCATTACTGGAGTTCAGAAACTGCCTTATGTCAGCCTTACATATCGAAACCTATGAGAAGTAAAATTTTGAAAAATACATGTAGCAAATAAATAAAGTACACTCGTTCTTCCTTCCATCAGCCTGTGCACTGAAATTATTTGCGAAAATTAGCAGTTGATTGGCTATTTGGAGGTAAATGTTTTGCATTATTTACGAGCGGTTCGCATGTCTGTAGGCTGTGCTATGAATTATTTTTAACTGTTTACATTTAGCAAGTGTGTGTCTAGAACATTATAAATGAGTTATGTAGGAGTGTTTTGCAGGTCTGTATGATGTGGGACATTTTGGTGTGATATATATACTCCATTTGAAATAACAACTCACACGACCTTTCTGTTAATAAAACAATACTGTATTTTTCTAAACGGTGCACACATGAAATACATCCTCCTCACTTATTTATAGCAACCCCAAAATTGCGGTCTACAACTACTCGTTAAAAATGGCGTGCTTCTCACTCGTTGACTAGCTGAGCGCGAATCCTTCCTTCCTCCTACTGGCACCAGAAAAATCCTCCGTTTTTTAACAGCTGAAAGTCAAAAAATACATGACGGTAGGCATAGGCTCTATGATGGGCTACCTCTTCATCTTCTCTCTTTGCCTTTAAAGAAGACGAAAACATAAAGGTAATGCAAAAGGTTTATCACAATTCCTAAATAAAGTGAATTTGTTCCTCGGTCTGTGGACCTACTGCAGGGTGAGTCCATTTACCAGAAACGTGTAGGAAGAGGTTGAGTGCTGGTGGCTTAGTTTGAAACAATTTTCTTATGTTGGTGGCAGAAGCGATAGTGAGCTTTGTTTACTGGCAGATTTCAAACTTGGCACTGGTTCCTAGGAGGAGGAGGTGGCGTTCTGGTCCTCAAAAAGTAGTTGATATTAGGGAGTTGAACACCTTTTTCATATGTATATGAAATTGTAAATTCAATTATTTAATATAGCTGGCGTGGTGAGAGTTTATTAGCGAACATTCTCGCAACGAGCGAACGCGCTGTTATACGGTCATGGTGGATTCCACTGTCGGTCAAACTCTGGCGCCAAACGTATCCTTTCTACGGCACCCGGTCAACAGGTTCCATCGTGTCCGGCACTACGTGCTTGCGGGCGCGGCCGACCATTTGTGGCAGGACCCTCAGGCGCCGCTCACCACAGCCTACCTGGCGTGGTAGCTGTATGGGTGTGCTTGATGTCAGCAGGCCAGGGAGCGGGCTCAGCCGGCCGTGCGAACATCAGCAGCGCTCAGGAGTTTCGCTGTGTGAGCATGGAGAAGTCAGTTGGGAGACACATGCATGATCGTAATGTCTGAAATAAAGAGTCATTTTCCATGTATTTACAGAAAGCTACGTCCGTCGCGTGTATGGAGGGTGTGTGACGTAAGCGGGGCGGCGGCGCAGCGATTGTACAGTTATTACGCACGCGCGCGAGAGCAAGTCAATTAGCAGGCGTTCTAGTGCAGTCCAAAGGTGCTGTTATATAGTCATGGCGGATTCCACTGTCGAGCAAACTTTGCCGCCAAATGTGTAGCACTGCGTTCTCGCTCGCACAGGGACACGTGGCGAATGGCTGTGTGAGGTTGGCATCGACAGGTTTGAACGTGGTGCTGAAAGTGTTGGAGGGAAACGGCCGACCGTTGTGCGATTCAGCTCCGAGGCAGACAATTTTGGCGGGAAACGTGTGGAGGCGACGAATGCACGTGGTGAGCGGGCAAGGGGCCGCTGTGACGTCAAACTCTACAAGTTCCAGCGTGTCCAGCAAAACCTTTTTACGACGTGGGAGCGATTGCTGGGCTCGCCCCCCGCGCTAGTGACCGTCAGCCTCACGTGACAGGCATAGGCAGTGTCTCCGCGCACTGGCCAGGGGGTGGTGAGGATCTGAAGTAATTCAGTTGGAGTGCAGACGTCGTGGTGACTGCACTGCGATATCAAAGATGTGTCTGCTGACTGTGTTGGAGAACAAGTGATAACCGTACTGCTTGAAATAAAGTCTTCAATCCCTTCCCCCCTGCAAAATCAAACGATGTGAATTACGTTACTATAAGTGCAGTTTATTATTTGATGCGATTATAATAGGCAACCAGTGAAAAAAAAGATAAGTGAAGGAGAAAGCTCGTACATGTGATCAATTATGGTGTTGGGGATTTGAACTTGTCATAGATTTCTCACCGAGAAAATCGGACATCTTGAATAAATAATAAGTGCTAATAATACATAGAAGTACAGTTTTTGAGAGAATATTGTGTTGGAATTTGAATTTGGTGCAATTTTCTAGTGGAGATAGGCCTATAATAATAAATGATAATGAATAATAATAAATGATAATGAATGATAATGAATGGTAATAAATGATAATGAATAATAAACAAAAGTTAGGTTTTGCAGCCATTATCATGTTGGAATTTGAATTTGGAGGGAAATTCTAGTGGAGGCAGGTCAATAATAATAAATAATAGTAAATGATAATAAAAGATAATGAATGATAATAAATGACAATGAATGATAATGAATGTTAATAAATGATAATGAATGATAATAAAAGACAATGAATGATAATCAATCTTAATAAATAATTATGAATGATAATGAATAATAAACAAAAGTAAGGTTTTGCAGACATTATCATGTTGGAATTTGAATTTGGAGGGAATTTTCTAGTGGAGGCAGGACAATAATAATAAATAATAATGAATGATAATAAATAATAATAAATGATAATAAATAATAATAAATGATAATGAATGTTAATAAACGGTAATCGTTAATAATAATAACGACAAGTACGGTCTTTGCATGTATTATCCTATTGGAATTCAAGCTTAATGCCATTTTATTCTTCTGGAGGCTTAGGTTAGTGGACGTAGCACGATTGGGCTATTTTCCCGCCAAAATTCAAACTTCACACCATTTTTTCTGAAGGTTAGGTTAGTGGACGTAGCACAATTGGACTTTTCTCCCGCCAAAATCCGCCATCTTGGATGACGTCATGCGATGTTGCCAAGTGTACATGTCGCCATCTTGGATGACATCATCGTCGCCTACTTGCATAAATTTGGCAACAATGGAGAGTGGGGTGGCAAGCCCCTTGTCCCTCTACTGGCGTTCCGTATTACCCTCCTGAACCCACCGATTCCATATTCTGCTAACAATCATTGGATCTCGACCAACGCGAGCAGCAATGTCGCGATACGATAAACCGCAATCGCGAAAGGTTGCAATCCGACCTTTATCAAAGTCGGAAACGTGATGGTACGCATTTCTCCTCCTCACACCAGGCATCATAACTACGTTACACCAGGTAACGCCGATGAACTGCTGTTTGTGTATGAGAAATCGGTTGCAAACTTTCCTCATTTCAGCACGTTGTAGGTGTTGCCACCGGCGCCAACCTTGTGTGAATTCTCTGAAAAGCTAATCATTTGCATACCACAGCATCTTCTTCCTGTCAGTTAAATTTCGCATCTGTAGCACGTAATCTTCGTGGTGTAGCAAATTTAATGGCCAGTAGTGTATTTTATTATTTGTTCCTTTGTTTTCCAATTTTACTCTATTGTTTATTTATTTATTGTTCTTTTTCTATATTTTTATGACAGACTGAGAACTGGTTTGAATATTGGTCTTCTCTTGTTGTTCTTTTTGTAAGCGGAAATATTTTCGTTTATACACTCCTGGAAATGGAAAAAAGAACACATTGACACCGGTGTGTCAGACCCACCATACTTGCTCCGGACACTGCGAGAGGGCTGTACAAGCAATGATCACACGCACGGCACAGCGGACACACCAGGAACCGCGGTGTTGGCCGTCGAATGGCGCTAGTTGCGCAGCATTTGTGCACCGCCGCCGTCAGTGTCAGCCAGTTTGCCGTGGCATACGGAGCTCCATCGCAGTCTTTAACACTGGTAGCATGCCGCGACAGCGTGGACGTGAACCGTATGTGCAGTTGACGGACTTTGAGCGAGGGCGTATAGTGGGCATGCGGGAGGCCGGGTGGACGTACCGCCGAATTGCTCAACACGTGGGGCGTGAGGTCTCCACAGTACATCGATGTTGTCGCCAGTGGTCGGCGGAAGGTGCACGTGCCCGTCGACCTGGGACCGGACAGCAGCGACGCACGGATGCACGCCAAGACCGTAGGATCCTACGCAGTGCCGTAGGGGACCGCACCGCCACTTCCCAGCAAATTAGGGACACTGTTGCTCCTGGGGTATCGGCGAGGACCATTCGCAACCGTCTCCATGAAGCTGGGCTACGGTCCCGCACACCGTTAGGCCGTCTTCCGCTCACGCCCCAACATCGTGCAGCCCGCCTCCAGTGGTGTCGCGACAGGCGTGAATGGAGGGACGAATGGAGACGTGTCGTCTTCAGCGATGAGAGTCGCTTCTGCCTTGGTGCCAATGATGGTCGTATGCGTGTTTGGCGCCGTGCAGGTGAGCGCCACAATCAGGACTGCATACGACCGAGGCACACAGGGCCAACACCCGGCATCATGGTGTGGGGAGCGATCTCCTACACTGGCCATACACCACTGGTGATCGTCGAGGGGACACTGAATAGTGCACGGTACATCCAAACCGTCATCGAACCCATCGTTCTACCATTCCTAGACCAGCAAGGGAACTTGCTGTTCCAACAGGACAATGCACGTCCGCATGTATCCCGTGCCACCCAACGTGCTCTAGAAGGTGTAAGTCAACTACCCTGGCCACCAAGATCTCCGGATCTGTCCCCCATTGAGCATGTTTGGGACTGGATGAAGCATCGTCTCACGCGGTCTGCACGTCCAGCACGAACGCTGGTCCAACTGAGGCGCCAGGTGGAAATGGCATGGCAAGCCGTTCCACAGGACTACATCCAGCATCTCTACGATCGTCTCCATGGGAGAATAGCAGCCTGCATTGCTGCGAAAGGTGGATATACACTGTACTAGTGCCGACATTGTGCATGCTCTGTTGCCTGTATCTAGGTGCCTCTGGTTCTGTCAGTGTGATCATGTGATGTATCTGACCCCGGGAATGTGTCAATAAAGTTTCCCCTTCCTGGGACAATGAATTCATGGTGTTCTTATTTCAATTTCCAGGAGTGTATTTATGGCCTTCTGTATTTAGTATTTTACCTGTAGAGTGAGCATTCCCTTTCTTATGTTATTGTGCCATTAGATTACCATGCTTGTTTTTGCCTCAGTGTGATTTTATTTTATTATATGTTCAGCATGAGTGGCATAGGATATGACTTTCCTTGATTCTGGATATCAGCTTCTATGAAGGTTGTTAGGAAGGGGACTTTATTGTGCAACTGTTGTTTGATCTGAGTTCTGCGTGTACATCCACCATACTTTCAAAGATCTTAGAACATATTTTATTGTGCACCGTTCTTCCAGAATAAGGCATAATAAGTAAGGCTGTGAGTAGAGTGTCACTTGGATTTAGCTGGTTTCAATCAGGCAATGACTTTTGCTCGTTTTTGTTTCATATGGCATGTTACCTGTTTGCATAATGTTTGTGAGCAACTTAGCCAACCACTTTTTCAAAGACTGATGTGAAAACGTCATGAGATATCTTCCAATTTCGTGTAGGACCTATTTTGCCCGATGTAGTGCAGTAACGTATGTGGAGTCAACAAGTAGTTGAAATTCCCTGCAGAACGCCAACTATAGTTGCGAAAGTGTTGCCGGTCCAGGATTTTGTGCACGACTGACCTCTCGGAGGGATTCATGTCGGTCGATGTGGGTGGCCAAATCATTTACTCGAATTGTCCAGAACGTTCTTCAAACAAATCGCGAATAATCGTGACATGGTGACATGTTTGGGAACACAAAATCCGTGAATAGCTACAAATGGTTTCCAAGTAGCAGAAAATAATCATTTCCAATTAATGATCGGCGCAGCTGGACCAGAGAACCCAAGCCATTCCATGTAAACATAGCCCAAACCAGCTTGCACAGTGCTTTGTTGACGACTTGTGTCCATGACTTCGTGGAGCCTACGTCACATCCGAACAACCATCAGCCCTTACCAACTGAAATCGGGACTCATATGATATGGTCACAAGCCCAGGACAGGCACTGCAGGTGATTTCGCCTTGTTAAGAAAGGCACTCACATCGGTCGTCTGCTGCTATAGACCACTAGTGCCAAATTTCGCCCCACTGTCCAAAAGGATACGTTCATCGTACGTCCCACACTGATTCATGCGGTTATTTCACACGGTGTACCATCAGTTAGCATTGACAACTCTATGCGAACGCAGCTGCTCTCGGTCACGAAATGAAGTTCGTCGGCCACAGCGTTGTCCGTGATGAGAGGTGATGTCTGAAATTTGGAATTCTCGGCACACTCTTAACACTGTGTATCTCGTAATATTGAATTCCCTAACGATTTCCGAAATGGAATTTCCCATGCGTCTAGCTCCACCTTCCATTCCGCGTTCCAAGTTTGTTAATTCCCCTAGTGCAGCCATAATCACGACAGAAAACATTTCACATGAGTCACCAGTACAAATGACAGCTCCCCAGTACACTGCCCTTTTATACTTTCTGTACGCGGTACTACCGCCGCCGGTACATGTGCATACCACCATCGCATGACTTTGGTCACCTCAGTGCATACTAGCCACAATCCCAAATTAATTTCGTGTGAATGCTGTCGAAGGCTAGGCCTTTCCCTGGTTTCATTTCCTTTGCGGCAATACATTCTTTTTTATTGTTGAATGGTAGAGAATGCTCTTAACACTGTGTATCTCGTAATATTGAATTCCCTAACGCTTTTCGAAATGGAATTTCCCATGCGTCTAGCTCCACCTTCCATTCCGCGTTCCAAGTTTGTTAATTCCCATAGTGCGGCCATAATCACGTCAGAAAACATTTCACATGAGTCACCAGTACAAATGACAGCTCCCCAGTACACTGCCCTTTTATACTTTCTGTACGCGGTACTACCGCCGCCGGTACATGTGCATACCACCATCGCATGACTTTGGTCACCTCAGTGCATACTAGCCACAATCCCAAATTAATTTCGTGTGAATGCTGTCGAAGGCTAGGTCTTTCCCTGGTTTCATTTCCTTTGCGGCAATACGTTCTTTTTTATTGTTGAATGGTAGAGAATGCTCTTAACACTGTGTATCTCGTAATATTGAATTCCCTAACGATTTTCGAAATGGAATTTCCCATGCGTCTAGCTCCACCTTCCATTCCGCGTTCCAAGTTTGTTAATTCCCATAGTGCGGCCATAATCACGTCAGAAAACATTTCACATGAGTCACCAGTACAAATGACAGCTCCCCAGTACACTGCCCTTTTATACTTTCTGTACGCGGTACTACCGCCGCCGGTACATGTGCATACCACCATCGCATTACTTTGGTCACCTCAGTGCATACTAGCCACAATCCCAAATTAATTTCGTGTGAATGCTGTCGAAGGCTAGGTCTTTCCCTGGTTTTATTTCCTTTGCGGCAATACATTCTTTTTTATTGTTGAATGGTAGAGAATGCTCTTAACACTGTGTATCTCGTAATATTGAATTCCCTAACGATTTTCGAAATGGAATTTCCCATGCGTCTAGCTCCACCTTCCATTCCGCGTTCCAAGTTTGTTAATTCCCATAGTGCGGCCATAATCACGTCAGAAAACATTTCACATGAGTCACCAGTACAAATGGCAGCTCCCCAGTACACTGCCCTTTTATACTTTCTGTACGCGGTACTACCGCCGCCGGTACATGTGCATACCACCATCGCATTACTTTGGTCACCTTAGTGCATACTAGCCACAATCCCAAATTAATTTCGTGTGAATGCTGTCGAAGGCTAGGTCTTTCCCTGGTTTCATTTCCTTTGCGGCAATACATTCTTTTTTATTGTTGAATGGTAGAGAATGCTCTTAACACTGTGTATCTCGTAATATTGAATTCCCTAACGATTTTCGAAATGGAATTTCCCATGCGTCTAGCTCCACCTTCCATTCCGCGTTCCAAGTTTGTTAATTCCCATAGTGCGGCCATAATCACGTCAGAAAACATTTCACATGAGTCACCAGTACAAATGACAGCTCCCCAGTACACTGCCCTTTTATACTTTCTGTACGCGGTACTACCGCCGCCAGTACATGTGGATACCACCATCGCATTACTTTGGTCACCTCAGTGCATACTAGCCACAATCCCAAATTAATTTCGTGTGAATGCTGTCGAAGGCTAGGTCTTTCCCTGGTTTTATTTCCTTTGCGGCAATACATTCTTTTTTATTGTTGAATGGTAGAGAATGCTCTTAACACTGTGTATCTCGTAATATTGAATTCCCTAACGCTTTTCGAAATGGAATTTCCCATGCGTCTAGCTCCACCTTCCATTCCGCGTTCCAAGTTTGTTAATTCCCATAGTGCGGCCATAATCACGTCAGAAAACATTTCACATGAGTCACCAGTACAAATGACAGCTCACCAGTACACTGCCCTTTTATACTTTCTGTACGCGGTACTACCGCCGCCGGTACATGTGCATACCACCATCGCATTACTTTGGTCACCTTAGTGCATACTAGCCACAATCCCAAATTAATTTCGTGTGAATGCTGTCGAAGGCTAGGTCTTTCCCTGGTTTCATTTCCTTTGCGGCAATACATTCTTTTTTCTTGTTGAATGGTAGAGAATGCTCTTAACACTGTGTATCTCGTAATATTGAATTCCCTAACGATTTTCGAAATGGAATTTCCCATGCGTCGAGCTCCACCTTCCATTCCGCGTTCCAAGTTTGTTAATTCCCATAGTGCGGCCATAATCACGTCAGAAAACATTTCACATGAGTCACCAGTACAAATGACAGCTCCCCAGTACACTGCCCTTTTATACTTTCTGTATGCGGTACTACCGCCGCCGGTACATGTGCATACCACCATCGCATTACTTTGGTCACCTCAGTGCATACTAGCCACAATCCCAAATTAATTTCGTGTGAATGCTGTCGAAGGCTAGGTCTTTCCCTGGTTTCATTTCCTTTGCGGCAATACATTCTTTTTTATTGTTGAATGGTAGAGAATGCTCTTAACACTGTGTATCTCGTAATATTGAATTCCCTAACGATTTTCGAAATGGAATTTCCCATGCGTCTAGCTCCACCTTCCATTCCGCGTTCCAAGTTTGTTAATTCCCATAGTGCGGCCATAATCACGTCAGAAAACATTTCACATGAGTCACCAGTACAAATGACAGCTCCCCAGTACACTGCCCTTTTATACTTTCTGTACGCGGTACTACCGCCGCCGGTACATGTGCATACCACCATCGCATGACTTTGGTCACCTCAGAGCATACTAGCCACAATCCCAAATTAATTTCGTGTGAATGCTGTCGAAGGCTAGGTCTTTCCCTGGTTTCATTTCCATTGCGGCAATACCTTCTTATTCATTGTTGAATGGTAGAGAATGCTCTTAACACTGTGTATCTCGTAATATTGAATTCCCTAACGATTTTCGAAATGGAATTTCCCATGCGTCGAGCTCCACCTTCCATTCCGCGTTCCAAGTTTGTTAATTCCCATAGTGCGGCCATAATCACGTCAGAAAACATTTCACATGAGTCACCAGTACAAATGACAGCTCCCCAGTACACTGCCCTTTTATACTTTCTGTACGCGGTACTACCGCCGCCGGTACATGTGCATACCACCATCGCATGACTTTGGTCACCTCAGTGCATACTAGCCACAATCCCAAATTAATTTCGTGTGAATGCTGTCGAAGGCTAGGTCTTTCCCTGGTTTTATTTCCTTTGCGGCAATACATTCTTTTTTATTGTTGAATGGTAGAGAATGCTCTTAACACTGTGTATCTCGTAATATTGAATTCCCTAACGATTTTCGAAATGGAATTTCCCATGCGTCTAGCTCCACCTTCCATTCCGCGTTCCAAGTTTGTTAATTCCCATAGTGCGGCCATAATCACGTCAGAAAACATTTCACATGAGTCACCAGTACAAATGACAGCTCCCCAGTACACTGCCCTTTTATACTTTCTGTACGCGGTACTACCGCCGCCGGTACATGTGCATACCACCATCGCATGACTTTGGTCACCTCAGTGCATACTAGCCACAATCCCAAATTAATTTCGTGTGAATGCTGTCGAAGGCTAGGTCTTTCCATGGTTTCATTTCCTTTGCGGCAATACATTCTTTTTTATTGTTGAATGGTAGAGAATGCTCTTAACACTTTGTATCTCGTAATATTGAATTCCCTAACGCTTTTCGAAATGGAATTTCCCATGCGTCTAGCTCCACCTTCCATTCCGCGTTCCAAGTTTGTTAATTCCCATAGTGCGGCCATAATCACGTCAGAAAACATTTCACATGAGTCACCAGTACCAATGGCAGCTCCCCAGTACACTGCCCTTTTATACTTTCTGTACGTGGTACTACCGCCGCCGGTACATGTGCATACCACCATCGCATTACTTTGGTCACCTTAGTGCATACTAGCCACAATCGCAAATTAATTTCGCGTGAATGCTGTCGAAGGCTAGGTCTTTCCCTGGTTTCATTTCCTTTGCGGCAATACATTCTTTTTTATTGTTGAATGGTAGAGAATGCTCTTAACACTGTGTATCTCGTAATATTGAATTCCCTAACGATTTTCGAAAAGGAATTTCCCATGCGTCTAGCTCCACCTTCCATTCCGCGTTCCAAGTTTGTTAATTCCCATAGTGCGGCCATAATCACGTCAGAAAACATTTCACATGAGTCACCAGTACAAATGGCAGCTCCCCAGTACACTGCCCTTTTATACTTTCTGTACGCGGTACTACCGCCGCCGGTACATGTGCATACCACCATCGCATTACTTTGGTCACCTTAGTGCATACTAGCCACAATCCCAAATTAATTTCGTGTGAATGCTGTCGAAGGCTAGGTCTTTCCCTGGTTTCATTTCCTTTGCGGCAATACATTCTTTTTTATTGTTGAATGGTAGAGAATGCTCTTAACACTGTGTATCTCGTAATATTGATTCCCTAACGATTTTCGAAATTGAATTTCCCATGCGTCTAGCTCCACCTTCCATTCCGCGTTCCAAGTTTGTTAATTCCCATAGTGCGGCCATAATCACGTCAGAAAACATTTCACATGAGTCACCAGTACAAATGACAGCTCCCCAGTACACTGCCCTTTTATACTTTCTGTACGCGGTACTACCGCCGCCAGTACATGTGCATACCACCATCGCATTACTTTGGTCACCTCAGTGCATACTAGCCACAATCCCAAATTAATTTCGTGTGAATGCTGTCGAAGGCTAGGTCTTTCCCTGGTTTTATTTCCTTTGCGGCAATACATTCTTTTTTATTGTTGAATGGTAGAGAATGCTCTTAACACTGTGTATCTCGTAATATTGAATTCCCTAACGATTTTCGAAATGGAATTTCCCATGCGTCTAGCTCCACCTTCAATTCCGCGTTCCAAGTTTGTTAATTCCCATAGTGCGGCCATAATCACGTCAGAAAACATTTCACATGAGTCACCAGTACAAATGACAGCTCCCCAGTACACTGCCCTTTTATACTTTCTGTACGCGGTACTACCGCCGCCGGTACATGTGCATACCACCATCGCATTACTTTGGTCACCTTAGTGCATACTAGCCACAATCCCAAATTAATTTCGTGTGAATGCTGTCGAAGGCTAGGTCTTTCCCTGGTTTCATTTCCTTTGCGGCAATACATTCTTTTTTCTTGTTGAATGGTAGAGAATGCTCTTAACACTGTGTATCTCGTAATATTGAATTCCCTAACGATTTTCGAAATGGAATTTCCCATGCGTCTAGCTCCACCTTCCATTCCGCGTTCCAAGTTTGTTAATTCCCATAGTGCGGCCATAATCACGTCAGAAAACATTTCACATGAGTCACCAGTACAAATGACAGCTCCCCAGTACACTGCCCTTTTATACTTTCTGTACGCGGTACTACCGCCGCCGGTACATGTGCATACCACCATCGCATTACTTTGGTCACCTCAGTGCATACTAGCCACAATCCCAAATTAATTTCGTGTGAATGCTGTCGAAGGCTAGGTCTTTCCCTGGTTTCATTTCCTTTGCGGCAATACATTCTTTTTTATTGTTGAATGGTAGAGAATGCTCTTAACACTGTGTATCTCGTAATATTGAATTCCCTAACGATTTTCGAAATGGAATTTCCCATGCGTCTAGCTCCACCTTCCATTCCGCGTTCCAAGTTTGTTAATTCCCATAGTGCGGCCATAATCACGTCAGAAAACATTTCACATGAGTCACCAGTACAAATGACAGCTCCCCAGTACACTGCCCTTTTATACTTTCTGTACACGGTACTACCGCCGCCGGTACATGTGCATACCACCATCGCATGACTTTGGTCACCTCAGAGCATACTAGCCACAATCCCAAATTAATTTCGTGTGAATGCTGTCGAAGGCTAGGTCTTTCCCTGGTTTCATTTCCATTGCGGCAATACTTTCTTATTCATTGTTGAATGGTAGAGAATGCTCTTAACACTGTGTATCTCGTAATATTGAATTCCCTAACGATTTTCGAAATGGAATTTCCCATGCGTCGAGCTCCACCTTCCATTCCGCGTTCCAAGTTTGTTAATTCCCATAGTGCGGCCATAATCACGTCAGAAAACATTTCACATGAGTCACCAGTACAAATGGCAGCTCCCCAGTACACTGCCCTTTTATACTTTCTGTACGCGGTACTACCGCCGCCGGTACATGTGCATACCACCATCGCATGACTTTGGTCACCTCAGTGCATACTAGCCACAATCCCAAATTAATTTCGTGTGAATGCTGTCGAAGGCTAGGTCTTTCCCTGGTTTCATTTCCTTTGCGGCAATACATTCTTTTTTATTGTTGAATGGTAGAGAATGCTCTTAACACTGTGTATCTCGTAATATTGAATTCCCTAACGATTTTCGAAATGGAATTTCCCATGCGTCTAGCTCCACCTTCCATTCCGCGTTCCAAGTTTGTTAATTCCCATAGTGCGGCCATAATCACGTCAGAAAACATTTCACATGAGTCACCAGTACAAATGACAGCTCCCCAGTACACTGCCCTTTTATACTTTCTGTACGCGGTACTACCGCCGTCGGTACATGTGCATACCACCATCGCATTACTTAGGTCACCTCAGAGCATACTAGCCACAATCCCAAATTAATTTCGTGTGAATGCTGTCGAAGGCTAGGTCTTTCCCTGGTTTCATTTCCTTTGCGGCAATACATTCTTTTTCATTGTTGAATGGTAGAGAATGCTCTTAACACTGTGTATCTCGTAATATTGAATTCCCTAACGATTTTCGAAATGGAATTTCCCATGCGTCTAGCTCCACCTTCCATTCCGCGTTCCAAGTTTGTTAATTCCCATAGTGCGGCCATAATCACGTCAGAAAACATTTCACATGAGTCACCAGTACAAATGACAGCTCCCCAGTACACTGCCCTTTTATACTTTCTGTACGCGGTACTACCGCCGCCGGTACATGTGCATACCACCATCGCATGACTTTGGTCACCTCAGTGCATACTAGCCACAATCCCAAATTAATTCCGTGTGAATGCTGTCGAAGGCTAGGTCTTTCCCTGGTTTCATTTCCTTTGCGGGAATACATTCTTTTTTATTGTTGAATGGTAGAGAATGCTCTTAACACTGTGTATCTCGTAATATTGAATTCCCTAACGATTTTCCAAATGGAATTTCCCATGCGTCTAGCTCCACCTTCCATTCCGCGTTCCAAGTTTGTTAATTCCCATAGTGCGGCCATAATCACGTCAGAAAACATTTCACATGAGTCACCAGTACAAATGACAGCTCCCCAGTACACTGCCCTTTTATACTTTCTGTACGCGGTACTACCGCCGCCGGTACATGTGCATACCACCATCGCATGACTTTGGTCACCTCAGTGCATACTAGCCACAATCCCAAATTAATTTCGTGTGAATGCTGTCGAAGGCTAGGTCTTTCCCTGGTTTTATTTCCTTTGCGGCAATACATTCTTTTTTATTGTTGAATGGTAGAGAATGCTCTTAACACTGTGTATCTCGTAATATTGAATTCCCTAACGATTTTCGAAATGGAATTTCCCATGCGTCTAGCTCCACCTTCCATTCCGCGTTCCAAGTTTGTTAATTCCCATAGTGCGGCCATAATCACGTCAGAAAACATTTCACATGAGTCACCAGTACAAATGACAGCTCCCCAGTACACTGCCCTTTTATACTTTCTGTACGCGGTACTACCGCCGCCGGTACATGTGCATACCACCATCGCATGACTTTGGTCACCTCAGAGCATACTAGCCACAATCCCAAATTAATTTCGTGTGAATGCTGTCGAAGGCTAGGTCTTTCCCTGGTTTCATTTCCATTGCGGAAATACTTTCTTATTCATTGTTGAATGGTAGAGAATGCTCTTAACACTGTGTATCTCGTAATATTGAATTCCCTAACGATTTTCGAAATGGAATTTCCCATGCGTCTAGCTCCACCTTCCATTCCGCGTTCCAAGTTTATTAATTCCCATAGTGCGGCCATAATCACGTCAGAAAACATTTCACATGAGTCACCAGTACAAATGACAGCTCCCCAGTACACTGCCCTTTTATACTTTCTGTACGCGGTACTACCGCCGCCGGTACATGTGCATACCACCATCGCATTACTTTGGTCACCTCAGTGCATACTAGCCACAATCCCAAATTAATTTCGTGTGAATGCTGTCGAAGGCTAGGTCTTTCCCTGGTTTCATTTCCTTTGCGGCAATACATTCTTTTTTATTGTTGAATGGTAGAGAATGCTCTTAACACTGTGTATCTCGTAATATTGAATTCCCTAACGCTTTTCGAAATGGAATTTCCCATGCGTCTAGCTCCACCTTCCATTCCGCGTTCCAAGTTTGTTAATTCCCATAGTGCGGCCATAATCACGTCAGAAAACATTTCACATGAGTCACCAGTACAAATGACAGCTCCCCAGTACACTGCCCTTTTATACTTTCTGTACGCGGTACTTCTGCCGCCGGTACATGTGCATACCACCATCGCATGACTTTGGTCACCTCAGTGCATACTAGCCACAATCCCAAATTAATTTCGTGTGAATGCTGTCGAAGGCTAGGTCTTTCCCTGGTTTCATTTCCTTTGCGGCAATACATTCTTTTTTATTGTTGAATGGTAGAGAATGCTCTTAACACTGTGTATCTCGTAATATTGAATTCCCTAACGATTTTCGAAATGGAATTTCCCATGCGTCTAGCTCCACCTTCCATTCCGCGTTCCAAGTTTGTTAATTCCCATAGTGCGGCCATAATCACGTCAGAAAACATTTCACATGAGTCACCAGTACAAATGGCAGCTCCCCAGTACACTGCCCTTTTATACTTTCTGTACGCGGTACTACCGCCGCCGGTACATGTGCATACCACCATCGCATTACTTTGGTCACCTTAGTGCATACTAGCCACAATCCCAAATTAATTTCGTGTGAATGCTGTCGAAGGCTAGGTCTTTCCCTGGTTTCATTTCCTTTGCGGCAATACATTCTTTTTTATTGTTGAATGGTAGAGAATGCTCTTAACACTGTGTATCTCGTAATATTGAATTCCCTAACGATTTTCGAAATGGAATTTCCCATGCGTCTAGCTCCACCTTCCATTCCGCGTTCCAAGTTTGTTAATTCCCATAGTGCGGCCATAATCACGTCAGAAAACATTTCACATGAGTCACCAGTACAAATGACAGCTCCCCAGTACACTGCCCTTTTATACTTTCTGTACGCGGTACTACCGCCGCCGGTACATGTGCATACCACCATCGCATTACTTTGGTCACCTCAGTGCATACTAGCCACAATCCCAAATTAATTTCGTGTGAATGCTGTCGAAGGCTAGGTCTTTCCCTGGTTTTATTTCCTTTGCGGCAATACATTCTTTTTTATTGTTGAATGGTAGAGAATGCTCTTAACACTGTGTATCTCGTAATATTGAATTCCCTAACGCTTTTCGAAATGGAAATTCCCATGCGTCTAGCTCCACCTTCCATTCCGCGTTCCAAGTTTGTTAATTCCCATAGTGCGGCCATAATCACGTCAGAAAACATTTCACATGAGTCACCAGTACAAATGGCAGCTCCCCAGTACACTGCCCTTTTATACTTTCTGTACGCGGTACTACCGCCGCCGGTACATGTGCATACCACCATCGCATTACTTTGGTCACCTTAGTGCATACTAGCCACAATCCCAAATTAATTTCGTGTGAATGCTGTCGAAGGCTAGGTCTTTCCCTGGTTTCATTTCCTTTGCGGCAATACATTCTTTTTTCTTGTTGAATGGTAGAGAATGCTCTTAACACTGTGTATCTCGTAATATTGAATTCCCTAACGATTTTCGAAATGGAATTTCCCATGCGTCTAGCTCCACCTTCCATTCCGCGTTCCAAGTTTGTTAATTCCCATAGTGCGGCCATAATCACGTCAGAAAACATTTCACATGAGTCACCAGTACAAATGACAGCTCCCCAGTACACTGCCCTTTTATACTTTCTGTACGCGGTACTACCGCCGCCGGTACATGTGCATACCACCATCGCATTACTTTGGTCACCTCAGTGCATACTAGCCACAATCCCAAATTAATTTCGTGTGATTGCTGTCGAAGGCTAGGTCATTCCCTGGTTTCATTTCCTTTGCGACAATACATTCTTTTTTATTGTTGAATGGTAGAGAATGCTCTTAACACTGTGTATCTCGTAATATTGAATTCCCTAACAATTTTCGAAATGGAATTTCCCATGCGTCTAGCTCCACCTTCCATTCCGCGTTCCAAGTTTGTTAATTCCCATAGTGCGGCCATAATCACGTCAGAAAACATTTCACATGAGTCACCAGTACAAATGACAGCTCCCCAGTACACTGCCCTTTTATACTTTCTGTACGCGGTACTACCGCCGCCGGTACATGTGCATACCACCATCGCATGACTTTGGTCACCTCAGAGCATACTAGCCACAATCCCAAATTAATTTCGTGTGAATGCTGTCGAAGGCTAGGTCTTTCCCTGGTTTCATTTCCATTGCGGCAATACTTTCTTATTCATTGTTGAATGGTAGAGAATGCTCTTAACACTGTGTATCTCGTAATATTGAATTCCCTAACGATTTTCGAAATGGAATTTCCCATGCGTCGAGCTCCACCTTCCATTCCGCGTTCCAAGTTTGTTAATTCCCATAGTGCGGCCATAATCACGTCAGAAAACATTTCACATGAGTCACCAGTACAAATGACAGCTCCCCAGTACACTGCCCTTTTATACTTTCTGTACGCGGTACTACCGCCGCCGGTACATGTGCATACCACCATCGCATGACTTTGGTCACCTCAGAGCATACTAGCCACAATCCCAAATTAATTTCGTGTGAGTGCTGTCGAAGGCTAGGTCTTTCCCTGGTTTCATTTCCTTTGCGGCAATACATTCTTATTCATTGTTGAATGGTAGAGAATGCTCTTAACACTGTGTATCTCGTAATATTGAATTCCCTAACGATTTTCGAAATGGAATTTCCCATGCGTCGAGCTCCACCTTCCATTCCGCGTTCCAAGTTTGTTAATTCCCATAGTGCGGCCATAATCACGTCAGAAAACATTTCACATGAGTCACCAGTACAAATGGCAGCTCCCCAGTACACTGCCCTTTTATACTTTCTGTACGCGGTACTACCGCCGCCGGTACATGTGCATACCACCATCGCATGACTTTGGTCACCTCAGTGCATACTAGCCACAATCCCAAATTAATTTCGTGTGAATGCTGTCGAAGGCTAGGTCTTTCCCTGGTTTCATTTCCTTTGCGGCAATACATTCTTTTTTATTGTTGAATGGTAGAGAATGCTCTTAACACTGTGTATCTCGTAATATTGAATTCCCTAACGATTTTCCAAATGGAATTTCCCATGCGTCTAGCTCCACCTTCCATTCCGCGTTCCAAGTTTGTTAATTCCCATAGTGCGGCCATAATCACGTCAGAAAACATTTCACATGAGTCACCAGTACAAATGACAGCTCCCCAGTACACTGCCCTTTTATACTTTCTGTACGCGGTACTACCGCCGTCGGTACATGTGCATACCACCATCGCATTACTTTGGTCACCTCAGAGCATACTAGCCACAATCCCAAATTAATTTCGTGTGAATGCTGTCGAAGGCTAGGTCTTTCCCTGGTTTCATTTCCTTTGCGGCAATACATTCTTTTTCATTGTTGAATGGTAGAGAATGCTCTTAACACTGTGTATCTCGTAATATTGAATTTCCTAACGATTTTCGAAATGGAATTTCCCATGCTTCTAGCTCCACCTTCCATTCCGCGTTCCAAGTTTGTTAATTCCCATAGTGCGGCCATAATCACGTCAGAAAACATTTCACATGAGTCACCAGTACAAATGACAGCTCCCCAGTACACTGCCCTTTTATACTTTCTGTACGCGGTACTACCGCCGCCGGTACATGTGCATACCACCATCGCATGACTTTGGTCACCTCAGTGCATACTAGCCACAATCCCAAATTAATTTCGTGTGAATGCTGTCGAAGGCTAGGTCTTTCCCTGGTTTCATTTCCTTTGCGGCAATACATTCTTTTTTATTGTTGAATGGTAGAGAATGCTCTTAACACTGTGTATCTCGTAATATTGAATTCCCTAACGATTTTCGAAATGGAATTTCCCATGCGTCTAGCTCCACCTTCCATTCCGCGTTCCAAGTTTGTTAATTCCCATAGTGCGGCCATAATCACGTCAGAAAACATTTCACATGAGTCACCAGTACAAATGACAGCTCCCCAGTACACTGCCCTTTTATACTTTCTGTACGCGGTACTACCGCCGCCGGTACATGTGCATACCACCATCGCATGACTTTGGTCACCTCAGTGCATACTAGCCACAATCCCAAATTAATTTCGTGTGAATGCTGTCGAAGGCTAGGTCTTTCCCTGGTTTTATTTCCTTTGCGGCAATACATTCTTTTTTATTGTTGAATGGTAGAGAATGCTCTTAACACTGTGTATCTCGTAATATTGAATTCCCTAACGATTTTCGAAATGGAATTTCCCATGCGTCTAGCTCCACCTTCCATTCCGCGTTCCAAGTTTGTTAATTCCCATAGTGCGGCCATAATCACGTCAGAAAACATTTCACATGAGTCACCAGTACAAATGACAGCTCCCCAGTACACTGCCCTTTTATACTTTCTGTACGCGGTACTACCGCCGCCGGTACATGTGCATACCACCATCGCATGACTTTGGTCACCTCAGTGCATACTAGCCACAATCCCAAATTAATTTCGTGTGAATGCTGTCGAAGGCTAGGTCTTTCCATGGTTTCATTTCCTTTGCGGCAATACATTCTTTTTTATTGTTGAATGGTAGAGAATGCTCTTAACACTGTGTATCTCGTAATATTGAATTCCCTAACGCTTTTCGAAATGGAATTTCCCATGCGTCTAGCTCCACCTCCCATTCCGCGTTCCAAGTTTGTTAATTCCCATAGTGCGGCCATAATCACGTCAGAAAACATTTCACATGAGTCACCAGTACAAATGGCAGCTCCCCAGTACACTGCCCTTTTATACTTTCTGTACGTGGTACTACCGCCGCCGGTACATGTGCATACCACCATCGCATTACTTTGGTCACCTTAGTGCATACTAGCCACAATCGCAAATTAATTTCGCGTGAATGCTGTCGAAGGCTAGGTCTTTCCCTGGTTTCATTTCCTTTGCGGCAATACATTCTTTTTTATTGTTGAATGGTAGAGAATGCTCTTAACACTGTGTATCTCGTAATATTGAATTCCCTAACGATTTTCGAAATGGAATTTCCCATGCGTCTAGCTCCACCTTCCATTCCGCGTTCCAAGTTTGTTAATTCCCATAGTGCGGCCATAATCACGTCAGAAAACATTCCACATGAGTCACCAGTACAAATGACAGCTCCCCAGTACACTGCCCTTTTATACATTCTGTACGCGGTACTACCGCCGCCGGTACATGTGCATACCACCATCGCATGACTTTGGTCACCTCAGAGCATACTAGCCACAATCCCAAATTAATTTCGTGTGAATGCTGTCGAAGGCTAGGTCTTTCCCTGGTTTCATTTCCATTGCGGCAATACTTTCTTATTCATTGTTGAATGGTAGAGAATGCTCTTAACACTGTGTATCTCGTAATATTGAATTCCCTAACGATTTTCGAAATGGAATTTCCCATGCGTCTAGCTCCACCTTCCATTCCGCGTTCCAAGTTTGTTAATTCCCATAGTGCGGCCATAATCACGTCAGAAAACATTTCACATGAGTCACCAGTACAAATGACAGCTCCCCAGTACACTGCCCTTTTATACTTTCTGTACGCGGTACTACCGCCGCCGGTACATGTGCATACCACCATCGCATGACTTTGGTCACCTCAGTGCATACTAGCCACAATCCCAAATTAATTTCGTGTGAATGCTGTCGAAGGCTAGGTCTTTCCCTGGTTTCATTTCCTTTGCGGCAATACATTCTTTTTTATTGTTGAATGGTAGAGAATGCTCTTAACACTGTGTATCTCGTAATATTGAATTCCCTAACGCTTTTCGAAATGGAATTTCCCATGCGTCTAGCTCCACCTTCCATTCCGCGTTCCAAGTTTGTTAATTCCCATAGTGCGGCCATAATCACGTCAGAAAACATTTCACATGAGTCACCAGTACAAATGACAGCTCCCCAGTACACTGCCCTTTTATACTTTCTGTACGCGGTACTACCGCCGCCGGTACATGTGCATACCACCATCGCATGACTTTGGTCACCTCAGTGCATACTAGCCACAATCCCAAATTAATTTCGTGTGAATGCTGTCGAAGGCTAGGTCTTTCCCTGGTTTCATTTCCTTTGCGGCAATACATTCTTTTTTATTGTTGAATGGTAGAGAATGCTCTTAACACTGTGTATCTCGTAATATTGAATTCCCTAACGATTTTCGAAATGGAATTTCCCATGCGTCTAGCTCCACCTTCCATTCCGCGTTCCAAGTTTGTTAATTCCCATAGTGCGGCCATAATCACGTCAGAAAACATTTCACATGAGTCACCAGTACAAATGACAGCTCCCCAGTACACTGCCCTTTTATACTTTCTGTACGCGGTACTACCGCCGCCGGTACATGTGCATACCACCATCGCATTACTTTGGTCACCTCAGTGCATACTAGCCACAATCCCAAATTAATTTCGTGTGAATGCTGTCGAAGGCTAGGTCTTTCCCTGGTTTCATTTCCTTTGCGGCAATACATTCTTTTTCATTGTTGAATGGTAGAGAATGCTCTTAACACTGTGTATCTCGTAATATTGAATTCCCTAACGATTTTCGAAATGGAATTTCCCATGCGTCTAGCTCCACCTTCCATTCCGCGTTCCAAGTTTGTTAATTCCCATAGTGCGGCCATAATCACGTCAGAAAACATTTCACATGAGTCACCAGTACAAGTGACAGCTCCCCAGTACACTGCCCTTTTATACTTTCTGTACGCGGTACTACCGCCGCCGGTACATGTGCATACCACCATCGCATGACTTTGGTCACCTCAGAGCATACTAGCCACAATCCCAAATTAATTTCGTGTGAATGCTGTCGAAAGCTAGGCCTTTCCCTGGTTTCATTTCCTTTGCGGCAATACATTCTTTTTCATTGTTGAATGGTAGAGAATGCTCTTAACACTGTGTATCTCGTAATATTGAATTCCCTAACGATTTTCGAAATGGAATTTCCCATGCGTCTAGCTCCACCTTCCATTCCGCGTTCCAAGTTTGTTAATTCCCATAGTGCGGCCATAATCACGTCAGAAAACATTTCACATGAGTCACCAGTACAAATGACAGCTCCCCAGTACACTGCCCTTTTATACTTTCTGTACGCGGTACTACCGCCGCCGGTACATGTGCATACCACCATCGCATTACTTTGGTCACCTCAGTGCATACTAGCCACAATCCCAAATTAATTTCGTGTGAATGCTGTCGAAGGCTAGGTCTTTCCCTGGTTTCATTTCCTTTGCGGCAATACATTCTTTTTTATTGTCGAATGGTAGAGAATGCTCTTAACACTGTGTATCTCGTAATATTGAATTCCCTAACGATTTTCGAAATGGAATTTCCCATGCGTCTAGCTCCACCTTCCATTCCGCGTTCCAAGTTTGTTAATTCCCATAGTGCGGCCATAATCACGTCAGAAAACATTTCACATGAGTCACCAGTACAAATGACAGCTCCCCAGTACACTGCCCTTTTATACTTTCTGTACGCGGTACTACCGCCGCCGGTACATGTGCATACCACCATCGCATGACTTTGGTCACCTCAGAGCATACTAGCCACAATCCCAAATTAATTTCGTGTGAATGCTGTCGAAGGCTAGGTCTTTCCCTGGTTTCATTTCCTTTGCGGCAATACATTCTTTTTCATTGTTGAATGGTAGAGAATGCTCTTAACACTGTGTATCTCGTAATATTGAATTCCCTAACGATTTTCGAAATGGAATTTCCCATGCGTCTAGCTCCACCTTCCATTCCGCGTTCCAAGTTTGTTAATTCCCATAGTGCGGCCATAATCACGTCAGAAAACATTTCACATGAGTCACCAGTACAAATGACAGCTCCCCAGTACACTGCCCTTTTATACTTTCTGTACGCGGTACTACCGCCGCCGGTACATGTGCATACCACCATCGCATGACTTTGGTCACCTCAGTGCATACTAGCCACAATCCCAAATTAATTTCGTGTGAGTGCTGTCGAAGGCTAGGTCTTTCCCTGGTTTCATTTCCTTTGCGGCAATACATTCTTTTTTATTGTTGAATGGTAGAGAATGCTCTTAACACTGTGTATCTCGTAATATTGAATTCCCTAACGATTTTCGAAATGGAATTTCCCATGCGTCTAGCTCCACCTTCCATTCCGCGTTCCAAGTTTGTTAATTCCCATAGTGCGGCCATAATCACGTCAGAAAACATTTCACATGAGTCACCAGTACAAATGACAGCTCCCCAGTACACTGCCCTTTTATACTTTCTGTACGCGGTACTACCGCCGCCGGTACATGTGCATACCACCATCGCATGACTTTGGTCACCTCAGTGCATACTAGCCACAATCCCAAATTAATTTCGTGTGAATGCTGTCGAAGGCTAGGTCTTTCCCTGGTTTCATTTCCTTTGCGGCAATACATTCTTTTTTATTGTTGAATGGTAGAGAATGCTCTTAACACTGTGTATCTCGTAATATTGAATTCCCTAACGATTTTCGAAATGGAATTTCCCATGCGTCTAGCTCCACCTTCCATTCCGCGTTCCAAGTTTGTTAATTCCCATAGTGCGGCCATAATCACGTCAGAAAACATTTCACATGAGTCACCAGTACAAATGACAGCTCCCCAGTACACTGCCCTTTTATACTTTCTGTACGCGGTACTACCGCCGCCGGTACATGTGCATACCACCATCGCATGACTTTGGTCACCTCAGAGCATACTAGCCACAATCCCAAATTAATTTCGTGTGAATGCTGTCGAAGGCTAGGTCTTTCCCTGGTTTCATTTCCTTTGCGGCAATACATTCTTTTTCATTGTTGAATGGTAGAGAATGCTCTTAACACTGTGTAACTCGTAATATTGAATTCCCTAACGATTTTCGAAATGGAATTTCCCATGCGTCGAGCTCCACCTTCCATTCCGCGTTCCAAGTTTGTTAGTTCCCATAGTGCGGCCATAATCACGTCAGAAAACATTTCACATGAGTCACCAGTACAAATGACAGCTCACCAGCACACTGCCCTTTTATACTTTCTGTACGCGGTACTACCGCCGCCGGTACATGTGCATACCACCATCGCATGACTTTGGTCACCTCAGTGCATACTAGCCACAATCCCAAATTAATTTCGTGTGAATGCTGTCGAAGGATAGGTCTTTCCCTGGTTTCATTTCCTTTGCGGCAATACATTCTTTTTTATTGTTGAATGGTAGAGAATGCTCTTAACACTGTGTATCTCGTAATATTGAATTCCCTAACGATTTTCGAAATGGAATTTCCCATGCGTCTAGCTCCACCTTCCATTCCGCGTTCCAAGTTTGTTAATTCCCATAGTGCGGCCATAATCACGTCAGAAAACATTTCACATGAGTCACCAAGTCAAATGACAGCTCCCCAGTACACTGCCCTTTTATACTTTCTGTACGCGGTACTACCGCCGCCGGTACATGTGCATACCACCATCGCATTACTTTGGTCACCTCAGTGCATACTAGCCACAATCCCAAATTAATTTCGTGTGAATGCTGTCGAAGGCTAGGTCTTTCCCTGGTTTCATTTCCTTTGCGGCAATACATTCTTTTTTATTGTTGAATGGTAGAGAATGCTCTTAACACTGTGTATCTCGTAATATTGAATTCCCTAACGATTTTCGAAATGGAATTTCCCATGCGTCTAGCTCCACCTTCCATTCCGCGTTCCAAGTTTGTTAATTCCCATAGTGCGGCCATAATCACGTCAGAAAACATTTCACATGAGTCACCAGTACAAATGACAGCTCCCCAGTACACTGCCCTTTTATACTTTCTGTACGCGGTACTACCGCCGCCGGTACATGTGCATACCACCATCGCATGACTTTGGTCACCTCAGAGCATACTAGCCACAATCCCAAATTAATTTCGTGTGAATGCTGTCGAAGGCTAGGTCTTTCCCTGGTTTCATTTCCTTTGCGGCAATACATTCTTTTTCATTGTTGAATGGTAGAGAATGCTCTTAACACTGTGTATCTCGTAATATTGAATTCCCTAACGATTTTCGAAATGGAATTTCCCATGCGTCGAGCTCCACCTTCCATTCCGCGTTCCAAGTTTGTTAGTTCCCATAGTGCGGCCATAATCACGTCAGAAAACATTTCACATGAGTCACCAGTACAAATGACAGCTCCCCAGTACACTGCCCTTTTATACTTTCTGTACGCGGTACTACCGCCGCCGGTACATGTGCATACCACCATGGCATTACTTTGGTCACCTCAGTGCATACTAGCCACAATCCCAAATTAATTTCGTGTGAATGCTGTCGAAGGCTAGGTCTTTCCCTGGTTTCATTTCCTTTGCGGCAATACATTCTTTTTTATTGTTGAATGGTAGAGAATGCTCTTAACACTGTGTATCTCGTAATATTGAATTCCCTAACGATTTTCGAAATGGAATTTCCCATGCGTCTAGCTCCACCTTCCATTCCGCGTTCCAAGTTTGTTAATTCCCATAGTGCGGCCATAATCACGTCAGAAAACATTTCACATGAGTCACCAGTACAAATGACAGCTCACCAGTACACTGCCCTTTTATACTTTCTGTACGCGGTACTACCGCCGCCGGTACATGTGCATACCACCATCGCATGACTTTGGTCACCTCAGTGCATACTAGCCACAATCCCAAATTAATTTCGTGTGAATGCTGTCGAAGGATAGGTCTTTCCCTGGTTTCATTTCCTTTGCGGCAATACATTCTTTTTTATTGTTGAATGGTAGAGAATGCTCTTAACACTGTGTATCTCGTAATATTGAATTCCCTAACGATTTTCGAAATGGAATTTCCCATGCGTCTAGCTCCACCTTCCATTCCGCGTTCCAAGTTTGTTAATTCCCATAGTGCGGCCATAATCACGTCAGAAAACATTTCACATGAGTCACCAAGTCAAATGACAGCTCCCCAGTACACTGCCCTTTTATACTTTCTGTACGCGGTACTACCGCCGCCGGTACATGTGCATACCACCATCGCATTACTTTGGTCACCTCAGTGCATACTAGCCACAATCCCAAATTAATTTCGTGTGAATGCTGTCGAAGGCTAGGTCTTTCCCTGGTTTCATTTCCTTTGCGGCAATACTATCTTTTTCACTGTTGAATGGTAGAGAATGCTCTTAACACTGTGTATCTCGTAATATTGAATTCCCTAACGATTTTCGAAATGGAATTTCCCATGCGTCTAGCTCCACCTTCCATTCCGCGTTCCAAGTTTGTTAATTCCCATAGTGCGGCCATAATCACGTCAGAAAACATTTCACATGAGTCACCAGTACAAATGACAGCTCCCCAGTACACTGCCCTTTTATACTTTCTGTACGCGGTACTACCGCCGCCGGTACATGTGCATACCACCATCGCATGACTTTGGTCACCTCAGTGCATACTAGCCACAATCCCAAATTAATTTCGTGTGAATGCTGTCGATGGCTAGGCCTTTCCCTGGTTTCATTTCCTTTGCGGCAATACATTCTTTTTTATTGTTGAATGGTAGAGAATGCTCTTAACACTGTGTATCTCGTAATATTGAATTCCCTAACGATTTTCGAAATGGAATTTCCCATGCGTCTAGCTCCACCTTCCATTCCGCGTTCCAAGTTTGTTAATTCCCATAGTGCGGCCATAATCACGTCAGAAAACATTTCACATGAGTCACCAGTACAAATGACAGCTCCCCAGTACACTGCCCTTTTATACTTTCTGTACGCAGTACTACCGCCGCCGGTACATGTGCATACCACCATCGCATGACTTTGGTCACCTCAGAGCATACTAGCCACAATCCCAAATTAATTTCGTGTGAATGCTGTCGAAGGCTAGGTCTTTCCCTGGTTTCATTTCCTTTGCAGCAATACATTCTTTTTCATTGTTGAATGGTAGAGAATGCTCTTAACACTGTGTATCTCGTAATATTGAATTCCCTAACGATTTTCGAAATGGAATTTCCCATGCGTCTAGCTCCACCTTCCATTCCGCGTTCCAAGTTTGTTAATTCCCATAGTGCGGCCATAATCACGTCAGAAAACATTTCACATGAGTCACCAGTACAAATGACAGCTCCCCAGTACACTGCCCTTTTATACTTTCTGTACGCGGTACTACCGCCGCCGGTACATGTGCATACCACCATCGCATTACTTTGGTCACCTCAGTGCATACTAGCCACAATCCCAAATTAATTTCGTGTGAATGCTGTCGAAGGCTAGGTCTTTCCCTGGTTTCATTTCCTTTGCGGCAATACATTCTTTTTTATTGTTGAATGGTAGAGAATGCTCTTAACACTGTGTATCTCGTAATATTGAATTCCCTAACGATTTTCGAAATGGAATTTCCCATGCGTCTAGCTCCACCTTCCATTCCGCGTTCCAAGTTTGTTAATTCCCATAGTGCGGCCATAATCACGTCAGAAAACATTTCACATGAGTCACCAGTACAAATGACAGCTCCCCAGTACACTGCCCTTTTATACTTTCTGTACGCGGTACTACCGCCGCCGGTACATGTGCATACCACCATCGCATTACTTTGGTCACCTCAGTGCATACTAGCCACAATCCCAAATTAATTTCGTGTGAATGCTGTCGAAGGCTAGGTCTTTCCCTGGTTTCATTTCCTTTGCGGCAATACTATCTTTTTCACTGTTGAATGGTAGAGAATGCTCTTAACACTGTGTATCTCGTAATATTGAATTCCCTAACGATTTTCGAAATGGAATTTCCCATGCGTCTAGCTCCACCTTCCATTCCGCGTCCCAAGTTTGTTAATTCCCATAGTGCGGCCATAATCACGTCAGAAAACATTTCACATGAGTCACCAGTACAAATGACAGCTCCCCAGTACACTGCCCTTTTATACTTTCTGTACGCGGTACTACCGCCGCCGGTACATGTGCATACCACCATCGCATGACTTTGGTCACCTCAGTGCATACTAGCCACAATCCCAAATTAATTTCGTGTGAATGCTGTCGAAGGCTAGGTCTTTCCCTGGTTTCATTTCCTTTGCGGCAATACATTCTTTTTCATTGTTGAATGGTAGAGAATGCTCTTAACACTGTGTATCTCGTAATATTGAATTCCCTAACGATTTTCGAAATGGAATTTCCCATGCGTCTAGCTCCACCTTCCATTCCGCGTTCCAAGTTTGTTAATTCCCATAGTGCGGCCATAATCACGTCAGAAAACATTTCACATGAGTCACCAGTACAAATGACAGCTCCCCAGTACACTGCCCTTTTATACTTTCTGTACGCGGTACTACCGCCGCCGGTACATGTGCATACCACCATCGCATGACTTTGGTCACCTCAGTGCATACTAGCCACAATCCCAAATTAATTTCGTGTGAATGCTGTCGAAGGCTAGGTCTTTCCCTGGTTTCATTTCCTTTGCGGCAATACATTCTTTTTTATTGTTGAATGGTAGAGAATGCTCTTAACACTGTGTATCTCGTAATATTGAATTCCCTAACGATTTTCGAAATGGAATTTCCCATGCGTCTAGCTCCACCTTCCATTCCGCGTTCCAAGTTTGTTAATTCCCATAGTGCGGCCATAATCACGTCAGAAAACATTTCACATGAGTCACCAGTACAAATGACAGCTCCCCAGTACACTGCCCTTTTATACTTTCTGTACGCGGTACTACCGCCGCCGGTACATGTGCATACCACCATCGCATGACTTTGGTCACCTCAGTGCATACTAGCCACAATCCCAAATTAATTTCGTGTGAATGCTGTCGAAGGCTAGGTCTTTCCCTGGTTTCATTTCCTTTGCGGCAATACATTCTTCTTCATTGTTGAATGGTAGAGAATGCTCTTAACACTGTGTATCTCGTAATATTGAATTCCCTAACGCTTTTCGAAATGGAATTTCCCATGCGTCTAGCTCCACCTTCCATTCCGCGTTCCAAGGTTGTTAATTCCCATAGTGCGGCCATAATCACGTCAGAAAACATTTCACATGAGTCACCAGTACAAATGACAGCTCCCCAGTACACTGCCCTTTTATACTTTCTGTACGCGGTACTACCGCCGCCGGTACATGTGCATACCACCATCGCATGACTTTGGTCACCTCAGAGCATACTAGCCACAATCCCAAATTAATTTCGTGTGAATGCTGTCGAAGGCTAGGTCTTTCCCTGGTTTCATTTCCTTTGCGGCAATACATTCTTTTTTATTGTTGAATGGTAGAGAATGCTCTTAACACTGTGTATCTCGTAATATTGAATTCCCTAACGATTTTCGAAATGGAATTTCCCATGCGTCTAGCTCCACCTTCCATTCCGCGTTCCAAGTTTGTTAATTCCCATAGTGCGGCCATAATCACGTCAGAAAACATTTCACATGAGTCACCAGTACAAATGACAGCTCCCCAGTACACTGCCCTTTTATACTTTCTGTACGCGGTACTACCGCCGCCGGTACATGTGCATACCACCATCGCATGACTTTGGTCACCTCAGAGCATACTAGCCACAATCCCAAATTAATTTCGTGTGAATGCTGTCGAAGGCTAGGTCTTTCCCTGGTTTCATTTCCTTTGCGGCAATACATTCTTTTTCATTGTTGAATGGTAGAGAATGCTCTTAACACAGTGTATCTCGTAATATTGAATTCCCTAACGATTTTCGAAATGGAATTTCCCATGCGTCTAGCTCCACCTTCCATTCCGCGTTCCAAGTTTGTTAATTCCCATAGTGCGGCCATAATCACGTCAGAAAACATTTCACATGAGTCACCAGTACAAATGACAGCTTCCCAGTACACTGCCCTTTTATACTTTCTGTACGCGGTACTACCGCCGCCGGAACATCTGCATACCACCATCGCATTACTTTGGTCACCTCAGTGCATACTAGCCACAATCCCAAATTAATTTCGTGTGAATGCTGTCGAAGGCTAGGTCTTTCCCTGGTTTCATTTCCTTTGCGGCAATACATTCTTTTTTATTGTTGAATGGTAGAGAATGCTCTTAACACTGTGTATCTCGTAATATTGAATTCCCTAACGATTTTCGAAATGGAATTTCCCATGCGTCTAGCTCCACCTTCCATTACGCGTTCCAAGTTTGTTAATTCCTATAGTGCGGCCATAATCAGGTCAGAAAACATTTCACATGAGTCACCAGTACAAATGACAGCTCCCCAGTACACTGCCCTTTTATACTTTCTGTACGCGGTACTACCGCCGCCGGTACATGTGCATACCACCATCGCATGACTTTGGTCACCTCAGTGCATACTAGCCACAATCCCAAATTAATTTCGTGTGAATGCTGTCGAAGGCTAGGTCTTTCCCTGGTTTCATTTCCTTTGCGGCAATACATTCTTTTTTATTGTTGAATGGTAGAGAATGCTCTTAACACTGTGTATCTCGTAATATTGAATTCCCTAACGATTTTCGAAATGGAATTTCCCATGCGTCTAGCTCCACCTTCCATTCCGCGTTCCAAGTTTGTTAATTCCCATAGTGCGGCCATAATCACGTCAGAAAACATTTCACATGAGTCACCACTACAAATGACAGCTCCCAAGTACACTGCCCTTCTATACTTTCTGTACGCGGTACTACCGCCGCCGGTACATGTGCATACCACCATCGCATGACTTTGGTCACCTCAGAGCATACTAGCCACAATCCCAAATTAATTTCGTGTGAATGCTGTCGAAGGCTAGGTCTTTCCCTGGTTTCATTTCCTTTGCGGCAATACATTCTTTTTCATTGTTGAATGGTAGAGAATGCTCTTAACACTGTGTATCTCGTAATATTGAATTCCCTAACGATTTTTGAAATGGAATTTCCCATGCGTCTAGCTCCACCTTCCATTCCGCGTTCCAAGTTTGTTAATTCCCATAGTGCGGCCATAATCACGTCAGAAAACATTTCACATGAGTCACCAGTACAAATGACAGCTCCCCAGTACACTGCCCTTTTATACTTTCTGTACGCGGTACTACCGCCGCCGGTACATGTGCATACCACCATCGCATTACTTTGGTCACCTCAGTGCATACTAGCCACAATCCCAAATTAATTTCGTGTGAATGCTGTCAAAGGCTAGGTCTTTCCCTGGTTTCATTTCCTTTGCGGCAATACATTCTTTTTTATTGTTGAATGGTAGAGAATGCTCTTAACACTGTGTATCTCGTAATATTGAATTCCCTAACGATTTTCGAAATGGAATTTCCCATGCGTCTAGCTCCACCTTCCATTCCGCGTTCCAAGTTTGTTAATTCCTATAGTGCGGCGATAATCAGGTCAGAAAACATTTCACATGAGTCACCAGTACAAATGACAGCTCCCCAGTACACTGCCCTTTTATACTTTCTGTACACGGTACTACCGCCGCCGGTACATGTGCATACCACCATCGCATGACTTTGGTCACCTCAGTGCATACTAGCCACAATCCCAAATTAATTTCGTGTGAATGCTGTCGAAGGCTAGGTCTTTCCCTGGTTTCATTTCCTTTGCGGCAATACATTCTTTTTTATTGTTGAATGGTAGAGAATGCTCTTAACACTGTGTATCTCGTAATATTGAATTCCCTAACGATTTTCGAAATGGAATTTCCCATGCGTCTAGCTCCACCTTCCATTCCGCGTTCCAAGTTTGTTAATTCCCATAGTGCGGCCATAATCACGTCAGAAAACATTTCACATGAGTCACCAGTACAAATGACAGCTCCCCAGTACACTGCACTTTTATACTTTCTGTACGCGGTACTACCGCCGCCGGTACATGTGCATACCACCATCGCATGACTTTGGTCACCTCAGTGCATACTAGCCACAATCCCAAATTAATTTCGTATGAATGCTGTCGAAGGCTAGGTCTTTCCCTGGTTTCATTTCCTTTGCGGCAATACATTCTTTTTTATTGTTGAATGGTAGAGAATGCTCTTAACACTGTGTATCTCGTAATATTGAATTCCCTAACGATTTTCGAAATGGAATTTCCCATGCGTCTAGCTCCACCTTCCATTCCGCGTTCCAAGTTTGTTAATTCCCATAGTGCGGCCATAATCACGTCAGAAAACATTTCACATGAGTCACCAGTACAAATTACAGCTCCCCAGTACACTGCCCTTTTATACTTTCTGTACGCGGTACTACCGCCGCCGGTACATGTGCATACCACCATCGCATGACTTTGGTCACCTCAGTGCATACTAGCCACAATCCCAAATTAATTTCGTGTGAATGCTGTCGAAGGCTAGGTCTTTCCCTGGTTTCATTTCCTTTGCGGCAATACTATCTTTTTCATTGTTGAATGGTAGAGAATGCTCTTAACACTGTGTATCTCGTAATATTGAATTCCCTAACGATTTTCGAAATGGAATTTCCCATGCGTCTAGCTCCACCTTCCATTCCGCGTTCCAAGTTTGTTAATTCCCATAGTGCGGCCATAATCACGTCAGAAAACATTTCACATGAGTCACCAGTACAAATGACAGCTCCCCAGTACACTGCCCTTTTATACTTTCTGTACGCGGTACTACCGCCGCCAGTACATGTGCATACCACCATCGCATGACTTTGGTCACCTCAGTGCATACTAGCCACAATCCCAAATTAATTTCGTGTGAATGCTGTCGAAGGCTAGGTCTTTCCCTGGTTTCATTTCCTTTGCGGCAATACATTCTTTTTCATTGTTGAATGGTAGAGAATGCTCTTAACACTGTGTATCTCGTAATATTGAATTCCCTAACGATTTTCGAAATGGAATTTCCCATGCGTCTAGCTCCACCTTCCATTCCGCGTTCCAAGTTTGTTAATTCCCATAGTGCGGCCATAATCACGTCAGAAAACATTTCACATGAGTCACCAGTACAAATGACAGCTCCCCAGTACACTGCCCTTTTATACTTTCTGTACGCGGTACTACCGCCGCCGGTACATGTGCATACCACCATCGCATGACTTTGGTCACCTCAGTGCATACTAGCCACAATCCCAAATTAATTTCGTGTGAATGCTGTCGAAGGCTAGGTCTTTCCCTGGTTTCATTTCCTTTGCGGCAATACATTCTTTTTTATTGTTGAATGGTAGAGAATGCTCTTAACACTGTGTATCTCGTAATATTGAATTCCCTAACGATTTTCGAAATGGAATTTCCCATGCGTCTAGCTCCACCTTCCATTCCGCGTTCCAAGTTTGTTAATTCCCATAGTGCGGCCATAATCACGTCAGAAAACATTTCACATGAGTCACCAGTACAAATGACAGCTCCCCAGTACACTGCCCTTTTATACTTTCTGTACGCGGTACTACCGCCGCCGGTACATGTGCATACCACCATCGCATGACTTTGGTCACCTCAGTGCATACTAGCCACAATCCCAAATTAATTTCGTGTGAATGCTGTCGAAGGCTAGGTCTTTCCCTGGTTTCATTTCCTTTGCGGCAATACATTCTTTTTCATTGTTGAATGGTAGAGAATGCTCTTAACACTGTGTATCTCGTAATATTGAATTCCCTAACGATTTTCGAAATGGAATTTCCCATGCGTCTAGCTCCACCTTCCATTCCGCGTTCCAAGTTTGTTAATTCCCATAGTGCGGCCATAATCACGTCAGAAAACATTTCACATGAGTCACCAGTACAAATGACAGCTCCCCAGTACACTGCCCTTTTATACTTTCTGTACGCGGTACTACCGCCGCCGGTACATGTGCATACCACCATCGCATTACTTTGGTCACCTCAGTGCATACTAGCCACAATCCCAAATTAATTTCGTGTGAATGCTGTCGAAGGCTAGGTCTTTCCCTGGTTTCATTTCCTTTGCGGCAATACATTCTTTTTTATTGTTGAATGGTAGAGAATGCTCTTAACACTGTGTATCTCGTAATATTGAATTCCCTAACGATTTTCGAAATGGAATTTCCCATGCGTCTAGCTCCACCTTCCATTCCGCGTTCCAAGTTTGTTAATTCCCATAGTGCGGCCATAATCACGTCAGAAAACATTTCACATGAGTCACCAGTACAAATGACAGCTCCCCAGTACACTGCCCTTTTATACTTTCTGTACGCGGTACTACCGCCGCCGGTACATGTGCATACCACCATCGCATGACTTTGGTCACCTCAGTGCATACTAGCCACAATCCCAAATTAATTTCGTGTGAATGCTGTCGAAGGCTAGGTCTTTCCCTGGTTTCATTTCCTTTGCGGCAATACTGTCTTTTTCATTGTTGAATGGTAGAGAATGCTCTTAACACTGTGTATCTCGTAATATTGAATTCCCTAACGATTTTCGAAATGGAATTTCCCATGCGTCTAGCTCCACCTTCCATTCCGCGTTCCAAGTTTGTTAATTCCCATAGTGCGGCCATAATCACGTCAGAAAACATTTCACATGAGTCACCAGTACAAATGACAGCTCCCCAGTACACTGCCCTTTTATACTTTCTGTACGCGGTACTACCGCCGCCGGTACATGTGCATACCACCATCGCATGACTTTGGTCACCTCAGTGCATACTAGCCACAATCCCAAATTAATTTCGTGTGAATGCTGTCGAAGGCTAGGTCTTTCCCTGGTTTCATTTCCTTTGCGGCAATACATTCTTTTTCATTGTTGAATGGTAGAGAATGCTCTTAACACTGTGTATCTCGTAATATTGAATTCCCTAACGATTTTCGAAACGGAATTTCCCATGCGTCTAGCTCCACCTTCCATTCCGCGTTCCAAGTTTGTTAATTCCCATAGTGCGGCTATAATCACGTCAGAAAACATTTCACATGAGTCACCAGTACAAATGACAGCTCACCAGTACACTGCCCTTTTATACTTTCTGTACGCGGTACTACCACCGCCGGTACATGTGCATACCACCATCGCATTACTTTGGTCACCTCAGTGCATACTAGCCACAATCCCAAATTAATTTCGTGTGAATGCTGTCGAAGGCTAGGTCTTTCCCTGGTTTCATTTCCTTTGCGGCAATACATTCTTTTTTATTGTTGAATGGTAGAGAATGCTCTTAACACTGTGTATCTCGTAATATTGAATTCCCTAACGATTTTCGAAATGGAATTTCCCATGCGTCTAGCTCCACCTTCCATTCCGCGTTCCAAGTTTGTTAATTCCCATAGTGCGGCCATAATCACGTCAGAAAACATTTCACATGAGTCACCAGTACAAATGACAGCTCCCCAGTACACTGCCCTTTTATACTTTCTGTACGCGGTACTACCGCCGCCGGTACATGTGCATACCACCATCGCATGACTTTGGTCACCTCAGTGCATACTAGCCACAATCCCAAATTAATTTCGTGTGAATGCTGTCGAAGGCTAGGTCTTTCCCTGGTTTCATTTCCTTTGCGGCAATACTATCTTTTTCATTGTTGAATGGTAGAGAATGCTCTTAACACTGTGTATCTCGTAATATTGAATTCCCTAACGATTTTCGAAATGGAATTTCCCATGCGTCTAGCTCCACCTTCCATTCCGCGTTCCAAGTTTGTTAATTCCCATAGTGCGGCCATAATCACGTCAGAAAACATTTCACATGAGTCACCAGTACAATTGACAGCTCCCCAGTACACTGCCCTTTTATACTTTCTGTACGTGGTACTACCGCCGCCGGTACATGTGCATACCACCATCGCATGACTTTGGTCACCTCAGTGCATACTAGCCACAATCCCAAATTAATTTCGTGTGCATGCTGTCGAAGGCTAGGTCTTTCCCTGGTTTCATTTCCTTTGCGGCAATACTATCTTTTTCATTGTTGAATGGTAGAGAATGCTCTTAACACTGTGTATCTCGTAATATTGAATTCCCTAACGATTTTCGAAATGGAATTTCCCATGCGTCTAGCTCCACCTTCCATTCTGCGTTCCAAGTTTGTTAATTCCCATAGTGCGGTCATAATCACGTCAGAAAACATTTCACATGAGTCACCAGTACAAATGACAGCTCCCCAGTACACTGCCCTTTTATACTTTCTGTACGCGGTACTACCGCCGCCGGTACATGTGCATACCACCATCGCATGACTTTGGTCACCTCAGTGCATACTAGAAACAATCCCAAATTAATTTCGTGTGAATGCTGTCGAAGGCTAGGCCTTTCCCTGGTTTCATTTCCTTTGCGGCAATACTATCTTTTTCATTGTTGAATGGTAGAGAATGCTGTTAACACTGTGTATATCGTAATATTGAATTCCCTAACGATTTTCGAAATGGAATTTCCCATGCGTCTAGCTCCACCTTCCATTCCGCGTTCCAAGTTAGTTAATTCCCATAGTGCGGCCATAATCACGTCAGAAAACATTTCACATGAGTCACCAGTACAAATGACAGCTCCCCAGTACACTGCCCTTTTATACTTTCTGTACGCGGTACTAGCTCCTCCGGTACATGTGCATACCACCATCGCATGACTTTGGTCACCTCAGTGCATACTAGCCACAATCCCAAATTAATTTCGTGTGAATGCTGTCGAAGGCTAGGTCTTTCCCTGGTTTCATTTCCTTTGCGGCAATACATTCTTTTTTATTGTTGAATGGTAGAGAATGCTCTTAACACTGTGTATCTCGTAATATTGAATTCCCTAACGATTTTCGAAATGGAATTTCCCATGCGTCTAGCTCCACCTTCCATTCCGCGTTCCAAGTTTGTTAATTCCCATAGTGCGGCCATAATCACGTCAGAAAACATTTCACATGAGTCACCAGTACAAATGACAGCTCCCCAGTACACTGCCCTTTTATACTTTCTGTACGCGGTACTACCGCCGCCGGTACATGTGCATACCACCATCGCATGACTTTGGTCACCTCAGTGCATACTAGCCACAATCCCAAATTAATTTCGTGTGAATGCTGTCGAAGGCTAGGTCTTTCCCTGGTTTCATTTCCTTTGCGGCAATACTATCTTTTTCATTGTTGAATGGTAGAGAATGCTCTTAACACTGTGTATCTCGTAATATTGAATTCCCTAACGATTTTCGAAATGGAATTTCCCATGCGTCTAGCTCCACCTTCCATTCCGCGTTCCAAGTTTGTTAATTCCCATAGTGCGGCCATAATCACGTCAGAAAACATTTCACATGAGTCACCAGTACAAATGACAGCTCCCCAGTACACTGCCCTTTTATACTTTCTGTACGCGGTACTACCGCCGCCGGTACATGTGCATACCACCATCGCATGACTTTGGTCACCTCAGTGCATACTAGCCACAATCCCAAATTAATTTCGTGTGAATGCTGTCGAAGGCTAGGTCTTTCCCTGGTTTCATTTCCTTTGCGGCAATACATTCTTTTTTATTGTTGAATGGTAGAGAATGCTCTTAACACTGTGTATCTCGTAATATTGAATTCCCTAACGATTTTCGAAATGGAATTTCCCATGCGTCTAGCTCCACCTTCCATTCCGCGTTCCAAGTTTGTTAATTCCCATAGTGCGGCCATAATCACGTCAGAAAACATTTCACATGAGTCACCAGTACAAATGACAGCTCCCCAGTACACTGCCCTTTTATACTTTCTGTACGCGGTACTACCGCCGCCGGTACATGTGCATACCACCATCGCATGACTTTGGTCACCTCAGTGCATACTAGCCACAATCCCAAATTAATTTCGTGTGAATGCTGTCGAAGGCTAGGCCTTTCCCTGGTTTCATTTCCTTTGCGGCAATACTATCTTTTTCATTGTTGAATGGTAGAGAATGCTCTTAACACTGTGTATCTCGTAATATTGAATTCCCTAACGATTTTCGAAATGGAATTTCCCATGCGTCTAGCTCCACCTTCCATTCCGCGTTCCAAGTTTGTTAATTCCCATAGTGCGGCCATAATCACGTCAGAAAACATTTCACATGAGTCACCAGTACAAATGACAGCTCCCCAGTACACTGCCCTTTTATACTTTCTGTACGCGGTACTACCTCCTCCGGTACATGTGCATACCACCATCGCATGACTTTGGTCACCTCAGTGCATACTAGCCACAATCCCAAATTAATTTCGTGTGAATGCTGTCGAAGGCTAGGTCTTTCCCTGGTTTCATTTCCTTTGCGGCAATACATTCTTTTTTATTGTTGAATGGTAGAGAATGCTCTTAACACTGTGTATCTCGTAATATTGAATTCCCTAACGATTTTCGAAATGGAATTTCCCATGCGTCTAGCTCCACCTTCCATTCCGCGTTCCAAGTTTGTTAATTCCCATAGTGCGGTCATAATCACGTCAGAAAACATTTCACATGAGTCACCAGTACAAATGACAGCTCCCCAGTACACTGCCCTTTTATACTTTCTGTACGCGGTACTACCGCCGCCGGTACATGTGCATACCACCATCGCATGACTTTGGTCACCTCAGTGCATACTAGCCACAATCCCAAATTAATTTCGTGTGAATGCTGTCGAAGGCTAGGTCTTTCCCTGGTTTCATTTCCTTTGCGGCAATACTATCTTTTTCATTGTTGAATGGTAGAGAATGCTCTTAACACTGTGTATCTCGTAATATTGAATTCCCTAACGATTTTCGAAATGGAATTTCCCATGCGTCTAGCTCCACCTTCCATTCCGCGTTCCAAGTTTGTTAATTCTCATAGTGCGGCCATAATCACGTCAGAAAACATTTCACATGAGTCACCAGTACAAATGACAGCTCCCCAGTACACTGCCCTTTTATACTTTCTGTACGCGGTACTACCGCCGCCGGTACATGTGCATACCACCATCGCATGACTTTGGTCACCTCAGTGCATACTAGCCACAATCCCAAATTAATTTCGTGTGAATGCTGTCGAAGGCTAGGTCTTTCCCTGGTTTCATTTCCTTTGCGGCAATACTATCTTTTTCATTGTTGAATGGTAGAGAATGCTCTTAACACTGTGTATCTCGTAATATTGAATTCCCTAACGATTTTCGAAATGGAATTTCCCATGCGTCTAGCTCCACCTTCCATTCCGCGTTCCAAGTTTGTTAATTCCCATAGTGCGGCCATAATCACGTCAGAAAACATTTCACATGAGTCACCAGTACAAATGACAGCTCCCCAGTACACTGCCCTTTTATACTTTCTGTACGCGGTACTACCGCCGCCGGTACATGTGCATACCACCATCGCATGACTTTGGTCACCTCAGTGCATACTAGCCACAATCCCAAATTAATTTCGTGTGAATGCTGTCGAAGGCTAGGTCTTTCCCTGGTTTCATTTCCTTTGCGGCAATACATTCTTTTTTATTGTTGAATGGTAGAGAATGCTCTTAACACTGTGTATCTCGTAATATTGAATTCCCTAACGATTTTCGAAATGGAATTTCCCATGCGTCTAGCTCCACCTTCCATTCCGCGTTCCAAGTTTGTTAATTCCCATAGTGCGGCCATAATCACGTCAGAAAACATTTCACATGAGTCACCAGTACAAATGACAGCTCCCCAGTACACTGCCCTTTTATACTTTCTGTACGCGGTACTACCGCCGCCGGTACATGTGCATACCACCATCGCATGACTTTGGTCACCTCAGTGCATACTAGCCACAATCCCAAATTAATTTCGTGTGAATGCTGTCGAAGGCTAGGTCTTTCCCTGGTTTCATTTCCTTTGCGGCAATACATTCTTTTTTATTGTTGAATGGTAGAGAATGCTCTTAACACTGTGTATCTCGTAATATTGAATTCCCTAACGATTTTCGAAATGGAATTTCCCATGCGTCTAGCTCCACCTTCCATTCCGCGTTCCAAGTTTGTTAATTCCCATAGTGCGGCCATAATCACGTCAGAAAACATTTCACATGAGTCACCAGTACAAATGACAGCTCCCCAGTACACTGCCCTTTTATACTTTCTGTACGCGGTACTACCGCCGCCGGTACATGTGCATACCACCATCGCATGACTTTGGTCACCTGAGTGCATACTAGCCACAATCCCAAATTAATTTCGTGTGAATGCTGTCGAAGGCTAGGTCTTTCCCTGGTTTCATTTCCTTTGCGGCAATACATTCTTTTTTATTGTTGAATGGTAGAGAATGCTCTTAACACTGTGTATCTCGTAATATTGAATTCCCTAACGATTTTTGAAATGGAATTTCCCATGCGTCTAGCTCCACCTTCCATTCCGCGTTCCAAGTTTGTTAATTCCCATAGTGCGGCCATAATCACGTCAGAAAACATTTCACATGAGTCACCAGTACAAATGACAGCTCCCCAGTACACTGCCCTTTTATACTTTCTGTACGCGGTACTACCGCCGCCGGTACATGTGCATACCACCATCGCATTACTTTGGTCACCTCAGTGCATACTAGCCACAATCCCAAATTAATTTCGTGTGAATGCTGTCGAAGGCTAGGTCTTTCCCTGGTTTCATTTCCTTTGCGGCAATACATTCTTTTTTATTGTTGAATGGTAGAGAATGCTCTTAACACTGTGTATCTCGTAATATTGAATTCCCTAACGATTTTCGAAATGGAATTTCCCATGCGTCTAGCTCCACCTTCCATTCCGCGTTCCAAGTTTGTTAATTCCCATAGTGCGGCCATAATCACGTCAGAAAACATTTCACATGAGTCACCAGTACAAATGACAGCTCCCCAGTACACTGCCCTTTTATACTTTCTGTACGCGGTACTACCGCCGCCGGTACATGTGCATACCACCATCGCATGACTTTGGTCACCTCAGTGCATACTAGCCACAATCCCAAATTAATTTCGTGAGAATGCTGTCGAAGGCTAGGTCTTTCCCTGGTTTCATTTCCTTTGCGGCAATACATTCTTTTTCATTGTTGAATGGTAGAGAATGCTCTTAACACTGTGTATCTCGTAATATTGAATTCCCTAACGATTTTCGAAATGGAATTTCCCATGCGTCTAGCTCCACCTTCCATTCCGCATTCCAAGTTCGTTAATTCCCATAGTGCGGCCATAATCACGTCAGAAAACATTTCACATGAGTCACCAGTACAAATGACAGCTCCCCAGTACACAGCCCTTTTATACTTTCTGTACGCGGTACTACCGCCGCCGGTACATGTGCATACCACCATCGCATGACTTTGGTCACCTCAGTGCATACTAGCCACAATCCCAAATTAATTTCGTGTGAATGCTGTCGAAGGCTAGGTCTTTCCCTGGTTTCATTTCCTTTGCGGCAATACATTCTTTTTTATTGTTGAATGGTAGAGAATGCTCTTAACACTCTGTATCTCGTAATATTGAATTCCCTAACGATTTTCGAAATGGAATTTCCCATGCGTCTAGCTCCACCTTCCATTCCGCGTTCCAAGTTTGTTAATTCCCATAGTGCGGCCATAATCACGTCAGAAAACATTTCACATGAGTCACCAGTACAAATGACAGCTCCCCAGTACACTGCCCTTTTATACTTTCTGTACGCGGTACTACCGCCGCCGGTACATGTGCATACCACCATCGCATTACTTTGGTCACCTCAGTGCATACTAGCCACAATCCCAAATTAATTTCGTGTGAATGCTGTCGAAGGCTAGGTCTTTCCCTGGTTTCATTTCCTTTGCGGCAATACATTCTTTTTTATTGTTGAATGGTAGAGAATGCTCTTAACACTGTGTATCTCGTAATATTGAATTCCCTAACGATTTTCGAAATGGAATTTCCCATGCGTCTAGCTCCACCTTCCATTCCGCGTTCCAAGTTTGTTAATTCCCATAGTGCGGCCATAATCACGTCAGAAAACATTTCACATGAGTCACCAGTACAAATGACAGCTCCCCAGTACACTGCCCTTTTATACTTTCTGTACGCGGTACTACCGCCGCCGGTACATGTGCATACCACCATCGCATGACTTTGGTCACCTCAGTGCATACTAGCCACAATCCCAAATTAATTTCGTGTGAATGCTGTCGAAGGCTAGGTCTTTCCCTGGTTTCATTTCCTTTGCGGCAATACATTCTTTTTTATTGTTGAATGGTAGAGAATGCTCTTAACACTGTGTATCTCGTAATATTGAATTCCCTAACGATTTTCGAAATGGAATTTCCCATGCGTCTAGCTCCACCTTCCATTCCGCGTTCCAAGTTTGTTAATTCCCATAGTGCGGCCATAATCACGTCAGAAAACATTTCACATGAGTCACCAGTACAAATGACAGCTCCCCAGTACACTGCCCTTTTATACTTTCTGTACGCGGTACTACCGCCGCCGGTACATGTGCATACCACCATCGCATTACTTTGGTCACCTCAGTGCATACTAGCCACAATCCCAAATTAATTTCGTGTGAATGCTGTCGAAGGCTAGGTCTTTCCCTGGTTTCATTTCCTTTGCGGCAATACATTCTTTTTTATTGTTGAATGGTAGAGAATGCTCTTAACACTGTGTATCTCGTAATATTGAATTCCCTAACGATTTTCGAAATGGAATTTCCCATGCGTCTAGCTCCACCTTCCATTCCGCGTTCCAAGTTTGTTAATTCCCATAGTGCGGCCATAATCACGTCAGAAAACATTTCACATGAGTCACCAGTACAAATGACAGCTCCCCAGTACACTGCCCTTTTATACTTTCTGTACGCGGTACTACCGCCGCCGGTACATGTGCATACCACCATCGCATGACTTTGGTCACCTCAGTGCATACTAGCCACAATCCCAAATTAATTTCGTGAGAATGCTGTCGAAGGCTAGGTCTTTCCCTGGTTTCATTTCCTTTGCGGCAATACATTCTTTTTCATTGTTGAATGGTAGAGAATGCTCTTAACACTGTGTATCTCGTAATATTGAATTCCCTAACGATTTTCGAAATGGAATTTCCCATGCGTCTAGCTCCACCTTCCATTCCGCATTCCAAGTTCGTTAATTCCCATTGTGCGGCCATAATCACGTCAGAAAACATTTCACATGAGTCACCAGTACAAATGACAGCTCCCCAGTACACAGCCCTTTTATACTTTCTGTACGCGGTACTACCGCCGCCGGTACATGTGCATACCACCATCGCATGACTTTGGTCACCTCAGTGCATACTAGCCACAATCCCAAATTAATTTCGTGTGAATGCTGTCGAAGGCTAGGTCTTTCCCTGGTTTCATTTCCTTTGCGGCAATACATTCTTTTTTATTGTTGAATGGTAGAGAATGCTCTTAACACTGTGTATCTCGTAATATTGAATTCCCTAACGATTTTCGAAATGGAATTTCCCATGCGTCTAGCTCCACCTTCCATTCCGCGTTCCAAGTTTGTTAATTCCCATAGTGCGGCCATAATCACGTCAGAAAACATTTCACATGAGTCACCAGTACAAATGACAGCTCCCCAGTACACTGCCCTTTTATACTTTCTGTACGCGGTACTACCGCCGCCGGTACATGTGCATACCACCATCGCATGACTTTGGTCACCTCAGTGCATACTAGCCACAATCCCAAATTAATTTCGTGTGAATGCTGTCGAAGGCTAGGTCTTTCCCTGGTTTCATTTCCTTTGCGGCAATACTATCTTTTTCATTGTTGAATGGTAGAGAATGCTCTTAACACTGTGTATCTCGTAATATTGAATTCCCTAACGATTTTCGAAATGGAATTTCCCATGCGTCTAGCTCCACCTTCCATTCCGCGTTTCAAGTTTGTTAATTCCCATAGTGCGGCCATAATCACGTCAGAAAACATTTCACATGAGTCACCAGTACAAATGGCAGCTCCCCAGTACACTGCCCTTTTATACGTTCTGTATGCGGTACTACCGCCGCCGGTACATGTGCATACCACCATCGCATGACTTTGGTCACCTCAGTGCATACTAGCCACAATCCCAAATTAATTTCGTGTGAATGCTGTCGAAGGCTAGGTCTTTCCCTGGTTTCATTTCCTTTGCATCAATACATTCTTTTTTATTGTTGAATGGTAGAGAATGCTCTTAACACTGTGTATCTCGTAATATTGAATTCCCTAACGATTTTCGAAATGGAATTTCCCATGCGTCTAGCTCCACCTTCCATTCCGCGTTCCAAGTTTGTTAATTCCCATAGTGCGGCCATAATCACGTCAGAAAACATTTCACATGAGTCACCAGTACAAATGACAGCTCCCCAGTACACTGCCCTTTTATACTTTCTGTACGCGGTACTACCGCCGCCGGTACATGTGCATACCACCATCGCATGACTTTGGTCACCTCAGTGCATACTAGCCACAATCCCAAATTAATTTCGTGTGAGTGCTGTCGAAGGCTAGGTCTTTCCCTGGCTTCATTTCCTTAGCGGCTATACATTCTTTTTTATTGTTGAATGGTAGAGAATGCTCTTAACACTGTGTATCTCGTAATATTGAATTCCCTAACGATTTTCGAAATGGAATTTCCCATGCGTCTAGCTCCACCTTCCATTCCGCGTTCCAAGTTTGTTAATTCCCATAGTGCGGCCATAATCACGTCAGAAAACATTTCACATGAGTCACCAGTACAAATGACAGCTCCCCAGTACACAGCCCTTTTATACTTTCTGTACGCGGTACTACCGCCGCCGGTACATGTGCATACCACCATCGCATGACTTTGGTCACCTCAGTGCATACTTGCCATAATCCCAAATTAATTTCGTGTGAATGCTGTCGAAGGTTAGGTCTTTCCCTGGTTTCATTTCCTTTGCGGCAATACATTCTTTTTCATTGTTGAATGGTAGAGAATGCTCTTAACACTGTGTATCTCGTAATATTGAATTCCCTAACGATTTTCGAAATGGAATTTCCCATGCGTCTAACTCCACCTTCCATTCCGCGTTCCAAGTTTGTTAATTCCCATAGTGCGGCCATAATCACGTCAGAAAACATTTCACATGAGTCACCAGTACAAATGACAGCTCCCCAGTACACTGCCCTTTTATACTTTCTGTACGCGGTACTACCGCCGCCGGTACATGTGCATACCACCATCGCATGACTTTGGTCACCTCAGTGCATACTAGCCACAATCCTAAATTAATTTCGTGTGAATGCTGTCGAAGGCTAGGTCTTTCCCTGGTTTCATTTCCTTTGCGGCAATACATTCTTTTTTATTGTTGAATGGTAGAGAATGCTCTTAACACTGTGTATCTCGTAATATTGAATTCCCTAACGATTTTCGAAATGGAATTTCCCATGCGTCTAGCTCCACCTTCCATTCCGCGTTCCAAGTTTGTTAATTCCCATAGTGCGGCCATAATCACGTCAGAAAACATTTCACATGAGTCACCAGTACAAATGACAGCTCCCCAGTACACTGCCCTTTTATACTTTCTGTACGCGGTACTACCGCCGCCGGTACATGTGCATACCACCATCGCATGACTTTGGTCACCTCAGTGCATACTAGCCACAATCCCAAATTAATTTCGTGTGAATGCTGTCGAAGGCTAGGTCTTTCCCTGGTTTCATTTCCTTTGCGGCAATACATTCTTTTTTATTGTTGAATGGTAGAGAATGCTCTTAACACTGTGTATCTCGTAATATTGAATTCCCTAACGATTTTCGAAATGGAATTTCCCATGCGTCTAGCTCCACCTTCCATTCCGCGTTCCAAGTTTGTTAATTCCCATAGTGCGGCCATAATCACGTCAGAAAACATTTCACATGAGTCACCAGTACAAATGACAGCTCCCCAGTCCACTGCCCTTTTATACTTTCTGTACGCGGTACTACCGCCGCCGGTACATGTGCATACCACCATCGCATTACTTTGGTCACCTCAGTGCATACTAGCCACAATCCCAAATTAATTTCGTGTGAATGCTGTCGAAGGCTAGGTCTTTCCCTGGTTTCATTTCCTTTGCGGCAATACATTCTTTTTTATTGTTGAATGGTAGAGAATGCTCTTAACACTGTGTATCTCGTAATATTGAATTCCCTAACGATTTTTGAAATGGAATTTCCCATGCGTCTAGCTCCACCTTCCATTCCGCGTTCCAAGTTTGTTAATTCCCATAGTGCGGCCATAATCACGTCAGAAAACATTTCACATGAGTCACCAGTACAAATGACAGCTCACCAGTACACTGCCCTTTTATACTTTCTGTACGCGGTACTACCGCCGCCGGTACATGTGCATACCACCATCGCATGACTTTGGTCACCTCAGTGCATACTAGCCACAATCCCAAATTAATTTCGTGTGAATGCTGTCGAAGGCTAGGTCTTTCCCTGGTTTCATTTCCTTTGCGGCAATACATTCTTTTTCATTGTTGAATGGTAGAGAATGCTCTTAACACTGTGTATCTCGTAATATTGAATTCCTTAACGATTTTCGAAATGGAATTTCCCATGCGTCTAGCTCCACCTTCCATTCCGCGTTCCAAGTTTATAATTCCCATAGTGCGGCCATAATCACGTCAGAAGACATTTCACATGAGTCACCAGTACAAATGACAGCTCCCCAGTACACTGCCCTTTTATACTTTCTGTACGCGGTACTACCGCCGCCGGTACATGTGCATACCACCATCGCATGACTTTGGTCACCTCAGTGCATACTAGACACAATCCCAAATTAATTTCGTGTGAATGCTGTCGAAGGCTAGGTCTTTCCCTGGTTTCATTTCCTTTGCGGCAATACATTCTTTTTTATTGTTGAATGGTAGAGAATGCTCTTAACACTGTGTATCTCGTAATATTGAATTCCCTAACGATTTTCGAAATGGAATTTCCCATGCGTCTAGCTCCACCTTCCATTCCGCGTTCCAAGTTTGTTAATTCCCATAGTGCGGCCATAATCACGTCAGAAAACATTTCACATGAGTCACCAGTACAAATGACAGCTCCCCAGTACACTGCCCTTTTATACTTTCTGTACGCGGTACTACCGCCGCCGGTACATGTGCATACCACCATCGCATGACTTTGGTCACCTCAGTGCATACTAGCCACAATCCCAAATTAATTTCGTGAGAATGCTGTCGAAGGCTAGGTCTTTCCCTGGTTTCATTTCCTTTGCGGCAATACATTCTTTTTCATTGTTGAATGGTAGAGAATGCTCTTAACACTGTGTATCTCGTAATATTGAATTCCCTAACGATTTTCGAAATGGAATTTCCCATGCGTCTAGCTCCACCTTCCATTCCGCGTTCCAAGTTTGTTAATTCCCATAGTGCGGCCATAATCACGTCAGAAAACATTTCACATGAGTCACCAGTACAAATGACAGCTCCCCAGTACACTGCCCTTTTATACTTTCTGTACGCGGTACTACCGCCGCCGGTACATGTGCATACCACCATCGCATGACTTTGGTCACCTCAGTGCATACTAGCCACAATCCCAAATTAATTTCGTGTGAATGCTGTCGAAGGCTAGGTCTTTCCCTGGTTTCATTTCCTTTGCGGCAATACATTCTTTTTTATTGTTGAATGGTAGAGAATGCTCTTAACACTGTGTATCTCGTAATATTGAATTCCCTAACGATTTTCGAAATGGAATTTCCCATGCGTCTAGCTCCACCTTCCATTCCGCGTTCCAAGTTTGTTAATTCCCATAGTGCGGCCATAATCACGTCAGAAAACATTTCACATGAGTCACCAGTACAAATGACAGCTCCCCAGTACATTGCCCTTTTATACTTTCTGTACGCGGTACTACCGCCGCCGGTACATGTGCATACCACCATCGCATTACTTTGGTCACCTCAGTGCATACTAGCCACAATCCCAAATTAATTTCGTGTGAATGCTGTCGAAGGCTAGGTCTTTCCCTGGTTTCATTTCCTTTGCGGCAATACATTCTTTTTTATTGTTGAATGGTAGAGAATGCTCTTAACACTGTGTATCTCGTAATATTGAATTCCCTAACGATTTTCGAAATGGAATTTCCCATGCGTCTAGCTCCACCTTCCATTACGCGTTCCAAGTTTGTTAATTCCCATAGTGCGGCCATAATCACGTCAGAAAACATTTCACATGAGTCACCAGTACAAATGACAGCTCCCCAGTACACTGCCCTTTTATAGTTTCTGTACGCGGTACTACCGCCGCCGGTACATGTGCATACCACCATCGCATGACTTTGGTCACCTCAGTGCATACTAGCCACAATCCGAAATTAATTTCGTGTGAATGCTGTCGAAGGCTAGGTCTTTCCCTGGTTTCATTTCCTTTGTGGCAATACATTCTTTTTTATTGTTGAATGGTAGAGAATGCTCTTAACACTGTGTATCTCGTAATATTGAATTCCCTAACGATTTTCGAAATGGAATTTCCCATGCGTCTAGCTCCACCTTCCATTCCGCGTTCCAAGTTTGTTAATTCCCATAGTGCGGCCATAATCACGTCAGAAAACATTTCACATGAGTCACCAGTACAAATGACAGCTCCCCAGTACACAGCCCTTTTATACTTTCTGTACGCGGTACTACCGCCGCCGGTACATGTGCATACCACCATCGCATGACTTTGGTCACCTCAGTGCATACTAGCCACAATCCCAAATTAATTTCGTGTGAATGCTGTCGAAGGCTAGGTCTTACCCTGGTTTCATTTCCTTTGCGGGAATACATTCTTTTTTATTGTTGAATGGTAGAGAATGCTCTTAACACTGTGTATCTCGTAATATTGAATTTCCTAACGATTTTCGAAATGGAATTTCCCATGCGTCTAGCTCCACCTTCCATTCCGCGTTCCAAGTTTGTTAATTCCCATAGTGCGGCCATAATCACGTCAGAAAACATTTCACATGAGTCACCAGTACAAATGACAGCTCCCCAGTACACAGCCCTTTTATACTTTCTGTACGCGGTACTACCGCCGCCGGTACATGTGCATACCACCATCGCATGACTTTGGTCACCTCAGTGCATACTAGCCACAATCCCAAATTAATTTCGTGTGAATGCTGTCGAAGGCTAGGTCTTTCCCTGGTTTCATTTCCTTTGCGGCAATACATTCTTTTTTATTGTTGAATGGTAGAGAATGCTCTTAACACTGTGTATCTCGTAATATTGAATTCCCTAACGATTTTCGAAATGGAATTTCCCATGCGTCTAGCTCCACCTTCCATTCCGCGTTCCAAGTTTGTTAATTCCCATAGTGCGGCCATAATCACGTCAGAAAACATTTCACATGAGTCACCAGTACAAATGACAGCTCCCCAGTACACAGCCCTTTTATACTTTCTGTACGCGGTACTACCGCCGCCGGTACATGTGCATACCACCATCGCATGACTTTGGTCACCTGAGTGCATACTAGCCACAATCCCAAATTAATTTCGTGTGAATGCTGTCGAAGGCTAGGTCTTTCCCTGGTTTCATTTCCTTTGCGGCAATACATTCTTTTTTATTGTTGAATGGTAGAGAATGCTCTTAACACTGTGTATCTCGTAATATTGAATTCCCTAACGATTTTCGAAATGGAATTTCCCATGCGTCTAGCTCCACCTTCCATTCCGCGTTCCAAGTTTGTTAATTCCCATAGTGCGGCCATAATCACGTCAGAAAACATTTCACATGAGTCACCAGTACAAATGACAGCTCCCCAGTACACTGCCCTTTTATACTTTCTGTACGCGGTACTACCGCCGCCGGTACATGTGCATACCACCATCGCATTACTTTGGTCACCTCAGTGCATACTAGCCACAATCCCAAATTAATTTCGTGTGAATGCTGTCGAAGGCTAGGTCTTTCCCTGGTTTCATTTCCTTTGCGGCAATACATTCTTTTTTATTGTTGAATGGTAGAGAATGCTCTTAACACTGTGTATCTCGTAATATTGAATTCCCTAACGATTTTCGAAATGGAATTTCCCATGCGTCTAGCTCCACCTTCCATTCCGCGTTCCAAGTTTGTTAATTCCCATAGTGCGGCCATAATCACGTCAGAAAACATTTCACATGAGTCACCAGTACAAATGACAGCTCCCCAGTACACTGCCCTTTTATACTTTCTGTACGCGGTACTACCGCCGCCGGTACATGTACATACCACCATCGCATTACTTTGGTCACCTCAGTGCATACTAGCCACAATCCCAAATTAATTTCGTGTGAATGCTGTCGAAGGCTAGGTCTTTCCCTGGTTTCATTTCCTTTGCGGCAATACATTCTTTTTCATTGTTGAATGGTAGAGAATGCTCTTAACACTGTGTATCTCGTAATATTGAATTCCCTAACGATTTTCGAAATGGAATTTCCCATGCGTCTAGCTCCACCTTCCATTCCGCGTTCCAAGTTTGTTAATTCCCATAGTGCGGCCATAATCACGTCAGAAAACATTTCACATGAGTCACCAGTACAAATGACAGCTCCCCAGTACACTGCCCATTTATACTTTCTGTACGCGGTACTACCGCCGCCGGTACATGTGCATACCCCCATCGCATGACTTTGGTCACCTCATTGCATACTAGCCACAATCCCAAATTAATTTCGTGTGAATGCTGTCGAAGGCTAGGTCTTTCCCTGGTTTCATTTCCTTTGCGGCAATACATTCTTTTTCATTGTTGAATGGTAGAGAATGCTCTTAACACTGTGTATCTCGTAATATTGAATTCCCTAACGATTTTCAAAATGGAATTTCCCATGCATCTAACTCCACCTTCCATTCCGCGTTCCAAGTTTGTTAATTCCCATAGTGCGGCCATAATCACGTCAGAAAACATTTCACATGAGTCACCAGTACAAATGACAGCTCCCCAGTACACTGCCCTTTTATACTTTCTGTACGCGGTACTACCGCCGCCGGTACATGTGCATACCACCATCGCATTACTTTGGTCACCTCAGTGCATACTAGCCACAATCCCAAATTAATTTCGTGTGAATGCTGACGAAGGCTAGGTCTTTCCCTGGTTTCATTTCCTTTGCGGCAATACATTCTTTTTTATTGTTGAATGGTAGAGAATGCTCTTAACACTGTGTATCTCGTAATATTGAATTCCCTAACGATTTTCGAAATGGAATTTCCCATGCATCTAGCTCCACCTTCCATTCCGCGTTCCAAGTTTGTTAATTCCCATAGTGCGGCCATAATCACGTCAGAAAACATTTCACATGAGTCACCAGTACAAATGACAGCTCCCCAGTACACTGCCCTTTTATACTTTCTGTACGCGGTACTACCGCCGCCGGTACATGTGCATACCACCATCGCATGACTTTGGTCACCTCAGTGCATACTAGCCACAATCCCAAATTAATTTCGTGTGAATGCTGTCGAAGGCTAGGTCTTTCCCTGGTTTCATTTCCTTTGCGGCAATACATTCTTTTTTATTGTTGAATGGTAGAGAATGCTCTTAACACTGTGTATCTCGTAATATTGAATTCCCTAACGATTTTCAAAATGGAATTTCCCATGCGTCTAGCTCCACCTTCCATTCCGCGTTCCAAGTTTGTTAATTCCCATAGTGCGGCCATAATCACGTCAGAAAACATTTCACATGAGTCACCAGTACAAATGACAGCTCCCCAGTACACTGCCCTTTTATACTTTCTGTACGCGGTACTACCGCCGCCGGTACATGTGCATACCACCATCGCATTACTTTGGTCACCTCAGTGCATACTAGCCACAATCCCAAATTAATTTCGTGTGAATGCTGTCGAAGGCTAGGTCTTTCCCTGGTTTCATTTCCTTTGCGGCAATACATTCTTTTTTATTGTTGAATGGTAGAGAATGCTCTTAACACTGTGTATCTCGTAATATTGAATTCCCTAACGATTTTCGAAATGGAATTTCCCATGCGTCTAGCTCCACCTTCCATTCCGCGTTCCAAGTTTGTTAATTCCCATAGTGCGGCCATAATCACGTCAGAAAACATTTCACATGAGTCACCAGTACAAATGACAGCTCCCCAGTACACAGCCCTTTTATACTTTCTGTACGCGGTACTACCGCCGCCGGTACATGTGCATACCACCATCGCATGACTTTGGTCACCTGAGTGCATACTAGCCACAATCCCAAATTAATTTCGTGTGAATGCTGTCGAAGGCTAGGTCTTTCCCTGGTTTCATTTCCTTTGCGGCAATACATTCTTTTTTATTGTTGAATGGTAGAGAATGCTCTTAACACTGTGTATCTCGTAATATTGAATTCCCTAACGATTTTCGAAATGGAATTTCCCATGCGTCTAGCTCCACCTTCCATTCCGCGTTCCAAGTTTGTTAATTCCCATAGTGCGGCCATAATCACGTCAGAAAACATTTCACATGAGTCACCAGTACAAATGACAGCTCCCCAGTACACTGCCCTTTTATACTTTCTGTACGCGGTACTACCGCCGCCGGTACATGTGCATACCACCATCGCGTTACTTTGGTCACCTCAGTGCATACTAGCCACAATCCCAAATTAATTTCGTGTGAATGCTGTCGAAGGCTAGGTCTTTCCCTGGTTTCATTTCCTTTGCGGCAATACATTCTTTTTTATTGTTGAATGGTAGAGAATGCTCTTAACACTGTGTATCTCGTAATATTGAATTCCCTAACGATTTTCGAAATGGAATTTCCCATGCGTCTAGCTCCACCTTCCATTCCGCGTTCCAAGTTTGTTAATTCCCATAGTGCGGCCATAATCACGTCAGAAAACATTTCACATGAGTCACCAGTACAAATGACAGCTCCCCAGTACACTGCCCTTTTATACTTTCTGTACGCGGTACTACCGCCGCCGGTACATGTACATACCACCATCGCATTACTTTGGTCACCTCAGTGCATACTAGCCACAATCCCAAATTAATTTCGTGTGAATGCTGTCGAAGGCTAGGTCTTTCCCTGGTTTCATTTCCTTTGCGGCAATACATTCTTTTTCATTGTTGAATGGTAGAGAATGCTCTTAACACTGTGTATCTCGTAATATTGAATTCCCTAACGATTTTCGAAATGGAATTTCCCATGCGTCTAGCTCCACCTTCCATTCCGCGTTCCAAGTTTGTTAATTCCCATAGTGCGGCCATAATCACGTCAGAAAACATTTCACATGAGTCACCAGGACAAATGACAGCTCCCCAGTACACTGCCCATTTATACTTTCTGTACGCGGTACTACCGCCGCCGGTACATGTGCATACCCCCATCGCATGACTTTGGTCACCTCATTGCATACTAGCCACAATCCCAAATTAATTTCGTGTGAATGCTGTCGAAAGCTATTTCTTTCCCTGGTTTCATTTCCTTTGCGGGAATACATTCTTTTTTATTGTTGAATGGTAGAGAATGCTCTTAACACTGTGTATCTCGTAATATTGAATTCCCTAACGATTTTCGAAATGGAATTTCCCATGCGTCTAGCTCCACCTTCCATTCCGGTTTCCAAGTTTGTTAATTCCCATAGTGCGGCCATAATCACGTCAGAAAACATTTCACATGAGTCACCAGTACAAATGACAGCTCCCCAGTACACTGCCCTTTTATACTTTCTGTACGCGGCACTACCGCCGCCGGTACATGTGCATACCACCATCGCATTACTTTGGTCACCTCAGTGCATACTAGCCACAATCCCAAATTAATTTCGTGTGAATGCTGTCGAAGGCTAGGTCTTTCCCTGGTTTCATTTCCTTTGCGGGAATACATTCTTTTTCATTGTTGAATGGTAGAGAATGCTCTTAACACTGTGTATCTCGTAATATTGAATTCCCAAACGATTTTCGAAATGGAATTTCCCATGCGTCTAGCTCCACCTTCCATTCCGCGTTACAAGTTTGTTAATTCCCATAGTGCGGCCATAATCACGTCAGAAAACATTTCACATGAGTCACCAGTACAAATGACAGCTCCCCAGTACACTGCCCTTTTATACTTTCTGTACGCGGCACTACCGCCGCCGGTACATGTGCATACCACCATCGCATTACTTTGGTCACCTCAGTGCATACTAGCCACAATCCCAAATTAATTTCGTGTGAATGCTGTCGAAGGCTAGGTCTTTCCCTGGTTTCATTTCCTTTGCGGGAATACATTCTTTTTCATTGTTGAATGGTAGAGAATGCTCTTAACACTGTGTATCTCGTAATATTGAATTCCCTAACGATTTTCGAAATGGAATTTCCCATGCGTCTAGCTCCACCTTCCATTCCGCGTTACAAGTTTGTTAATTCCCATAGTGCGGCCATAATCACGTCAGAAAACATTTCACATGAGTCACCAGTACAAATGACAGCTCCCCAGTACACTGCCCTTTTATACTTTCTGTACGCGGTACTACCGCCGCCGGTACATGTGCATACCACCATCGCATGACTTTGGTCACCTCAGTGCATACTAGCCACAATCCCAAATTAATTTCGTGTGAATGCTGTCGAAGGCTAGGTGTTTCCCTGGTTTCATTTCCTTTGCGGCAATACATTCTTTTTTATTGTTGAATGGTAGAGAATGCTCTTAACACTGTGTATCTCGTAATATTGAATTCCCTAACGATTTTCGAAATGGAATTTCCCATGTGTCTAGCTCCACCTTCCTTTCCGCATTCCAAGTTCGTTAATTTCCATAGTGCGGCCATAATCACGTCAGAAAACATTTCACATGAGTCACCAGTACAAATGACAGCTCCCCAGTACACAGCCCTTTTATACTTTCTGTACGCGGTACTACCGCCGCCGGTACATGTGCATACCACCATCGCATGACTTTGGTCACCTCAGTGCATACTAGACACAATCCCAAATTAATTTCGTGTGAATGCTGTCGAAGGCTAGGTCTTTCCCTGGTTTCATTTCCTTTGCGGCAATACATTCTTTTTTATTGTTGAATGGTAGAGAATGCTCTTAACACTGTGTATCTCGTAATATTGAATTCCCTAACGATTTTCGAAATGGAATTTCCCATGCGTCTAGCTCCACCTTCCATTCCGCGTTCCAAGTTTGTTAATTCCCATAGTGCGGCCATAATCACGTCAGAAAACATTTCACATGAGTCACCAGTACAAATGACAGCTCCCCAGTACACTGCCCTTTTATACTTTCTGTACGCGGTACTACCGCCGCCGGTACATGTGCATACCACCATCGCATGACTTTGGTCACCTCAGTGCATACTAGCCACAATCCCAAATTAATTTCGTGAGAATGCTGTCGAAGGCTAGGTCTTTCCCTGGTTTCATTTCCTTTGCGGCAATACATTCTTTTTCATTGTTGAATGGTAGAGAATGCTCTTAACACTGTGTATCTCGTAATATTGAATTCCCTAACGATTTTCGAAATGGAATTTCCCATGCGTCTAGCTCCACCTTCCATTCCGCGTTCCAAGTTTGTTAATTCCCATAGTGCGGCCATAATCACGTCAGAAAACATTTCACATGAGTCACCAGTACAAATGACAGCTCCCCAGTACACTGCCCTTTTATACTTTCTGTACGCGGTACTACCGCCGCCGGTACATGTGCATACCACCATCGCATGACTTTGGTCACCTCAGTGCATACTAGCCACAATCCCAAATTAATTTCGTGTGAATGCTGTCGAAGGCTAGGTCTTTCCCTGGTTTCATTTCCTTTGCGGCAATACATTCTTTTTTATTGTTGAATGGTAGAGAATGCTCTTAACACTGTGTATCTCGTAATATTGAATTCCCTAACGATTTTCGAAATGGAATTTCCCATGCGTCTAGCTCCACCTTCCATTCCGCGTTCCAAGTTTGTTAATTCCCATAGTGCGGCCATAATCACGTCAGAAAACATTTCACATGAGTCACCAGTACAAATGACAGCTCCCCAGTACATTGCCCTTTTATACTTTCTGTACGCGGTACTACCGCCGCCGGTACATGTGCATACCACCATCGCATTACTTTGGTCACCTCAGTGCATACTAGCCACAATCCCAAATTAATTTCGTGTGAATGCTGTCGAAGGCTAGGTCTTTCCCTGGTTTCATTTCCTTTGCGGGAATACATTCTTTTTTATTGTTGAATGGTAGAGAATGCTCTTAACACTGTGTATCTCGTAATATTGAATTCCCTAACGATTTTCGAAATGGAATTTCCCATGCGTCTAGCTCCACCTTCCATTCCGCGTTCCAAGTTTGTTAATTCCCATAGTGCGGCCATAATCACGTCAGAAAACATTTCACATGAGTCACCAGTACAAATGACAGCTCCCCAGTACACTGCCCTTTTATAGTTTCTGTACGCGGTACTACCGCCGCCGGTACATGTGCATACCACCATCGCATGACTTTGGTCACCTCAGTGCATACTAGCCACAATCCGAAATTAATTTCGTGTGAATGCTGTCGAAGGCTAGGTCTTTCCCTGGTTTCATTTCCTTTGTGGCAATACATTCTTTTTTATTGTTGAATGGTAGAGAATGCTCTTAACACTGTGTATCTCGTAATATTGAATTCCCTAACGATTTTCGAAATGGAATTTCCCATGCGTCTAGCTCCACCTTCCATTCCGCGTTCCAAGTTTGTTAATTCCCATAGTGCGGCCATAATCACGTCAGAAAACATTTCACATGAGTCACCAGTACAAATGACAGCTCCCCAGTACACAGCCCTTTTATACTTTCTGTACGCGGTACTACCGCCGCCGGTACATGTGCATACCACCATCGCATGACTTTGGTCACCTCAGTGCATACTAGCCACAATCCCAAATTAATTTCGTGTGAATGCTGTCGAAAGCTAGGTCTTTCCCTGGTTTCATTTCCTTTGCGGGAATACATTCTTTTTTATTGTTGAATGGTAGAGAATGCTCTTAACACTGTGTATCTCGTAATATTGAATTTCCTAACGATTTTCGAAATGGAATTTCCCATGCGTCTAGCTCCACCTTCCATTCCGCGTTCCAAGTTTGTTAATTCCCATAGTGCGGCCATAATCACGTCAGAAAACATTTCACATGAGTCACCAGTACAAATGACAGCTCCCCAGTACACAGCCCTTTTATACTTTCTGTACGCGGTACTACCGCCGCCGGTACATGTGCATACCACCATCGCATGACTTTGGTCACCTCAGTGCATACTAGCCACAATCCCAAATTAATTTCGTGTGAATGCTGTCGAAGGCTAGGTCTTTCCCTGGTTTCATTTCCTTTGCGGCAATACATTCTTTTTTATTGTTGAATGGTAGAGAATGCTCTTAACACTGTGTATCTCGTAATATTGAATTCCCTAACGATTTTCGAAATGGAATTTCCCATGCGTCTAGCTCCACCTTCCATTCCGCGTTCCAAGTTTGTTAATTCCCATAGTGCGGCCATAATCACGTCAGAAAACATTTCACATGAGTCACCAGTACAAATGACAGCTCCCCAGTACACAGCCCTTTTATACTTTCTGTACGCGGTACTACCACCGCCGGTACATGTGCATACCACCATCGCATGACTTTGGTCACCTGAGTGCATACTAGCCACAATCCCAAATTAATTTCGTGTGAATGCTGTCGAAGGCTAGGTCTTTCCCTGGTTTCATTTCCTTTGCGGCAATACATTCTTTTTTATTGTTGAATGGTAGAGAATGCTCTTAACACTGTGTATCTCGTAATATTGAATTCCCTAACGATTTTCGAAATGGAATTTCCCATGCGTCTAGCTCCACCTTCCATTCCGCGTTCCAAGTTTGTTAATTCCCATAGTGCGGCCATAATCACGTCAGAAAACATTTCACATGAGTCACCAGTACAAATGACAGCTCCCCAGTACACTGCCCTTTTATACTTTCTGTACGCGGTACTACCGCCGCCGGTACATGTGCATACCACCATCGCATTACTTTGGTCACCTCAGTGCATACTAGCCACAATCCCAAATTAATTTCGTGTGAATGCTGTCGAAGGCTAGGTCTTTCCCTGGTTTCATTTCCTTTGCGGCAATACATTCTTTTTTATTGTTGAATGGTAGAGAATGCTCTTAACACTGTGTATCTCGTAATATTGAATTCCCTAACGATTTTCGAAATGGAATTTCCCATGCGTCTAGCTCCACCTTCCATTCCGCGTTCCAAGTTTGTTAATTCCCATAGTGCGGCCATAATCACGTCAGAAAACATTTCACATGAGTCACCAGTACAAATGACAGCTCCCCAGTACACTGCCCTTTTATACTTTCTGTACGCGGTACTACCGCCGCCGGTACATGTACATACCACCATCGCATTACTTTGGTCACCTCAGTGCATACTAGCCACAATCCCAAATTAATTTCGTGTGAATGCTGTCGAAGGCTAGGTCTTTCCCTGGTTTCATTTCCTTTGCGGCAATACATTCTTTTTCATTGTTGAATGGTAGAGAATGCTCTTAACACTGTGTATCTCGTAATATTGAATTCCCTAACGATTTTCGAAATGGAATTTCCCATGCGTCTAGCTCCACCTTCCATTCCGCGTTCCAAGTTTGTTAATTCCCATAGTGCGGCCATAATCACGTCAGAAAACATTTCACATGAGTCACCAGTACAAATGACAGCTCCCCAGTACACTGCCCATTTATACTTTCTGTACGCGGTACTACCGCCGCCGGTACATGTGCATACCCCCATCGCATGACTTTGGTCACCTCATTGCATACTAGCCACAATCCCAAATTAATTTCGTGTGAATGCTGTCGAAGGCTAGGTCTTTCCCTGGTTTCATTTCCTTTGCGGCAATACATTCTTTTTCATTGTTGAATGGTAGAGAATGCTCTTAACACTGTGTATCTCGTAATATTGAATTCCCTAACGATTTTCAAAATGGAATTTCCCATGCATCTAACTCCACCTTCCATTCCGCGTTCCAAGTTTGTTAATTCCCATAGTGCGGCCATAATCACGTCAGAAAACATTTCACATGAGTCACCAGTACAAATGACAGCTCCCCAGTACACTGCCCTTTTATACTTTCTGTACGCGGTACTACCGCCGCCGGTACATGTGCATACCACCATCGCATTACTTTGGTCACCTCAGTGCATACTAGCCACAATCCCAAATTAATTTCGTGTGAATGCTGTCGAAGGCTAGGTCTTTCCCTGGTTTCATTTCCTTTGCGGCAATACATTCTTTTTTATTGTTGAATGGTAGAGAATGCTCTTAACACTGTGTATCTCGTAATATTGAATTCCCTAACGATTTTCGAAATGGAATTTCCCATGCATCTAGCTCCACCTTCCATTCCGCGTTCCAAGTTTGTTAATTCCCATAGTGCGGCCATAATCACGTCAGAAAACATTTCACATGAGTCACCAGTACAAATGACAGCTCCCCAGTACACTGCCCTTTTATACTTTCTGTACACGGTACTACCGCCGCCGGTACATGTGCATACCACCATCGCATGACTTTGGTCACCTCAGTGCATACTAGCCACAATCCCAAATTAATTTCGTGTGAATGCTGTCGAAGGCTAGGTCTTTCCCTGGTTTCATTTCCTTTGCGGCAATACATTCTTTTTTATTGTTGAATGGTAGAGAATGCTCTTAACACTGTGTATCTCGTAATATTGAATTCCCTAACGATTTTCGAAATGGAATTTCCCATGCGTCTAGCTCCACCTTCCATTCCGGTTTCCAAGTTTGTTAATTCCCATAGTGCGGCCATAATCACGTCAGAAAACATTTCACATGAGTCACCAGTACAAATGACAGCTCCCCAGTACACTGCCCTTTTATACTTTCTGTACGCGGCACTACCGCCGCCGGTACATGTGCATACCACCATCGCATTACTTTGGTCACCTCAGTGCATACTAGCCACAATCCCAAATTAATTTCGTGTGAATGCTGTCGAAGGCTAGGTCTTTCCCTGGTTTCATTTCCTTTGCGGGAATACATTCTTTTTCATTGTTGAATGGTAGAGAATGCTCTTAACACTGTGTATCTCGTAATATTGAATTCCCTAACGATTTTCGAAATGGAATTTCCCATGCGTCTAGCTCCACCTTCCATTCCGCGTTACAAGTTTGTTAATTCCCATAGTGCGGCCATAATCACGTCAGAAAACATTTCACATGAGTCACCAGTACAAATGACAGCTCCCCAGTACACTGCCCTTTTATACTTTCTGTACGCGGTACTACCGCCGCCGGTACATGTGCATACCACCATCGCATGACTTTGGTCACCTCAGTGCATACTAGCCACAATCCCAAATTAATTTCGTGTGAATGCTGTCGAAAGCTATTTCTTTCCCTGGTTTCATTTCCTTTGCGGGAATACATTCTTTTTTATTGTTGAATGGTAGAGAATGCTCTTAACACTGTGTATCTCGTAATATTGAATTCCCTAACGATTTTCGAAATGGAATTTCCCATGCGTCTAGCTCCACCTTCCATTCCGCGTTCCAAGTTTGTTAATTCCCATAGTGCGGCCATAATCACGTCAGAAAACATTTCACATGAGTCACCAGTACAAATGACAGCTCCCCAGTACACTGCCCTTTTATACTTTCTGTACGCGGTACTACCGCCGCCGGTACATGTGCATACCACCATCGCATTACTTTGGTCACCTCAGTGCATACTAGCCACAATCCCAAATTAATTTCGTGTGAATGCTGTCGAAGGCTAGGTCTTTCCCTGGTTTCATTGTCTTTGCGGGAATACATTCTTTTTCATTGTTGAATGGTAGAGAATGCTCTTAACACTGTGTATCTCGTAATATTGAATTCCCTAACGATTTTCGAAATGGAATTTCCCATGCGTCTAGCTCCACCTTCCATTCCGTGTTCCAAGTTTGTTAATTCCCATAGTGCGGCCATAATCACGTCAGAAAACATTTCACATGAGTCACCAGTACAAATGACAGCTCCCCAGTACACTGCCCTTTTATACTTTCTGTACGCGGTACTACCGCCGCCGGTACATGTGCATACCACCATCGCATTACTTTGGTCACCTCAGTGCATACTAGCCACAATCCCAAATTAATTTCGTGTGAATGCTGTCGAAGGCTAGGTCTTTCCCTGGTTTCATTTCCTTTGCGGGAATACATTCTTTTTCATTGTTGAATGGTAGAGAATGCTCTTAACACTGTGTATCTCGTAATATTGAATTCCCTAACGATTTTCGAAATGGAATTTCCCATGCGTCTAGCTCCACCTTCCATTCCGCGTTCCAAGTTTGTTAATTCCCATAGTGCGGCCATAATCACGTCAGAAAACATTTCACATGAGTCACCAGTACTAATGACAGCTCCCCAGTACACTGCCCTTTTATACTTTCTGTATGCGGTACTACCGCCGCCGGTACATGTGCATACCACCATCGCATTACTTTGGTCACCTCAGTGCATACTAGCCACAATCCCAAATTAATTTCGTGTGAATGCTGTCGAAGGCTAGGTCTTTCCCTGGTTTCATTTCCTTTGCGGGAATACATTCTTTTTCATTGTTGAATGGTAGGGAATGCTCTTAACACTGTGTATCTCATAATATTGAATTCCCTAACGATTTTCGAAATGGAATTTCCCATGCGTCTAGCTCCACCTTCCATTCCGCGTTCCAAGTTTGTTAATTCCCATAGTGCGGCCATAATCACGTCAGAAAACATTTCACATGAGTCACCAGTACAAATGACAGCTCCCCAGTACACTGCCCTTTTATACTTTCTGTACGCGGTACTACCGCCGCCGGTACATGTGCATACCACCATCGCATGACTTTGGTCACCTCAGTGCATACTAGCCACAATCCCAAATTAATTTCGTGTGAATGCTGTCGAAAGCTATTTCTTTCCCTGGTTTCATTTGCTTTGCGGGAATACATTCTTTTTTATTGTTGAATGGTAGAGAATGCTCTTAACACTGTGTATCTCGTAATATTGAATTCCCTAACGATTTTCGAAATGGAATTTCCCATGCGTCTAGCTCCACCTTCCATTCCGCGTTCCAAGTTTGTTAATTCCCATAGTGCGGCCATAATCACGTCAGAAAACATTTCACATGAGTCACCAGTACAAATGACAGCTCCCCAGTACACTGCCCTTTTTTACTTTCTGTACGCGGTACTACCGCCGCCGGTACATGTGCATACCACCATCGCATTACTTTGGTCACCTCAGTGCATACTAGCCACAATCCCAAATTAATTTCGTGTGAATGCTGTCGAAGGCTATTTCTTTCCCTGGTTTCATTTCCTTTGCGGCAATACATTCTTTTTTATTGTTGAATGGTAGAGAATGCTCTTAACACTGTGTATCTCGTAATATTGAATTCCCTAACGATTTTCGAAATGGAATTTCCCATGCGTCTAGCTCCACCTTCCATTCCGCGTTCCAAGTTTGTTAATTCCCATAGTGCGGCCATAATCACGTCAGAAAACATTTCACATGAGTCACCAGTACAAATGACAGCTCCCCAGTACACTGCCCTTTTATACTTTCTGTACGCGGTACTACCGCCGCCGGTACATGTGCATACCACCATCGCATTACTTTGGTCACCTCAGTGCATACTAGCCACAATCCCTAATTAATTTCGTGTGAATGCTGTCGAAGGCTAGGTCTTTCCCTGGTTTCATTTCCTTTGCGGGAATACATTCTTTTTCATTGTTGAATGGTAGAGAATGCTCTTAACACTGTGTATCTCGTAATATTGAATTCCCTAACGATTTTCGAAATGGAATTTCCCATGCGTCTAGCTCCACCTTCCATTCCGCGTTCCAAGTTTGTTAATTCCCATAGTGCGGCCATAATCACGTCAGAAAACATTTCACATGAGTCACCAGTACAAATGACAGCTCCCCAGTACACTGCCCTTTTATACTTTCTGTACGCGGTACTACCGCCGCCGGTACATGTGCATACCACCATCGCATGACTTTGGTCACCTCAGTGCATACTAGCCACAATCCCAAATTAATTTCGTGTGAATGCTGTCGAAAGCTATTTCTTTCCCTGGTTTCATTTCCTTTGCGGGAATACATTCTTTTTTATTGTTGAATGGTAGAGAATGCTCTTAACACTGTGTATCTCGTAATATTGAATTCCCTAACGATTTTCGAAATGGAATTTCCCATGCGTCTAGCTCCACCTTCCATTCCGCGTTCCAAGTTTGTTAATTCCCATAGTGCGGCCATAATCACGTCAGAAAACATTTCACATGAGTCACCAGTACAAATGACAGCTCCCCAGTACACTGCCCTTTTATACTTTCTGTACGCGGTACTACCGCCGCCGGTACATGTGCATACCACCATCGCATTACTTTGGTCACCTCAGTGCATACTAGCCACAATCCCAAATTAATTTCGTGTGAATGCTGTCGAAGGCTATTTCTTTCCCTGGTTTCATTTCCTTTGCGGCAATACATTCTTTTTTATTGTTGAATGGTAGAGAATGCTCTTAACACTGTGTATCTCGTAATATTGAATTCCCTAACGATTTTCGAAATGGAATTTCCCATGCGTCTAGCTCCACCTTCCATTCCGCGTTCCAAGTTTGTTAATTCCCATAGTGCGGCCATAATCACGTCAGAAAACATTTCACATGAGTCACCAGTACAAATGACAGCTCCCCAGTACACTGCCCTTTTATACTTTCTGTACGCGGTACTACCGCCGCCGGTACATGTGCATACCACCATCGCATTACTTTGGTCACCTCAGTGCATACTAGCCACAATCCCAAATTAATTTCGTGTGAATGCTGTCGAAGGCTAGGTCTTTCCCTGGTTTCATTTCCTTTGCGGGAATACATTCTTTTTCATTGTTGAATGGTAGAGAATGCTCTTAACACTGTGTATCTCGTAATATTGAATTCCCTAACGATTTTCGAAATGGAATTTCCCATGCGTCTAGCTCCACCTTCCATTCCGCGTTCCAAGTTTGTTAATTCCCATAGTGCGGCCATAATCACGTCAGAAAACATTTCACATGAGTCACCAGTACAAATGACAGCTCCCCAGTACACTGCCCTTTTATACTTTCTGTACGCGGTACTACCGCCGCCGGTACATGTGCATACCACCATCGCATGACTTTGGTCACCTCAGTGCATACTAGCCACAATCCCAAATTAATTTCGTGTGAATGCTGTCGAAAGCTATTTCTTTCCCTGGTTTCATTTCCTTTGCGGGAATACATTCTTTTTTATTGTTGAATGGTAGAGAATGCTCTTAACACTGTGTATCTCGTAATATTGAATTCCCTAACGATTTTCGAAATGGAATTTCCCATGCGTCTAGCTCCACCTTCCATTCCGCGTTCCAAGTTTGTTAATTCCCATAGTGCGGCCATAATCACGTCAGAAAACATTTCACATGAGTCACCAGTACAAATGACAGCTCCCCAGTACACTGCCCTTTTATACTTTCTGTACGCGGTACTACCGCCGCCGGTACATGTGCATACCACCATCGCATGACTTTGGTCACCTCAGTGCATACTAGCCACAATCCCAAATTAATTTCGTGTGAATGCTGTCGAAAGCTATTTCTTTCCCTGGTTTCATTTGCTTTGCGGGAATACATTCTTTTTTATTGTTGAATGGTAGAGAATGCTCTTAACACTGTGTATCTCGTAATATTGAATTCCCTAACGATTTTCGAAATGGAATTTCCCATGCGTCTAGCTCCACCTTCCATTCCGCGTTCCAAGTTTGTTAATTCCCATAGTGCGGCCATTATCACGTCAGAAAACATTTCACATGAGTCACCAGTACAAATGACAGCTCCCCAGTACACTGCCCTTTTATACTTTCTGTACGCGGTACTACCGCCGCCGGTACATGTGCATACCACCATCGCATGACTTTGGTCACCTCAGTGCATACTAGCCACAATCCCAAATTAATTTCGTGTGAATGCTGTCGAAGGCTAGGTCTTTCCCTGGTTTCACTTCCTTTGCGGCAATACATTCTTTTTCATTGTTGAATGGTAGAGAATGCTCTTAACACTGTGTATCTCGTAATATTGAATTCCCTAACGATTTTCGAAATGGAATTTCCCTGCGTCTAGCTCCACCTTCCATTCCGCGTTCCAAGTTTGTTAATTCCCATAGTGCGGCCATAATCATGTCAGAAAACATTTCACATGAGTCACCAGTACAAATGACAGCTCCCCAGTACACTGCCCTTTTATACTTTCTGTACGCGGTACTACCGCCGCCGGTACATGTGCATACCACCATCGCATTACTTTGGTCACCTCAGTGCATACTAGCCACAATCCCAAATTAATTTCGTGTGAATGCTGTCGAAGGCTATTTCTTTCCCTGGTTTCATTTCCTTTGCGGGAATACATTCTTTTTCATTGTTGAATGGTAGAGAATGCTCTTAACACTGTGTATCTCGTAATATTGAATTCCCTAACGATTTTCGAAATGGAATTTCCCATGCGTCTAGCTCCACCTTCCATTCCGCGTTCCAAGTTTGTTAATTCCCATAGTGCGGCCATAATCACGTCAGAAAACATTTCACATGAGTCACCAGTACAAATGACAGCTCCCCAGTACACTGCCCTTTTATACTTTCTGTACGCGGTACTACCGCCGCCGGTACATGTGCATACCACCATCGCATTACTTTGGTCACCTCAGTGCATACTAGCCACAATCCCAAATTAATTTCGTGTGAATGCTGTCGAAGGCTAGGTCTTTCCCTGGTTTCATTTCCTTTGTGGGAATACATTCTTTTTCATTGTTGAATGGTAGAGAATGCTCTTAACACTGTGTATCTCGTAATATTGAATTCCCTAACGATTTTCGAAATGGAATTTCCCATGCGTCTAGCTCCACCTTCCATTCCGCGTTCCAAGTTTGTTAATTCCCATAGTGCGGCCATAATCACGTCAGAAAACATTTCACATGAGTCACCAGTACAAATGACAGCTCCCCAGTACACTGCCCTTTTATACTTTCTGTACGCGGTACTACCGCCGCCGGTACATGTGCATACCACCATCGCATGACTTTGGTCACCTCAGTGCATACTAGCCACAATCCCAAATTAATTTCGTGTGAATGCTGTCGAAAGCTATTTCTTTCCCTGGTTTCATTTCCTTTGCGGGAATACATTCTTTTTTATTGTTGAATGGTAGAGAATGCTCTTAACACTGTGTATCTCGTAATATTGAATTCCCTAACGATTTTCGAAATGGAATTTCCCATGCGTCTAGCTCCACCTTCCATTCCGCGTTCCAAGTTTGTTAATTCCCATAGTGCGGCCATAATCACGTCAGAAAACATTTCACATGAGTCACCAGTACAAATGACAGCTCCCCAGTACACTGCCCTTTTATACTTTCTGTACGCGGTACTACCGCCGCCGGTACATGTGCATACCACCATCGCATGACTTTGGTCACCTCAGTGCATACTAGCCACAATCCCAAATTAATTTCGTGTGAATGCTGTCGAAGGCTAGGTCTTTCCCTGGTTTCATTTCCTTTGCGGCAATACATTCTTTTTCATTGTTGAATGGTAGAGAATGCTCTTAACACTGTGTATCTCGTAACATTGAATTCCTCAACGATTTTCGAAATGGAATTTCCCATGCGTCTAGCTCCACCTTCCATTCCGCGTTCCAAGTTTGTTAATTCCCATAGTGCGGCCATAATCACGTCAGAAGACATTTCACATGAGTCACCAGTACAAATGACAGCTCCCCAGTACACTGCCCTTTTATACTTTCTGTACGCGGTACTACCGCCGCCGGTACATGTGCATACCACCATCGCATGACTTTGGTCACCTCAGTGCATACTAGCCACAATCCCAAATTAATTTCGTGTGAATGCTGTCGAAAGCTAGGTCTTTCCCTGGTTTCATTTCCTTTGCGGGAATACATTCTTTTTTATTGTTGAATGGTAGAGAATGCTCTTAACACTGTGTATCTCGTAATATTGAATTCCCTAACGATTTTCGAAATGGAATTTCCCATGCGTCTAGCTCCACCTTCCATTCCGCGTTCCAAGTTTGTTAATTCCCATAGTGCGGCCATAATCACGTCAGAAAACATTTCACATGAGTCACCAGTACAAATGACAGCTCCCCAGTACACAGCCCTTTTATACTTTCTGTACGCGGTACTACCGCCGCCGGTACATGTGCATACCACCATCGCATGACTTTGGTCACCTCAGTGCATACTAGCCACAATCCCAAATTAATTTCGTGTGAATGCTGTCGAAGGCTAGGTCTTTCCCTGGTTTCATTTCCTTTGCGGCAATACATTCTTTTTTATTGTTGAATGGTAGAGAATGCTCTTAACACTGTGTATCTCGTAATATTGAATTCCCTAACGATTTTCGAAATGGAATTTCCCATGCGTCTAGCTCCACCTTCCATTCCGCGTTCCAAGTTCGTTAATTCCCATAGTGCGGCCATAATCACGTCAGAAAACATTTCACATGAGTCACCAGTACAAATGACAGCTCCCCAGTACACAGCCCTTTTATACTTTCTGTACGCGGTACTACCGCCGCCGGTACATGTGCATACCACCATCACATGGCTTTGGTCACCTCAGAGCATACTAGACACAATCCCAAATTAATTTCGTGTGAATGCTGTCGAAGGCTAGGTCTTTCCCTGGTTTCATTTCCTTTGCGGCAATACATTCTTTTTTATTGTTGAATGGTAGAGAATGCTCTTAACACTGTGTATCTCGTAATATTGAATTCCCTAACGATTTTCGAAATGGAATTTCCCATGCGTCTAGCTCCACCTTCCATTCCGCGTTCCAAGTTTGTTAATTCCCATAGTGCGGCCATAATCACGTCAGAAAACATTTCACATGAGTCACCAGTACAAATGACAGCTCCCCAGTACACTGCCCTTTTATACTTTCTGTACGCGGTACTACCGCCGCCGGTACATGTGCATACCACCATCGCATGACTTTGGTCACCTCAGTGCATACTAGCCACAATCCCAAATTAATTTCGTGTGAATGCTGTCGAAGGCTAGGTCTTTCCCTGGTTTCATTTCCTTTGCGGCAATACATTCTTTTTCATTGTTGAATGGTAGAGAATGCTCTTAACACTGTGTATCTCGTAATATTGAATTCCCCAACGATTTTCGAAATGGAATTTCCCATGCGTCTAGCTCCACCTTCCATTCCGCGTTCCAAGTTTGTTAATTCCCATAGTGCGGCCATAATCACGTCAGAAAACATTTCACATGAGTCACCAGTACAAATGACAGCTCCCCAGTACACTGCCCTTTTATACTTTCTGTACGCGGTACTACCGCCGCCGGTACATGTGCATACCACCATCGCATGACTTTGGTCACCTCAGTGCATACTAGCCACAATCCCAAATTAATTTCGTGTGAATGCTGTCGAAGGCTAGGTCTTTCCCTGGTTTCATTTCCTTTGCGGCAATACATTCTTTTTCATTGTTGAATGGTAGAGAATGCTCTTAACACTGTATATCTCGTAATATTGAATTCCCTAACGATTTTCGAAATGGAATTTCCCATGCGTCTAACTCCACCTTCCATTCCGCGTTCCAAGTTTGTTAATTCCCATAGTGCGGCCATAATCACGTCAGAAAACATTTCACATGAGTCACCAGTACAAATGACAGCTCCCCAGTACACTGCCCTTTTATACTTTCTGTACGCGGTACTACCGCCGCCGGTACATGTGCATACCACCATCGCATTACTTTGGTCACCTCAGTGCATACTAGCCACAATCGCAAATTAATTTCGTGTGAATGCTGTCGAAGGCTAGGTCTTTCCCTGGTTTCATTTCCTTTGCGGCAATACATTCTTTTTTATTGCTGAATGGTAGAGAATGCTCTTAACACTGTGTATCTCGTAATATTGAATTCCCTAACGATTTTCGAAATGGAATTTCCCATGCGTCTAGCTCCACCTTCCATTCCGCGTTCCAAGTTTGTTAATTCCCATAGTGCGGCCATAATCACGTCAGAAAACATTTCACATGAGTCACCAGTACAAATGACAGCTCCCCAGTACACTGCCCTTTTATACTTTCTGTACGCGGTACTACCGCCGCCGGTACATGTGCATACCACCATCGCATGACTTTGGTCACCTCAGTGCATACTAGCCACAATCCCAAATTAATTTCGTGTGAATGCTGTCGAAGGCTAGGTCTTTCCCTGGTTTCATTTCCTTTGCGGCAATACATTCTTTTTTATTGTTGAATGGTAGAGAATGCTCTTAACACTGTGTATCTCGTAATATTGAATTCCCTAACGATTTTCGAAATGGAATTTCCCATGCGTCTAGCTCCACCTTCCATTCCGCGTTCCAAGTTTGTTAAATCCCATAGTGCGGCCATAATCACGTCAGAAAACATTTCACATGAGTCACCAGTACAAATGACAGCTCCCCAGTACACTGCCCTTTTATACTTTCTGTACGCGGTACTTCCGCCGCCGGTACATGTGCATACCACCATCGCATGACTTTGGTCACCTCAGTGCATACTAGCCACAATCCAAAATTAATTTCGTGTGAATGCTGTCGAAGGCTAGGTCTTTCCCTGGTTTCATTTCCTTTGCGGCAATACATTCTTTTTCATTGTTGAATGGTAGAGAATGCTCTTAACACTGTGTATGTCGTAATATTGAATTCCCTAACGATTTTCGAAATGGAATTTCCCATGCGTCTAGCTCCACCTTCCATTCCGCGTTCCAAGTTTGTTAATTCCCATAGTGCGGCCATAATCACGTCAGAAAACATTTCACATGAGTCACCAGTACAAATGACAGCTCCCCAGTACACTGCCCTTTTAAACATCTGTACGCGGTACTACCGCCGCCAGTACATGTGCATACCACCATCGCATGACTTTGGTCACCTCAGTGCATACTAGCCACAATCCCAAATTAATTTCGTGTGAATGCTGTCGAAGGCTAGGTCTTTCCCTGGTTTCATTTCCTTTGCGGCAATACATTCTTTTTCATTGTTGAATGGTAGAGAATGCTCTTAACACTGTGTATGTCGTAATATTGAATTCCCTAACGATTTTCGAAATGGAATTTCCCATGCGTCTAGCTCCACCTTCCATTCCGCGTTCCAAGTTTGTTAATTCCCATAGTGCGGCCATAATCACGTCAGAAAACATTTCACATGAGTCACCAGTACAAATGACAGCTCCCCAGTACACTGCCCTTTTATACTTTCTGTACGCGGTACTACCGCCGCCGGTTCATGTGCATACCACCATCGCATGACTTTGGTCACCTCAGTGCATACTAGCCACAATCCCAAATTAATTTCGTGTGAATGCTGTCGAAAGCTATTTCTTTCCCTGGTTTCATTTGCTTTGCGGGAATACATTCTTTTTTATTGTTGAATGGTAGAGAATGCTCTTAACACTGTGTATCTCGTAATATTGAATTCCCTAACGATTTTCGAAATGGAATTTCCCATGCGTCTAGCTCCACCTTCCATTCCGCGTTCCAAGTTTGTTAATTCCCATAGTGCGGCCATAATCACGTCAGAAAACATTTCACATGAGTCACCAGTACAAATGACAGCTCCCCAGTACACTGCCCTTTTATACTTTCTGTACGCGGTACTACCGCCGCCGGTACATGTGCATACCACCATCGCATGACTTTGGTCACCTCAGTGCATACTAGCCACAATCCCAAATTAATTTCGTGTGAATGCTGTCGAAGGCTAGGTCTTTCCCTGGTTTCATTTCCTTTGCGGCAATACATTCTTTTTCATTGTTGAATGGTAGAGAATGCTCTTAACACTGTGTATGTCGTAATATTGAATTCCCTAACGATTTTCGAAATGGAATTTCCCATGCGTCTAGCTCCACCTTCCATTCCGCGTTCCAAGTTTGTTAATTCCCATAGTGCGGCCATAATCACGTCAGAAAACATTTCACATGAGTCACCAGTACAAATGACAGCTCCCCAGTACACTGCCCTTTTATACTTTCTGTACGCGGTACTACCGCCGCCGGTTCATGTGCATACCACCATCGCATGACTTTGGTCACCTCAGTGCATACTAGCCACAATCCCAAATTAATTTCGTGTGAATGCTGTCGAAAGCTATTTCTTTCCCTGGTTTCATTTCCTTTGCGGGAATACATTCTTTTTTATTGTTGAATGGTAGAGAATGCTCTTAACACTGTGTATCTCGTAATATTGAATTCCCTAACGATTTTCGAAATGGAATTTCCCATGCGTCTAGCTCCACCTTCCATTCCGCGTTCCAAGTTTGTTAATTCCCATAGTGCGGCCATAATCACGTCAGAAAACATTTCACATGAGTCACCAGTACAAATGACAGCTCCCCAGTACACTGCCCTTTTATACTTTCTGTACGCGGTACTACCGCCGCCGGTACATGTGCATACCACCATCGCATGACTTTGGTCACCTCAGTGCATACTAGCCACAATCCCAAATTAATTTCGTGTGAATGCTGTCGAAGGCTAGGTCTTTCCCTGGTTTCATTTCCTTTGCGGCAATACATTCTTTTTTATTGTTGAATGGTAGAGAATGCTCTTAACACTGTGTATCTCGTAATATTGAATTCCCTAACGATTTTCGAAATGGAATTTCCCATGCGTCTAGCTCCACCTTCCATTCCGCGTTCCAAGTTTGTTAATTCCCATAGTGCGGCCATAATCACGTCAGAAAACATTTCACATGAGTCACCAGTACAAATGACAGCTCCCCAGTACACTGCCCTTTTATACTTTCTGTACGCGGTACTACCGCCGCCGGTACATGTGCATACCACCATCGCATGACTTTGGTCACCTCAGTGCATACTAGCCACAATCCAAAATTAATTTCGTGTGAATGCTGTCGAAGGCTAGGTCTTTCCCTGGTTTCATTTCCTTTGCGGCAATACATTCTTTTTCATTGTTGAATGGTAGAGAATGCTCTTAACACTGTGTATGTCGTAATATTGAATTCCCTAACGATTTTCGAAATGGAATTTCCCATGCGTCTAGCTCCACCTTCCATTCCGCGTTCCAAGTTTGTTAATTCCCATAGTGCGGCCATAATCACGTCAGAAAACATTTCACATGAGTCACCAGTACAAATGACAGCTCCCCAGTACACTGCCCTTTTATACTTTCTGTACGCGGTACTACCGCCGCTGGTACATGTGCATACCACCATCGCATGACTTTGGTCACCTCAGTGCATACTAGCCACAATCCCAAATTAATTTCGTGTGAATGCTGTCGAAGGCTAGGTCTTTCCCTGGTTTCATTTCCTTTGCGGCAATACATTCTTTGTCATTGTTGAACGGTAGAGAATGCTCTTAACACTGTGTATGTCGTAATATTGAATTCCCTAACGATTTTCGAAATGGAATTTCCCATGCGTCTAGCTCCACCTTCCATTCCGCGTTCCAAGTTTGTTAATTCCCATAGTGCGGCCATAATCACGTCAGAAAACATTTCACATGAGTCACCAGTACAAATGACAGCTCCCCAGTACACTGCCCTTTTATACTTTCTGTACGCGGTACTACCGCCGCCGGTTCATGTGCATACCACCATCGCATGACTTTGGTCACCTCAGTGCATACTAGCCACAATCCCAAATTAATTTCGTGTGAATGCTGTCGAAAGCTATTTCTTTCCCTGGTTTCATTTGCTTTGCGGGAATACATTCTTTTTTATTGTTGAATGGTAGAGAATGCTCTTAACACTGTGTATCTCGTAATATTGAATTCCCTAACGATTTTCGAAATGGAATTTCCCATGCGTCTAGCTCCACCTTCCATTCCGCGTTCCAAGTTTGTTAATTCCCATAGTGCGGCCATAATCACGTCAGAAAACATTTCACATGAGTCACCAGTACAAATGACAGCTCCCCAGTACAGTGCCCTTTTATACTTTCTGTACGCGGTACTACCGCCGCCGGTACATGTGCATACCACCATCGCATGACTTTGGTCACCTCAGTGCATACTAGCCACAATCCCAAATTAATTTCGTGTGAATGCTGTCGAAGGCTAGGTCTTTCCCTGGTTTCATTTCCTTTGCGGCAATACATTCTTTTTCATTGTTGAATGGTAGAGAATGCTCTTAACACTGTGTATCTCGTAATATTGAATTCCCTAACGATTTTCGAAATGGAATTTCCCATGCGTCTAGCTCCACCTTCCATTCCGCGTTCCAAGTTTGTTAATTCCCATAGTGCGGCCATAATCACGTCAGAAAACATTTCACATGAGTCACCAGTACAAATGACAGCTCCCCAGTACACTGCCCTTTTATACTTTCTGTACGCGGTACTACCGCCGCCGGTTCATGTGCATACCACCATCGCATGACTTTGGTCACCTCAGTGCATACTAGCCACAATCCCAAATTAATTTCGTGTGAATGCTGTCGAAAGCTATTTCTTTCCCTGGTTTCATTTCCTTTGCGGGAATACATTCTTTTTTATTGTTGAATGGTAGAGAATGCTCTTAACACAGTGTATCTCGTAATATTGAATTCCCTAACGATTTTCGAAATGGAATTTCCCATGCGTCTAGCTCCACCTTCCATTCCGCGTTCCAAGTTTGTTAATTCCCATAGTGCGGCCATAATCACGTCAGAAAACATTTCACATGAGTCACCAGTACAAATGACAGCTCCCCAGTACACTGCCCTTTTATACTTTCTGTACGCGGTACTACCGCCGCCGGTACATGTGCATACCACCATCGCATGACTTTGGTCACCTCAGTGCATACTAGCCACAATCCCAAATTAATTTCGTGTGAATGCTGTCGAAGGCTAGGTCTTTCCCTGGTTTCATTTCCTTTGCGGCAATACATTCTTTGTCATTGTTGAATGGTAGAGAATGCTCTTAACACTGTGTATCTCGTAATATTGAATTCCCTAACGATTTTCGAAATGGAATTTCCCATGCGTCTAGCTCCACCTTCCATTCCGCGTTCCAAGTTTGTTAATTCCCATAGTGCGGCCATAATCACGTCAGAAAACATTTCACATGAGTCACCAGTACAAATGACAGCTCCCCAGTACACTGCCCTTTTATACTTTCTGTACGCGGTACTACCGCCGCCGGTACATGTGCATACCACCATCGCATGACTTTGGTCACCTCAGTGCATACTAGCCACAATCCCAAATTAATTTCGTGTGAATGCTGTCGAAGGCTAGGTCTTTCCCTGGTTTCATTTCCTTTGCGGCAATACATTCTTTTTCATTGTTGAATGGTAGAGAATGCTCTTAACACTTTGTATCTCGTAATATTGAATTCCCTAACGATTTTCGAAATGGAATTTATCATGCGTCTAGCTCCACCTTCCATTCCGCGTTCCAAGTTTGTTAATTCCCATAGTGCGGCCATAATCACGTCAGAAAACATTTCACATGAGTCACCAGTACAAATGACAGCTCCCCAGTACACTGCCCTTTTATACTTTCTGTACGCGGTACTACCGCCGCCGGTACATGTGCATACCACCATCGCATGACTTTGGTCACCTCAGTGCATACTAGCCACAATCCCAAATTAATTTCGTGTGAATGCTGTCGAAAGCTAGGTCTTTCCCTGGTTTCATTGCCTTTGCGGGAATACATTCTTTTTTATTGTTGAATGGTAGAGATTGCTCTTAACACTGTGTATCTCGTAATATTGAATTCCCTAACGATTTTCGTAATGGAATTTCCCATGCGTCTAGCTCCACCTTCCATTCCGCGTTCCAAGTTTGTTAATTACCATAGTGCGGCCATAATCACGTCAGAAAACATTTCACATGAGTCACCAGTACAAATGACAGCTCCCCAGTACACTGCCCTTTTATACTTTCTGTACGCGGTACTACCGCCGCCGGTACATGTGCATACCACCATCGCATGACTTTGGTCACCTCAGTGCATACTAGCCACAATCCCAAATTAATTTCGTGTGAATGCTGTCGAAGGCTAGGTCTTTCCCTGGTTTCATTTCCCTTGCGGCAATACATTCTTTTTTATTGTTGAATGGTAGAGAATGCTCTTAACACTGTGTATCTCGTAATATTGAATTCCCTAACGATTTTCGAAATGGAATTTCCCATGCGTCTCGCTCCACCTTCCATTCCGCGTTCCAAGTTTGTTAATTCCCATAGTGCGGCCATAATCACGTCAGAAAACATTTCACATGAGTCACCAGTACAAATGACAGCTCCCCAGTACACTGCCCTTTTATACTTTCTGTATGCGGTACTACCGCCGCCGGTACATGTGCATACCACCATCGCATGACTTTGGTCACCTCAGTGCATACTAGCCACAATCCCAAATTAATTTCGTGTGAATGCTGTCGAAGGCTAGGTCTTTCCCTGGTTTCATTTCCTTTGCGGCAATACTATCTTTTTCATTGTTGAATGGTAGAGAATGCTCTTGACACTGTGTATCTCGCAATATTGAATTCCCTAACGATTTTCGAAATGGAATTTCCCATGCGTCTAGCTCCACCTTCCATTCCGCGTTCCAAGTTTGTTAATTCCCATAGTGCGGCCATAATCACGTCAGAAAACATTTCACATGAGTCACCAGTACAAATGACAGCTCCCCAGTACACTGCCCTTTTATACTTTCTGTACGCGGTACTACCGCCGCCGGTACATGTGCATACCACCATCGCATGACTTTGGTCACCTCAGTGCATACTAGCCACAATCCCAAATTAATTTCGTGTGAATGCTGTCGAAGGCTAGGTCTTTCCCTGGTTTCATTTCCTTTGCGGCAATACTATCTTTTTCATTGTTGAATGGTAGAGAATGCTCTTAACACTGTGTATCTCGTAATATTGAATTCCCTAACGATTTTCGTAATGGAATTTCCCATGCGTCTAGCTCCACCTTCCATTCCGCGTTCCAAATTTGTTAATTCCCATAGTGCGGCCATAATCACGTCAGAAAACATTTCACATGAGTCACCAGTACAAATGACAGCTCCCCAGTACACTGCCCTTTTATACTTTCTGTACGCGGTACTACCGCCGCCGGTACATGTGCATACCACCATCGCATTACTTTGGTCACCTCAGTGCATACTAGCCACAATCCCAAATTAATTTCGTGTGAATGCTGTCGAAGGCTAGGTCTTTCCCTGGTTTCATTTCCTTTGCGGCAATACTATCTTTTTCATTGTTGAATGGTAGAGAATGCTCTTAACACTGTGTATCTCGTAATATTGAATTCCCTAACGATTTTCGAAATGGAATTTCCCATGCGTCTAGCTCCACCTTCCATTCCGCGTTCCAAGTTTGTTAATTCCCATAGTGCGGCCATAATCACGTCAGAAAACATTTCACATGAGTCACCAGTACAAATGACAGCTCCCCAGTACACTGCCCTTTTATACTTTCTGTACGCGGTACTACCGCCGCCGGTACATGTGCATACCACCATCGCATGACTTTGGTCACCTCAGTGCATACTAGCCACAATCCCAAATTAATTTCGTGTGAATGCTGTCGAAGGCTAGGTCTTTCCCTGGTTTCATTTCCTTTGCGGCAATACATTCTTTTTTATTGTTGAATGGTAGAGAATGCTCTTAACACTGTGTATCTCGTAATATTGAATTCCCTAACGATTTTCGAAATGGAATTTCCCATGCGTCTAGCTCCACCTTCCATTCCGCGTTCCAAGTTTGTTAATTCCCATAGTGCGGCCATAATCACGTCAGAAAACATTTCACATGAGTCACCAGTACAAATGACAGCTCCCCAGTACACTGCCCTTTTATACTTTCTGTACGCGGTACTACCGCCGCCGGTACATGTGCATACCACCATCGCATTACTTTGGTCACCTCAGTGCATACTAGCCACAATCCCAAATTAATTTCGTGTGAATGCTGTCGAAGGCTAGGTCTTTCCCTGGTTTCATTTCCTTTGCGGCAATACATTCTTTTTTATTGTTGAATGGTAGAGAATGCTCTTAACACAGTGTATCTCGTAATATTGAATTCCCTAACGATTTTCGAAATGGAATTTCCCATGCGTCTAGCTCCACCTTCCATTCCGCGTTCCAAGTTTGTTAATTCCCATAGTGCGGCCATAATCACGTCAGAAAACATTTCACATGAGTCACCAATACAAATGACAGCTCCCCAGTACACTGTCCTTTTATACTTTCTGTACGCGGTACTATCGCCGCTGGTACATGTGCATACCACCATCGCATTACTTTGGTCACCTCAGTGCATACTAGCCACAATCCCAAATTAATTTCGTGTGAATGCTGTCGAAGGCTAGGTCTTTCCCTGGTTTCATTTCCTTTGCGGCAATACATTCTTTTTTATTGATGAATGGTAGAGAATGCTCTTAACACTGTGTATCTCGTAATATTGAATTCCCTAACGATTTTCGAAATGGAATTTCCCATGCGTCTAGCTCCACCTTCCATTCCGCGTTCCAAGTTAGTTAATTCCCATAGTGCGGCCATAATCACGTCAGAAAACATTTCACATGAGTCACCAGTACAAATGACAGCTCCCCAGTACACTGCCCTTTTATACTTTCTGTACGCGGTACTACCGCCGCCGGTACATGTGCATACCACCATCGCATTACTTTGGTCAACTCAGTGCATACTAGCCACAATCCCAAATTAAGTTCGTGTGAATGCTGTCGAAGGCTAGGTCTTTCCCTGGTTTCATTTCCTTTGCGGCAATACATTCTTTTTTATTGTTGAATGGTAGAGAATGCTCTTAACACTGTGTATCTCGTAATATTGAATTCCCTAACGATTTTCGAAATGGAATTTCCCATGCGTCTAGCTCCACCTTCCATTCCGCGTTCCAAGTTTGTTAATTCCCATAGTGCGGCCATAATCACGTCAGAAAACATTTCACATGAGTCACCAGTACAAATGACAGCTCCCCAGTACACTGCCCTTTTATACTTTCTGTACGCGGTACTACCGCCGCCGGTACATGTGCATACCACCATCGCATGACTTTGGTCACCTCAGTGCATACTAGCCACAATCCCAAATTAATTTCGTGTGAATGCTGTCGAAGGCTAGGTCTTTCCCTGGTTTCGTTTCCTTTGCGGCAATACATTCTTTTTTATTGTTGAATGGTAGAGAATGCTCTTAACACTGTGTATCTCGTAATATTGAATCCCTAACGATTTTCGAAATGGAATTTCCCATGCGTCTAGCTCCACCTTCCATTCCGCGTTCCAAGTTTGTTAATTCCCATAGTGCGGCCATAATCACGTCAGAAAACATTTCACATGAGTCACCAGTACAAATGACAGCTCCCCAGTACACTGCCCTTTTATACTTTCTGTACGCGGTACTACCGCCGCCGGTACATGTGCATACCACCATCGCATGACTTTGGTCACCTCAGTGCATACTAGCCACAATCCCAAATTAATTTCGTGTGAATGCTGTCGAAAGCTAGGTCTTTCCCTGGTTTCATTTCCTTTGCGGCAATACATTCTTTTTTATTGTTGAATGGTAGAGAATGCTCTTAACACTGTGTATCTCGTAATATTGAATTCCCTAACGATTTTCGAAATGGAATTTCCCATGCGTCTAGCTCCACCTTCCATTCCGCGTTCCAAGTTTGTTAATTCCCATAGTGCGGCCATAATCACGTCAGAAAACATTTCACATGAGTCACCAGTACAAATGACAGCTCCCCAGTACACTGCCCTTTTATACTTTCTGTACGCGGTACTACCGCCACCGGTACATGTGCATACCACCATCGCATGATTTTGGTCACCACAGTGCATACTAGCCACAATCCCAAATTAATTTCGTGTGAATGCTGTCGAAGGCTAGGTCTTTCCCTGGTTTCATTTCCTTTGCGGCAATACATTCTTTTTTATTGTTGAATGTGCTCTTAACACTGTGTATCTCGTAATATTGAATTCCCTAACGATTTTCGAAATGGAATTTCCCATGCGTCTAGCTCCACCTTCCATTCCGCGTTCCAAGTTTGTTAATTCCCATAGTGCGGCCATAATCACGTCAGAAAACATTTCACATGAGTCACCAGTACAAATGACAGCTCCCCAGTACACTGCCCTTTTATACTTTCTGTACGCGGTACTACCGCCGCCGGTACATGTGCATACCACCATCGCATGACTTTGGTCACCTCAGTGCATACTAGCCACAATCCCAAATTAATTTCGTGTGAATGCTGTCGAAGGCTAGGCCTTTCCCTGGTTTCATTTCCTTTGCGGCAATACATTCTTTTTTATTGTTGAATGGTAGAGAATGCTCTTAACACTGTGTATCTCGTAATATTGAATTCCCTAACGATTTTCGAAATGGAATTTCCCATGCGTCTAGCTCCACCTTCCATTCCGCGTTCCAAGTTTGTTAATTCCCATAGTGCGGCCATAATCACGTCAGAAAACATTTCACATGAGTCACCAGTACAAATGACAGCTCCCCAGTACACTGCCCTTTTATACTTTCTGTACGCGGTACTACCGCCGCCGGTACATGTGCATACCACCATCGCATGACTTTGGTCACCTCAGTGCATACTAGCCACAATCCCAAATTAATTTCGTGTGAATGCTGTCGAAAGCTAGGTCTTTCCCTGGTTTCATTTCCTTTGCGGCAATACATTCATTTTCATTGTTGAATGGTAGAGAATGCTCTTAACACTGTGTATCTCGTAATATTGAATTCCCTAACGATTTTCGAAATGGAATTTCCCATGCGTCTAGCTCCACCTTCCATTCCGCGTTCCAAGTTTGTTAATTACCATAGTGCGGCCATAATCACGTCAGAAAACATTTCACATGAGTCACCAGTACAAATGACAGCTCCCCAGTACACTGCCCTTTTATACTTTCTGTACGCGGTACTACCGCCGCCGGTACATGTGCATACCACCATCGCATGACTTTGGTCACCTCAGTGCATACTAGCCACAATCCCAAATTAATTTCGTGTGAATGCTGTCGAAGGCTAGGTCTTTCCCTGGTTTCATTTCCTTTGCGGCAATACATTCTTTTTTATTGTTGAATGGTAGAGAATGCTCTTAACACTGTGTATCTCGTAATATTGAATTCCCTAACGATTTTCGAAATGGAATTTCCCATGCGTCTAGCTCCACCTTCCATTCCGCGTTCCAAGTTTGTTAATTACCATAGTGCGGCCATAATCACGTCAGAAAACATTTCACATGAGTCACCAGTACAAATGACAGCTCCCCAGTACACTGCCCTTTTATACTTTCTGTACGCGGTACTACCGCCGCCGGTACATGTGCATACCACCATCGCATGACTTTGGTCACCTCAGTGCATACTAGCCACAATCCCAAATTAATTTCGTGTGAATGCTGTCGAAGGCTAGGTCTTTCCCTGGTTTCATTTCCTTTGCGGCAATACATTCTTTTTTATTGTTGAATGGTAGAGAATGGTCTTAACACTGTGTATCTCGTAATATTGAATTCCCTAACGATTTTCGAAATGGAATTTCCCATGCGTCTAGCTGCACCTTCCATTCCGCGTTCCAAGTTTGTTAATTCCCATAGTGCGGCCATAATCACGTCAGAAAACATTTCACATGAGTCACCAGTACAAATGACAGCTCCCCAGTACACTGTCCTTTTATACTTTCTGTACGCGGTACTACCGCCGCCGGTACATGTGCATACCACCATCGCATTACTTTGGTCACCTCAGTGCATACTAGCCACAATCCCAAATTAATTTCGTGTGAATGCTGTTGAAAGCTAGGTCTTTCCCTGGTTTCATTTCCTTTGCGGCAATGCATTCTTTTTTATTGTTGAATGGTAGAGAATGGTCTTATCACTGTGTATCTCGTAATATTGAATTCCCTAACGATTTTCGAAATGGAATTTCTCATGCGTCTAGCTCCACCTTCCATTCCACGTTCCAAGTTTGTTAATTCCCATAGTGCGGCCATAATCACGTCAGAAAACATTTCACATGAGTCACCAGTACAAATGACAGCTCCCCAGTACACTGCCCTTTTATACTTTCTGTACGCGGTACTACCGCCACCGGTACATGTGCATACCACCATCGCATTACTTTGGTCACCTCAGTGCATACTAGCCACAATCCCAAATTAATTTCGTGTGAATGCTGTCGAAGGCTAGGTCTTTCCCTGGTTTCATTTCCTTTGCGGCAGTACATTCTTTTTTATTGTTGAATGGTAGAGAATGCTCTTAACACTGTGTATCTCGTAATATTGAATTCCCTAACGATTTTCGAAATGGAATTTCCCATGCGTCTAGCTCCACCTTCCATTCCGCGTTCCAAGTTTGTTAATTCCCATAGTGCGGCCATAATCACGTCAGAAAACATTTCACATGAGTCACCAGTACAAATGACAGCTCCCCAGTACACTGCCCTTTTATACTTTCTTTACGCGGTACTACCGCCGCCGGTACATGTGCATACCACCATCGCATTACTTTGGTCACCTCAGTGCATACTAGCCACAATCCCAAATTAATTTCGTGTGAATGCTGTCGAAGGCTAGGTCTTTCCCTGGTTTCATTTCCTTTGCGGCAATACATTCTTTTTTATTGTTGAATGGTAGAGAATGGTCTTAACACTGTGTATCTCGTAATATTGAATTCCCTAACGATTTTCGAAATGGAATTTCCCATGCGTCTAGCTCCACCTTCCATTCCGCGTTCCAAGTTGGTTAATTCCCATAGTGCGGCCATAATCACGTCAGAAAACATTTCACATGAGTCACCAGTACAAATGACAGCTCCCCAGTACACTGCCCTTTTATACTTTCTGTACGCGGTACTACCGCCGCCGGTACATGTGCATAGCACCATCGCATGACTTTGGTCACCTCAGTGCATACTAGCCACAATCCCAAATTAATTTCGTGTGAATGCTGTCGAAGGCTAGGTCTTTCCCTGGTTTCATTTCCTTTGCGGCAATACATTCTTTTTTATTGTTGAATGGTAGAGAATGGTGTTAACACTGTGTATCTCGTAATATTGAATTCCCTAACGATTTTCGAAATGGAATTTCCCATGCGTCTAGCTCCACCTTCCATTCCGCGTTCCAAGTTTGTTAATTCCCATAGTGCGGCCATAATCACGTCAGAAAACATTTCACATGAGTCACCAGTACAAATGACAGCTCCCCAGTACACTGCCCTTTTATACTTTCTGTACGCGGTACTACCGCCGCCGGTACATGTGCATACCACCATCGCATTACTTTGGTCACCTCAGTGCATACTAGCCACAATCCCAAATTAATTTCGTGTGAATGCTGTCGAAAGCTAGGTCTTTCCCTGGTTTCATTTCCATTGCGGCAATGCATTCTTTTTTATTGTTGAATGGTAGAGAATGCTCTTAACACTGTGTATCTCGTAATATTGAATTTCCTAACGATTTTCGAAATGGAATTTCCCATGCGTCTAGCTCCACCTTCCATTCCACGTTCCAAGTTTGTTAATTCCCATAGTGCGGCCATAATCACGTCAGAAAACATTTCACATGAGTCACCAGTACAAATGACAGCTCCCCAGTACACTGCCCTTTTATACTTTCTGTAGGCGGTACTACCGCCACCGGTACATGTGCATACCACCATCGCATTACTTTGGTCACCTCAGTGCATACTAGCCACAATCCCAAATTAATTTCGTGTGAATGCTGTCGAAGGCTAGGTCTTTCCCTGGTTTCATTTCCTTTGCGGCAATACATTCTTTTTTATTGTTGAATGGTAGAGAATGCTCTTAACACTGTGTATCTCGTAATATTGAATTCCCTAACGATTTTCGAAATGGAATTTCCCATGCGTCTAGCTCCACCTTCCATTCAGCGTTCCAAGTTTGTTAATTCCCATAGTGCGGCCATAATCACGTCAGAAAACATTTCACATGAGTCACCAGTACAAATGACAGCTCCCCAGTACACTGCCCTTTTATACTTTCTGTACGTGGTACTACCGCCGCCGGTACATGTGCATACCACCATCGCATGACTTTGGTCACCTCAGTGCATACTAGCCACAAGCCCAAATTAATTTCGTGTGAATGCTGTCGAAGGCTAGGTCTTTCCCTGATTTCATTTCCTTTGCGGCAATACATTCGTTTTTATTGTTGAATGGTAGTGAATGCTCTTAACACTGTGTATCTCGTAATATTGAATTCCCTAACGATTTTCGAAATGGAATTTCCCATGCGTCTAGCTCCACCTTCCATTCCGCGTTCCAAGTTTGTTAATTCCCATAGTGCGGCCATAATCACGTCAGAAAACATTTCACATGAGTCACCAGTACAAATGACAGCTCCCCAGTACACTGCCCTTTTATACTTTCTGTACGCGGTACTACCGCCACCAGTACATGTGCATACCACCATCGCATTACTTTGGTCACCTCAGTGCATACTAGCCACAATCCCAAATTAATTTCGTGTGAATGCTGTCGAAGGCTAGGTCTTTCCCTGGTTTCATTTCCTTTGCGGCAATACATTCTTTTTTATTGTTGAATGGTAGAGAATGCTCTTAACACTGTGTATCTCGTAATATTGAATTCCCTAACGATTTTCGAAATGGAATTTCCCATGCGTCTAGCTCCACCTTCCATTCCGCGTTCCAAGTTTGTTAATTCTCATAGTGCGGCCATAATCACGTCAGAAAACATTTCACATGAGTCACCAGTACAAATGACAGCTCCCCAGTACACTGCCCTTTTATACTTTCTGTACGCGGTACTACCGCCGCCGGTACATGTGCATACCACCATCGCATTACTTTGGTCACCTCAGTGCATACTAGCCACAATCCCAAATTAATTTCGTGTGAATGCTGTCGAAGGCTAGGTCTTTCCCTGGTTTCATTTCCTTTGCGGCAATACATTCTTTTTTATTGTTGAATGGTAGAGAATGCTCTTAACACTGTGTATCTCGTAATATTGAATTCCCTAACGATTTTCGAAATGGAATTTCCCATGCGTCTAGCTCCACCTTCCATTCCGCGTTCCAAGTTTGTTAATTCCCATAGTGCGGCCATAATCACGTCAGAAAACATTTCACATGAGTCACCAGTACAAATGACAGCTCCCCAGTACACTGCCCTTTTATACTTTCTGTACGCGGTACTACCGCCGCCGGTACATGTGCATACCACCATCGCATTACTTTGGTCACCTCAGTGCATACTAGCCACAATCCCAAATTAAATTCGTGTGAATGCTGTCGAAGGCTAGGCCTTTCCCTGGTTTCATTTCCTTTGCGGCAATACATTCTTTTTTATTGTTGAATGGTAGAGAATGCTCTTAACACTGTGTATCTCGTAATATTGAATTCCCTAACGATTTTCGAAATGGAATTTCCCATGCGTCTAGCTCCACCTTCCATTCCGCGTTCCAAGTTTGTTAATTCCCATAGTGCGGCCATAATCACGTCAGAAAACATTTCACATGAGTCACCAGTACAAATGACAGCTCCCCAGTACACTGCCCTTTTATACTTTCTGTACGCGGTACTACCGCCGCCGGTACATGTGCATACCACCATCGCATTACTTTGGTCACCTCAGTGCGTACTAGCCACAATCCCAAATTAATTTCGTGTGAATGCTGTCGAAGGCTAGGTCTTTCCCTGGTTTCATTTCCTTTGCGGCAATACATTCTTTTTTATTGTTGAATTGTAGAGAATGGTCTTAACACTGTGTATCTCGTAATATTGAATTCCCTAACGATTTTCGAAATGGAATTTCCCATGCGTCTAGCTCCACCTTCCATTCCGCGTTCCAAGTTTGTTAATTCCCATAGTGCGGCCATAATCACGTCAGAAAACATTTCACATGAGTCACCAGTACAAATGACAGCTCCCCAGTACACTGCCCTTTTATACTTTCTGTACGCGGTACTACCGCCGCCGGTACATGTGCATACCACCATCGCATTACTTTGGTCACCTCAGTGCATACTAGCCACAATCCCAAATTAATTTCGTGTGAATGCTGTCGATGGCTAGGCCTTTCCCTGGTTTCATTTCCTTTGCGGCAATACATTCTTTTTTATTGTTGAATGGTAGAGAATGCTCTTAACACTGTGTATCTCGTAATATTGAATTCCCTAACGATTTTCGAAATGGAATTTCCCATGCGTCTAGCTCCACCTTCCATTCCGCGTTCCAAGTTTGTTAATTCCCATAGTGCGGCCATAATCACGTCAGAAAACATTTCACATGAGTCACCAGTACAAATGACAGCTCCCCAGTACACTGCCCTTTTATACTTTCTGTACGCGGTACTACCGCCGCCGGTACATGTGCATACCACCATCGCATTACTTTGGTCACCTCAGTGCATACTAGCCACAATCCCAAATTAATTTCGTGTGAATGCTGTCGAAGGCTAGGTCTTTCCCTGGTTTCATTTCCTTTGCGGCAATACATTCTTTTTTATTGTTGAATGGTAGAGAATGCTCTTAACACTGTGTATCTCGTAATATTGAATTCCCTAACGATTTTCGAAATGGAATTTCCCATGCGTCTAGCTCCACCTTCCATTCCGCGTTCCAAGTTTGTTAATTCCCATAGTGCGGCCATAATCACGTCAGAAAACATTTCACATGAGTCACCAGTACAAATGACAGCTCCCCAGTACACTGCCCTTTTATACTTTCTGTACGCGGTACTACCGCCGCCAGTACATGTGCATACCACCATCGCATTACTTTGGTCACCTCAGTGCATACTAGCCACAATCCCAAATTAATTTCGTGTGAATGCTGTCGAAGGCTAGGTCTTTCCCTGGTTTCATTTCCTTTGCGGCAATACATTCTTTTTTATTGTTGAATGGTAGAGAATGGTCTTAACACTGTGTATCTCGTAATATTGAATTCCCTAACGATTTTCGAAATGGAATTTCCCATGCGTCTAGCTCCACCTTCCATTCCGCGTTCCAAGTTTGTTAATTCCCATAGTGCGGCCATAATCACGTCAGAAAACATTTCACATGAGTCACCAGTACAAATGACAGCTCCCCAGTACACTGCCCTTTTATACTTTCTGTACGCGGTACTACCGCCGCCGGTACATGTGCATACCACCATCGCATTACTTTGGTCACCTCAGTGCATACTAGCCACAATCCCAAATTAATTTCGTGTGAATGTTGTCGAAGGCTAGGTCTTTCCCTGGTTTCATTTCCTTTGCGGCAATACATTCTTTTTTATTGTTGAATGGTAGAGAATGCTCTTAACACTGTGTATCTCGTAATATTGAATTCCCTAACGATTTTCGAAATGGAATTTCCCATGCGTCTAGCTCCACCTTCCATTCCGCGTTCCAAGTTTGTTAATTCCCATAGTGCGGCCATAATCACGTCAGAAAACATTTCACATGAGTCACCAGTACAAATGACAGCTCCCCAGTACACTGCCCTTTTATACTTTCTGTACGCGGTACTACCGCCGCCGGTACATGTGCATACCACCATCGCATTACTTTGGTCACCTCAGTGCATACTAGCCACAATCCCAAATTAATTTCGTGTGAATGCTGTCGAGGGCTAGGTCTTTCCCTGGTTTCATTTCCTTTGCGGCAATACATTCTTTTTCATTGTTGAATGGTAGAGAATGCTCTTAACACTGTGTATCTCGTAATATTGAATTCCCTAACGATTTTCGAAATGGAATTTCCCATGCGTCTAGCTCCACCTTCCATTCCGCGTTCCAAGTTTGTTAATTCCCATAGTGCGGCCATAATCACGTCAGAAAACATTTCACATGAGTCACCAGTACAAATGACAGCTCCCCAGTACACTGCCCTTTTATACTTTCTGTACGCGGTACTACCGCCGCCGGTACATGTGCATACCACCATCGCATTACTTTGGTCACCTCAGTGCATACTAGCCACAATCCCAAATTAATTTCGTGTGAATGCTGTCGAAGGCTAGGTCTTTCCCTGGTTTCATTTCCTTTGCGGCAATACATTCTTTTTTATTGTTGAATGGTAGAGAATGGTGTTAACACTGTGTATCTCGTAATATTGAATTCCCTAACGATTTTCGAAATGGAATTTCCCATGCGTCTAGCTCCACCTTCCATTCCGCGTTCCAAGATTGTTAATTCCCATAGTGCGGCCATAATCACGTCAGAAAACATTTCACATGAGTCACCAGTACAAATGACAGCTCCCCAGTACACTGCCCTTTTATACTTTCTGTACGCGGTACTACAGCCGCCGGTACATGTGCATACCACCATTGCATTACTTTGGTCACCTCAGTGCATACTAGCCACAATCCCAAATTAATTTCGTGTGAATGCTGTCGAAGGCTAGGCCTTTCCCTGGTTTCATTTCCTTTGCGGCAATACATTCTTTTTTATTGTTGAATGGTAGAGAATGCTCTTAACACTGTGTATCTCGTAATATTGAATTCCCTAACGATTTTCGAAATGGAATTTCCCATGCGTCTAGCTCCACCTTCCATTCCGCGTTCCAAGTTTGTTAATTCCCATAGTGCGGCCATAATCACGTCAGAAAACATTTCACATGAGTCACCAGTACAAATGACAGCTCCCCAGTACACTGCCCTTTTATACTTTCTGTACGCGGTACTACCGCCGCCAGTACATGTGCATACCACCATCGCATTACTTTGGTCACCTCAGTGCATACTAGCCACAATCCCAAATTAATTTCGTGTGAATGCTGTCGAAGGCTAGGTCTTTCCCTGGTTTCATTTCCTTTGCGGCAATACGTTCTTTTTTATTGTTGAATGGTAGAGAATGGTGTTAACACTGTGTATCTCGTAATATTGAATTCCCTAACGATTTTCGAAATGGAATTTCCCATGCGTCTAGCTCCACCTTCCATTCCGCGTTCCAAGTTTGTTAATTCCCATAGTGCGGCCATAATCACGTCAGAAAACATTTCACATGAGTCACCAGTACAAATGACAGCTCCCCAGTACACTGCCCTTTTATACTTTCTGTACGCGGTACTACCGCCGCCGGTACATGTGCATACCACCATCGCATTACTTTGGTCACCTCAGTGCATACTAGCCACAATCCCAAATTAATTTCGTGTGAATGCTGTCGAAGGCTAGGTCTTTCCCTGGTTTCATTTCCTTTGCGGCAATACATTCTTTTTTATTGTTGAATGGTAGAGAATGCTCTTAACACTGTGTATCTCGTAATATTGAATTCCCTAACGATTTTCGAAATGGAATTTCCCATGCGTCTAGCTCCACCTTCCATTCCGCGTTCCAAGTTTGTTAATTCCCATAGTGCGGCCATAATCACGTCAGAAAACATTTCACATGAGTCACCAGTACAAATGACAGCTCCCCAGTACACTGCCCTTTTATACTTTCTGTACGCGGTACTACCGCCGCCGGTACATGTGCATACCACCATCGCATTACTTTGGTCACCTCAGTGCATACTAGCCACAATCCCAAATTAATTTCGTGTGAATGCTGTCGAAGGCTAGGTCTTTCCCTGGTTTCATTTCCTTTGCGGCAATACAATCTTTTTCATTGTTGAATGGTAGAGAATGCTCTTAACACTGTGTATCTCGTAATATTGAATTCCCTAACGATTTTCGAAATGGAATTTCCCATGCGTCTAGCTCCACCTTCCATTCCGCGTTCCAAGTTTGTTAATTCCCATAGTGCGGCCATAATCACGTCAGAAAACATTTCACATGAGTCACCAGTACAAATGACAGCTCCCCAGTACACTGCCCTTTTATACTTTCTGTACGCGGTACTACCGCCGCCGGTACATGTGCATACCACCATCGCATGACTTTGGTCACCGCAGTGCATACTAGCCACAATCCCAAATTAATTTCGTGTGAATGCTGTCGAAGGCTAGGTCTTTCCCTGGTTTCATTTCCTTTGCGGCAATACATTCTTTTTTATTGTTGAATGGTAGAGAATGGTGTTAACACTGTGTATCTCGTAATATTGAATTCCCTAACGATTTTCGAAATGGAATTTCCCATGCGTCTAGCTCCACCTTCCATTCCGCGTTCCAAGTTTGTTAATTCCCATAGTGCGGCCATAATCACGTCAGAAAACATTTCACATGAGTCACCAGTACAAATGACAGCTCCCCAGTACACTGCCCTTTTATACTTTCTGTACGCGGTACTACCGCCGCCGGTACATGTGCATACTACCATCGCATTACTTTGGTCACCTCAGTGCATACTAGCCACAATCCCAAATTAATTTCGTGTGAATGCTGTCGAAGGCTAGGCCTTTCCCTGGTTTCATTTCCTTTGCGGCAATACATTCTTTTTTATTGTTGAATGGTAGAGAATGCTCTTAACACTGTGTATCTCGTAATATTGAATTCCCTAACGATTTTCGAAATGGAATTTCCCATGCGTCTAGCTCCACCTTCCATTCCGCGTTCCAAGTTTGTTAATTCCCATAGTGCGGCCATAATCACGTCAGAAAACATTTCACATGAGTCACCAGTACAAATGACAGCTCCCCAGTACACTGCCCTTTTATACTTTCTGTACGCGGTACTACCGCCGCCGGTACATGTGCATACCACCATCGCATTACTTTGGTCACCTCAGTGCATACTAGCCTCAATCCCAAATTAATTTCGTGTGAATGCTGTCGAAGGCTAGGTCTTTCCCTGGTTTCATTTCCTTTGCGGCAATACATTCTTTTTTATTGTTGAATGGTAGAGAATGCTCTTAACACTGTGTATCTCGTAATATTGAATTCCCTAACGATTTTCGAAATGGAATTTCCCATGCGTCTAGCTCCACCTTCCATTCCGCGTTCCAAGTTTGTTAATTCCCATAGTGCGGCCATAATCACGTCAGAAAACATTTCACATGAGTCACCAGTACAAATGACAGCTCCCCAGTACACTGCCCTTTTATACTTTCTGTACGCGGTACTACCGCCGCCGGTACATGTGCATACCACCATCGCATTACTTTGGTCACCTCAGTGCATACTAGCCACAATCCCAAATTAATTTCGTGTGAATGCTGTCGAAGGCTAGGCCTTTCCCTGGTTTCATTTCCTTTGCGGCAATACATTCCTTTTTATTGTTGAATGGTAGAGAATGCTCTTAACACTGTGTATCTCGTAATATTGAATTCCCTAACGATTTTCGAAATGGAATTTCCCATGCGTCTAGCTCCACCTTCCATTCCGCGTTCCAAGTTTGTTAATTCCCATAGTGCGGCCATAATCACGTCAGAAAACATTTCGCATGAGTCACCAGTACAAATGACAGCTCCCCAGTACACTGCCCTTCTATACTTTCTGTACGCGGTACTACCGCCGCCAGTACATGTGCATACCACCATCGCATTACTTTGGTCACATCAGTGCATACTAGCCACAATCCCAAATTAATTTCGTGTGAATGCTGTCGAAGGCTAGGCCTTTCCCTGGTTTCATTTCCTTTGCGGCAATACATTCTTTTTCATTGTTGAATGGTAGAGAATGCTCTTAACACTGTGTATCTCGTAATATTGAATTCCCTAACGATTTTCGAAATGGAATTTCCCATGCGTCTAGCTCCACCTTCCATTCCGCGTTCCAAGTTTGTTAATTCCCATAGTGCGGCCATAATCACGTCAGAAAACATTTCACATGAGTCACCAGTACAAATGACAGCTCCCCAGTACACTGCCCTTTTATACTTTCTGTACGCGGTACTACCGCCGCCGGTACATGTGCATACCACCATCGCATTACTTTGGTCACCTCAGTGCATACTAGCCACAATCCCAAATTAATTTCGTGTGAATGCTGTCGAAGGCTAGGCCTTTCCCTGGTTTCATTTTCTTTGCGGCAATACATTCTTTTTTATTGTTGAATGGTAGAGAATGCTCTTAACACTGTGTATCTCGTAATATTGAATTCCCTAACGATTTTCGAAATGGAATTTCCCATGCGTCTAGCTCCACCTTCCATTCCGCGTTCCAAGTTTGTTAATTCCCATAGTGCGGCCATAATCACGTCAGAAAACATTTCACATGAGTCACCAGTACAAATGACAGCTCCCCAGTACACTGCCCTTTTATACTTTCTGTACGCGGTACTACCGCCGCCGGTACATGTGCATACCACCATCGCATTTCTTTGGTCACCTCAGTGCATACTAGCCACAATCCCAAATTAATTTCGTGTGAATGCTGTCGAAGGCTAGGTCTTTCCCTGGTTTCATTTCCTTTGCGGCAATACATTCTTTTTTATTGTTGAATGGTAGAGAATGCTCTTAACACTGTGTATCTCGTAATATTGAATTCCCTAAAGATTTTCGAAATGGAATTTCCCATGTGTCTAGCTCCACCTTCCATTCCGCGTTCCAAGTTTGTTAATTCCCATAGTGCGGCCATAATCACGTCAGAAAACATTTCACATGAGTCACCAGTACAAATGACAGCTCCCCAGTACACTGCCCTTTTATACTTTCTGTACGCGGTACTACCGCCGCCGGTACATGTGCATACCACCATCGCATTACTTTGGTCACCTCAGTGCATAATAGCCACAATCCCAAATTAATTTCGTGTGAATGCTGTCGAAGGCTAGGCCTTTCCCTGGTTTCATTTCCTTTGCGGCAATACATTCCTTTTTATTGTTGAATGGTAGAGAATGCTCTTAACACTGTGTATCTCGTAATATTGAATTCCCTAACGATTTTCGAAATGGAATTTCCCATGCGTCTAGCTCCACCTTCCATTCCGCGTTCCAAGTTTGTTAATTCCCATAGTGCGGCCATAATCACGTCAGAAAACATTTCACATGAGTCACCAGTACAAATGACAGCTCCCCAGTACACTGCCCTTCTATACTTTCTGTACGCGGTACTACCGCCGCCGGTACATGTGTATAATACCATCGCATTACTTTGGTCACCTCAGTGCATACTAGCCACAATCCCAAATTAATTTCGTGTGAATGCTGTCGAAGGCTAGGCCTTCCCCTGGTTTCATTTCCTTTGCGGCAATACATTCTTTTTTATTGTTGAATGGTAGAGAATGCTCTTAACACTGTGTATCTCGTAATATTGAATTCCCTAACGATTTTCGAAATGGAATTTGCCATGCGTCTAGCTCTACCTTCCATTCCGCGTTCCAAGTTTGTTAATTCCCATAGTGCGGCCATAATCACGTCAGAAAACATTTCACATGAGTCACCAGTACAAATGACAGCTCCCCAGTACACTGCCCTTTTATACTTTCTGTACGCGGTACTACCGCCGCCGGTACATGTGCATACCACCATCGCATTACTTTGGTCACCTCAGTGCATACTAGCCACAATCCCAAATTAATTTCGTGTGAATGCTGTCGAAGGCTAGGTCTTTCCCTGGTTTCATTTCCTTTGCGGCAATACGTTCTTTTTTATTGTTGAATGGTAGAGAATGGTGTTAACACTGTGTATCTCGTAATATTGAATTCCCTAACGATTTTCGAAATGGAATTTCCCATGCGTCTAGCTCCACCTTCCATTCCGCGTTCCAAGTTTGTTAATTCCCATAGTGCGGCCATAATCACGTCAGAAAACAGTTCACATGAGTCACCAGTACAAATGACAGCTCCCCAGTACACTGCCCTTTTATACTTTCTGTACGCGGTACTACCGCCGCCGGTACATGTGCATACCACCATCGCATTACTTTGGTCACCTCAGTGCATACTAGCCACAATCCCAAATTAATTTCGTGTGAATGCTGTCGAAGGCTAGGTCTTTCCCTGGTTTCATTTCCTTTGCGGCAATACATTCTTTTTTATTGTTGAATGGTAGAGAATGCTCTTAACACTGTGTATCTCGTAATATTGAATTCCCTAACGATTTTCGAAATGGAATTTCCCATGCGTCTAGCTCCACCTTCCATTCCGCGTTCCAAGTTTGTTAATTCCCATAGTGCGGCCATAATCACGTCAGAAAACATTTCACATGAGTCACCAGGACAAATGACAGCTCCCCAGTACACTGCCCTTTTATACTTTCTGTACGCGGTACTACCGCCGCCGGTACATGTGCATACCACCATCGCATTACTTTGGTCACCTCAGTGCATACTAGCCACAATCCCAAATTAATTTCGTGTGAATGCTGTCGAAGGCTAGGTCTTTCCCTGGTTTCATTTCCTTTGCGGCAATACAATCTTTTTCATTGTTGAATGGTAGAGAATGCTCTTAACACTGTGTATCTCGTAATATTGAATTCCCTAACGATTTTCGAAATGGAATTTCCCATGCGTCTAGCTCCACCTTCCATTCCGCGTTCCAAGTTTGTTAATTCCCATAGTGCGGCCATAATCACGTCAGAAAACATTTCACATGAGTCACCAGTACAAATGACAGCTCCCCAGTACACTGCCCTTTTATACTTTCTGTACGCGGTACTACCGCCGCCGGTACATGTGCATACCACCATCGCATGACTTTGGTCACCGCAGTGCATACTAGCCACAATCCCAAATTAATTTCGTGTGAATGCTGTCGAAGGCTAGGTCTTTCCCTGGTTTCATTTCCTTTGCGGCAATACATTCTTTTTTATTGTTGAATGGTAGAGAATGCTCTTAACACTGTGTATCTCGTAATATTGAATTCCCTAACGATTTTCGAAATGGAATTTCCCATGCGTCTAGCTCCACCTTCCATTCCGCGTTCCAAGTTTGTTAATTCCCATAGTGCGGCCATAATCACGTCAGAAAACATTTCACATGAGTCACCAGTACAAATGACAGCTCCCCAGTACACTGCCCTTTTATACTTTCTGTACGCGGTACTACCGCCGCCGGTACATGTGCATACCACCATCGCATTACTTTGGTCACCTCAGTGCATACTAGCCACAATCCCAAATTAATTTCGTGTGAATGCTGTCGAAGGCTAGGCCTTTCCCTGGTTTCATTTCCTTTGCGGCAATACATTCCTTTTTATTGTTGAATGGTAGAGAATGCTCTTAACACTGTGTATCTCGTAATATTGAATTCCCTAACGATTTTCGAAATGGAATTTCCCATGCGTCTAGCTCCACCTTCCATTCCGCGTTCCAAGTTTGTTAATTCCCATAGTGCGGCCATAATCACGTCAGAAAACATTTCGCATGAGTCACCAGTACAAATGACAGCTCCCCAGTACACTGCCCTTCTATACTTTCTGTACGCGGTACTACCGCCGCCAGTACATGTGCATACCACCATCGCATTACTTTGGTCACCTCAGTGCATACTAGCCACAATCCCAAATTAATTTCGTGTGAATGCTGTCGAAGGCTAGGCCTTTCCCTGGTTTCATTTCCTTTGCGGCAATACATTCTTTTTCATTGTTGAATGGTAGAGAATGCTCTTAACACTGTGTATCTCGTAATATTGAATTCCCTAACGATTTTCGAAATGGAATTTCCCATGCGTCTAGCTCCACCTTCCATTCCGCGTTCCAAGTTTGTTAATTCCCATAGTGCGGCCATAATCACGTCAGAAAACATTTCACATGAGTCACCAGTACAAATGACAGCTCCCCAGTACACTGCCCTTTTATACTTTCTGTACGCGGTACTACCGCCGCCGGTACATGTGCATACCACCATCGCATTACTTTGGTCACCTCAGTGCATAATAGCCACAATCCCAAATTAATTTCGTGTGAATGCTGTCGAAGGCTAGGCCTTTCCCTGGTTTCATTTCCTTTGCGGCAATACATTCCTTTTTATTGTTGAATGGTAGATAATGCTCTTAACACTGTGTATCTCGTAATATTGAATTCCCTAACGATTTTCGAAATGGAATTTCCCATGCGTCTAGCTCCACCTTCCATTCCGCGTTCCAAGTTTGTTAATTCCCATAGTGCGGCCATAATCACGTCAGAAAACATTTCACATGAGTCACCAGTACAAATGACAGCTCCCCAGTACACTGCCCTTCTATACTTTCTGTACGCGGTACTACCGCCGCCGCTACATGTGTATAATACCATCGCATTACTTTGGTCACCTCAGTGCATACTAGCCACAATCCCAAATTAATTTCGTGTGAATGCTGTCGAAGGCTAGGTCTTTCCCTGGTTTCATTTCCTTTGCGGCAATACATTCTTTTTTATTGTTGAATGGTAGAGAATGCTCTTAACACTGTGTATCTCGTAATATTGAATTCCCTAACGATTTTCGAAATGGAATTTCCTATGCGTCTAGCTCCACCTTCCATTCCGCGTTCCAAGTTTGTTAATTCCCATAGTGCGGCCATAATCACGTCAGAAAACATTTCACATGAGTCACCAGTACAAATGGCAGCTCCCCAGTACACTGCCCTTTTATACTTTCTGTACGCGGTACTACCGCCGCCGGTACATGTGCATACCACCATCGCATTACTTTGGTCACCTCAGTGCATACTAGCCACAATCCCAAATTAATTTCGTGTGAATGCTGTCGAAGGCTAGGCCTTTCCCTGGTTTCATTTCCTTTGCGGCAATACATTCTTTTTCATTGTTGAATGGTAGAGAATGCTCTTAACACTGTGTATCTCGTAATATTGAATTCCCTAACGATTTTCGAAATGGAATTTCCCATGCGTCTAGCTCCACCTTCCATTCCGGGTTCCAAGTTTGTTAATTCCCATAGTGCGGCCATAATCACGTCAGAAAACATTTCACATGAGTCACCAGTACAAATGACAGCTCCCCAGTACACTGCCCTTTTATACTTTCTGTATGCGGTACTACCGCCGCCGGTACATGTGCATACCACCATCGCATGACTTTGGTCACCTCAGTGCATACTACCCACAATCCCAAATTAATTTCGTGTGAATGCTGTCGAAGGCTAGGTCTTTCCCTGGTTTCATTTCCTTTGCGGCAATACATTCTTTTTTATTGTTGAATGGTAGAGAATGGTCTTAACACTGTGTATCTCGTAATATTGAATTCCCTAACGATTTTCGAAATGGAATTTCCTATGCGTCTAGCTCCTCCTTCCATTCCGCGTTCCAAGTTTGTTAATTCCCATAGTGCGGCCATAATCACGTCAGAAAACATTTCACATGAGTCACCAGTACAAATGACAGCTCCCCAGTACACTGCCCTTTTATACTTTCTGTACGCGGTACTACCGCCGCCGGTACATGTGCATACCACCATCGCATGACTTTGGTCACCTCAGTGCATACTAGCCACAATCCCAAATTAATTTCGTGTGAATGCTGTCGAAGGCTAGGTCTTTCCCTGGTTTCATTTCCTTTGCGGCAATACATTCTTTTTTATTGTTGAATGGTAGAGAATGCTCTTAACACTGTGTATCTCGTAATATTGAATTCCCTAACGATTTTCGAAATGGAATTTCCCATGCGTCTAGCTCCTCCTTCCATTCCGCGTTCCAAGTTTGTTAATTCCCATAGTGCGGCCATAATCACGTCAGAAAACATTTCACATGAGTCACCAGTACAAATGACAGCTCCCCAGTACACTGCCCTTTTATACTTTCTGTACGCGGTACTACCGCCGCCGGTACATGTGCATACCACCATCGCATTACTTTGGTCACCCCAGTGCATACTAGCCACAATCCCAAATTAATTTCGTGTGAATGCTGTCGAAGGCTGGGTCTTTCCCTGGTTTCATTTCCTTTGCGGCAATACATTCTTTTTTATTGTTGAATGGTAGAGAATGCTCTTAACACTGTGAATCTCGTAATATTGAATTCCCTAACGATTTTCGAAATGGAATTTCCCATGCGTCTAGCTCCACCTTCCATTCCGCGTTCCAAGTTTGTTAATTCCCATAGTGCGGCCATAATCACGTCAGAAAACATTTCACATGAGTCACCAGTACAAATGACAGCTCCCCAGTACACTGCCCTTTTATACTTTCTGTACGCGGTACTACCGCCGCCGGTACATGTGCATACCACCATCGCATTACTTTGGTCACCTCAGTGCATACTAGCCACAATCCCAAATTAATTTCGTGTGAATGCTGTCGAAGGCTAGGTCTTTCCCTGGTTTCATTTCCTTTGCGGCAATACATTCTTTTTTATTGTTGAATGGTAGAGAATGCTCTTAACACTGTGAATCTCGTAATATTGAATTCCCTAACGATTTTCGAAATGGAATTTCCCATGCGTCTAGCTCCACCTTCCATTCCGCGTTCCAAGTTTGTTAATTCCCATAGTGCGGCCATAATCACGTCAGAAAACATTTCACATGAGTCACCAGTACAAATGACAGCTCCCCAGTACACTGCCCTTTTATACTTTCTGTACGCGGTACTACCGCCGCCGGTACATGTGCATACCACCATCGCATGACTTTGGTCACCTCAGTGCATACTAGCCACAATCCCAAATTAATTTCGTGTGAATGCTGTCGAAGGCTAGGTCTTTCCCTGGTTTCATTTCCTTTGCGGCAATACATTCTTTTTTATTGTTGAATGGTAGAGAATGCTCTTAACACTGTGTATCTCGTAATATTGAATTCCCTAACGATTTTCGAAATGGAATTTCCCATGCGTCTAGCTCCTCCTTCCATTCCGCGTTCCAAGTTTGTTAATTCCCATAGTGCGGCCATAATCACGTCAGAAAACATTTCACATGAGTCACCAGTACAAATGACAGCTCCCCAGTACACTGCCCTTTTATACTTTCTGTACGCGGTACTACCGCCGCCGGTACATGTGCATACCACCATCGCATTACTTTGGTCACCCCAGTGCATACTAGCCACAATCCCAAATTAATTTCGTGTGAATGCTGTCGAAGGCTGGGTCTTTCCCTGGTTTCATTTCCTTTGCGGCAATACATTCTTTTTTATTGTTGAATGGTAGAGAATGCTCTTAACACTGTGAATCTCGTAATATTGAATTCCCTAACGATTTTCGAAATGGAATTTCCCATGCGTCTAGCTCCACCTTCCATTCCGCGTTCCAAGTTTGTTAATTCCCATAGTGCGGCCATAATCACGTCAGAAAACATTTCACATGAGTCACCAGTACAAATGACAGCTCCCCAGTACACTGCCCTTTTATACTTTCTGTACGCGGTACTACCGCCGCCGGTACATGTGCATACCACCATCGCATTACTTTGGTCACCTCAGTGCATACTAGCCACAATCCCAAATTAATTTCGTGTGAATGCTGTCGAAGGCTAGGTCTTTCCCTGGTTTCATTTCCTTTGCGGCAATACATTCTTTTTTATTGTTGAATGGTAGAGAATGCTCTTAACACTGTGAATCTCGTAATATTGAATTCCCTAACGATTTTCGAAATGGAATTTCCCATGCGTCTAGCTCCACCTTCCATTCCGCGTTCCAAGTTTGTTAATTCCCATAGTGCGGCCATAATCACGTCAGAAAACATTTCACATGAGTCACCAGTACAAATGACAGCTCCCCAGTACACTGCCCTTTTATACTTTCTGTACGCGGTACTACCGCCGCCGGTACATGTGCATACCACCATCGCATTACTTTGGTCACCTCAGTGCATACTAGTCACAATCCCAAATTAATTTCGTGTGAATGCTGTCGAAGGCTAGGTCTTTCCCTGGTTTCATTTCCTTTGCGGCAATACATTCTTTTTTATTGTTGAATGGTAGAGAATGCTCTTAACACTGTGTATCTCGTAATATTGAATTCCCTAACGATTTTCGAAATGGAATTTCCCATGCGTCTAGCTCCACCTTCCATTCCGCGTTCCAAGTTTGTTAATTCCCATAGTGCGGCCATAATCACGTCAGAAAACATTTCACATGAGTCACCAGTACAAATGACAGCTCCCCAGTACACTGCCCTTTTATACTTTCTGTACGCGGTACTACCGCCGCCAGTACATGTGCATACCACCATCGCATTACTTTGGTCACCTCAGTGCATACTAGCCACAATCCCAAATTAATTTCGTGTGAATGCTGTCGAAGGCTAGGTCTTTCCCTGGTTTCATTTCCTTTGCGGCAATACAATCTTTTTTATTGTTGAATGGTAGAGAATGCTCTTAACACTGTGTATCTCGTAATATTGAATTCCCTAACGATTTTCGAAATGGAATTTCCCATGCGTCTAGCTCCACCTTCCATTCCGCGTTCCAAGTTTGTTAATTCCCATAGTGCGGCCATAATCACGTCAGAAAACATTTCACATGAGTCACCAGTACAAATGACAGCTCCCCAGTACACTGCCCTTTTATACTTTCTGTACGCGGTACTACCGCCGCCGGTACATGTGCATACCACCATCGCATGACTTTGGTCACCTCAGTGCATACTAGCCACAATCCCAAATTAATTTCGTGTGAATGCTGTCGAAGGCTAGGTCTTTCCCTGGTTTCATTTCCTTTGCGGCAATACATTCTTTTTTATTGTTGAATGGTAGAGAATGCTCTTAACACTGTGTATCTCGTAATATTGAATTCCCTAAGAATTTTCGAAATGGAATTTCCTATGCGTCTAGCTCCTCCTTCCATTCCGCGTTCCAAGTTTGTTAATTCCCATATTGCGGCCATAATCACGTCAGAAAACATTTCACATGAGTCACCAGTACAAATGACAGCTCCCCAGTACACTGCCCTTTTATACTTTCTGTACGCGGTACTACCGCCGCCGGTACATGTGCATACCACTATCGCATTACTTTGGTCACCTCAGTGCATACTAGCCACAATCCCAAATTAATTTCGTGTGAATGCTGTCGAAGGCTAGGTCTTTCCCTGGTTTCATTTCCTTTGCGGCAATACATTCTTTTTTATTGTTGAATGGTAGAGAATGCTCTTAACACTGTGTATCTCGTAATATTGAATTCCCTAACGATTTTCGAAATGGAATTTCCCATGCGTCTAGCTCCACCTTCCATTCCGCGTTCCAAGTTTGTTAATACCCATAGTGCGGCCATAATCACGTCAGAAAACATTTCACATGAGTCACCAGTACAAATGACAGCTCCCCAGTACACTGCCCTTTTATACTTTCTGTACGCGGTACTACCGCCGCCGGTACATGTGCATACCACCATCGCATTACTTTGGTCACCTCAGTGCATACTAGCCACAATCCCAAATTAATTTCGTGTGAATGCTGTCGAAGGCTAGGTCTTTCCCTGGTTTCATTTCCTTTGCGGCAATACATTCTTTTTTATTGTTGAATGGTAGAGAATGCTCTTAACACTGTGAATCTCGTAATATTGAATTCCCTAACGATTTTCGAAATGGAATTTCCCATGCGTCTAGCTCCACCTTCCATTCCGCGTTCCAAGTTTGTTAATTCCCATAGTGCGGCCATAATCACGTCAGAAAACATTTCACATGAGTCACCAGTACAAATGACAGCTCCCCAGTACACTGCCCTTTTATACTTTCTGTACGCGGTACTACCGCCGCCGGTACATGTGCATACCACCATCGCATTACTTTGGTCACCTCAGTGCATACTAGCCACAATCCCAAATTAATTTCGTGTGAATGCTGTCGAAGGCTAGGTCTTTCCCTGGTTTCATTTCCTTTGCGGCAATACATTCTTTTTTATTGTTGAATGGTAGAGAATGCTCTTAACACTGTGAATCTCGTAATATTGAATTCCCTAACGATTTTCGAAATGGAATTTCCCATGCGTCTAGCTCCACCTTCCATTCCGCGTTCCAAGTTTGTTAATTCCCATAGTGCGGCCATAATCACGTCAGAAAACATTTCACATGAGTCACCAGTACAAATGACAGCTCCCCAGTACACTGCCCTTTTATACTTTCTGTACGCGGTACTACCGCCGCCGGTACATGTGCATACCACCATCGCATTACTTTGGTCACCTCAGTGCATACTAGCCACAATCCCAAATTAATTTCGTGTGAATGCTGTCGAAGGCTAGGTCTTTCACTGGTTTCATTTCCTTTGCGGCAATACATACTTTTTCATTGTTGAATGGTAGAGAATGCTCTTAACACTGTGTATCTCGTAATATTGAATTCCCTAACGATTTTCGAAATGGAATTTCCCATGCGTCTAGCTCCACCTTCCATTCCGCGTTCCAAGTTTGTTAATTCCCATAGTGCGGCCATAATCACGTCAGAAAACATTTCACATGAGTCACCAGTACAAATGACAGCTCCCCAGTACACTGCCCTTTTATACTTTCTGTACGCGGTACTACCGCCGCCGGTACATGTGCATACCACCATCGCATTACTTTGGTCACCTCAGTGCATACTAGCCACAATCCCAAATTAATTTCGTGTGAATGCTGTCGAAGGCTAGGTCTTTCCCTGGTTTCATTTCCTTTGCGGCAATACATTCTTTTTTATTGTTGAATGGTAGAGAATGCTCTTAACACTGTGTATCTCGTAATATTGAATTCCCTAACGATTTTCGAAATGGAATTTCCCATGCGTCTAGCTCCACCTTCCATTCCGCGTTCCAAGTTTGTTAATTCCCATAGTGCGGCCATAATCACGTCAGAAAACATTTCACATGAGTCACCAGTACAAATGACAGCTCCCCAGTACACTGCCCTTTTATACTTTCTGTACGCGGTACTACCGCCGCCGGTACATGTGCATACCACCATCGCATGACTTTGGTCACCTCAGTGCATACTAGCCACAATCCCAAATTAATTTCGTGTGAATGCTGTCGAAGGCTAGGTCTTTCCCTGGTTTCATTTCCTTTGCGGCAATACATTCTTTTTTATTGTTGAATGGTAGAGAATGCTCTTAACACTGTGTATCTCGTAATATTGAATTCCCTAACGATTTTCGAAATGGAATTTCCCATGCGTCTAGCTCCACCTTCCATTCCGCGTTCCAAGTTTGTTAATTCCCATAGTGCGGCCATAATCACGTCAGAAAACATTTCACATGAGTCACCAGTACAAATGACAGCTCCCCAGTACACTGCCCTTTTATACTTTCTGTACGCGGTACTACCGCCGCCGGTACATGTGCATACCACCATCGCATTACTTTGGTCACCTCAGTGCATACTAGCCACAATCCCAAATTAATTTCGTGTGAATGCTGTCGAAGGCTAGGTCTTTCCCTGGTTTCATTTCCTTTGCGGCAATACATTCTTTTTTATTGTTGAATGGTAGAGAATGCTCTTAACACTGTGAATCTCGTAATATTGAATTCCCTAACGATTTTCGAAATGGAATTTCCCATGCGTCTAGCTCCACCTTCCATTCCGCGTTCCAAGTTTGTTAATTCCCTTAGTGCGGCCATAATCACGTCAGAAAACATTTCACATGAGTCACCAGTACAAATGACAGCTCACCAGTACACTGCCCTTTTATACTTTCTGTACGCGGTACTACCGCCGCCGGTACATGTGCATACCACCATCGCATTACTTTGGTCACCTCAGTGCATACTAGCCACAATCCCAAATTAATTTCGTGTGAATGCTGTCGAAGGCTAGGTCTTTCCCTGGTTTCATTTCCTTTGCGGCAATACATTCTTTTTTATTGTTGAATGGTAGAGAATGCTCTTAACACTGTGAATCTCGTAATATTGAATTCCCTAACGATTTTCGAAATGGAATTTCCCATGCGTCTAGCTCCACCTTCCATTCCGCGTTCCAAGTTTGTTAATTCCCATAGTGCGGCCATAATCACGTCAGAAAACATTTCACATGAGTCACCAGTACAAATGACAGCTCCCCAGTACACTGCCCTTTTATACTTTCTGTACGCGGTACTACCGCCGCCGGTACATGTGCATACCACCATCGCATTACTTTGGTCACCTCAGTGCATACTAGCCACAATCCCAAATTAATTTCGTGTGAATGCTGTCGAAGGCTAGGTCTTTCACTGGTTTTATTTCCTTTGCGGCAATACATACTTTTTCATTGTTGAATGGTAGAGAATGCTCTTAACACTGTGTATCTCGTAATATTGAATTCCCTAACGATTTTCGAAATGGAATTTCCCATGCGTCTAGCTCCACCTTCCATTCCGCGTTCCAAGTTTGTTAATTCCCATAGTGCGGCCATAATCACGTCAGAAAACATTTCACATGAGTCACCAGTACAAATGGCAGCTCCCCAGTACACTGCCCTTTTATACTTTCTGTACGCGGTACTACCGCCGCCGGTACATGTGCATACCACCATCGCATTACTTTGGTCACCTCAGTGCATACTAGCCACAATCCCAAATTAATTTCGTGTGAATGCTGTCGAAGGCTAGGTCTTTCCCTGGTTTCATTTCCTTTGCGGCAATACATTCTTTTTTATTGTTGAATGGTAGAGAATGCTCTTAACACTGTGTATCTCGTAATATTGAATTCCCTAACGATTTTCGAAATGGAATTTCCCATGCGTCTAGCTCCACCTTCCATTCCGCGTTCCAAGTTTGTTAATTCCCATAGTGCGGCCATAATCACGTCAGAAAACATTTCACATGAGTCACCAGTACAAATGACAGCTCCCCAGTACACTGCCCTTTTATACTTTCTGTACGCGGTACTACCGCCGCCGGTACATGTGCATACCACCATCGCATTACTTTGGTCACCTCAGTGCATACTAGCCACAATCCCAAATTAATTTCGTGTGAATGCTGTCGAAGGCTAGGTCTTTCCCTGGTTTCATTTCCTTTGCGGCAATACATTCTTTTTTATTGTTGAATGGTAGAGAATGCTCTTAACACTGTGAATCTCGTAATATTGAATTCCCTAACGATTTTCGAAATGGAATTTCCCATGCGTCTAGCTCCACCTTCCATTCCGCGTTCCAAGTTTGTTAATTCCCATAGTGCGGCCATAATCACGTCAGAAAACATTTCACATGAGTCACCAGTACAAATGACAGCTCCCCAGTACACTGCCCTTTTATACTTTCTGTACGCGGTACTACCGCCGCCGGTACATGTGCATACCACCATCGCATTACTTTGGTCACCTCAGTGCATACTAGCCACAATCCCAAATTAATTTCGTGTGAATGCTGTCGAAGGCTAGGTCTTTCCCTGGTTTCATTTCCTTTGCGGCAATACATTCTTTTTTATTGTTGAATGGTAGAGAATGCTCTTAACACTGTGAATCTCGTAATATTGAATTCCCTAACGATTTTCGAAATGGAATTTCCCATGCGTCTAGCTCCACCTTCCATTCCGCGTTCCAAGTTTGTTAATTCCCATAGTGCGGCCATAATCACGTCAGAAAACATTTCACATGAGTCACCAGTACAAATGACAGCTCCCCAGTACACTGCCCTTTTATACTTTCTGTACGCGGTACTACCGCCGCCGGTACATGTGCATACCACCATCGCATTACTTTGGTCACCTCAGTGCATACTAGCCACAATCCCAAATTAATTTCGTGTGAATGCTGTCGAAGGCTAGGTCTTTCACTGGTTTTATTTCCTTTGCGGCAATACATACTTTTTCATTGTTGAATGGTAGAGAATGCTCTTAACACTGTGTATCTCGTAATATTGAATTCCCTAACGATTTTCGAAATGGAATTTCCCATGCGTCTAGCTCCACCTTCCATTCCGCGTTCCAAGTTTGTTAATTCCCATAGTGCGGCCATAATCACGTCAGAAAACATTTCACATGAGTCACCAGTACAAATGGCAGCTCCCCAGTACACTGCCCTTTTATACTTTCTGTACGCGGTACTACCGCCGCCGGTACATGTGCATACCACCATCGCATTACTTTGGTCACCTCAGTGCATACTAGCCACAATCCCAAATTAATTTCGTGTGAATGCTGTCGAAGGCTAGGTCTTTCCCTGGTTTCATTTCCTTTGCGGCAATACATTCTTTTTTATTGTTGAATGGTAGAGAATGCTCTTAACACTGTGTATCTCGTAATATTGAATTCCCTAACGATTTTCGAAATGGAATTTCCCATGCGTCTAGCTCCACCTTCCATTCCGCGTTCCAAGTTTGTTAATTCCCATAGTGCGGCCATAATCACGTCAGAAAACATTTCACATGAGTCACCAGTACAAATGACAGCTCCCCAGTACACTGCCCTTTTATACTTTCTGTACGCGGTACTACCGCCGCCGGTACATGTGCATACCACCATCGCATTACTTTGGTCACCTCAGTGCATACTAGCCACAATCCCAAATTAATTTCGTGTGAATGCTGTCGAAGGCTAGGTCTTTCCCTGGTTTCATTTCCTTTGCGGCAATACATTCTTTTTTATTGTTGAATGGTAGAGAATGCTCTTAACACTGTGAATCTCGTAATATTGAATTCCCTAACGATTTTCGAAATGGAATTTCCCATGCGTCTAGCTCCACCTTCCATTCCGCGTTCCAAGTTTGTTAATTCCCATAGTGCGGCCATAATCACGTCAGAAAACATTTCACATGAGTCACCAGTACAAATGACAGCTCCCCAGTACACTGCCCTTTTATACTTTCTGTACGCGGTACTACCGCCGCCGGTACATGTGCATACCACCATCGCATTACTTTGGTCACCTCAGTGCATACTAGCCACAATCCCAAATTAATTTCGTGTGAATGCTGTCGAAGGCTAGGTCTTTCCCTGGTTTCATTTCCTTTGCGGCAATACATTCTTTTTTATTGTTGAATGGTAGAGAATGCTCTTAACACTGTGAATCTCGTAATATTGAATTCCCTAACGATTTTCGAAATGGAATTTCCCATGCGTCTAGCTCCACCTTCCATTCCGCGTTCCAAGTTTGTTAATTCCCATAGTGCGGCCATAATCACGTCAGAAAACATTTCACATGAGTCACCAGTACAAATGACAGCTCCCCAGTACACTGCCCTTTTATACTTTCTGTACGCGGTACTACCGCCGCCGGTACATGTGCATACCACCATCGCATTACTTTGGTCACCTCAGTGCATACTAGCCACAATCCCAAATTAATTTCGTGTGAATGCTGTCGAAGGCTAGGTCTTTCACTGGTTTCATTTCCTTTGCGGCAATACATACTTTTTCATTGTTGAATGGTAGAGAATGCTCTTAACACTGTGTATCTCGTAATATTGAATTCCCTAACGATTTTCGAAATGGAATTTCCCATGCGTCTAGCTCCACCTTCCATTCCGCGTTCCAAGTTTGTTAATTCCCATAGTGCGGCCATAATCACGTCAGAAAACATTTCACATGAGTCACCAGTACAAATGGCAGCTCCCCAGTACACTGCCCTTTTATACTTTCTGTACGCGGTACTACCGCCGCCGGTACATGTGCATACCACCATCGCATTACTTTGGTCACCTCAGTGCATACTAGCCACAATCCCAAATTAATTTCGTGTGAATGCTGTCGAAGGCTAGGTCTTTCCCTGGTTTCATTTCCTTTGCGGCAATACATTCTTTTTTATTGTTGAATGGTAGAGAATGCTCTTAACACTGTGAATCTCGTAATATTGAATTCCCTAACGATTTTCGAAATGGAATTTCCCATGCGTCTAGCTCCACCTTCCATTCCGCGTTCCAAGTTTGTTAATTCCCATAGTGCGGCCATAATCACGTCAGAAAACATTTCACATGAGTCACCAGTACAAATGACAGCTCCCCAGTACACTGCCCTTTTATACTTTCTGTACGCGGTACTACCGCCGCCGGTACATGTGCATACCACCATCGCATTACTTTGGTCACCTCAGTGCATACTAGCCACAATCCCAAATTAATTTCGTGTGAATGCTGTCGAAGGCTAGGTCTTTCACTGGTTTCATTTCCTTTGCGGCAATACATACTTTTTCATTGTTGAATGGTAGAGAATGCTCTTAACACTGTGTATCTCGTAATATTGAATTCCCTAACGATTTTCGAAATGGAATTTCCCATGCGTCTAGCTCCACCTTCCATTCCGCGTTCCAAGTTTGTTAATTCCCATAGTGCGGCCATAATCACGTCAGAAAACATTTCACATGAGTCACCAGTACAAATGGCAGCTCCCCAGTACACTGCCCTTTTATACTTTCTGTACGCGGTACTACCGCCGCCGGTACATGTGCATACCACCATCGCATTACTTTGGTCACCTCAGTGCATACTAGCCACAATCCCAAATTAATTTCGTGTGAATGCTGTCGAAGGCTAGGTCTTTCCCTGGTTTCATTTCCTTTGCGGCAATACATTCTTTTTTATTGTTGAATGGTAGAGAATGCTCTTAACACTGTGTATCTCGTAATATTGAATTCCCTAACGATTTTCGAAATGGAATTTCCCATGCGTCTAGCTCCACCTTCCATTCCGCGTTCCAAGTTTGTTAATTCCCATAGTGCGGCCATAATCACGTCAGAAAACATTTCACATGAGTCACCAGTACAAATGGCAGCTCCCCAGTACACTGCCCTTTTATACTTTCTGTACGCGGTACTACCGCCGCCGGTACATGTGCATACCACCATCGCATTACTTTGGTCACCTCAGTGCATACTAGCCACAATCCCAAATTAATTTCGTGTGAATGCTGTCGAAGGCTAGGTCTTTCCCTGGTTTCATTTCCTTTGCGGCAATACATTCTTTTTTATTGTTGAATGGTAGAGAATGCTCTTAACACTGTGTATCTCGTAATAATGAATTCGCTAACGATTTTCGAAATGGAATTTCCCATGCGTCTAGCTCCACCTTCCATTCCGCGTTCCAAGTTTGTTAATTCCCATAGTGCGGCCATAATCACGTCAGAAAACATTTCACATGAGTCACCAGTACAAATGACAGCTCCCCAGTACACTGCCCTTTTATACTTTCTGTACGCGGTACTACCGCCGCCGGTACATGTGCATACCACCATCGCATTACTTTGGTCACCTCAGTGCATACTAGCCACAATCCCAAATTAATTTCGTGTGAATGCTGTCGAAGGCTAGGTCTTTCCCTGGTTTCATTTCCTTTGCAGCAATACATTCTTTTTTATTGTTGAATGGTAGAGAATGCTCTTAACACTGTGAATCTCATAATATTGAATTCCCTAACGATTTTCGAAATGGAATTTCCCATGCGTCTAGCTCCACCTTCCATTCCGCGTTCCAAGTTTGTTATTTCCCATAGTGCGGCCATAATCACGTCAGAAAACATTTCACATGAGTCACCAGTACAAATGATAGCTCCCCAGTACACTGCCCTTTTATACTTTCTGTACACGGTACTACCGCCGCCGGTACATGTGCATACCACCATCGCATGACTTTGGTCACCTCAGTGCATACTAGCCACAATCCCAAATTAATTTCGTGTGAATGCTGTCGAAGGCTAGGTCTTTCCCTGGTTTCATTTCCTTTGCGGCAATACATTCTTTTTCATTGTTGAATGGTAGAGAATGCTCTTAACACTGTGAATCTCGTAATATTGAATTCCCTAACGATTTTCGAAATGGAATTTCCCATGCGTCTAGCTCCACCTTCCATTCCGCATTCCAAGTTTGTTAATTCCCATAGTGCGGCCATAATCACGTCAGAAAACATTTCACATGAGTCACCAGTACAAATGACAGCTCCCCAGTACACTGCCCTTTTATACTTTCTGTACGCGGTACTACCGCCGCCGGTACATGTGCATACCACCATCGCATTACTTTGGTCACCTCAGTGCATACTAGCCACAATCCCAAATTAATTTCGTGTGAATGCTGTCGAAGGCTAGGTCTTTCCCTGGTTTCATTTCCTTTGCGGCAATACATTCTTTTTTATTGTTGAATGGTAGAGAATGCTCTTAACACTGTGAATCTCGTAATATTGAATTCCCTAACGATTTTCGAAATGGAATTTCCCATGCGTCTAGATCCACCTTCCATTCCGCGTTCCAAGTTTGTTAATTCCCATAGTGCGGCCATAATCACGTCAGAAAACATTTCACATGAGTCACCAGTACAAATGACAGCTCCCCAGTACACTGCCCTTTTATACTTTCTGTACGCGGTACTACCGCCGCCGGTACATGTGCATACCACCATCGCATTACTTTGGTCACCTCAGTGCATACTAGCCACAATCCCAAATTAATTTCGTGTGAATGCTGTCGAAGGCTAGGTCTTTCCCTGGTTTCATTTCCTTTGCGGCAATACACTCTTTTTTATTGTTGAATGGTAGAGAATGCTCTTAACACTGTGTATCTCGTAATATTGAATTCCCTAACGATTTTCGAAATGGAATTTCCCATGCGTCTAGCTCCACCTTCCATTCCGCGTTCCAAGTTTGTTAATTCCCATAGTGCGGCCATAATCACGTCAGAAAACATTTCACATGAGTCACCAGTACAAATGACAGCTCCCCAGTACACTGCCCTTTTATACTTTCTGTACGCGGTACTACCGCCGCCAGTACATGTGCATACCACCATCGCATTACTTTGGTCACCTCAGTGCATACTAGCCACAATCCCAAATTAATTTCGTGTGAATGCTGTCGAAGGCTAGGTCTTTCCCTGGTTTCATTTCCTTTGCGGCAATACATTCTTTTTTATTGTTGAATGGTAGAGAATGCTCTTAACACTGTGAATCTCGTAATATTGAATTCCCTAACGATTTTCGAAATGGAATTTCCCATGCGTCTAGCTCCACCTTCCATTCCGCGTTCCAAGTTTGTTAATTCCCATAGTGCGGCCATAATCACGTCAGAAAACATTTCACATGAGTCACCAGTACAAATGACAGCTCCCCAGTACACTGCCCTTTTATACTTTCTGTACGCGGTACTACCGCCGCCGGTACATGTGCATACCACCATCGCATTACTTTGGTCACCTCAGTGCATACTAGCCACAATCCCAAATTAATTTCGTGTGAATGCTGTCGAAGGCTAGGTCTTTCCCTGGTTTCATTTCCTTTGCGGCAATACATACTTTTTCATTGTTGAATGGTAGAGAATGCTCTTAACACTGTGTATCTCGTAATATTGAATTCCCTAACGATTTTCGAAATAGAATTTCCCATGCGTCTAGCTCCACCTTCCATTCCGCGTTCCAAGTTTGTTAATTCCCATAGTGCGGCCATAATCACGTCAGAAAACATTTCACATGAGTCACCAGTACAAATGGCAGCTCCCCAGTACACTGCCCTTTTATACTTTCTGTACGCGGTACTACCGCCGCCGGTACATGTGCATACCACCATCGCATGACTTTGGTCACCTCAGTGCATACTAGCCACAATCCCAAATTAATTTCGTGTGAATGCTGTCGAAGGCTAGGTCTTTCCCTGGTTTCATTTCCTTTGCGGGAATACATTCTTTTTCATTGTTGAATGGTAGAGAATGCTCTTAACACTGTGTATCTCGTAATATTGAATTCCCTAACGATTTTCGAAATGGAATTTCCCATGCGTCTAGCTCCACCTTCCATTCCACGTTCCAAGTTTGTTAATTCCCATAGTGCGGCCATAATCACGTCAGAAAACATTTCACATGAGTCACCAGTACAAATGACAGCTCCCCAGTACACTGCACTTTTATACTTTCTGTACCCGGTACTACCGCCGCCGGTACATGTGCATACCACCATCGCATTACTTTGGTCACCTCAGTGCATACTAGCCACAATCCCAAATTAATTTCGTGTGAATGCTGTCGAAGGCTAGGTCTTTCCCTGATTTCATTTCCTTTGCGGCAATACATTCTTTTTTATTGTTGAATGGTAGAGAATGCTCTTAACACTGTGTATCTCGTAATATTGAATTCCCTAACGATTTTCGAAATGGAATTTCCCATGCGTCTAGCTCCACCTTCCATTCCGCGTTCCAAGTTTGTTAATTCCCATAGTGCGGCCATAATCACGTCAGAAAACATTTCACATGAGTCACCAGTACAAATGACAGCTCCCCAGTACACTGCCCTTTTATACTTTCTGTACGCGGTACTACCGCCGCCGGTACATGTGCATACCACCATCGCATGACTTTGGTCACCTCAGTGCATACTAGCCACAATCCCAAATTAATTTCGTGTGAATGCTGTCGAAGGCTAGGTCTTTCCCTGGTTTCATTTCCTTTGCGGCAATACATTCTTTTTTATTGTTGAATGGTAGAGAATGCTCTTAACACTGTGTATCTCGTAATATTGAATTCCCTAACGATTTTCGAAATGGAATTTCCCATGCGTCTAGCTCCACGTTCCATTCCGCGTTCCAAGTTTGTTAATTCCCATAGTGCGGCCATAATCACGTCAGAAAACATTTCACATGAGTCACCAGTACAAATGACAGCTCCCCAGTACACTGCCCTTTTATACTTTCTGTATGCGGTACTACCGCCGCCGGTACATGTGCATACCACCATCGCATTACTTTGGTCACCTCAGTGCATACTAGCCACAATCCCAAATTAATTTCGTGTGAATGCTGTCGAAGGCTAGGTCTTTCCCTGGTTTCATTTCCTTTGCGGCAATACATTCTTTTTCATTGTTGAATGGTAGAGAATGCTCTTAACACTGTGTATCTCGTAATATTGAATTCCCTAACGATTTTCGAAATGGAATTTCCCATGCGTCTAGCTCCATCTTCCATTCCGCGTTCCAAGTTTGTTAATTCCCATAGTGCGGCCATAATCACGTCAGAAAACATTTCATATGAGTCACCAGTACAAATGACAGCTCCCCAGTACACTGCCCTTTTATACTTTCTGTACGCGGTACTACCGCCGCCGGTACATGTGCATACCACCATCGCATGACTTTGGTCACCTCAGTGCATACTAGCCACAATCCCAAATTAATTTCGTGTGAATGCTGTCGAAGGCTAGGTCTTTCCCTGGTTTCATTTCCTTTGCGGCAATACATTCTTTTTTATTGTTGAATGGTAGAGAATGCTCTTAACACTGTGTATCTCGTAATATTGAATTCCCTAACGATTTTCGAAATGGAATTTCCCATGCGTCTAGCTCCACCTTCCATTCCGCGTTCCAAGTTTGTTAATTCCCATAGTGCGGCCATAATCACGTCAGAAAACATTTCACATGAGTCACCAGTACAAATGACAGCTCCCCAGTACACTGCCCTTTTATACTTTCTGTACGCGGTACTACCGCCGCCGGTACATGTGCATTCCACCATCGCATTACTTTGGTCACCTCAGTGCATACTAGCCACAATCCCAAATTAATTTCGTGTGAATGCTGTCGAAGGCTAGGTCTTTCCCTGGTTTCATTTCCTTTGCGGCAATACATACTTTTTCATTGTTGAATTTTAGAGAATGCTCTTAACACTGTGTATCTCGTAATATTGAATTCCCTAACGATTTTCGAAATGGAATTTCCCATGCGTCTAGCTCCACCTTCCATTCCACGTTCCAAGTTTGTTAATTCCCATAGTGCGGCCATAATCACGTCAGAAAACATTTCACATGAGTCACCAGTACAAATGGCAGCTCCCCAGTACACTGCCCTTTTATCCTTTCTGTACGCGGTACTACCGCCGCCGGTACATGTGCATACCACCATCGCATGACTTTGGTCACCTCAGTGCATACTAGCCACAATCCCAAATTAATTTCGTGTGAATGCTGTCGAAGGCTAGGTCTTTCCCTGGTTTCATTTCCTTTGCGGCAATACATTCTTTTTCATTGTTGAATGGTAGAGAATGCTCTTAACACTGTGTATCTCGTAATATTGAATTCCCTAACGATTTTCGAAATGGAATTTCCCATGCGTCTAGCTCCACCTTCCATTCCGCGTTCCAAGTTTGTTAATTCCCATAGTGCGGCCATAATCACGTCAGAAAACATTTCACATGAGTCACCAGTACAAATGACAGCTCCCCAGTACACTGCCCTTTTATACTTTCTGTACGCGGTACTACCGCCGCCGGTACATGTGCATACCACCATCGCATGACTTTGGTCACCTCAGTGCATACTAGCCACAATCCCAAATTAATTTCGTGTGAATGCTGTCGAAGGCTAGGTCTTTCCCTGATTTCATTTCCTTTGTGGCAATACATTCTTTTTTATTGTTGAATGGTAGAGAATGCTCTTAACACTGTGTATCTCGTAATATTGAATTCCCTAACGATTTTCGAAATGGAATTTCCCATGCGTCTAGCTCCACCTTCCATTCCGCGTTCCAAGTTTGTTAATTCCCATAGTGCGGCCATAATCACGTCAGAAAACATTTCACATGAGTCACCAGTACAAATGACAGCTCCCCAGTACACTGCCCTTTTATACTTTCTGTACGCGGTACTACCGCCGCCGGTACATGTGCATACCACCATCGCATGACTTTGGTCACCTCAGTGCATACTAGCCACAATCCCAAATTAATTTCGTGTGAATGCTGTCGAAGGCTAGGTCTTTCCCTGGTTTCATTTCCTTTGCGGCAATACATTCTTTTTTATTGTTGAATGGTAGAGAATGCTCTTAACACTGTGTATCTCGTAATATTGAATTCCCTAACGATTTTCGAAATGGAATTTCCCATGCGTCTAGCTCCACCTTCCATTCCGCGTTCCAAGTTTGTTAATTCCCATAGTGCGGCCATAATCACGTCAGAAAACATTTCACATGAGTCACCAGTACAAATGACAGCTCCCCAGTACACTGCCCTTTTATACTTTCTGTACGCGGTACTACCGCCGCCGGTACATGTGCATACCACCATCGCATTACTTTGGTCACCTCAGTGCATACTAGCCACAATCCCAAATTAATTTCGTGTGAATGCTGTCGAAGGCTAGGTCTTTCCCTGGTTTCATTTCCTTTGCGGCAATACATTCTTTTTCATTGTTGAATGGTAGAGAATGCTCTTAACACTGTGTATCTCGTAATATTGAATTCCCTAACGATTTTCGAAATGGAATTTCCCATGCGTCTAGCTCCACCTTCCATTCCGCGTTCCAAGTTTGTTAATTCCCATAGTGCGGCCATAATCACGTCAGAAAACATTTCACATGAGTCACCAGTACAAATGACAGCTCCCCAGTACACTGCCCTTTTATATTTTCTGTACGCGGTACTACCGCCGCCGGTACATGTGCATACCACCATCGCATTACTTTGGTCACCTCAGTGCATACTAGCCACAATCCCAAATTAATTTCGTGTGAATGCTGTCGAAGGCTAGGTCTTTCCCTGGTTTCATTTCCTTTGCGGCAATACATTCTTTTTCATTGTTGAATGGTAGAGAATGCTCTTAACACTGTGTATCTCGTAATATTGAATTCCCTAACGATTTTCGAAATGGAATTTCCCATGCGTCTAGCTCCACCTTCCATTCCGCGTTCCAAGTTTGTTAATTCCCATAGTGCGGCCATAATCACGTCAGAAAACATTTCACATAAGTCACCAGTACAAATGACAGCTCCCCAGTACACTGCCCTTTTATACTTTCTGTACGCGGTACTACCGCCGCCGGTACATGTGCATACCACCATCGCATTACTTTGGTCACCTCAGTGCATACTAGCCACAATCCCAAATTAATTTCGTGTGAATGCTGTCGAAGGCTAGGTCTTTCCCTGGTTTCATTTCCTTTGCGGCAATACATTCTTTTTTATTGTTGAATGGTAGAGAATGCTCTTAACACTGTGTATCTCGTAATATTGAATTCCCTAACGATTTTCGAAATGGAATTTCCCATGCGTCTAGCTCCACCTTCCATTCCGCGTTCCAAGTTTGTTAATTCCCATAGTGCGGCCATAATCACGTCAGAAAACATTTCACATGAGTCACCAGTACAAATGACAGCTCCCCAGTACACTGCCCTTTTATACTTTCTGTACGCGGTACTACCGCCGCCGGTACATGTGCATACCACCATCGCATGACTTTGGTCACCTCAGTGCATACTAGCCACAATCCCAAATTAATTTCGTGTGAATGCTGTCGAAGGCTAGGCCTTTCCCTGGTTTCATTTCCTTTGCGGCAATACATTCTTTTTTATTGTTGAATGGTAGAGAATGCTCTTAACACTGTGTATCTCGTAATATTGAATTCCCTAACGATTTTCGAAATGGAATTTCCCATGCGTCTAGCTCCACCTTCCATTCCGCGTTCCAAGTTTGTTAATTCCCATAGTGCGGCCATAATCACGTCAGAAAACATTTCACATGAGTCACCAGTACAAATGACAGCTCCCCAGTACACTGCCCTTTTATACTTTCTGTACGCGGTACTACCGCCGCCGGTACATGTGCAACCCACCATCGCATTACTTTGGTCACCTCAGTGCATACTAGCCACAATCCCAAATTAATTTCGTGTGAATGCTGTCGAAGGCTAGGCCTTTCCCTGGTTTCATTTCCTTTGCGGCAATACATTCTTTTTTATTGTTGAATGGTAGAGAATGCTCTTAACACTGTGTATCTCGTAATATTGAATTCCCTAACGATTTTCGAAATGGAATTTTCCATGCGTCTAGCTCCACCTTCCATTCCGTGTTCCAAGTTTGTTAATTCCCATAGTGCGGCCATAATCACGTCAGAAAACATTTCACATGAGTCACCAGTACAAATGACAGCTCCCCAGTACACTGCCCTTTTATACTTTCTGTACGCGGTACTACCGCCGCCGGTACATGTGCATACCACCATCGCATTACTTTGGTCACCTCAGTGCATACTAGCCACAATCCCAAATTAATTTCGTGTGAATGCTGTCGAAGGCTAGGTCTTTCCCTGGTTTCATTTCCTTTGCGGCAATACATTCTTTTTTATTGTTGAATGGTAGAGAATGCTCTTAACACTGTGTATCTCGTAATATTGAATTCCCTAACGATTTTCGAAATGGAATTTCCCATGCGTCTAGCTCCACCTTCCATTCCGCGTTCCAAGTTTGTTAATTCCCATAGTGCGGCCATAATCACGTCAGAAAACATTTCACATGAGTCACCAGTACAAATGACAGCTCCCCAGTACACTGCCCTTTTATACTTTCTGTACGCGGTACTACCGCCGCCGGTACATGTGCATACCACCATCGCATGACTTTGGTCACCTCAGTGCATACTAGCCACAATCCCAAATTAATTTCGTGTGAATGCTGTCGAAGGCTAGGCCTTTCCCTGGTTTCATTTCCTTTGCGGCAATACATTCTTTTTTATTGTTGAATGGTAGAGAATGCTCTTAACACTGTGTATCTCGTAATATTGAATTCCCTAACGATTTTCGAAATGGAATTTCCCATGCGTCTAGCTCCACGTTCCATTCCGCGTTCCAAGTTTGTTAATTCCCATAGTGCGGCCATAATCACGTCAGAAAACATTTCACATGAGTCACCAGTACAAATGACAGCTCCCCAGTACACTGCCCTTTTATACTTTCTGTACGCGGTACTACCGCCGCCGGTACATGTGCATACCACCATCGCATTACTTTGGTCACCTCAGTGCATACTAGCCACAATCCCAAATTAATTTCGTGTGAATGCTGTCGAAGGCTAGGCCTTTCCCTGGTTTCATTTCCTTTGCGGCAATACATTCTTTTTTATTGTTGAATGGTAGAGAATGCTCTTAACACTGTGTATCTCGTAATATTGAATTCCCTAACGATTTTCGAAATGGAATTTCCCATGCGTCTAGCTCCACCTTCCATTCCGTGTTCCAAGTTTGTTAATTCCCATAGTGCGGCCATAATCACGTCAGAAAACATTTCACATGAGTCACCAGTACAAATGACAGCTCCCCAGTACACTGCCCTTTTATACTTTCTGTACGCGGTACTACCGCCGCCGGTACATGTGCATACCACCATCGCATGACTTTGGTCACCTCAGTGCATACTAGCCACAATCCCAAATTAATTTCGTGTGAATGCTGTCGAAGGCTAGGCCTTTCCCTGGTTTCATTTCCTTTGCGGCAATACATCCTTTTTTATTGTTGAATGGTAGAGAATGCTCTTAACACTGTGTATCTCGTAATATTGAATTCCCTAACGATTTTCGAAATGGAATTTCCCATGCGTCTAGCTCCACCTTCCATTCCACGTTCCAAGTTTGTTAATTCCCATAGTGCGGCCATAATCACGTCAGAAAACATTTCACATGAGTCACCAGTACAAATGACAGCTCCCCAGTACACTGCCCTTTTATACTTTCTGTACGCGGTACTACCGCCGCCGGTACATGTGCATACCACCATCGCATTACTTTGGTCACCTCAGTGCATACTAGCCACAATCCCAAATTAATTTCGTGTGAATGCTGTCGAAGGCTAGGTCTTTCCCTGGTTTCATTTCCTTTGCGGCAATACATTCTTTTTCATTGTTGAATGGTAGAGAATGCTCTTTACAATGTGTATCTCGTAATATTGAATTCCCTAACGATTTTCGAAATGGAATTTCCCATGCGTCTAGCTCCACCTTCCATTCCGCGTTCCAAGTTTGTTAATTCCCATAGTGCGGCCATAATCACGTCAGAAAACATTTCACATGAGTCACCAGTACAAATGACAGCTCCCCAGTACACTGCCCTTTTATACTTTCTGTACGCGGTACTACCGCCGCCGGTACATGTGCATACCACCATCGCATGACTTTGGTCACCTCAGTGCATACTAGCCACAATCCCAAATTAATTTCGTGTGAATGCTGTCGAAGGCTAGGTCTTTCCCTGGTTTCATTTCCTTTGCGGCAATACATTCTTTTTTATTGTTGAATGGTAGAGAATGCTCTTAACACTGTGTATCTCGTAATATTGAATTCCCTAACGATTTTCGAAATGGAATTTCCCATGCGTCTAGCTCCACCTTCCATTCCGCGTTCCAAGTTTGTTAATTCCCATAGTGCGGCCATAATCACGTCAGAAAACATTTCACATGAGTCACCAGTACAAATGACAGCTCCCCAGTACACTGCCCTTTTATACTTTCTGTACGCGGTACTACCGCCGCCGGTACATGTGCATACCACCATCGCATTACTTTGGTCACCTCAGTGCATACTAGCCACAATCCCAAATTAATTTCGTGTGAATGCTGTCGAAGGCTAGGTCTTTCCCTGGTTTCATTTCCTTTGCGGCAATACATTCTTTTTTATTGTTGAATGGTAGAGAATGCTCTTAACACTGTGTATCTCGTAATATTGAATTCCCTAACGATTTTCGAAATGGAATTTCCCATGCGTCTAGCTCCACCTTCCATTCCGTGTTCCAAGTTTGTTAATTCCCATAGTGCGGTCATAATCACGTCAGAAAACATTTCACATGAGTCACCAGTACAAATGACAGCTCCCCAGTACACTGCCCTTTTATACTTTCTGTACGCGGTACTACCGCCGCCGGTACATGTGCATACCACCATCGCATGACTTTGGTCACCTCAGTGCATACTAGCCACAATCCCAAATTAATTTCGTGTGAATGCTGTCGAAGGCTGGGCCTTTCCCTGGTTTCATTTCCTTTGCGGCAATACATTCTTTTTTATTGTTGAATGGTAGAGAATGCTCTTAACACTGTGTATCTCGTAATATTGAATTCCCTAACGATTTTCGAAATGGAATTTCCCATGCGTCTAGCTCCACCTTCCATTCCGCGTTCCAAGTTTGTTAATTCCCATAGTGCGGCCATAATCACGTCAGAAAACATTTCACATGAGTCACCAGTACAAATGACAGCTCCCCAGTACACTGCCCTTTTATACTTTCTGTACGCGGTACTACCGCCGCCGGTACATGTGCATACCACCATCGCATGACTTTGGTCACCTCAGTGCATACTAGCCACAATCCCAAATTAATTTCGTGTGAATGCTGTCGAAGGCTAGGCCTTTCCCTGGTTTCATTTCCTTTGCGGCAATACATTCTTTTTTATTGTTGAATGGTAGAGAATGCTCTTAACACTGTGTATCTCGTAATATTGAATTCCCTAACGATTTTCGAAATGGAATTTCCGATGCGTCTAGCTCCACCTTCCATTCCGCGTTCCAAGTTTGTTAATTCCCATAGTGCGGCCATAATCACGTCAGAAAACATTTCACATGAGTCACCAGTACAAATGACAGCTCCCCAGTACACTGCCCTTTTATACTTTCTGTACGCGGTACTACCGCCGCCGGTACATGTGCATACCACCATCGCATTACTTTGGTCACCTCACTGATTACTAGCCACAATCCCAAATTAATTTCGTGTGAATGCTGTCGAAGGCTAGGCCTTTCCCTGGTTTCATTTCCTTTGCGGCAATACATTCTTTTTTATTGTTGAATGGTAGAGAATGCTCTTAACACTGTGTATCTCGTAATATTGAATTCCCTAACGATTTTCGAAATGGAATTTCCCATGCGTCTAGCTCCACCTTCCATTCCGCGTTCCAAGTTTGTTAATTCCCATAGTGCGGCCATAATCACGTCAGAAAACATTTCACATGAGTCACCAGTACAAATGACAGCTCCCCAGTACACTGCCCTTTTATACTTTCTGTACGCGGTACTACCGCCGCCGGTACATGTGCATACCACCATCGCATTACTTTGGTCACCTCAGTGCATACTAGCCACAATCCCAAATTAATTTCGTGTGAATGCTGTCGAAGGCTAGGTCTTTCCCTGGTTTCATTTCATTTGCGGCAATACATTCTTTTTTATTGTTGAATGGTAGAGAATGCTCTTAACACTGTGTATCTCGTAATATTGAATTCCCTAACGATTTTCGAAATGGAATTTCCCATGCGTCTAGCTCCACCTTCCATTCCGCGTTCCAAGTTTGTTAATTCCCATAGTGCGGCCATAATCACGTCAGAAAACATTTCACATGAGTCACCAGTACAAATGACAGCTCCCCAGTACACTGCCCTTTTATACTTTCTGTACGCGGTACTACCGCCGCCGGTACATGTGCATACCACCATCGCATTACTTTGGTCACCTCAGTGCATACTAGCCACAATCCCAAATTAATTTCGTGTGAATGCTGTCGAAGGCTAGGTCTTTCCCTGGTTTCATTTCCTTTGCGGCAATACATTCTTTTTTATTGTTGAATGGTAGAGAATGGTGTTAACACTGTGTATCTCGTAATATTGAATTCCCTAACGATTTTCGAAATGGAATTTCCCATGCGTCTAGCTCCACCTTCCATTCCGCGTTCCAAGTTTGTTAATTCCCATAGTGCGGCCATAATCACGTCAGAAAACATTTCACATGAGTCACCAGTACAAATGACAGCTCCCCAGTACACTGCCCTTTTATACTTTCTGTACGCGGTACTACCGTCGCCGGTACATGTGCATACCACCATCGCATTACTTTGGTCACCTCAGTGCATACTAGCCACAATCCCAAATTAATTTCGTGTGAATGCTGTCGAAGGCTAGGTCTTTCCCTGGTTTCATTTCCTTTGCGGCAATACATTCTTTTTTATTGTTGAATGGTAGAGAATGCTCTTAACACTGTGTATCTCGTAATATTGAATTCCCTAATGGTTTTCGAAATGGAATTTCCCATGCGTCTAGCTCCACCTTCCATTCCGCGTTCCAAGTTTGTTAATTCCCATAGTGCGGCCATAATCACGTCAGAAAACATTTCACATGAGTCACCAGTACAAATGACAGCTCCCCAGTACACTGCCCTTTTATACTTTCTGTACGCGGTACTACCGCCGCCGGTACATGTGCATACCACCATCGCATGACTTTGGTCACCTCAGTGCATACTAGCCACAATCCCAAATTAATTTCGTGTGAATGCTGTCGAAGGCTAGGCCTTTCCCTGGTTTCATTTCCTTTGCGGCAATACATTCTTTCTTATTGTTGAATGGTAGAGAACTGTCTTAACACTGTGTATCTCGTAATATTGAATTCCCTAACGATTTTCGAAATGGAATTTCCCATGCGTCTAGCTCCACCTTCCATTCCGCGTTCCAAGTTTGTTAATTCCCATAGTGCGGCCATAATCACGTCAGAAAACATTTCACATGAGTCACCAGTACAAATGACAGCTCCCCAGTACACTGCCCTTTTATACTTTCTGTACGCGGTACTACCGCCGCCGGTACATGTGCATACCACCATCGCATTACTTTGGTCACCTCAGTGCATACTAGCCACAATCCCAAATTAATTTCGTGTGAATGCTGTCGAAGGCTAGGTCTTTCCCTGGTTTCATTTCCTTTGCGGCAATACATTCTTTTTCATTGTTGAATGGTAGAGAATGCTCTTAACACTGTGTATCTCGTAATATTGAATTCCCTAACGATTTTCGAAATGGAATTTCCCATGCTTCTAGCTCCACCTTCCATTCCGCGTTCCAAGTTTGTTAATTCCCATAGTGCGGCCATAATCACGTCAGAAAACATTTCACATGAGTCACCAGTACAAATGACAGCTCCCCAGTACACTGCCCTTTTATACTTTCTGTACGCGGTACTACCGCCGCCGGTACATGTGCATACCACCATCGCATGACTTTGGTCACCTCAGTGCATACTAGCCACAATCCCAAATTAATTTCGTGTGAATGCTGTCGAAGGCTAGGTCTTTCCCTGGTTTCATTTCCTTTGCGGCAATACATTCTTTTTTATTGTTGAATGGTAGAGAATGCTCTTAACACTGTGTATCTCGTAATATTGAATTCCCTAACGATTTTCGAAATGGAATTTCCCATGCGTCTAGCTCCACCTTCCATTCCGCGTTCCAAGTTTGTTAATTCCCATAGTGCGGCCATAATCACGTCAGAAAACATTTCACATTAGTCACCAGTACAAATGACAGCTCCCCAGTACACTGCCCTTTTATACTTTCTGTACGCGGTACTACCGCCGCCGGTACATGTGCATACCACCATCGCATGACTTTGGTCACCTCAGTGCATACTAGCCACAATCCCAAATTAATTTCGTGTGAATGCTGTCGAAGGCTAGGTCTTTCCCTGGTTTCATTTCCTTTGCGGCAATACATTCTTTTTTATTGTTGAATGGTAGAGAATGCTCTTAACACTGTGTATCTCGTAATATTGAATTCCCTAACGATTTTCGAAATGGAATTTCCCATGCGTCTAGCTCCACCTTCCATTCCGTGTTCCAAGTTTGTTAATTCCCATAGTGCGGCCATAATCACGTCAGAAAACATTTCACATGAGTCACCAGTACAAATGACAGCTCCCCAGTACACTGCCCTTTTATACTTTCTGTACGCGGTACTACCGCCGCCGGTACATGTGCATACCACCATCGCATTACTTTGGTCACCTCAGTGCATACTAGCCACAATCCCAAATTAATTTCGTGTGAATGCTGTCGAAGGCTAGGCCTTTCCCTGGTTTCATTTCCTTTGCGGCAATACATTCTTTTTTATTGTTGAATGGTAGAGAATGCTCTTAACACTGTGTATCTCGTAATATTGAATTCCCTAACGATTTTCGAAATGGAATTTCCCATGCGTCTAGCTCCACCTTCCATTCCGTGTTCCAAGTTTGTTACTTCCCATAGTGCGGCCATAATCACGTCAGAAAACATTTCACATGAGTCACCAGTACAAATGACAGCTCCCCAGTACACTGCCCTTTTATACTTTCTGTACGCGGTACTACCGCCGCCGGTACATGTGCATACCACCATCGCATGACTTTGGTCACCTCAGTGCATACTAACCACAATCCCAAATTAATTTCGTGTGAATGCTGTCGAAGGCTAGGTCTTTCCCTGGTTTCATTTCCTTTGCGGCAATACATTCTTTTTTATTGTTGAATGGTAGAGAATGCTCTTAACACTGTGTATCTCGTAATATTGAATTCCCTAACGATTTTCGAAATGGAATTTCCCATGCGTCTAGCTCCACCTTCCATTCCGCATTCCAAGTTTGTTAATTCCCATAGTGCGGCCATAATCACGTCAGAAAACATTTCACATGAGTCACCAGTACAAATGACAGCTCCCCAGTACACTGCCCTTTTATACTTTCTGTACGCGGTACTACCGCCGCCGGTACATGTGCATACCACCATCGCATTACTTTGGTCACCTCAGTGCATACTAGCCACAATCCCAAATTAATTACGTGTGAATGCTGTCGAAGGCTAGGCCTTTCCCTGGTTTCATTTCCTTTGCGGCAATACATTCTTTTTTATTGTTGAATGGTAGAGAATGCTCTTAACACTGTGTATCTCGTAACATTGAATTCCCTAACGATTTTCGAAATGGAATTTCCCATGCGTCTAGCTCCACCTTCCATTCCGTGTTCCAAGTTTGTTAATTCCCATAGTGCGGCCATAATCACGTCAGAAAACATTTCACATGAGTCACCAGTACAAATGACAGCTCCCCAGTACACTGCCCTTTTATACTTTCTGTACGCGGTACTACCGCCGCCGGTACATGTGCATACCACCATCGCATTACTTTGGTCACCTCAGTGCATACTAGCCACAATCCCAAATTAATTTCGTGTGAATGCTGTCGAAGGCTAGGCCTTTCCCTGGTTTCATTTCCTTTGCGGCAATACATTCTTTTTTATTGTTGAATGGTAGAGAATGCTCTTAACACTGTGTATCTCGTAATATTGAATTCCCTAACGATTTTCGAAATGGAATTTCCCATGCGTCTAGCTCCACCTTCCATTCCGCGTTCCAAGTTTGTTAATTCCCATAGTGCGGCCATAATCACGTCAGAAAACATTTCACATGAGTCACCAGTACAAATGACAGCTCCCCAGTACACTGCCCTTTTATACTTTCTGTACGCGGTACTACCGCCGCCGGTACATGTGCATACCACCATCGCATTACTTTGGTCACCTCAGTGCATACTAGCCACAATCCCAAATTAATTTCGTGTGAATGCTGTCGAGGGCTAGGCCTTTCCCTGGTTTCATTTCCTTTGCGGCAATACATTCTTTTTTATTGTTGAATGGTAGAGAATGCTCTTAACACTGTGTATCTCGTAATATTGAATTCCCTAACGATTTTCGAAATGGAATTTCCCATGCGTCTAGCTCCACCTTCCATTCCGCGTTCCAAGTTTGTTAATTCCCATAGTGCGGCCATAATCACGTCAGAAAACATTTCACATGAGTCACCAGTACAAATGACAGCTCCCCAGTACACTGCCCTTTTATACTTTCTGTACGCGGTACTACCGCCGCCGGTACATGTGCATACCACCATCGCATTACTTTGGTCACCTCACTGATTACTAGCCACAATCCCAAATTAATTTCGTGTGAATGCTGTCGAAGGCTAGGTCTTTCCCTGGTTTCATTTCCTTTGCGGCAATACATTCTTTTTCATTGTTGAATGGTAGAGAATGCCCTTAACACTGTGTATCTCGTAATATTGAATTCCCTAACGATTTTCGAAATGGAATTTCCCATGCGTCTAGCTCCACCTTCCATTCCGCGTTCCAAGTTTGTTAATTCCCATAGTGCGGCCATAATCACGTCAGAAAACATTTCACATGAGTCACCAGTACAAATGACAGCTCCCCAGTACACTGCCCTTTTATACTTTCTGTACGCGGTACTACCGCCGCCGGTACATGTGCATACCACCATCGCATTACTTTGGTCACCTCAGTGCATACTAGCCACAATCCCAAATTAATTTCGTGTGAATGCTGTCGAAGGCTAGGTCTTTCCCTGGTTTCATTTCCTTTGCGGCAATACATTCTTTTTTATTGTTGAATGGTAGAGAATGCTCTTAACACTGTGTATCTCGTAATATTGAATTCCCTAACGATTTTCGAAATGGAATTTCCCATGCGTCTAGCTCCACCTTCCATTCCGCGTTCCAAGTTTGTTAATTCCCATAGTGCGGCCATAATCACGTCAGAAAACATTTCACATGAGTCACCAGTACAAATGACAGCTCCCCAGTACACTGCCCTTTTATACTTTCTGTACGCGGTACTACCGCCGCCGGTACATGTGCATACCACCATCGCATGACTTTGGTCACCTCAGTGCATACTAGCCACAATCCCAAATTAATTTCGTGTGAATGCTGTCGAAGGCTAGGTCTTTCCCTGGTTTCATTTCCTTTGCGGCAATACATTCGTTTTTATTGTTGAATGGTAGAGAATGCTCTTAACACTGTGTATCTCGTAATATTGAATTCCCTAACGATTTTCGAAATGGAATTTCCCATGCGTCTAGCTCCACCTTCCATTCCGCGTTCCAAGTTTGTTAATTCCCATAGTGCGGCCATAATCACGTCAGAAAACATTTCATATGAGTCACCAGTACAAATGACAGCTCCCCAGTACACTGCCCTTTTATACTTTCTGTACGCGGTACTACCGCCGCCGGTACATGTGCATACCACCATCGCATTACTTTGGTCACCTCAGTGCATACTAGCCACAATCCCAAATTAATTTCGTGTGAATGCTGTCGAAGGCTAGGTCTTTCCCTGGTTTCATTTCCTTTGCGGCAATACATTCTTTTTTATTGTTGAATGGTAGAGAATGCTCTTAACACTGTGAATCTCGTAATATTGAATTCCCTAACGATTTTCGAAATGGAATTTCCCATGCGTCTAGTTCCACCTTCCATTCCGCGTTCCAAGTTTGTTAATTCCCATAGTGCGGCCATAATCACGTCAGAAAACATTTCACATGAGTCACCAGTACAAATGACAGCTCCCCAGTACACTGCCCTTTTATACTTTCTGTACGCGTTACTACCGCCGCCGGTACATGTGCATACCACCATCGCATTACTTTGGTCACCTCAGTGCATACTAGCCACAATCCCAAATTAATTTCGTGTGAATGCTGTCGAAGGCTAGTTCTTTCCCTGATTTCATTTCCTTTGCGGCAATACATTCTTTTTTATTGTTGAATGGTAGAGAATGCTCTTAACACTGTGTATCTCGTAATATTGAATTCCCTAACGATTTTCGAAATGGAATTTCCCATGCGTCTAGCTCCACCTTCCATTCCGCGTTCCAAGTTTGTTAATTCCCATAGTGCGGCCATAATCACGTCTGAAAACATTTCACATGAGTCACCAGTACAAATGACAGCTCCCCAGTACACTGCCCTTTTATACTTTCTGTACGCGGTACTACCGCCGCCGGTACATGTGCATACCACCATCGCATGACTTTGGTCACCTCAGTGCATACTAGCCACAATCCCAAATTAATTTCGTGTGAATGCTGTCGAAGGCTAGGTCTTTCCCTGGTTTCATTTCCTTTGCGGCAATACATTCTTTTTTATTGTTGAATGGTAGAGAACTGTCTTAACACTGTGTATCTCGTAATATTGAATTCCCTAACGATTTTCGAAATGGAATTTCCCATGCGTCTAGCTCCACCTTCCATTCCGCGTTCCAAGTTTGTTAATTCCCATAGTGCGGCCATAATCACGTCAGAAAACATTTCACATGAGTCACCAGTACAAATGACAGCTCCCCAGTACACTGCCCTTTTATACTTTCTGTACGCGGTACTACCGCTGCCGGTACATGTGCATACCACCATCGCATGACTTTGGTCACCTCAGTGCATACTAGCCACAATCCCAAATTAATTTCGTGTGAATGCTGTCGAAGGCTAGGTCTTTCCCTGGTTTCATTTCCTTTGCGGCAATACATTCGTTTTTATTGTTGAATGGTAGAGAATGCTCTTAACACTGTGTATCTCGTAATATTGAATTCCCTAACGATTTTCGAAATGGAATTTCCCATGCGTCTAGCTCCACCTTCCATTCCACGTTCCAAGTTTGTTAATTCCCATAGTGCGGCCATAATCACGTCAGAAAACATTTCACATGAGTCACCAGTACAAATGACAGCTCCCCAGTACACTGCCCATTTATACTTTCTGTACGCGGTACTACCGCCGCCGGTACATGTGCATTCCACCATCGCATTACTTTGGTCACCTCAGTGCATACTAGCCACAATCCCAAATTAATTTTGTGTGAATGCTGTCGAAGGCTAGGTCTTTCCCTGGTTTCATTTCCTTTGCGGCAATACATTCTTTTTTATTGTTGAATGGTAGAGAATGCTCTTAACACTGTGTATCTCGTAATATTGAATTCCCTAACGATTTTCGAAATGGAATTTCCCATGCGTCTAGCTCCACCTTCCATTCCGCGTTCCAAGTTTGTTAATTCCCATAGTGCGGCCATAATCACGTCAGAAAACATTTCACATGAGTTACCAGTACAAATGACAGCTCCCCAGTACACTGCCCTTTTATACTTTCTGTACGCGGTACTACCGCCGCCGGTACATGTGCATACCACCATCGCATTACTTTGGTCACCTCAGTGCATACTAGCCACAATCCCAAATTAATTTCGTGTGAATGCTGTCGAAGGCTAGGTCTTTCCCTGGTTTCATTTCCTTTGCGGCAATACATTCTTTTTTATTGTTGAATGGTAGAGAATGCTCTTAACACTGTGAATATCGTAATATTGAATTCCCTAACGATTTTCGAAATGGAATTTCCCATGCGTCTATCTGCACCTTCCATTCCGCGTTCCAAGTTTGTTAATTCCCATAGTGCGGCCATAATCACGTCAGAAAACATTTCACATGAGTCACCAGTACAAATGACAGCTCCCCAGTACACTGCCCTTTTATACTTTCTGTACGCGGTACTACCGCCGCCGGTACATGTGCATACCACCATCGCATTACTTTGGTCACCTCAGTGCATACTAGCCACAATCCCAAATTAATTTCGTGTGAATGCTGTCGAAGGCTAGGTCTTTCCCTGATTTCATTTCCTTTGCGGCAATACATTCTTTTTTATTGTTGAATGGTAGAGAATGCTCTTAACACTGTGTATCTCGTAATATTGAATTCCCTAACGATTTTCGAAATGGAATTTCCCATGCGTCTAGCTCCACCTTCCATTCCGCGTTCCAAGTTTGTTAATTCCCATAGTGCGGCCATAATCACGTCAGAAAACATTTCACATGAGTCACCAGTACAAATGACAGCTCCCCAGTACACTGCCCTTTTATACTTTCTGTACGCGGTACTACCGCCGCCGGTACATGTGCATACCACCATCGCATTACTTTGGTCACCTCAGTGCATACTAGCCACAATCCCAAATTAATTTCGTGTGAATGCTGTCGAAGGCTAGGTCTTTCCCTGGTTTCATTTCCTTTGCGGCAATACATTCTTTTTCATTGTTGAATGGTAGAGAATGCTCTTAACACTGTGTATCTCGTAATATTGAATTCCCTAACGATTTTCGAAATGGAATTTCCCATGCGTCTAGCTCCACCTTCCATTCCGCGTTCCAAGTTTGTTAATTCCCATAGTGCGGCCATAATCACGTCAGAAAACATTTCACATGAGTCACCAGTACAAATGACAGCTCCCCAGTACACTGCCCTTTTATACTTTCTGTACGCGGTACTACCGCCGCCGGTACATGTGCATACCACCATCGCATGACATTGGTCACCTCAGTGCATACTAGCCACAATCCCAAATTAATTTCGTGTGAATGCTGTCGAAGGCTAGGTCTTTCCCTGGTTTCATTTCCTTTGCGGCAATACATTCTTTTTCATTGTTGAATGGTAGAGAATGCTCTTAACACTGTGTATCTCGTAATATTGAATTCCCTAACGATTTTCGAAATGGAATTTCCCATGCGTCTAGCTCCACCTTCCATTCCGCGTTCCAAGTTTGTTAATTCCCATAGTGCGGCCATAATCACGTCAGAAAACATTTCACATGAGTCACCAGTACAAATGACAGCTCCCCAGTACACTGCCCTTTTATACTTTCTGTACGCGGTACTACCGCCGCCGGTACATGTGCATACCACCATCGCATTACTTTGGTCACCTCAGTGCATACTAGCCACAATCCCAAATTAATTTCGTGTGAATGCTGTCGAAGGCTAGGCCTTTCTCTGGTTTCATTTCCTTTGCGGCAATACATTCTTTTTTATTGTTGAATGGTAGAGAATGGTGTTAACACTGTGTATCTCGTAATATTGAATTCCCTAACGATTTTCGAAATGGAATTTCCCATGCGTCTAGCTGCACCTTCCATTCCGCGTTCCAAGTTTGTTAATTCCCATAGTGCGGCCATAATCACGTCAGAAAACATTTCACATGAGTCACCAGTACAAATGACAGCTCCCCAGTACACTGCCCTTTTATACTTTCTGTACGCGGTACTACCGCCGCCGGTACATGTGCATACCACCATCGCATTACTTTGGTCACCTCAGTGCATACTAGCCACAATCCCAAATTAATTTCGTGTGAATGCTGTCGAAGGCTAGGTCTTTCCCTGATTTCATTTCCTTTGCGGCAATACATTCTTTTTTATTGTTGAATGGTAGAGAATGCTCTTAACACTGTGTATCTCGTAATATTGAATTCCCTAACGATTTTCGAAATGGAATTTCCCATGCGTCTAGCTCCACCTTCCATTCCGCGTTCCAAGTTTGTTAATTCCCATAGTGCGGCCATAATCACGTCAGAAAACATTTCACATGAGTCACCAGTACAAATGACAGCTCCCCAGTACACTGCCCTTTTATACTTTCTGTACGCGGTACTACCGCCGCCGGTACATGTGCATACCACCATCGCATTACTTTGGTCACCTCAGTGCATACTAGCCACAATCCCAAATTAATTTCGTGTGAATGCTGTCGAAGGCTAGGTCTTTCCCTGCTTTCATTCCCTTTGCGGCAATACATTCTTTTTCATGGTTGAATGGTAGAGAATGCTCTTAACACTGTGTATCTCGTAATATTGAATTCCCTAACGATTTTCGAAATGGAATTTCCCATGCGTCTAGCTCCACCTTCCATTCCGCGTTCCAAGTTTGTTAATTCCCATAGTGCGGCCATAATCACGTCAGAAAACATTTCACATGAGTCACCAGTACAAATGACAGCTCCCCAGTACACTGCCCTTTTATACTTTCTGTACGCGGTACTACCGCCGCCGGTACATGTGCATACCACCATCGCATGACTTTGGTCACCTCAATGCATACTAGCCACAATCCCAAATTAATTTCGTGTGAATGCTGTCGAAGGCTAGGTCCTTCCCTGGTTTCATTTCCTTTGCGGCAATACATTCTTTTTTATTGTTGAATGGTAGAGAACTGTCTTAACACTGTGTATCTCGTAATATTGAATTCCCTAACGATTTTCGAAATGGAATTTCCCATGCGTCTAGCTCCACCTTCCATTCCGCGTTCCAAGTTTGTTAATTCCCATAGTGCGGCCATAATCACGTCAGAAAACATTTCACATGAGTCACCAGTACAAATGACAGCTCCCCAGTACACTGCCCTTTTATACTTTCTGTACGCGGTACTACCGCCGCCGGTACATGTGCATACCACCATCGCATGACTTTGGTCACCTCAGTGCATACTAGCCACAATCCCAAATTAATTTCGTGTGAATGCTGTCGAAGGCTAGGTCTTTCCCTGGTTTCATTTCCTTTGCGGCAATACATTCGTTTTTATTGTTGAATGGTAGAGAATGCTCTTAACACTGTGTATCTCGTAATATTGAATTCCCTAACGATTTTCGAAATGGAATTTCCCATGCGTCTAGCTCCACCTTCCATTCCACGTTCCAAGTTTGTTAATTCCCATAGTGCGGCCATAATCACGTCAGAAAACATTTCACATGAGTCACCAGTACAAATGACAGCTCCCCAGTACACTGCCCATTTATACTTTCTGTACGCGGTACTACCGCCGCCGGTACATGTGCATACCACCATCGCATTACTTTGGTCACCTCAGTGCATACTAGCCACAATCCCAAATTAATTTCGTGTGAATGCTGTCGAAGGCTAGGTCTTTCCCTGGTTTCATTTCCTTTGCGGCAATACATTCTTTTTTATTGTTGAATGGTAGAGAATGCTCTTAACACTGTGTATCTCGTAATATTGAATTCCCTAACGATTTCCGAAATGGAATTTCCCATGCGTCTAGCTCCACCTTCCATTCCGCGTTCCAAGTTTGTTAATTCCCATAGTGCGGCCATAATCACGTCAGAAAACATTTCACGTGAGTCACCAGTACAAATGACAGCTCCCCAGTACACTGCCCTTTTATACTTTCTGTACGCGGTACTACCGCCGCCGGTACATGTGCATACCACCATCGCATTACTTTGGTCACCTCAGTGCATACTAGCCACAATCCCAAATTAATTTCGTGTGAATGCTGTCGAAGGCTAGGCCTTTCTCTGGTTTCATTTCCTTTGCGGCAATACATTCTTTTTTATTGTTGAATGGTAGAGAATGGTGTTAACACTGTGTATCTCGTAATATTGAATTCCCTAACGATTTTCGAAATGGAATTTCCCATGCGTCTAGCTGCACCTTCCATTCCGCGTTCCAAGTTTGTTAATTCCCATAGTGCGGCCATAATCACGTCAGAAAACATTTCACATGAGTCACCAGTACAAATGACAGCTCCCCAGTACACTGCCCTTTTATACTTTCTGTACGCGGTACTACCGCCGCCGGTACATGTGCATACCACCATCGCATTACTTTGGTCACCTCAGTGCATACTAGCCACAATCCCAAATTAATTTCGTGTGAATGCTGTCGAAGGCTAGGTCTTTCCCTGATTTCATTTCCTTTGCGGCAATACATTCTTTTTTATTGTTGAATGGTAGAGAATGCTCTTAACACTGTGTATCTCGTAATATTGAATTCCCTAACGATTTTCGAAATGGAATTTCCCATGCGTCTAGCTCCACCTTCCATTCCGCGTTCCAAGTTTGTTAATTCCCATAGTGCGGCCATAATCACGTCAGAAAACATTTCACATGAGTCACCAGTACAAATGACAGCTCCCCAGTACACTGCCCTTTTATACTTTCTGTACGCGGTACTACCGCCGCCGGTACATGTGCATACCACCATCGCATTACTTTGGTCACCTCAGTGCATACTAGCCACAATCCCAAATTAATTTCGTGTGAATGCTGTCGAAGGCTAGGTCTTTCCCTGCTTTCATTTCCTTTGCGGCAATACATTCTTTTTCATGGTTGAATGGTAGAGAATGCTCTTAACACTGTGTATCTCGTAATATTGAATTCCCTAACGATTTTCGAAATGGAATTTCCCATGCGTCTAGCTCCACCTTCCATTCCGCGTTCCAAGTTTGTTAATTCCCATAGTGCGGCCATAATCACGTCAGAAAACATTTCACATGAGTCACCAGTACAAATGACAGCTCCCCAGTACACTGCCCTTTTATACTTTCTGTACGCGGTACTACCGCCGCCGGTACATGTGCATACCACCATCGCATGACTTTGGTCACCTCAATGCATACTAGCCACAATCCCAAATTAATTTCGTGTGAATGCTGTCGAAGGCTAGGTCTTTCCCTGGTTTCATTTCCTTTGCGGCAATACATTCTTTTTTATTGTTGAATGGTAGAGAACTGTCTTAACACTGTGTATCTCGTAATATTGAATTCCCTAACGATTTTCGAAATGGAATTTCCCATGCGTCTAGCTCCACCTTCCATTCCGCGTTCCAAGTTTGTTAATTCCCATAGTGCGGCCATAATCACGTCAGAAAACATTTCACATGAGTCACCAGTACAAATGACAGCTCCCCAGTACACTGCCCTTTTATACTTTCTGTACGCGGTACTACCGCCGCCGGTACATGTGCATACCACCATCGCATTACTTTGGTCACCTCAGTGCATACTAGCCACAATCCCAAATTAATTTCGTGTGAAAGCTGTCGAAGGCTAGGTCTTTCCCTGGTTTCATTTCCTTTGCGGCAATACATTCTTTTTTATTGTTGAATGGTAGAGAATGCTCTTAACACTGTGAATATCGTAATATTGAATTCCCTAACGATTTTCGAAATGGAATTTCCCATGCGTCTAGCTCCACCTTCCATTCCGCGTTCCAAGTTTGTTAATTCCCATAGTGCGGCCATAATCACGTCAGAAAACATTTCACATGAGTCACCAGTACAAATGACAGCTCCCCAGTACACTGCCCTTTTATACTTTCTGTACGCGGTACTACCGCCGCCGGTACATGTGCATACCACCATCACATTACTTTGGTCACCTCAGTGCATACTAGCCACAATCCCAAATTAATTTCGTGTGAATGCTGTCGAAGGCTAGGTCTTTCCCTGATTTCATTTCCTTTGCGGCAATACATTCTTTTTTATTGTTGAATGGTAGAGAATGCTCTTAACACTGTGTATCTCGTAATATTGAATTCCCTAACGATTTTCGAAATGGAATTTCCCATGCGTCTAGCTCCACCTTCCATTCCGCGTTCCAAGTTTGTTAATTCCCATAGTGCGGCCATAATCACGTCAGAAAACATTTCACATGAGTCACCAGTACAAATGACAGCTCCCCAGTACACTGCCCTTTTATACTTTCTGTACGCGGTACTACCGCCGCCGGTACATGTGCATACCACCATCGCATGACTTTGGTCACCTCAGTGCATACTAGCCACAATCCCAAATTAATTTCGTGTGAATGCTGTCGAAGGCTAGGTCTTTCCCTGGTTTCATTTCCTTTGCGGCAATACATTCTTTTTTATTGTTGAATGGTAGAGAATGCTCTTAACACTGTGTATCTCGTAATATTGAATTCCCTAACGATTTTCGAAATGGAATTTCCCATGCGTCTAGCTCCACCTTCCATTCCGCGTTCCAAGTTTGTTAATTCCCATAGTGCGGCCATAATCACGTCAGAAAACATTTCACATGAGTCACCAGTACAAATGACAGCTCCCCAGTACACTGCCTTTTATACTTTCTGTACGCGGTACTACCGCCGCCGGTACATGTGCATACCACCATCGCATTACTTTGGTCACCTCAGTGCATACTAGCCACAATCCCAAATTAATTTCGTGTGAATGCTGTCGAAGGCTAGGTCTTTCCCTGGTTTCATTTCCTTTGCGGCAATACATTCTTCTTCATTGTTGAATGGTAGAGAATGCTCTTAACACTGTGTATCTCGTAATATTGAATTCCCTATCGATTTTCGAAATGGAATTTCCCATGCGTCTAGCTCCACCTTCCATTCCGCGTTCCAAGTTTGTTAATTCCCATAGTGCGGCCATAATCACGTCAGAAAACATTTCACATGAGTCACCAGTACAAATGACAGCTCCCCAGTACACTGCCCTTTTATACTTTCTGTACGCGGTACTACCGCCGCCGGTACATGTGCATACCACCATCGCATTACTTTGGTCACCTCAGTGCATACTAGCCACAATCCCAAATTAATTTCGTGTGAATGCTGTCGAAGGCTAGGCCTTTCTCTGGTTTCATTTCCTTTGCGGCAATACATTCTTTTTTATTGTTGAATGGTAGAGAATGGTGTTAACACCGTGTATCTCGTAATATTGAATTCCCTAACGATTTTCGAAATGGAATTTCCCATGCGTCTAGCTCCACCTTCCATTCCGCGTTCCAAGTTTGTTAATTCCCATAGTGCGGCCATAATCACGTCAGAAAACATTTCACATGAGTCACCAGTACAAATGACAGCTCCCCAGTACACTGCCCTTTTATACTTTCTGTACGCGGTACTACCGCCGCCGGTACATGTGCATACCACCATCGCATTACTTTGGTCACCTCAGTGCATACTAGCCACAATCCCAAATTAATTTCGTGTGAATGCTGTCGAAGGCTAGGCCTTTCCCTGGTTTCATTTCCTTTGCGGCAATACATTCTTTTTTTATTGTTGAATGGTAGAGAATGCTCTTAACACTGTGTATCTCGTAATATTGAATTCCCTAACGATTTTCGAAATGGAATTTCCCATGCGTCTAGCTCCACCTTCCATTCCGCGTTCCAAGTTTGTTAATTCCCATAGTGCGGCCATAATCACGTCAGAAAACATTTCACATGAGTCACCAGTACAAATGACAGCTCCCCAGTACACTGCCCTTTTATACTTTCTGTACGCGGTACTACCGCCGCCGGTACATGTGCATACCACCATCGCATTACTTTGGTCACCTCAGTGCATACTGGCCACAATCCCAAATTAATTTCGTGTGAATGCTGTCGAAGGCTAGGCCTTTCCCTGGTTTCATTTCCTTTGCGGCAATACATTCTTTTTTATTGTTGAATGGTAGAGAATGCTCTTAACACTGTGTATCTCGTAATATTGAATTCCCTAACGATTTTCGAAATGGAATTTCCCATGCGTCTAGCTCCACCTTCCATTCCGTGTTCCAAGTTTGTTAATTCCCATAGTGCGGCCATAATAACGTCAGAAAACATTTCACATGAGTCACCAGTACAAATGACAGCTCCCCAGTACACTGCCCTTTTATACTTTCTGTACGCGGTACTACCGCCGCCGGTACATGTGCATACCACCATCGCATTACTTTGGTCACCTCAGTGCATACTAGCCACAATCCCAAATTAATTTCGTGTGAATGCTGTCGAAAGCTAGGTCTTTCCCTGGTTTCATTTCCTTTGCGGCAATACATTCTTTTTTATTGCTGAATGGTAGAGAATGCTCTTAACACTGTGTATCTCGTAATATTGAATTCCCTAACGATTTTCGAAATGGAATTTCCCATGCGTCTAGCTCCACCTTCCATTCCGCGTTCCAAGTTTGTTAATTCCCATAGTGCGGCCATAATCACGTCAGAAAACATTTCACATGAGTCACCAGTACAAATGACAGCTCCCCAGTACACTGCCCTTTTATACTTTCTGTACGCGGTACTACCGCCGCCGGTACATGTGCATACCACCATCGCATTACTTTGGTCACCTCAGTGCATACTAGCCACAATCCCAAATTAATTTCGTGTGTATGCTGTCGAAGGCTAGGCCTTTCCCTGGTTTCATTTCCTTTGCGGCAATACATTATTTTTTATTGTTGAATGGTAGAGAATGCTCTTAACACTGTGTATGTCGTAATATTGAATTCCCTAACGATTTTCGAAATGGAATTTCCCATGCGTCTAGCTCCACCTTCCATTCCGTGTTCCAAGTTTGTTAATTCCCATAGTGCGGCCATAATCACGTCAGAAAACATTTCACATGAGTCACCAGTACAAATGACAGCTCCCCAGTACACTGCCCTTTTATACATTCTGTACGCGGTACTACCGCCGCCGGTACATGTGCATACCACCATCGCATTACTTTGGTCACCTCAGTGCATACTAGCCACAATCCCAAATTAATTTCGTGTGAATGCTGTCGAAGGCTAGGTCTTTCCCTGGTTTCATTTCCTTTGCGGCAATACATTCTTTTTTATTGTTGAATGGTAGAGAATGCTCTTAACACTGTGTATCTCGTAATATTGAATTCCCTAACGATTTTCGAAATGGAATTTCCCATGCGTCTAGCTCCACCTTCCATTCCGCGTTCCAAGTTTGTTAATTCCCATAGTGCGGCCATAATCACGTCAGAAAACATTTCACATGAGTCACCAGTACAAATGACAGCTCCCCAGTACACTGCCCTTTTATACTTTCTGTACGCGGTACTACCGCCACCGGTACATGTGCATACCACCATCGCATTACTTTGGTCACCTCAGTGCATACTAGCCACAATCCCAAATTAATTTCGTGTGAATGCTGTCGAAGGCTAGGTCTTTCCCTGGTTTCATTTCCTTTGCGGCAATACATTCTTTTTTATTGTTGAATGGTAGAGAATGCTCTTAACACTGTGTATCTCGTAATATTGAATTCCCTAACGATTTTCGAAATGGAATTTCCCATGCGTCTAGCTCCACCTTCCATTCCGCATTCCAAGTTTGTTAATTCCCATAGTGCGGCCATAATCACGTCAGAAAACATTTCACATGAGTCACCAGTACAAATGACAGCTCCCCAGTACACTGCCCTTTTATACTTTCTGTACGCGGTACTACCGCCACCGGTACATGTGCATACCACCATCGCATTACTTTGGTCACCTCAGTGCATACTAGCCACAATCCCAAATTAATTTCGCGTGAATGCTGTCGAAGGCTAGGTCTTTCCCTGGTTTCATTTCCTTTGCGGCAATACATTCTTTTTTATTGTTGAATGGTAGAGAATGCTCTTAACACTGTGTATCTCGTAATATTGAATTCCCTAACGATTTTCGAAATGGAATTTCCCATGCGTCTAGCTCCACCTTCCATTCCGTGTTCACAGTTTGTTAATTCCCATAGTGCGGCCATAATCACGTCAGAAAACATTTCACATGAGTCACCAGTACAAATGACAGCTCCCCAGTACACTGCCCTTTTATACATTCTGTACGCGGTACTACCGCCGCCGGTACATGTGCATACCACCATCGCATTACTTTGGTCACCTCAGTGCATACTAGCCACAATCCCAAATTAATTTCGTGTGAATGCTGTCGAAGGCTAGGACTTTCCCTGGTTTCATTTCCTTTGCGGCAATACATTCTTTTTTATTGTTGAATGGTAGAGAATGCTCTTAACACTGTGTATCTCGTAATATTGAATTCCCTAACGATTTTCGAAATGGAATTTCCCATGCGTCTAGCTCCACCTTCCATTCCGTGTTCCAAGTTTGTTAATTCCCATAGTGCGGCCATAATCACGTCAGAAAATATTTCACATGAGTCACCAGTACAAATGACAGCTCCCCAGTACACTGCCCTTTTATACTTTCTGTACGCGGTACTACCGCCGCCGGTACATGTGCATACCACCATCGCATGACTTTGGTCACCTCAGTGCATACTAGCCACAATCCCAAATTAATTTCGTGTGTATGCTGTCGAAGGCTAGGCCTTTCCCTGGTTTCATTTCCTTTGCGGCAATACATTATTTTTTATTGTTGAATGGTAGAGAATGCTCTTAACACTGTGTATGTCGTAATATTGAATTCCCTAACGATTTTCGAAATGGAATTTCCCATGCGTCTAGCTCCACCTTCCATTCCGTGTTCCAAGTTTGTTAATTCCCATAGTGCGGCCATAATCACGTCAGAAAACATTTCACATGAGTCACCAGTACAAATGACAGCTCCCCAGTACACTGCCCTTTTATACTTTCTGTACGCGGTACTACCGCCGCCGGTACATGTGCATACCACCATCGCATTACTTTGGTCACCTCAGTGCATACTAGCCACAATCCCAAATTAATTTCGTGTGAATGCTGTGTAAGGCTAGCCCTTTCCCTGGTTTCATTTCCTTTGCGGCAATACATTCTTTTTTATTGTTGAATGGTAGAGAATGCTCTTAACACTGTGTATCTCGTAATATTGAATTCCCTAACGATTTTCGAAATGGAATTTCCCATGCGTCTAGCTGCACCTTCCATTCCGCGTTCCAAGTTTGTTAATTCCCATAGTGCGGCCATAATCACGTCAGAAAACATTTCACATGAGTCACCAGTACAAATGACAGCTCCCCAGTACACTGCCCTTTTATACTTTCTGTACGCGGTACTACCGCCGCCGGTACATGTGCATACCACCATCGCATTACTTTGGTCACCTCAGTGCATACTAGCCACAATCCCAAATTAATTTCGTGTGAATGCTGTCGAAGGCTAGGTCTTTCCCTGGTTTCATTTCCTTTGCGGCAATACATTCTTTTTTATTGTTGAATGGTAGAGAATGCTCTTAACACTGTGTATCTCGTAATATTGAATTCCCTAACGATTTTCGAAATGGAATTTCCCATGCGTCTAGCTCCACCTTCCATTCCGCATTCCAAGTTTGTTAATTCCCATAGTGCGGCCATAATCACGTCAGAAAACATTTCACATGAGTCACCAGTACAAATGACAGCTCCCCAGTACACTGCCCTTTTATACTTTCTGTACGCGGTACTACCGCCACCGGTACATGTGCATACCACCATCGCATTACTTTGGTCACCTCAGTGCATACTAGCCACAATCCCAAATTAATTTCGCGTGAATGCTGTCGAAGGCTAGGTCTTTCCCTGGTTTCATTTCCTTTGCGGCAATACATTCTTTTTTATTGTTGAATGGTAGAGAATGCTCTTAACACTGTGTATCTCGTAATATTGAATTCCCTAACGATTTTCGAAATGGAATTTCCCATGCGTCTAGCTCCACCTTCCATTCCGTGTTCACAGTTTGTTAATTCCCATAGTGCGGCCATAATCACGTCAGAAAACATTTCACATGAGTCACCAGTACAAATGACAGCTCCCCAGTACACTGCCCTTTTATACATTCTGTACGCGGTACTACCGCCGCCGGTACATGTGCATACCACCATCGCATTACTTTGGTCACCTCAGTGCATACTAGCCACAATCCCAAATTAATTTCGTGTGAATGCTGTCGAAGGCTAGGACTTTCCCTGGTTTCATTTCCTTTGCGGCAATACATTCTTTTTTATTGTTGAATGGTAGAGAATGCTCTTAACACTGTGTATCTCGTAATATTGAATTCCGTAACGATTTTCGAAATGGAATTTCCCATGCGTCTAGCTCCACCTTCCATTCCGTGTTCCAAGTTTGTTAATTCCCATAGTGCGGCCATAATAACGTCAGAAAACATTTCACATGAGTCACCAGTACAAATGACAGCTCCCCAGTACACTGCCCTTTTATACTTTCAGTACGCGGTACTACCGCCGCCGGTACATGTGCATACCACCATCGCATTACTTTGGTCACCTCAGTGCATACTAGCCACAATCCCAAATTAATTTCGTGTGAATGCTGTCGAAGGCTAGGCCTTTCTCTGGTTTCATTTCCTTTGCGGCAATACATTCTTTTTTATTGTTGAATGGTAGAGAATGGTGTTAACACTGTGTATCTCGTAATATTGAATTCCCTAACGATTTTCGAAATGGAATTTCCCATGCGTCTAGCTGCACCTTCCATTCCGCGTTCCAAGTTTGTTAATTCCCATAGTGCGGCCATAATCACGTCAGAAAACATTTCACATGAGTCACCAGTACAAATGACAGCTCCCCAGTACACTGCCCTTTTATACTTTCTGTACGCGGTACTACCGCCGCCGGTACATGTGCATACCACCATCGCATTACTTTGGTCACCTCAGTGCATACTAGCCACAATCCCAAATTAATTTCGTGTGAATGCTGTCGAAGGCTAGGTCTTTCCCTGATTTCATTTCCTTTGCGGCAATACATTCTTTTTTATTGTTGAATGGTAGAGAATGCTCTTAACACTGTGTATCTCGTAATATTGAATTCCCTAACGATTTTCGAAATGGAATTTCCCATGCGTCTAGCTCCACCTTCCATTCCGCGTTCCAAGTTTGTTAATTCCCATAGTGCGGCCACAATCACGTCAGAAAACATTTCACATGAGTCACCAGTACAAATGACAGCTCCCCAGTACACTGCCCTTTTATACTTTCTGTACGCGGTACTACCGCCGCCGGTACATGTGCATACCACCATCGCATTACTTTGGTCACCTCAGTGCATACTAGCCACAATCCCAAATTAATTTCGTGTGAATGCTGTCGAAGGCTAGGTCTTTCCCTGCTTTCATTTCCTTTGCGGCAATACATTCTTTTTCATGGTTGAATGGTAGAGAATGCTCTTAACACTGTGTATCTCGTAATATTGAATTCCCTAACGATTTTCGAAATGGAATTTCCCATGCGTCTAGCTCCACCTTCCATTCCGCGTTCCAAGTTTGTTAATTCCCATAGTGCGGCCATAATCACGTCAGAAAACATTTCACATGAGTCACCAGTACAAATGACAGCTCCCCAGTACACTGCCCTTTTATACTTTCTGTACGCGGTACTACCGCCGCCGGTACATGTGCATACCACCATCGCATGACTTTGGTCACCTCAATGCATACTAGCCACAATCCCAAATTAATTTCGTGTGAATGCTGTCGAAGGCTAGGTCTTTCCCTGGTTTCATTTCCTTTGCGGCAATACATTCTTTTTTATTGTTGAATGGTAGAGAACTGTCTTAACACTGTGTATCTCGTAATATTGAATTCCCTAACGATTTTCGAAATGGAATTTCCCATGCGTCTAGCTCCACCTTCCATTCCGCGTTCCAAGTTTGTTAATTCCCATAGTGCGGCCATAATCACGTCAGAAAACATTTCACATGAGTCACCAGTACAAATGACAGCTCCCCAGTACACTGCCCTTTTATACTTTCTGTACGCGGTACTACCGCCGCCGGTACATGTGCATACCACCATCGCATGACTTTGGTCACCTCAGTGCATACTAGCCACAATCCCAAATTAATTTCGTGTGAATGCTGTCGAAGGCTAGGTCTTTCCCTGGTTTCATTTCCTTTGCGGCAATACATTCTTTTTTATTGTTGAATGGTAGAGAATGCTCTTAACACTGTGTATCTCGTAATATTGAATTCCCTAACGATTTTCGAAATGGAATTTCCCATGCGTCTAGCTCCACCTTCCATTCCGCGTTCCAAGTTTGTTAATTCCCATAGTGCGGCCATAATCACGTCAGAAAACATTTCACATGAGTCACCAGTACAAATGACAGCTCCCCAGTACACTGCCCTTTTATACTTTCTGTACGCGGTACTACCGCCGCCGGTACATGTGCATACCACCATCGCATTACTTTGGTCACCTCAGTGCATACTAGCCACAATCCCAAATTAATTTCGTGTGAATGCTGTCGAAGGCTAGGTCTTTCCCTGGTTTCATTTCCTTTGCGGCAATACATTCTTTTTTATTGTTGAATGGTAGAGAATGCTCTTAACACTGTGAATATCGTAATATTGAATTCCCTAACGATTTTCGAAATGGAATTTCCCATGCGTCTAGCTCCACCTTCCATTCCGCGTTCCAAGTTTGTTAATTCCCATAGTGCGGCCATAATCACGTCAGAAAACATTTCACATGAGTCACCAGTACAAATGACAGCTCCCCAGTACACTGCCCTTTTATACTTTCTGTACGCGGTACTACCGCCGCCGGTACATGTGCATACCACCATCGCATTACTTTGGTCACCTCAGTGCATACTAGCCACAATCCCAAATTAATTTCGTGTGAATGCTGTCGAAGGCTAGGTCTTTCCCTGATTTCATTTCCTTTGCGGCAATACATTCTTTTTTATTGTTGAATGGTAGAGAATGCTCTTAACACTGTGTATCTCGTAATATTGAATTCCCTAACGATTTTCGAAATGGAATTTCCCATGCGTCTAGCTCCACCTTCCATTCCGCGTTCCAAGTTTGTTAATTCCCATAGTGCGGCCATAATCACGTCAGAAAACATTTCACATGAGTCACCAGTACAAATGACAGCTCCCCAGTACACTGCCCTTTTATACTTTCTGTACGCGGTACTACCGCCGCCGGTACATGTGCATACCACCATCGCATGACTTTGGTCACCTCAGTGCATACTAGCCACAATCCCAAATTAATTTCGTGTGAATGCTGTCGAAGGCTAGGTCTTTCCCTGGTTTCATTTCCTTTGCGGCAATACATTCTTTTTTATTGTTGAATGGTAGAGAATGCTCTTAACACTGTGTATCTCGTAATATTGAATTCCCTAACGATTTTCGAAATGGAATTTCCCATGCGTCTAGCTCCACCTTCCATTCCGCGTTCCAAGTTTGTTAATTCCCATAGTGCGGCCATAATCACGTCAGAAAACATTTCACATGAGTCACCAGTACAAATGACAGCTCCCCAGTACACTGCCCTTTTATACTTTCTGTACGCGGTACTACCGCCGCCGGTACATGTGCATACCACCATCGCATTACTTTGGTCACCTCAGTGCATACTAGCCACAATCCCAAATTAATTTCGTGTGAATGCTGTCGAAGGCTAGGTCTTTCCCTGGTTTCATTTCCTTTGCGGCAATACATTCTTTTTCATTGTTGAATGGTAGAGAATGCTCTTAACACTGTGTATCTCGTAATATTGAATTCCCTATCGATTTTCGAAATGGAATTTCCCATGCGTCTAGCTCCACCTTCCATTCCGCGTTCCAAGTTTGTTAATTCCCATAGTGCGGCCATAATCACGTCAGAAAACATTTCACATGAGTCACCAGTACAAATGACAGCTCCCCAGTACACTGCCCTTTTATACTTTCTGTACGCGGTACTACCGCCGCCGGTACATGTGCATACCACCATCGCATTACTTTGGTCACCTCAGTGCATACTAGCCACAATCCCAAATTAATTTCGTGTGAATGCTGTCGAAGGCTAGGTCTTTCCCTGCTTTCATTTCCTTTGCGGCAATACATCCTTTTTCATGGTTGAATGGTAGAGAATGCTCTTAACACTGTGTATCTCGTAATATTGAATTCCCTAACGATTTTCGAAATGGAATTTCCCATGCGTCTAGCTCCACCTTCCATTCCGCGTTCCAAGTTTGTTAATTCCCATAGTGCGGCCATAATCACGTCAGAAAACATTTCACATGAGTCACCAGTACAAATGACAGCTCCCCAGTACACTGCCCTTTTATACTTTCTGTACGCGGTACTACCGCCGCCGGTACATGTGCATACCACCATCGCATGACTTTGGTCACCTCAATGCATACTAGCCACAATCCCAAATTAATTTCGTGTGAATGCTGTCGAAGGCTAGGTCTTTCCCTGGTTTCATTTCCTTTGCGGCAATACATTCTTTTTTATTGTTGAATGGTAGAGAACTGTCTTAACACTGTGTATCTCGTAATATTGAATTCCCTAACGATTTTCGAAATGGAATTTCCCATGTGTCTAGCTCCACCTTCCATTCCGCGTTCCAAGTTTGTTAATTCCCATAGTGCGGCCATAATCACGTCAGAAAACATTTCACATGAGTCACCAGTACAAATGACAGCTCCCCAGTACACTGCCCTTTTATACTTTCTGTACGCGGTACTACCGCCGCCGGTACATGTGCATACCACCATCGCATGACTTTGGTCACCTCAGTGCATACTAGCCACAATCCCAAATTAATTTCGTGTGAATGCTGTCGAAGGCTAGGTCTTTCCCTGGTTTCATTTCCTTTGCGGCAATACATTCTTTTTTATTGTTGAATGGTAGAGAATGCTCTTAACACTGTGTATCTCGTAATATTGAATTCCCTAACGATTTTCGAAATGGAATTTCCCATGCGTCTAGCTCCACCTTCCATTCCGCGTTCCAAGTTTGTTAATTCCCATAGTGCGGCCATAATCACGTCAGAAAACATTTCACATGAGTCACCAGTACAAATGACAGCTCCCCAGTACACTGCCCTTTTATACTTTCTGTACGCGGTACTACCGCCGCCGGTACATGTGCATACCACCATCGCATTACTTTGGTCACCTCAGTGCATACTAGCCACAATCCCAAATTAATTTCGTGTGAATGCTGTCGAAGGCTAGGTCTTTCCCTGGTTTCATTTCCTTTGCGGCAATACATTCTTTTTTATTGTTGAATGGTAGAGAATGCTCTTAACACTGTGAATATCGTAATATTGAATTCCCTAACGATTTTCGAAATGGAATTTCCCATGCGTCTAGCTCCACCTTCCATTCCGCGTTCCAAGTTTGTTAATTCCCATAGTGCGGCCATAATCACGTCAGAAAACATTTCACATGAGTCACCAGTACAAATGACAGCTCCCCAGTACACTGCCCTTTTATACTTTCTGTACGCGGTACTACCGCCGCCGGTACATGTGCATACCACCATCGCATTACTTTGGTCACCTCAGTGCATACTAGCCACAATCCCAAATTAATTTCGTGTGAATGCTGTCGAAGGCTAGGTCTTTCCCTGATTTCATTTCCTTTGCGGCAATACATTCTTTTTTATTGTTGAATGGTAGAGAATGCTCTTAACACTGTGTATCTCGTAATATTGAATTCCCTAACGATTTTCGAAATGGAATTTCCCATGCGTCTAGCTCCACCTTCCATTCCGCGTTCCAAGTTTGTTAATTCCCATAGTGCGGCCATAATCACGTCAGAAAACATTTCACATGAGTCACCAGTACAAATGACAGCTCCCCAGTACACTGCCCTTTTATACTTTCTGTACGCGGTACTACCGCCGCCGGTACATGTGCATACCACCATCGCATGACTTTGGTCACCTCAGTGCATACTAGCCACAATCCCAAATTAATTTCGTGTGAATGCTGTCGAAGGCTAGGTCTTTCCCTGGTTTCATTTCCTTTGCGGCAATACATTCTTTTTTATTGTTGAATGGTAGAGAATGCTCTTAACACTGTGTATCTCGTAATATTGAATTCCCTAACGATTTTCGAAATGGAATTTCCCATGCGTCTAGCTCCACCTTCCATTCCGCGTTCCAAGTTTGTTAATTCCCATAGTGCGGCCATAATCACGTCAGAAAACATTTCACATGAGTCACCAGTACAAATGACAGCTCCCCAGTACACTGCCCTTTTATACTTTCTGTACGCGGTACTACCGCCGCCGGTACATGTGCATACCACCATCGCATTACTTTGGTCACCTCAGTGCATACTAGCCACAATCCCAAATTAATTTCGTGTGAATGCTGTCGAAGGCTAGGTCTTTCCCTGGTTTCATTTCCTTTGCGGCAATACATTCTTTTTCATTGTTGAATGGTAGAGAATGCTCTTAACACTGTGTATCTCGTAATATTGAATTCCCTATCGATTTTCGAAATGGAATTTCCCATGCGTCTAGCTCCACCTTCCATTCCGCGTTCCAAGTTTGTTAATTCCCATAGTGCGGCCATAATCACGTCAGAAAACATTTCACATGAGTCACCAGTACAAATGACAGCTCCCCAGTACACTGCCCTTTTATACTTTCTGTACGCGGTACTACCGCCGCCGGTACATGTGCATACCACCATCGCATTACTTTGGTCACCTCAGTGCATACTAGCCACAATCCCAAATTAATTTCGTGTGAATGCTGTCGAAGGCTAGGCCTTTCTCTGGTTTCATTTCCTTTGCGGCAATACATTCTTTTTTATTGTTGAATGGTAGAGAATGGTGTTAACACTGTGTATCTCGTAATATTGAATTCCCTAACGATTTTCGAAATGGAATTTCCCATGCGTCTAGCTGCACCTTCCATTCCGCGTTCCAAGTTTGTTAATTCCCATAGTGCGGCCATAATCACGTCAGAAAACATTTCACATGAGTCACCAGTACAAATGACAGCTCCCCAGTACACTGCCCTTTTATACTTTCTGTACGCGGTACTACCGCCGCCGGTACATGTGCATACCACCATCGCATTACTTTGGTCACCTCAGTGCATACTAGCCACAATCCCAAATTAATTTCGTGTGAATGCTGTCGAAGGCTAGGCCTTTCCCTGGTTTCATTTCCTTTGCGGCAATACATTCTTTTTTTATTGTTGAATGGTAGAGAATGCTCTTAACACTGTGTATCTCGTAATATTGAATTCCCTAACGATTTTCGAAATGGAATTTCCCATGCGTCTAGCTCCACCTTCCATTCCGCGTTCCAAGTTTGTTAATTCCCATAGTGCGGCCATAATCACGTCAGAAAACATTTCACATGAGTCACCAGTACAAATGACAGCTCCCCAGTACACTGCCCTTTTATACTTTCTGTACGCGGTACTACCGCCGCCGGTACATGTGCATACCACCATCGCATTACTTTGGTCACCTCAGTGCATACTGGCCACAATCCCAAATTAATTTCGTGTGAATGCTGTGTAAGGCTAGCCCTTTCCCTGGTTTCATTTCCTTTGCGGCAATACATTCTTTTTTATTGTTGAATGGTAGAGAATGCTCTTAACACTGTGTATCTCGTAATATTGAATTCCCTAACGATTTTCGAAATGGAATTTCCCATGCGTCTAGCTCCACCTTCCATTCCGTGTTCCAAGTTTGTTAATTCCCATAGTGCGGCCATAATAACGTCAGAAAACATTTCACATGAGTCACCAGTACAAATGACAGCTCCCCAGTACACTGCCCTTTTATACTTTCTGTACGCGGTACTACCGCCGCCGGTACATGTGCATACCACCATCGCATTACTTTGGTCACCTCAGTGCATACTAGCCACAATCCCAAATTAATTTCGTGTGAATGCTGTCGAAGGCTAGGTCTTTCCCTGGTTTCATTTCCTTTGCGGCAATACATTCTTTTTTATTGTTGAATGGTAGAGAATGCTCTTAACACTGTGTATCTCGTAATATTGAATTCCCTAACGATTTTCGAAATGGAATTTCCCATGCGTCTAGCTCCACCTTCCATTCCGCATTCCAAGTTTGTTAATTCCCATAGTGCGGCCATAATCACGTCAGAAAACATTTCACATGAGTCACCAGTACAAATGACAGCTCCCCAGTACACTGCCCTTTTATACTTTCTGTACGCGGTACTACCGCCACCGGTACATGTGCATACCACCATCGCATTACTTTGGTCACCTCAGTGCATACTAGCCACAATCCCAAATTAATTTCGCGTGAATGCTGTCGAAGGCTAGGTCTTTCCCTGGTTTCATTTCCTTTGCGGCAATACATTCTTTTTTATTGTTGAATGGTAGAGAATGCTCTTAACACTGTGTATCTCGTAATATTGAATTCCCTAACGATTTTCGAAATGGAATTTCCCATGCGTCTAGCTCCACCTTCCATTCCGTGTTCACAGTTTGTTAATTCCCATAGTGCGGCCATAATCACGTCAGAAAACATTTCACATGAGTCACCAGTACAAATGACAGCTCCCCAGTACACTGCCCTTTTATACATTCTGTACGCGGTACTACCGCCGCCGGTACATGTGCATACCACCATCGCATTACTTTGGTCACCTCAGTGCATACTAGCCACAATCCCAAATTAATTTCGTGTGAATGCTGTCGAAGGCTAGGACTTTCCCTGGTTTCATTTCCTTTGCGGCAATACATTCTTTTTTATTGTTGAATGGTAGAGAATGCTCTTAACACTGTGTATCTCGTAATATTGAATTCCCTAACGATTTTCGAAATGGAATTTCCCATGCGTCTAGCTCCACCTTCCATTCCGTGTTCCAAGTTTGTTAATTCCCATAGTGCGGCCATAATAACGTCAGAAAACATTTCACATGAGTCACCAGTACAAATGACAGCTCCCCAGTACACTGCCCTTTTATACTTTCAGTACGCGGTACTACCGCCGCCGGTACATGTGCATACCACCATCGCATTACTTTGGTCACCTCAGTGCATACTAGCCACAATCCCAAATTAATTTCGTGTGAATGCTGTCGAAGGCTAGGCCTTTCTCTGGTTTCATTTCCTTTGCGGCAATACATTCTTTTTTATTGTTGAATGGTAGAGAATGGTGTTAACACTGTGTATCTCGTAATATTGAATTCCCTAACGATTTTCGAAATGGAATTTCCCATGCGTCTAGCTGCACCTTCCATTCCGCGTTCCAAGTTTGTTAATTCCCATAGTGCGGCCATAATCACGTCAGAAAACATTTCACATGAGTCACCAGTACAAATGACAGCTCCCCAGTACACTGCCCTTTTATACTTTCTGTACGCGGTACTACCGCCGCCGGTACATGTGCATACCACCATCGCATTACTTTGGTCACCTCAGTGCATACTAGCCACAATCCCAAATTAATTTCGTGTGAATGCTGTCGAAGGCTAGGTCTTTCCCTGATTTCATTTCCTTTGCGGCAATACATTCTTTTTTATTGTTGAATGGTAGAGAATGCTCTTAACACTGTGTATCTCGTAATATTGAATTCCCTAACGATTTTCGAAATGGAATTTCCCATGCGTCTAGCTCCACCTTCCATTCCGCGTTCCAAGTTTGTTAATTCCCATAGTGCGGCCATAATCACGTCAGAAAACATTTCACATGAGTCATAGGTACAAATGACAGCTCCCCAGTACACTGCCCTTTTATACTTTCTGTACGCGGTACTACCGCCGCCGGTACATGTGCATACCACCATCGCATTACTTTGGTCACCTCAGTGCATACTAGCCACAATCCCAAATTAATTTCGTGTGAATGCTGTCGAAGGCTAGGTCTTTCCCTGCTTTCATTTCCTTTGCGGCAATACATTCTTTTTCATGGTTGAATGGTAGAGAATGCTCTTAACACTGTGTATCTCGTAATATTGAATTCCCTAACGATTTTCGAAATGGAATTTCCCATGCGTCTAGCTCCACCTTCCATTCCGCGTTCCAAGTTTGTTAATTCCCATAGTGCGGCCATAATCACGTCAGAAAACATTTCACATGAGTCACCAGTACAAATGACAGCTCCCCAGTACACTGCCCTTTTATACTTTCTGTACGCGGTACTACCGCCGCCGGTACATGTGCATACCACCATCGCATGACTTTGGTCACCTCAATGCATACTAGCCACAATCCCAAATTAATTTCGTGTGAATGCTGTCGAAGGCTAGGTCTTTCCCTGGTTTCATTTCCTTTGCGGCAATACATTCTTTTTTATTGTTGAATGGTAGAGAACTGTCTTAACACTGTGTATCTCGTAATATTGAATTCCCTAACGATTTTCGAAATGGAATTTCCCATGCGTCTAGCTCCACCTTCCATTCCGCGTTCCAAGTTTGTTAATTCCCATAGTGCGGCCATAATCACGTCAGAAAACATTTCACATGAGTCACCAGTACAAATGACAGCTCCCCAGTACACTGCCCTTTTATACTTTCTGTACGCGGTACTACCGCCGCCGGTACATGTGCATACCACCATCGCATGACTTTGGTCACCTCAGTGCATACTAGCCACAATCCCAAATTAATTTCGTGTGAATGCTGTCGAAGGCTAGGTCTTTCCCTGGTTTCATTTCCTTTGCGGCAATACATTCTTTTTTATTGTTGAATGGTAGAGAATGCTCTTAACACTGTGTATCTCGTAATATTGAATTCCCTAACGATTTTCGAAATGGAATTTCCCATGCGTCTAGCTCCACCTTCCATTCCGCGTTCCAAGTTTGTTAATTCCCATAGTGCGGCCATAATCACGTCAGAAAACATTTCACATGAGTCACCAGTACAAATGACAGCTCCCCAGTACACTGCCCTTTTATACTTTCTGTACGCGGTACTACCGCCGCCGGTACATGTGCATACCACCATCGCATTACTTTGGTCACCTCAGTGCATACTAGCCACAATCCCAAATTAATTTCGTGTGAATGCTGTCGAAGGCTAGGTCTTTCCCTGGTTTCATTTCCTTTGCGGCAATACATTCTTTTTTATTGTTGAATGGTAGAGAATGCTCTTAACACTGTGAATATCGTAATATTGAATTCCCTAACGATTTTCGAAATGGAATTTCCCATGCGTCTAGCTCCACCTTCCATTCCGCGTTCCAAGTTTGTTAATTCCCATAGTGCGGCCATAATCACGTCAGAAAACATTTCACATGAGTCACCAGTACAAATGACAGCTCCCCAGTACACTGCCCTTTTATACTTTCTGTACGCGGTACTACCGCCGCCGGTACATGTGCATACCACCATCGCATTACTTTGGTCACCTCAGTGCATACTAGCCACAATCCCAAATTAATTTCGTGTGAATGCTGTCGAAGGCTAGGTCTTTCCCTGATTTCATTTCCTTTGCGGCAATACATTCTTTTTTATTGTTGAATGGTAGAGAATGCTCTTAACACTGTGTATCTCGTAATATTGAATTCCCTAACGATTTTCGAAATGGAATTTCCCATGCGTCTAGCTCCACCTTCCATTCCGCGTTCCAAGTTTGTTAATTCCCATAGTGCGGCCATAATCACGTCAGAAAACATTTCACATGAGTCACCAGTACAAATGACAGCTCCCCAGTACACTGCCCTTTTATACTTTCTGTACGCGGTACTACCGCCGCCGGTACATGTGCATACCACCATCGCATGACTTTGGTCACCTCAGTGCATACTAGCCACAATCCCAAATTAATTTCGTGTGAATGCTGTCGAAGGCTAGGTCTTTCCCTGGTTTCATTTCCTTTGCGGCAATACATTCTTTTTTATTGTTGAATGGTAGAGAATGCTCTTAACACTGTGTATCTCGTAATATTGAATTCCCTAACGATTTTCGAAATGGAATTTCCCATGCGTCTAGCTCCACCTTCCATTCCGCGTTCCAAGTTTGTTAATTCCCATAGTGCGGCCATAATCACGTCAGAAAACATTTCACATGAGTCACCAGTACAAATGACAGCTCCCCAGTACACTGCCCTTTTATACTTTCTGTACGCGGTACTACCGCCGCCGGTACATGTGCATACCACCATCGCATTACTTTGGTCACCTCAGTGCATACTAGCCACAATCCCAAATTAATTTCGTGTGAATGCTGTCGAAGGCTAGGTCTTTCCCTGGTTTCATTTCCTTTGCGGCAATACATTCTTTTTCATTGTTGAATGGTAGAGAATGCTCTTAACACTGTGTATCTCGTAATATTGAATTCCCTATCGATTTTCGAAATGGAATTTCCCATGCGTCTAGCTCCACCTTCCATTCCGCGTTCCAAGTTTGTTAATTCCCATAGTGCGGCCATAATCACGTCAGAAAACATTTCACATGAGTCACCAGTACAAATGACAGCTCCCCAGTACACTGCCCTTTTATACTTTCTGTACGCGGTACTACCGCCGCCGGTACATGTGCATACCACCATCGCATTACTTTGGTCACCTCAGTGCATACTAGCCACAATCCCAAATTAATTTCGTGTGAATGCTGTCGAAGGCTAGGCCTTTCTCTGGTTTCATTTCCTTTGCGGCAATACATTCTTTTTTATTGTTGAATGGTAGAGAATGGTGTTAACACTGTGTATCTCGTAATATTGAATTCCCTAACGATTTTCGAAATGGAATTTCCCATGCGTCTAGCTGCACCTTCCATTCCGCGTTCCAAGTTTGTTAATTCCCATAGTGCGGCCATAATCACGTCAGAAAACATTTCACATGAGTCACCAGTACAAATGACAGCTCCCCAGTACACTGCCCTTTTATACTTTCTGTACGCGGTACTACCGCCGCCGGTACATGTGCATACCACCATCGCATTACTTTGGTCACCTCAGTGCATACTAGCCACAATCCCAAATTAATTTCGTGTGAATGCTGTCGAAGGCTAGGCCTTTCCCTGGTTTCATTTCCTTTGCGGCAATACATTCTTTTTTTATTGTTGAATGGTAGAGAATGCTCTTAACACTGTGTATCTCGTAATATTGAATTCCCTAACGATTTTCGAAATGGAATTTCCCATGCGTCTAGCTCCACCTTCCATTCCGCGTTCCAAGTTTGTTAATTCCCATAGTGCGGCCATAATCACGTCAGAAAACATTTCACATGAGTCACCAGTACAAATGACAGCTCCCCAGTACACTGCCCTTTTATACTTTCTGTACGCGGTACTACCGCCGCCGGTACATGTGCATACCACCATCGCATTACTTTGGTCACCTCAGTGCATACTGGCCACAATCCCAAATTAATTTCGTGTGAATGCTGTGTAAGGCTAGCCCTTTCCCTGGTTTCATTTCCTTTGCGGCAATACATTCTTTTTTATTGTTGAATGGTAGAGAATGCTCTTAACACTGTGTATCTCGTAATATTGAATTCCCTAACGATTTTCGAAATGGAATTTCCCATGCGTCTAGCTCCACCTTCCATTCCGTGTTCCAAGTTTGTTAATTCCCATAGTGCGGCCATAATAACGTCAGAAAACATTTCACATGAGTCACCAGTACAAATGACAGCTCCCCAGTACACTGCCCTTTTATACTTTCTGTACGCGGTACTACCGCCGCCGGTACATGTGCATACCACCATCGCATTACTTTGGTCACCTCAGTGCATACTAGCCACAATCCCAAATTAATTTCGTGTGAATGCTGTCGAAAGCTAGGTCTTTCCCTGGTTTCATTTCCTTTGCGGCAATACATTCTTTTTTATTGCTGAATGGTAGAGAATGCTCTTAACACTGTGTATCTCGTAATATTGAATTCCCTAACGATTTTCGAAATGGAATTTCCCATGCGTCTAGCTCCACCTTCCATTCCGCGTTCCAAGTTTGTTAATTCCCATAGTGCGGCCATAATCACGTCAGAAAACATTTCACATGAGTCACCAGTACAAATGACAGCTCCCCAGTACACTGCCCTTTTATACTTTCTGTACGCGGTACTACCGCCGCCGGTACATGTGCATACCACCATCGCATGACTTTGGTCACCTCAGTGCATACTAGCCACAATCCCAAATTAATTTCGTGTGAATGCTGTCGAAGGCTAGGCCTTTCCCTGGTTTCATTTCCTTTGCGGCAATACATTATTTTTTATTGTTGAATGGTAGAGAATGCTCTTAACACTGTGTATGTCGTAATATTGAATTCCCTAACGATTTTCGAAATGGAATTTCCCATGCGTCTAGCTCCACCTTCCATTCCGTGTTCCAAGTTTGTTAATTCCCATAGTGCGGCCATAATCACGTCAGAAAACATTTCACATGAGTCACCAGTACAAATGACAGCTCCCCAGTACACTGCCCTTTTATACATTCTGTACGCGGTACTACCGCCGCCGGTACATGTGCATACCACCATCGCATTACTTTGGTCACCTCAGTGCATACTAGCCACAATCCCAAATTAATTTCGTGTGAATGCTGTCGAAGGCTAGGTCTTTCCCTGGTTTCATTTCCTTTGCGGCAATACATTCTTTTTTATTGTTGAATGGTAGAGAATGCTCTTAACACTGTGTATCTCGTAATATTGAATTCCCTAACGATTTTCGAAATGGAATTTCCCATGCGTCTAGCTCCACCTTCCATTCCGCGTTCCAAGTTTGTTAATTCCCATAGTGCGGCCATAATCACGTCAGAAAACATTTCACATGAGTCACCAGTACAAATGACAGCTCCCCAGTACACTGCCCTTTTATACTTTCTGTACGCGGTACTACCGCCGCCGGTACATGTGCATACCACCATCGCATTACTTTGGTCACCTCAGTGCATACTAGCCACAATCCCAAATTAATTTCGTGTGAATGCTGTCGAAGGCTAGGTCTTTCCCTGGTTTCATTTCCTTTGCGGCAATACATTCTTTTTTATTGTTGAATGGTAGAGAATGCTCTTAACACTGTGTATCTCGTAATATTGAATTCCCTAACGATTTTCGAAATGGAATTTCCCATGCGTCTAGCTCCACCTTCCATTCCGCATTCCAAGTTTGTTAATTCCCATAGTGCGGCCATAATCACGTCAGAAAACATTTCACATGAGTCACCAGTACAAATGACAGCTCCCCAGTACACTGCCCTTTTATACTTTCTGTACGCGGTACTACCGCCACCGGTACATGTGCATACCACCATCGCATTACTTTGGTCACCTCAGTGCATACTAGCCACAATCCCAAATTAATTTCGCGTGAATGCTGTCGAAGGCTAGGTCTTTCCCTGGTTTCATTTCCTTTGCGGCAATACATTCTTTTTTATTGTTGAATGGTAGAGAATGCTCTTAACACTGTGTATCTCGTAATATTGAATTCCCTAACGATTTTCGAAATGGAATTTCCCATGCGTCTAGCTCCACCTTCCATTCCGTGTTCACAGTTTGTTAATTCCCATAGTGCGGCCATAATCACGTCAAAAAACATTTCACATGAGTCACCAGTACAAATGACAGCTCCCCAGTACACTGCCCTTTTATACATTCTGTACGCGGTACTACCGCCGCCGGTACATGTGCATACCACCATCGCATTACTTTGGTCACCTCAGTGCATACTAGCCACAATCCCAAATTAATTTCGTGTGAATGCTGTCGAAGGCTAGGACTTTCCCTGGTTTCATTTCCTTTGCGGCAATACATTCTTTTTTATTGTTGAATGGTAGAGAATGCTCTTAACACTGTGTATCTCGTAATATTGAATTCCCTAACGATTTTCGAAATGGAATTTCCCATGCGTCTAGCTCCACCTTCCATTCCGTGTTCCAAGTTTGTTAATTCCCATAGTGCGGCCATAATCACGTCAGAAAACATTTCACATGAGTCACCAGTACAAATGACAGCTCCCCAGTACACTGCCCTTTTATACTTTCTGTACGCGGTACTACCGCCGCCGGTACATGTGCATACCACCATCGCATGACTTTGGTCACCTCAGTGCATACTAGCCACAATCCCAAATTAATTTCGTGTGTATGCTGTCGAAGGCTAGGCCTTTCCCTGGTTTCATTTCCTTTGCGGCAATACATTATTTTTTATTGTTGAATGGTAGAGAATGCTCTTAACACTGTGTATGTCGTAATATTGAATTCCCTAACGATTTTCGAAATGGAATTTCCCATGCGTCTAGCTCCACCTTCCATTCCGTGTTCCAAGTTTGTTAATTCCCATAGTGCGGCCATAATCACGTCAGAAAACATTTCACATGAGTCACCAGTACAAATGACAGCTCCCCAGTACACTGCCCTTTTATACTTTCTGTACGCGGTACTACCGCCGCCGGTACATGTGCATACCACCATCGCATTACTTTGGTCACCTCAGTGCATACTAGCCACAATCCCAAATTAATTTCGTGTGAATGCTGTCGAAGGCTAGGTCTTTCCCTGGTTTCATTTCCTTTGCGGCAATACATTCTTTTTTATTGTTGAATGGTAGAGAATGCTCTTAACACTGTGTATCTCGTAATATTGAATTCCCTAACGATTTTCGAAATGGAATTTCCCATGCGTCTAGCTCCACCTTCCATTCCGCGTTCCAAGTTTGTTAATTCCCATAGTGCGGCCATAATCACGTCAGAAAACATTTCACATGAGTCACCAGTACAAATGACAGCTCCCCAGTACACTGCCCTTTTATACTTTCTGTACGCGGTACTACCGCCGCCGGTACATGTGCATACCACCATCGCATTACTTTGGTCACCTCAGTGCATACTAGCCACAATCCCAAATTAATTTCGTGTGAATGCTGTCGAAGGCTAGGTCTTTCCCTGGTTTCATTTCCTTTGCGGCAATACATTCTTTTTTATTGTTGAATGGTAGAGAATGCTCTTAACACTGTGTATCTCGTAATATTGAATTCCCTAACGATTTTCGAAATGGAATTTCCCATGCGTCTAGCTCCACCTTCCATTCCGCATTCCAAGTTTGTTAATTCCCATAGTGCGGCCATAATCACGTCAGAAAACATTTCACATGAGTCACCAGTACAAATGACAGCTCCCCAGTACACTGCCCTTTTATACTTTCTGTACGCGGTACTACCGCCACCGGTACATGTGCATACCACCATCGCATTACTTTGGTCACCTCAGTGCATACTAGCCACAATCCCAAATTAATTTCGCGTGAATGCTGTCGAAGGCTAGGTCTTTCCCTGGTTTCATTTCCTTTGCGGCAATACATTCTTTTTTATTGTTGAATGGTAGAGAATGCTCTTAACACTGTGTATCTCGTAATATTGAATTCCCTAACGATTTTCGAAATGGAATTTCCCATGCGTCTAGCTCCACCTTCCATTCCGTGTTCACAGTTTGTTAATTCCCATAGTGCGGCCATAATCACGTCAGAAAACATTTCACATGAGTCACCAGTACAAATGACAGCTCCCCAGTACACTGCCCTTTTATACATTCTGTACGCGGTACTACCGCCGCCGGTACATGTGCATACCACCATCGCATTACTTTGGTCACCTCAGTGCATACTAGCCACAATCCCAAATTAATTTCGTGTGAATGCTGTCGAAGGCTAGGACTTTCCCTGGTTTCATTTCCTTTGCGGCAATACATTCTTTTTTATTGTTGAATGGTAGAGAATGCTCTTAACACTGTGTATCTCGTAATATTGAATTCCCTAACGATTTTCGAAATGGAATTTCCCATGCGTCTAGCTCCACCTTCCATTCCGTGTTCCAAGTTTATTAATTCCCATAGTGCGGCCATAATAACGTCAGAAAACATTTCACATGAGTCACCAGTACAAATGACAGCTCCCCAGTACACTGCCCTTTTATACTTTCAGTACGCGGTACTACCGCCGCCGGTACATGTGCATACCACCATCGCATTACTTTGGTCACCTCAGTGCATACTAGCCACAATCCCAAATTAATTTCGTGTGAATGCTGTCGAAAGCTAGGTCTTTCCCTGGTTTCATTTCCTTTGCGGCAATACATTCTTTTTTATTGTTGAATGGTAGAGAATGCTCTTAACACTGTGTATCTCGTAATATTGAATTCCCTAACGATTTTCGAAATGGAATTTCCCATGCGTCTAGCTCCACCTTCCATTCCGCGTTCCAAGTTTGTTAATTCCCATAGTGCGGCCATAATCACGTCAGAAAACATTTCACATGAGTCACCAGTACAAATGACAGCTCCCCAGTACACTGCCCTTTTATAGTTTCTGTACGCGGTACTACCGCCGCCGGTACATGTGCATACGACCATCGCATGACTTTGGTCACCTCAGTGCATACTAGCCACAATCCCAAATTAATTTCGTGTGAATGCTGTCGAAGGCTAGGCCTTTCCCTGGTTTCATTTCCTTTGCGGCAATACATTCTTTTTTATTGTTGAATGGTAGAGAATGCTCTTAACACTGTGTATCTCGTAATATTGAATTCCCTAACGATTTTCGAAATGGAATTTCCCATGCGTCTAGCTCCACCTTCCATTCCGTGTTCCAAGTTTGTTAATTCCCATAGTGCGGCCATAATCACGTCAGAAAACATTTCACATGAGTCACCAGTACAAATGACAGCTCCCCAGTACACTGCCCTTTTATACATTCTGTACGCGGTACTACCGCCGCCGGTACATGTGCATACCACCATCGCATTACTTTGGTCACCTCAGTGCATACTAGCCACAATCCCAAATTAATTTCGTGTGAATGCTGTCGAAGGCTAGGTCTTTCCCTGGTTTCATTTCCTTTGCGGCAATACATTCTTTTTTATTGTTGAATGGTAGAGAATGGTGTTAACACTGTGTATCTCGTACTATTGAATTCCCTAACGATTTTCGAAATGGAATTTCCCATGCGTCTAGCTGCACCTTCCATTCCGCGTTCCAAGTTTGTTAATTCCCATAGTGCGGCCATAATCACGTCAGAAAACATTTCACATGAGTCACCAGTACAAATGACAGCTCCCCAGTACACTGCCCTTTTATACTTTCTGTACGCGGTACTACCGCCGCCGGTACATGTGCATACCACCATCGCATTACTTTGGTCACCTCAGTGCATACTAGCCACAATCCCAAATTAATTTCGTGTGAATGCTGTCGAAGGCTAGGCCTTTCCCTGGTTTCATTTCCTTTGCGGCAATACATTCTTTTTTATTGTTGAATGGTAGAGAATGCTCTTAACACTGTGTATCTCGTAATATTGAATTCCCTAACGATTTTCGAAATGGAATTTCCCATGCGTCTAGCTCCACCTTCCATTCCGCGTTCCAAGTTTGTTAATTCCCATAGTGCGGCCATAATCACGTCAGAAAACATTTCACATGAGTCACCAGTACAAATGACAGCTCCCCAGTACACTGCCCTTTTATACTTTCTGTACGCGGTATTACCGCCGCCGGTACATGTGCATACCACCATCGCATTACTTTGGTCACCTCAGTGCATACTAGCCACAATCCCAAATTAATTTCGTGTGAATGCTGTCGAAGGCTAGGTCTTTCCCTGGTTTCATTTCCTTTGCGGCAATACATTCTTTTTTATTGTTGAATGGTAGAGAATGCTCTTAACACTGTGTATCTCGTAATATTGAATTCCCTAACGATTTTCGAAATGGAATTTCCCATGCGTCTAGCTCCACCTTCCATTCCGTGTTCACAGTTTGTTAATTCCCATAGTGCGGCCATAATCACGTCAAAAAACATTTCACATGAGTCACCAGTACAAATGACAGCTCCCCAGTACACTGCCCTTTTATACATTCTGTACGCGGTACTACCGCCGCCGGTACATGTGCATACCACCATCGCATTACTTTGGTCACCTCAGTGCATTTTAGCCACAATCCCAAATTAATTTCGTGTGAATGCTGTCGAAGGCTAGGTCTTTCCCTGGTTTCATTTCCTTTGCGGCAATACATTCTTTTTTATTGTTGAATGGTAGAGAATGCTCTTAACACTGTGTATCTCGTAATATTGAATTCCCTAACGATTTTCGAAATGGAATTTCCCATGCGTCTAGCTCCACCTTCCATTCCGCATTCCAAGTTTGTTAATTCCCATAGTGCGGCCATAATCACGTCAGAAAACATTTCACATGAGTCACCAGTACAAATGACAGCTCCCCAGTACACTGCCCTTTTATACTTTCTGTACGCGGTACTACCGCCACCGGTACATGTGCATACCACCATCGCATTACTTTGGTCACCTCAGTGCATACTAGCCACAATCCCAAATTAATTTCGCGTGAATGCTGTCGAAGGCTAGGTCTTTCCCTGGTTTCATTTCCTTTGCGGCAATACATTCTTTTTTATTGTTGAATGGTAGAGAATGCTCTTAACACTGTGTATCTCGTAATATTGAATTCCCTAACGATTTTCGAAATGGAATTTCCCATGCGTCTAGCTCCACCTTCCATTCCGTGTTCACAGTTTGTTAATTCCCATAGTGCGGCCATAATCACGTCAGAAAACATTTCACATGAGTCACCAGTACAAATGACAGCTCCCCAGTACACTGCCCTTTTATACATTCTGTACGCGGTACTACCGCCGCCGGTACATGTGCATACCACCATCGCATTACTTTGGTCACCTCAGTGCATACTAGCCACAATCCCAAATTAATTTCGTGTGAATGCTGTCGAAGGCTAGGACTTTCCCTGGTTTCATTTCCTTTGCGGCAATACATTCTTTTTTATTGTTGAATGGTAGAGAATGCTCTTAACACTGTGTATCTCGTAATATTGAATTCCCTAACGATTTTCGAAATGGAATTTCCCATGCGTCTAGCTCCACCTTCCATTCCGTGTTCCAAGTTTGTTAATTCCCATAGTGCGGCCATAATAACGTCAGAAAACATTTCACATGAGTCACCAGTACAAATGACAGCTCCCCAGTACACTGCCCTTTTATACTTTCAGTACGCGGTACTACCGCCGCCGGTACATGTGCATACCACCATCGCATTACTTTGGTCACCTCAGTGCATACTAGCCACAATCCCAAATTAATTTCGTGTGAATGCTGTCGAAAGCTAGGTCTTTCCCTGGTTTCATTTCCTTTGCGGCAATACATTCTTTTTTATTGTTGAATGGTAGAGAATGCTCTTAACACTGTGTATCTCGTAATATTGAATTCCCTAACGATTTTCGAAATGGAATTTCCCATGCGTCTAGCTCCACCTTCCATTCCGCGTTCCAAGTTTGTTAATTCCCATAGTGCGGCCATAATCACGCCAGAAAACATTTCACATGAGTCACCAGTACAAATGACAGCTCCCCAGTACACTGCCCTTTTATAGTTTCTGTACGCGGTACTACCGCCGCCGGTACATGTGCATACCACCATCGCATGACTTTGGTCACCTCAGTGCATACTAGCCACAATCCCAAATTAATTTCGTGTGAATGCTGTCGAAGGCTAGGCCTTTCCCTGGTTTCATTACCTTTGCGGCAATACATTCTTTTTTATTGTTGAATGGTAGAGAATGCTCTTAACACTGTGTATCTCGTAATATTGAATTCCCTAACGATTTTCGAAATGGAATTTCCCATGCGTCTAGCTCCACCTTCCATTCCGTGTTCCAAGTTTGTTAATTCCCATAGTGCGGCCATAATCACGTCAGAAAACATTTCACATGAGTCACCAGTACAAATGACAGCTCCCCAGTACACTGCCCTTTTATACATTCTGTACGCGGTACTACCGCCGCCGGTACATGTGCATACCACCATCGCATTACTTTGGTCACCTCAGTGCATACTAGCCACAATCCCAAATTAATTTCGTGTGAATGCTGTCGAAGGCTAGGTCTTTCCCTGGTTTCATTTCCTTTGCGGCAATACATTCTTTTTTATTGTTGAATGGTAGAGAATGGTGTTAACACTGTGTATCTCGTACTATTGAATTCCCTAACGATTTTCGAAATGGAATTTCCCATGCTTCTAGCTGCACCTTCCATTCCGCGTTCCAAGTTTGTTAATTCCCATAGTGCGGCCATAATCACGTCAGAAAACATTTCACATGAGTCACCAGTACAAATGACAGCTCCCCAGTACACTGCCCTTTTATACTTTCTGTACGCGGTACTACCGCCGCCGGTACATGTGCATACCACCATCGCATTACTTTGGTCACCTCAGTGCATACTAGCAACAATCCCAAATTAATTTCGTGTGAATGCTGTCGAAGGCTAGGCCTTTCCCTGGTTTCATTTCCTTTGCGGCAATACATTCTTTTTTATTGTTGAATGGTAGAGAATGCTCTTAACACTGTGTATCTCGTAATATTGAATTCCCTAACGATTTTCGAAATGGAATTTCCCATGCGTCTAGCTCCACCTTCCATTCCGCGTTCCAAGTTTGTTAATTCCCATAGTGCGGCCATAATCACGTCAGAAAACATTTCACATGAGTCACCAGTACAAATGACAGCTCCCCAGTACACTGCCCTTTTATACTTTCTGTACGCGGTATTACCGCCGCCGGTACATGTGCATACCACCATCGCATTACTTTGGTCACCTCAGTGCATACTAGCCACAATCCCAAATTAATTTCGTGTGAATGCTGTCGAAGGCTAGGTCTTTCCCTGGTTTCATTTCCTTTGCGGCAATACATTCTTTTTTATTGTTGAATGGTAGAGAATGCTCTTAACACTGTGTATCTCGTAATATTGAATTCCCTAACGATTTTCGAAATGGAATTTCCCATGCGTCTAGCTCCACCTTCCATTCCGCATTCCAAGTTTGTTAATTCCCATAGTGCGGCCATAATCACGTCAGAAAACATTTCACATGAGTCACCAGTACAAATGACAGCTCCCCAGTACACTGCCCTTTTATACTTTCTGTACGCGGTACTACCGCCACCGGTACATGTGCATACCACCATCGCATTACTTTGGTCACCTCAGTGCATACTAGCCACAATCCCAAATTAATTTCGTGTGAATGCTGTCGAAGGCTAGGTCTTTCCCTGGTTTCATTTCCTTTGCGGCAATACATTCTTTTTTATTGATGAATGGTAGAGAATGCTCTTAACACTGTGTATCTCGTAATATTGAATTCCCTAACGATTTTCGAAATGGAATTTCCCATGCGTCTAGCTCCACCTTCCATTCCGTGTTCCAAGTTTGTTAATTCCCATAGTGCGGCCATAATCACGTCAGAAAACATTTCACATGAGTCACCAGTACAAATGACAGCTCCCCAGTACACTGCCCTTTTATACACTCTGTACGCGGTACTACCGCCGCCGGTACATGTGCATACCACCATCGCATTACTTTGGTCACCTCAGTGCATTTTAGCCACAATCCCAAATTAATTTCGTGTGAATGCTGTCGAAGGCTAGGTCTTTCCCTGGTTTCATTTCCTTTGCGGCAATACATTCTTTTTTATTGTTGAATGGTAGAGAATGCTCTTAACACTGTGTATCTCGTAATATTGAATTCCCTAACGATTTTCGAAATGGAATTTCCCATGCGTCTAGCTCCACCTTCCATTCCGTGTTCACAGTTTGTTAATTCCCATAGTGCGGCCATAATCACGTCAGAAAACATTTCACATGAGTCACCAGTACAAATGACAGCTCCCCAGTACACTGCCCTTTTATACATTCTGTACGCGGTACTACCGCCGCCGGTACATGTGCATACCACCATCGCATTACTTTGGTCACCTCAGTGCATACTAGCCACAATCCCAAATTAATTTCGTGTGAATGCTGTCGAAGGCTAGGTCTTTCCCTGGTTTCATTTCCTTTGCGGCAATACATTCTTTTTTATTGTTGAATGGTAGAGAATGCTCTTAACACTGTGTATCTCGTAATATTGAATTCCCTAACGATTTTCGAAATGGAATTTCCCATGCGTCTAGCTCCACCTTCCATTCCGTGTTCCAAGTTTGTTAATTCCCATAGTGCGGCCATAATAACGTCAGAAAACATTTCACATGAGTCACCAGTACAAATGACAGCTCCCCAGTACACTGCCCTTTTATACTTTCTGTACGCGGTACTACCGCCGCCGGTACATGTGCATACCACCATCGCATTACTTTGGTCACCTCAGTGCATACTAGCCACAATCCCAAATTAATTTCGTGTGAATGCTGTCGAAAGCTAGGTCTTTCCCTGGTTTCATTTCCTTTGCGGCAATACATTCTTTTTTATTGTTGAATGGTAGAGAATGCTCTTAACACTGTGTATCTCGTAATATTGAATTCCCTAACGATTTTCGAAATGGAATTTCCCATGCGTCTAGCTCCACCTTCCATTCCGCGTTCCAAGTTTGTTAATTCCCATAGTGCGGCCATAATCACGTCAGAAAACATTTCACATGAGTCACCAGTACAAATGACAGCTCCCCAGTACACTGCCCTTTTATACTTTCTGTACGCGGTACTACCGCCGCCGGTACATGTGCATACCACCATCGCATTACTTTGGTCACCTCAGTGCATACTAGCCACAATCCCAAATTAATTTCGTGTGAATGCTGTCGAAGGCTAGGCCTTTCCCTGGTTTCATTTCCTTTGCGGCAATACATTCTTTTTTATTGTTGAATGGTAGAGAATGCTCTTAACACTGTGTATCTCGTAATATTGAATTCCCTAACGATTTTCGAAATGGAATTTCCCATGCGTCTAGCTCCACCTTCCATTCCGTGTTCCAAGTTTGTTAATTCCCATAGTGCGGCCATAATCCCGTCAGAAAACATTTCACATGAGTCACCAGTACAAATGACAGCTCCCCAGTACACTGCCCTTTTATACTTTCTGTACGCGGTACTACCGCCGCCGGTACATGTGCATACCACCATCGCATTACTTTGGTCACCTCAGTGCATACTAGCCACAATCCCAAATTAATTTCGTGTGAATGCTGTCGAAGGCTAGGTCTTTCCCTGGTTTCATTTCCTTTGCGGCAATACATTCTTTTTTATTGTTGAATGGTAGAGAATGGTGTTAACACTGTGTATCTCGTACTATTGAATTCCCTAACGATTTTCGAAATGGAATTTCCCATGCGTCTAGCTGCACCTTCCATTCCGCGTTCCAAGTTTGTTAATTCCCATAGTGCGGCCATAATCACGTCAGAAAACATTTCACATGAGTCACCAGTACAAATGACAGCTCCCCAGTACACTGCCCTTTTATACTTTCTGTACGCGGTACTACCGCCGCCGGTACATGTGCATACCACCATCGCATTACTTTGGTCACCTCAGTGCATACTAGCCACAATCCCAAATTAATTTCGTGTGAATGCTGTCGAAGGCTAGGCCTTTCCCTGGTTTCATTTCCTTTGCGGCAATACATTCTTTTTTATTGTTGAATGGTAGAGAATGCTCTTAACACTGTGTATCTCGTAATATTGAATTCCCTAACGATTTTCGAAATGGAATTTCCCATGCGTCTAGCTCCACCTTCCATTCCGCGTTCCAAGTTTGTTAATTCCCATAGTGCGGCCATAATCACGTCAGAAAACATTTCACATGAGTCACCAGTACAAATGACAGCTCCCCAGTACACTGCCCTTTTATACTTTCTGTACGCGGTATTACCGCCGCCGGTACATGTGCATACCACCATCGCATTACTTTGGTCACCTCAGTGCATACTAGCCACAATCCCAAATTAATTTCGTGTGAATGCTGTCGAAGGCTAGGTCTTTCCCTGGTTTCATTTCCTTTGCGGCAATACATTCTTTTTTATTGTTGAATCGTAGAGAATGCTCTTAACACTGTGTATCTCGTAATATTGAATTCCCTAACGATTTTCGAAATGGAATTTCCCATGCGTCTAGCTCCACCTTCCATTCCGCATTCCAAGTTTGTTAATTCCCATAGTGCGGCCATAATCACGTCAGAAAACATTTCACATGAGTCACCAGTACAAATGACAGCTCCCCAGTACACTGCCCTTTTATACTTTCTGTACGCGGTACTACCGCCACCGGTACATGTGCATACCACCATCGCATTACTTTGGTCACCTCAGTGCATACTAGCCACAATCCCAAATTAATTTCGTGTGAATGCTGTCGAAGGCTAGGTCTTTCCCTGGTTTCATTTCCTTTGCGGCAATACATTCTTTTTTATTGTTGAATGGTAGAGAATGCTCTTAACACTGTGTATCTCGTAATATTGAATTCCCTAACGATTTTCGAAATGGAATTTCCCATGCGTCTAGCTCCACCTTCCATTCCGTGTTCCAAGTTTGTTAATTCCCATAGTGCGGCCATAATCACGTCAGAAAACATTTCACATGAGTCACCAGTACAAATGACAGCTCCCCAGTACACTGCCCTTTTATACATTCTGTACGCGGTACTACCGCCGCCGGTACATGTGCATACCACCATCGCATTACTTTGGTCACCTCAGTGCATTTTAGCCACAATCCCAAATTAATTTCGTGTGAATGCTGTCGAAGGCTAGGTCTTTCCCTGGTTTCATTTCCTTTGCGGCAATACATTCTTTTTTATTGTTGAATAGTAGAGAATGCTCTTAACACTGTGTATCTCGTAATATTGAATTCCCTAACGATTTTCGAAATGGAATTTCCCATGCGTCTAGCTCCACCTTCCATTCCGCGTTCCAAGTTTGTTAACTCCCATAGTGCGGCCATAATCACGTCAGAAAACATTTCACATGAGTCACCAGTACAAATGACAGCTCCCCAGTACACTGCCCTTTTATACTTTCTGTACGCGGTACTACCGCCGCCGGTACATGTGCATACCACCATCGCATTACTTTGGTCACCTCAGTGCATACTAGCCACAATCCCAAATTAATTTCGTGTGAATGCTGTCGAAGGCTAGGCCTTTCCCTGGTTTCATTTCCTTTGCGGCAATACATTCTTTTTTATTGTTGAATGGTAGAGAATGCTCTTAACACTGTGTATCTCGTAATATTGAATTCCCTAACGATTTTCGAAATGGAATTTCCCATGCGTCTAGCTCCACCTTCCATTCCGTGTTCCAAGTTTGTTAATTCCCATAGTGCGGCCATAATCACGTCAGAAAACATTTCACATGAGTCACCAGTACAAATGACAGCTCCCCAGTACACTGCCCTTTTATACATTCTGTACGCGGTACTACCGCCGCCGGTACATGTGCATACCACCATCGCATTACTTTGGTCACCTCAGTGCATACTAGCCACAATCCCAAATTAATTTCGTGTGAATGCTGTCGAAGGCTAGGTCTTTCCCTGGTTTCATTTCCTTTGCGGCAATACATTCTTTTTTATTGTTGAATGGTAGAGAATGCTCTTAACACTGTGTATCTCGTACTATTGAATTCCCTAACGATTTTCGAAATGGAATTTCCCATGCGTCTAGCTGCACCTTCCATTCCGCGTTCCAAGTTTGTTAATTCCCATAGTGCGGCCATAATCACGTCAGAAAACATTTCACATGAGTCACCAGTACAAATGACAGCTCCCCAGTACACTGCCCTTTTATACTTTCTGTACGCGGTACTACCGCCGCCGGTACATGTGCATACCACCATCGCATTACTTTGGTCACCTCAGTGCATACTAGCCACAATCCCAAATTAATTTCGTGTGAATGCTGTCGAAGGCTAGGCCTTTCCCTGGTTTCATTTCCTTTGCGGCAATACATTCTTTTTTATTGTTGAATGGTAGAGAATGCTCTTAACACTGTGTATCTCGTAATATTGAATTCCCTAACGATTTTCGAAATGGAATTTCCCATGCGTCTAGCTCCACCTTCCATTCCGCGTTCCAAGTTTGTTAATTCCCATAGTGCGGCCATAATCACGTTAGAAAACATTTCACATGAGTCACCAGTACAAATGACAGCTCCCCAGTACACTGCCCTTTTATACTTTCTGTACGCGGTATTACCGCCGCCGGTACATGTGCATACCACCATCGCATTACTTTGGTCACCTCAGTGCATACTAGCCACAATCCCAAATTAATTTCGTGTGAATGCTGTCGAAGGCTAGGTCTTTCCCTGGTTTCATTTCCTTTGCGGCAATACATTCTTTTTTATTGTTGAATGGTAGAGAATGCTCTTAACACTGTGTATCTCGTAATATTGAATTCCCTAACGATTTTCGAAATGGAATTTCCCATGCGTCTAGCTCCACCTTCCATTCCGCATTCCAAGTTTGTTAATTCCCATAGTGCGGCTATAATCACGTCAGAAAACATTTCACATGAGTCACCAGTACAAATGACAGCTCCCCAGTACACTGCCCTTTTATACTTTCTGTACGCGGTACTACCGCCACCGGTACATGTGCATACCACCATCGCATTACTTTGGTCACCTCAGTGCATACTAGCCACAATCCCAAATTAATTTCGTGTGAATGCTGTCGAAGGCTAGGTCTTTCCCTGGTTTCATTTTCTTTGCGGCAATACATTCTTTTTTATTGTTGAATGGTAGAGAATGCTCTTAACACTGTGTATCTCGTAATATTGAATTCCCTAACGATTTTCGAAATGGAATTTCCCATGCGTCTAGCTCCACCTTCCATTCCGTGTTCCAAGTTTGTTAATTCCCATAGTGCGGCCATAATCACGTCAGAAAACATTTCACATGAGTCACCAGTACAAATGACAGCTCCCCAGTACACTGCCCTTTTATACATTCTGTACGCGGTACTACCGCCGCCGGTACATGTGCATACCACCATCGCATTACTTTGGTCACCTCAGTGCATTTTAGCCACAATCCCAAATTAATTTCGTGTGAATGCTGTCGAAGGCTAGGTCTTTCCCTGGTTTCATTTCCTTTGCGGCAATACATTCTTTTTTATTGTTGAATAGTAGAGAATGCTCTTAACACTGTGTATCTCGTAATATTGAATTCCCTAACGATTTTCGAAATGGAATTTCCCATGCGTCTAGCTCCACCTTCCATTCCGCGTTCCAAGTTTGTTAATTCCCATAGTGCGGCCATAATCACGTCAGAAAACATTTCACATGAGTCACCAGTACAAATGACAGCTCCCCAGTACACTGCCCTTTTATACTTTCTGTACGCGGTACTACCGCCGCCGGTACATGTGCATACCACCATCGCATTACTTTGGTCACCTCAGTGCATACTAGCCACAATCCCAAATTAATTTCGTGTGAATGCTGTCGAAGGCTAGGTCTTTCCCTGGTTTCATTTCCTTTGCGGCAATACATTCTTTTTTATTGTTGAATGGTAGAGAATGCTCTTAACACTGTGTATCTCGTAATATTGAATTCCCTAACGATTTTCGAAATGGAATTTCCCATGGTCTAGCTCCACCTTCCATTCCGTGTTCCAAGTTTGTTAATTCCCATAGTGCGGCCATAATAACGTCAGAAAACATTTCACATGAGTCACCAGTACAAATGACAGCTCCCCAGTACACTGCCCTTTTATACTTTCTGTACGCGGTACTACCGCCGCCGGTACATGTGCATACCACCATCGCATTACTTTGGTCACCTCAGTGCATACTAGCCACAATCCCAAATTAATTTCGTGTGAATGCTGTCGAAGGCTAGGCCTTTCCCTGGTTTCATTTCCTTTGCGGCAATACATTCTTTTTTATTGTTGAATGGTAGAGAATGCTCTTAACACTGTGTATCTCGTAATATTGAATTCCCTAACGATTTTCGAAATGGAATTTCCCATGCGTCTAGCTCCACCTTCCATTCCGTGTTCCAAGTTTGTTAATTCCCATAGTGCGGCCATAATAACATCAGAAAACATTTCACATGAGTCACCAGTACAAATGACAGCTCCCCAGTACACTGCCCTTTTATACTTTCTGTACGCGGTACTACCGCCGCCGGTACATGTGCATACCACCATCGCATTACTTTGGTCACCTCAGTGCATACTAGCCACAATCCCAAATTAATTTCGTGTGAATGCTGTCGAAGGCTAGGCCTTTCCCTGGTTTCATTTCCTTTGCGGCAATACATTCTTTTTTATTGTTGAATGGTAGAGAATGCTCTTAACACTGTGTATCTCGTTATATTGAATTCCCTAACGATTTTCGAAATGGAATTTCCCATGCGTCTAGCTCCACCTTCCATTCCGTGTTCCAAGTTTGTTAATTCCCATAGTGCGGCCATAATAACGTCAGAAAACATTTCACATGAGTCACCAGTACAAATGACAGCTCCCCAGTACACTGCCCTTTTATACTTTCCGTACGCGGTACTACCGCCGCCGGTACATGTGCATACCACCATCGCATTACTTTGGTCACCTCAGTGCATACTAGCCACAATCCCAAATTAATTTCGTGTGAATGCTGTCGAAGGCTAGGTCTTTCCCTGGTTTCATTTCCTTTGCGGCAATACATTCTTTTTTATTGTTGAATGGTAGAGAATGCTCTTAACACTGTGTATCTCGTAATATTGAATTCCCTAACGATTTTCGAAATGGAATTTCCCATGCGTCTAGCTCCACCTTCCATTCCGCGTTCCAAGTTTGTTAATTCCCATAGTGCGGCCATAATCACGTCAGAAAACATTTCACATGAGTCACCAGTACAAATGACAGCTCCCCAGTACACTGCCCTTTTATACTTTCTGTACGCGGTACTACCGCCGCCGGTACATGTGCATACCACCATCGCATTACTTTGGTCACCTCAGTGCATACTAGCCACAATCCCAAATTAATTTCGTGTGAATGCTGTCGAAGGCTAGGCCTTTCCCTGGTTTCATTTCCTTTGCGGCAATACATTCTTTTTTATTGTTGAATGGTAGAGAATGCTCTTAACACTGTGTATCTCGTAATATTGAATTCCCTAACGATTTTCGAAATGGAATTTCCCATGCGTCTAGCTCCACCTTCCATTCCGTGTTCCAAGTTTGTTAATTCCCATAGTGCGGCCATAATCACGTCAGAAAACATTTCACATGAGTCACCAGTACAAATGACAGCTCCCCAGTACACTGCCCTTTTATACTTTCTGTACGCGGTACTACCGCCGCCGGTACATGTGCATACCACCATCGCATTACTTTGGTCACCTCAGTGCATACTAGCCACAATCCCAAATTAATTTCGTGTGAATGCTGTCGAAGGCTAGGTCTTTCCCTGGTTTCATTTCCTTTGCGGCAATACATTCTTTTTTATTGTTGAATGGTAGAGAATGCTCTTAACACTGTGTATCTCGTAATATTGAATTCCCTAACGATTTTCGAAATGGAATTTCCCATGCGTCTAGCTCCACCTTCCATTCCGCGTTCCAAGTTTGTTAATTCCCATAGTGCGGCCATAATCACGTCAGAAAACATTTCACATGAGTCACCAGTACAAATGACAGCTCCCCAGTACACTGCCCTTTTATACTTTCTGTACGCGGTACTACCGCCGCCGGTACATGTGCATACCACCATCGCATTACTTTGTTCACCTCAGTGCATACTAGCCACAATCCCAAATTAATTTCGTGTGAATGCTGTCGAAGGCTAGGCCTTTCCCTGGTTTCATTTCCTTTGCGGCAATACATTCTTTTTTATTGTTGAATGGTAGAGAATGCTCTTAACACTGTGTATCTTGTAATATTGAATTCCCTAACGATTTTCGAAATGGAATTTCCCATGCGTCTAGCTCCACCTTCCATTCCGTGTTCCAAGTTTGTTAATTCCCATAGTGCGGCCATAATCACGTCAGAAAACATTTCACATGAGTCACCAGTACAAATGACAGCTCCCCAGTACACTGCCCTTTTATACATTCTGTACGCGGTACTACCGCCGCCGGTACATGTGCATACCACCATCGCATTACTTTGGTCACCTCAGTGCATACTAGCCACAATCCCAAATTAATTTCGTGTGAATGCTGTCGAAGGCTAGGTCTTTCCCTGGTTTCATTTCCTTTGCGGCAATACATTCTTTTTCATTGTTGAATGGTAGAGAATGCTCTTAACACTGTGTATCTCGTAATATTGAATTCCCTAACGATTTTCGAAATGGAATTTCCCATGCGTCTAGCTCCACCTTCCATTCCGCGTTCCAAGTTTGTTAATTCCCATAGTGCGGCCATAATCACGTCAGAAAACATTTCACATGAGTCACCAGTACAAATGACAGCTCCCCAGTACACTGCCCTTTTATACTTTCTGTACGCGGTACTACCGCCGCCGGTACATGTGCATACCACCATCGCATTACTTTGGTCACCTCAGTGCATACTAGCCACAATCCCAAATTAATTTCGTGTGAATGCTGTCGAAGGCTAGGTCTTTCCCTGGTTTCATTTCCTTTGCGGCAATACATTCTTTTTTATTGTTGAATGGTAGAGAATGCTCTTAACACTGTGTATCTCGTAATATTGAATTCCCTAACGATTTTCGAAATGGAATTTCCCATGCGTCTAGCTCCACCTTCCATTCCGCGTTCCAAGTTTGTTAATTCCCATAGTGCGGCCATAATCACGTCAGAAAACATTTCACATGAGTCACCAGTACAAATGACAGCTCCCCAGTACACTGCCCTTTTATACTTTCTGTACGCGGTACTACCGCCGCCGGTACATGTGCATACCACCATCGCATGACTTTGGTCACCTCAGTGCATACTAGCCACAATCCCAAATTAATTTCGTGTGAATGCTGTCGAAGGCTAGGTCTTTCCCTGGTTTCATTTCCTTTGCGGCAATACATTCTTTTTTATTGTTGAATGGTAGAGAATGCTCTTAACACTGTGTATCTCGTAATATTGAATTCCCTAACGATTTTCGAAATGGAATTTCCCATGCGTCTAGCTCCACCTTCCATTCCGCATTCCAAGTTTGTTAATTCCCATAGTGCGGCCATAATCACGTCAGAAAACATTTCACATGAGTCACCAGTACAAATGACAGCTCCCCAGTACACTGCCCTTTTATACTTTCTGTACGCGGTACTACCGCCACCGGTACATGTGCATACCACCATCGCATGACTTTGGTCACCTCAGTGCATACTAGCCACAATCCCAAATTAATTTCGTGTGAATGCTGTCGAAGGCTAGGTCTTTCCCTGGTTTCATTTCCTTTGCGGCAATACATTCTTTTTTATTGTTGAATGGTAGAGAATGCTCTTAACACTGTGTATCTCGTAATATTGAATTCCCTAACGATTTTCGAAATGGAATTTCCCATGCGTCTAGCTCCACCTTCCATTCCGCGTTCCAAGTTTGTTAATTCCCATAGTGCGGCCATAATCACGTCAGAAAACATTTCACATGAGTCACCAGTACAAATGACAGCTCCCCAGTACACTGCCCTTTTATACTTTCTGTACGCGGTACTACCGCCGCCGGTACATGTGCATACCACCATCGCATTACTTTGGTCACCTCAGTGCATACTAGCCACATTCCCAAATTAATTTCGTGTGAATGCTGTCGAAGGCTAGGCCTTTCCCTGGTTTCATTTCCTTTGCGGCAATACATTCTTTTTTATTGTTGAATGGTAGAGAATGCTCTTAACACTGTGTATCTCGTAATATTGAATTCCCTAACGATTTTCGAAATGGAATTTCCCATGCGTCTAGCTCCACCTTCCATTCCGCGTTCCAAGTTTGTTAATTCCCATAGTGCGGCCATAATCACGTCAGAAAACATTTCACATGAGTCACCAGTACAAATGACAGCTCCCCAGTACACTGCCCTTTTATACTTTCTGTACACGGTACTACCGCCGCCGGTACATGTGCATACCACCATCGCATTACTTTGGTCACCTCAGTGCATACTAGCCACAATCCCAAATTAATTTCGTGTGAATGCTGTCGAAGGCTAGGTCTTTCCCTGGTTTCATTTCCTTTGCGGCAATACATTCTTTTTCATTGTTGAATGGTAGAGAATGCTCTTAACACTGTGTATCTCGTAATATTGAATTCCCTAACGATTTTCGAAATAGAATTTCCCATGCGTCTAGCTCCACCTTCCATTCCGCGTTCCAAGTTTGTTAATTCCCATAGTGCGGCCATAATCACGTCAGAAAACATTTCACATGAGTCACCAGTACAAATGACAGCTCCCCAGTACACTGCCCTTTTATACTTTCTGTACGCGGTACTACCGCCGCCGGTACATGTGCATACCACCATCGCATTACTTTGGTCACCTCAGTGCATACTAGCCACAATCCCAAATTAATTTCGTGTGAATGCTGTCGAAGGCTAGGCCTTTCCCTGGTTTCATTTCCTTTGCGGCAATACATTCTTTTTTATTGTTGAATGGTAGAGAATGCTCTTAACACTGTGTATCTCGTAATATTGAATTCCCTAACGATTTTCGAAATGGAATTTCCCATGCGTCTAGCTCCACCTTCCATTCCGTGTTCCAAGTTTGTTAATTCCCATAGAGCGGCCATAATCACGTCAGAAAACATTTCACATGAGTCACCAGTACAAATGACAGCTCCCCAGTACACTGCCCTTTTATACTTTCTGTACACGGTACTACCGCCGCCGGTACATGTGCATACCACCATCGCATGACTTTGGTCACCTCAGTGCATACTAGCCACAATCCCAAATTAATTTCGTGTGAATGCTGTCGAAGGCTAGGCCTTTCCCTGGTTTCATTTCCTTTGCGGCAATACATTCTTTTTTATTGTTGAATGGTAGAGAATGCTCTTAACACTGTGTATCTCGTAATATTGAATTCCCTAACGATTTTCGAAATGGAATTTCCCATGCGTCTAGCTCCACCTTCCATTCCGCGTTCCAAGTTTGTTAATTCCCATAGTGCGGCCATAATCACGTCAGAAAACATTTCACATGAGTCACCAGTACAAATGACAGCTCCCCAGTACACTGCCCTTTTATACTTTCTGTACGCGGTACTACCGCCGCCGGTACATGTGCATACCACCATCGCATTACTTTGGTCACCTCAGTGCATACTAGCCACAATCCCAAATTAATTTCGTGTGAATGCTGTCGAAGGCTAGGCCTTTCCCTGGTTTCATTTCCTTTGCGGCAATACATTCTTTTTCATTGTTGAATGGTAGAGAATGCTCTTAACACTGTGTATCTCGTAATATTGAATTCCCTAACGATTTTCGAAATGGAATTTCCCATGCGTCTAGCTCCACCTTCCATTCCGTGTTCCAAGTTTGTTAATTCCCATAGTGCGGCCATAATCACGTCAGAAAACATTTCACATGAGTCACCAGTACAAATGACAGCTCCCCAGTACACTGCCCTTTTATACTTTCTGTACGCGGTACTACCGCCGCCGGTACATGTGCATACCACCATCGCATTACTTTGGTCACCTCACTGATTACTAGCCACAATCCCAAATTAATTTCGTGTGAATGCTGTCGAAGGCTAGGCCTTTCCCTGGTTTCATTTCCTTTGCGGCAATACATTCTTTTTTATTGTTGAATGGTAGAGAATGCTCTTAACACTGTGTATCTCGTAATATTGAATTCCCTAACGATTTTCGAAATGGAATTTCCCATGCGTCTAGCTCCACCTTCCATTCCGCGTTCCAAGTTTGTTAATTCCCATAGTGCGGCCATAATAACGTCAGAAAACATTTCACATGAGTCACCAGTACAAATGACAGCTCCCCAGTACACTGCCCTTTTATACTTTCTGTACGCGGTACTACCGCCGCCGGTACATGTGCATACCACCATCGCATTACTTTGGTCACCTCAGTGCATACTAGCCACAATCCCAAATTAATTTCGTGTGAATGCTGTCGAAGGCTAGGTCTTTCCCTGGTTTCATTTCCTTTGCGGCAATACATTCTTTTTCATTGTTGAATGGTAGAGAATGCTCTTAACACTGTGTATCTCGTAATATTGAATTCCCTAACGATTTTCGAAATGGAATTTCCCATGCATCTAGCTCCACCTTCCATTCCGTGTTCCAAGTTTGTTAATTTCCATAGTGCGGCCATAATCACGTCAGAAAACATTTCACATGAGTCACCAGTACAAATGACAGCTCCCCAGTACACTGCCCTTTTATACTTTCTGTACGCGGTACTACCGCCGCCGGTACATGTGCATACCACCATCGCATGACTTTGGTCACCTCAGTGCATACTAGCCACAATCCCAAATTAATTTCGTGTGAATGCTGTCGAAGGCTAGGTCTTTCCCTGGTTTCATTTCCTTTGCGGCAATACATACTTTTTTATTGTTGAATTGTAGAGAATGCTCAGTTTTAGCTTTTTGAAATCTGTTTTGAGTTCAACGTTCAAATGGCTCTGAGCACTATGGGACTTAACTTGTGAGGTCATCAGTCCGCTAGACCTTAGAACTACTTAAACCTAACTAACCTAAAGATATCACACACATCCATGTCCGAGGCAGGATTCGAACCTGCGACCGTAGCGGTCGCGCGGTTCCAGACTGTAGCGCCTAGAACCGCTCGGCCACCTCGGCCGGTTCTGTTTTGAGTGCCTTTAATTTCTACCTAGTCGCAGGAGCACGACTATTGCTCACGTCTGCAGGATTAATCTGCGTGTGCCTCTGGGTGGTGCTAAACGTGCATCAAAATACTGGCAACCAGAGAGTTTTGTATATCTGCTGATAAAATTTACGTTACACATCAGAACAAGATATCATATAAAAGTTACTTAAAGACGAAATTTTGCTCCTGACCACGACTGGTATTTGAAAGAATGCCCTGACTGCTTCCTAAAAATTGTCGTCAACCTCTGCAGAGGCTTCCTTCACAGATGCTATTATACGGATATGTGGAGAACTTCCTGTGTCTTACTTTTCCTTCAATCCAATGAAACTTCCAATACTCACAGATTTGTGTTTTAAAGGCAAAGTTCGACAATAATTGTTATTATATTTGGTACAGTAGATATTGATGGGCTACTTTAGATACCCAGAGGACAAGCAAAAAATCAGTTAACAAGCATCAAAAGTCAATAACTTCTGAAGTAACGCGAGGAGACAGTGGGAGACATATTTTTAGACCAACAAATCGCATCCTGTGAATGAACTGTTCCAAAATGACGAAGATGTCCATTAACTTTGAAGAATTAAACAGAATTTATTTTAATATCGTACAAGAGCTGACAACAGCCAACCATGTACTCATGTTGTTGTTGTGGTCTTCAGTCCAGATACTGGTTTGATGCAGCTCTCCATGCTACTCTATCCTGTGCAAGCTTCTTCATCTCTCAGTACCTACTGCAACCTACATACTACTGAATCTGTTTAGTGTATTCATCTCTTGGTCTCCCTCTACGATTTTTACCCTCCACGCTGCCCTCCAATGCAGGATAGAGTAGCATGGAGAGCTGCATCAGACCAGTCTCTGGACTGAAGACCACAACAACAACAACAATTGATTTAATCTACAGTTCATAACCAATAGATTGTGGTCAGAGTCCATATCTGCCCCTGGAAATGTCTTACAATCTAAAACCTGGTTCCTGAATCTCTGTCTTACCATTATATAATCTATCTGATACCTACCAGTATCTCCAGGCTTCTTCTATGTATATAACCTTCTTTTATGATTAAGTTTTGCTCTGTACAAAATTCTACCAGGCGGCTTCCTCTTTCATTTCTTCCCCCCAATCCATATTCACCTACTACATTTCCTTCTCTCCCTTTTCCTACTATCGAATTCCAGTCACTCATGACTATTAAATTTTCGTCTCACTTCACAATCTGAATAATATCTTTTATCTCATCATACATTTCATCAATTTCTTCGTCATCTGCAGAGCTAGTTGGCATATAAACTTGTACTACTGTAGTAGGCGTGGGCCTTGTGTCTGTCTTGGCCACAATAATGTGTTAACTATGCCGTTTGTGGTAGCTTACCCGCACTCCTATTTTTTTATTCATTATGAAACCTACTCCTGCATTACTCCTATTTTATTTTATATTTATAACCCTGTATTCACCTGACCAAAAGTCTTGTTCCTCCTGCCATCTAACTTCACTAATTTCCACTATATCTAACTTTAATCTATCGATTTCCCTTTTTAAATTTTCTAACCTACCTGCCCGATCAAGGAATCTGACATTCCACGCTCCGATCCGTAGAACGCTAGTTTTCTTTCTCGTGATAACGACGTCCTCTTGAGTAGTCCCCGCCCGGATATCATAATTTGACATAAAGTGAGATTTTTAAATACCTTTACGAGATTACACGTACACAGCCATCGTTAACTCTATTCATACGCTACCCTATATACGTTAACCAGGTTATGTGCGTAAACCCCTAGCCTTACCCACATTTCAGGGACATTTATAACTATGTAACAGAAGTTTATCGCATAGATATTTGTATCACACAAAACTGAGTTTTGACGTAATATACCATTCTGCAGAATCGACGGTCTAAGCGACATTATTATGTTTTTCTAAATAAATGTTCGTGACGAAATTTTCCACATTCAGAGTATATACAGTATAACTAACACCCCTCATTAAGAGTTATATTCACATCTACTCATTTAAAATAAGTAAAACTGAGTCAAAATAATATAAAAAAGTCTGAAGAAATTTCCGATAGTTACCTGTTAAATGATTTTTTGAATATATTTTACACGTTCACAAACAGATACCCGTGATCGTATATTGAAATGAACACTAGGACATCATCTAAAATGTGTTTTGCTATATCCCCTCACACGTTTTTCTTCATTATTGACCAGTATGTGTGGGGTATGTGTATATTTAATGCCTATGACATCATGATTTCTTTGTCCATCTCGCACTGTGTCTCCAGCGTGTGCACAGAAGTTACAGAGCAAACGTACAAACAATTACAGATTTACTTCATTTTAGATTTTCATTATTTTGTGTAACATTACTTTCGTTTATTTTAATTTCACTCGCGTAACTATAGGTGTAATGTAGCCTTGTTTACTGTGGTACTTCATTTGGAATGTGAATAACAATCAGGTTTTCGCTTCGTAATCACATTACGTATAGCGTCAGAAAACAATATACAGAATCTGAAATTAAGCGTTCTGGTGGTAAAACAAGAGAAAAATCCGAACGTTGATTATACAGACAGAATAAAAATTCAGCGGAAATTCTACAAAGCACAGTGAGTCCATTTGTGATCCTGTTCAGCGTTTACGCGGAAGAGCTGTTTGATTCGATCGACCTGCTCACGGCCTCATTCTGTTCCCTACAAAAATACCTAAAACACATTTAATAGTGTTATTAATATGTCATTCCTAGAGCTGAAGTTTTTAACATAGCTTGTATTGACTGTAACTCAGTAAAATGATGGTACGGAGAGCTGTTCACGAGAAAAAATCTTTTTCATTCGATTCAGGCGCCCTGATTCGATTTTCTGTGATTTTAATAAACTATTTCAGGTGGTTCCAATTAATTACTAAGGAAAGCACCCTGCCGCCATCCCTTCCTCAAGCTTGAAATGTGTAGAATGAATTATTCTTTCCTGCAGCGCGTTTATTACCATTATTGTTGATGCTGTTGCTTTGCTATATTATTTTCGTTCTAGTATTTCCTTATTAACCCTATGGATGTTCTGTTCTTTCCATACGTTCTGTTCATATTACGCTGTGTTCTTTTAATTTTTGCCACTGACCCAAGATTGCGATTGAATGAGAATTAATACAGTGTGCTCCCTGCCGCCGTTGGATAAGCAGCTGCAGCAGCAAGTCGTATACTCCTAGCTCACTCATTTGTTACATAGTTTAATTCTTAATTTCTTTGCATGTTTTCGGTACTTGCGTTGTTTAATTCATAAATTTCGGGCGTATTATAGAATTTGAGAGTTGTAGCATCGCGTTTTAGTACCTGAATAGTGTAAAATCGCGTAGTCTCCTTCCGCCGCCGAGCAGTGTGTCAGCAGTGCGCAAGTAGCAGCATTACTGCATTTACTAGGCAATCTTGTATTTTAATAACCGTTTAAATTTTGTGTCGATTTGTTTGCGCTCTCTGTAGATTAGTTCAGACGTTCTTTGCACAACAGTTTTTAGCATGGATAGGGACTGCAACTGCTGTGTTCGGATGCAGGCTGAGTTGGCATCCCTTCGCTCCCAGCTTCAGGCAGTGTTGGCTTCGGTCACACAGCTTGAGGCTGTTGTCAATGGGCATCACTGTGGGGGTCCGGATGGGGGTTTGTCGGGGACGGCCAGCTCGTCCCACGCATCCCCCGATCGGACTAAGACTGTGGTTTCCCGGGATACTACCCGCATTGAGGCTGATCCCTCACCTGTGGTAGAGTGGGAGGTCGTCTCAAGGTGTGGCAGGGGGCGAAAGACATTCCGGAGGGCTGAACGGAAGGCCTTTCCAGTTTGTCTAACGAACCGGTTTCAGGCTCTGTCTCAGGCTGATACTGATCTTCGGCCTGACATGGCTGCTTGTCCTGTTGCCCCTCAGTCTGCAAGATCCGGGCGGTCGCAGAGGGTGGGCTTACTGGTAGTTGGGAGCTCCAACGTCAGGCGCGTAATAGGGCCCCGTAGGAAAATGGCAGCAAGAGAGGGGAAGAAAACCAATGTGCACTCCGTGTGCATACCGGGGGGAGTCATTCCGGATGTGGAAAGGGTCCTTCCGGATGCCATGAAGGGTACAGGGTGCACCCATCTGCAGGTGGTCGCTCATGTCGGCACCAATGATGTGTGTCGCTATGGATCGGAGGAAATTCTATCTGGCTTCCGGCGGCTATCTGATTTGGTGAAGACTGCCAGTCTCGCTAGCGGGATGAAAGCAGAGCTCACCATCTGCGGCATCGTCGACAGGACTGTCTGCGGACCTTTGGTACAGAGCCGAGTGGAGGGTCTGAATCAGAGGCTGAGACGGTTCTGCGACCGTGTGGGCTGCAGATTCCTCGACTTGCGCCATAGGGTGGTGGGGTTTCGGGTTCCGCTGGATAGGTCAGGAGTCCACTACACGCAACAAGCGGCTACACGGGTAGCAGGGGTTGTGTGGCGTGGGCTGGGCGGTTTTTTAGGTTAGATGGCCTTGGGCAAGTACAGAAAGGGCAACAGCTTCAACGGGTGCGGGCCAAAGTCAGGACATGCGGGGACCAAGCAGCAATCGGTATTGTAATTGTCAACTGTCGAAGCTGCGTTGGTAAAGTACCGGAACTTCAAGCGCTGATAGAAAGCACCGAAGCTGAAATCGTTATAGGTACAGAAAGCTGGCTGAAGCCAGAGATAAATTCTGCCGAAATTTTTACAAAGGTACAGACGGTGTTTAGAAAGGATAGATTGCATGCAACCGGTGATGGAGTGTTCGTCGCTGTTAGTAGTAGTTTATCCTGTAGTGAAGTAGAAGTGGATAGTTCCTGTGAATTATTATGGGTGGAGGTTACACTCAACAACCGAGCTAGGTTAATAATTGGCTCCTTTTACCGACCTCCCGACTCAGCAGCATTAGTGGCAGAACAACTGAGAGAATATTTGGAATACATTTCACATAAATTTTCTCAGTATGTTATAGTCTTAGGTGGAGATTTCAATTTTCCAGATATAGACTGGGACACTCAGACGGGTGGTAGGGACAGAGCATCGAGTGGCATTATACTGAGTGCACTATCCGAAAATTACCTCGAGCAATTAAACAGAGAACCGACTCGTGGAGATAACATCTTGGACCTACTGATAACAAACAGACCCGAACTTTTCGACTCTGTAAGTGCAGAACAGGGAATCAGTGATCATAAGGCCGTTGCAGCATCCCTGAATATGGAAGTTAATAGGAATATAAAAAAGGGAGGAAGGTTTATCTGTTTAGCAAGAGTAATAGAAGGCAGATTTCAGACTACCTAACAGATCAAAACGAAAATTTCTGTTCCGACACTGACAATGTTGAGTGTTTATGGAAAAAGTTCAAGGCAATCGTAAAATGCGTTTTAGACAGGTACGTGCCGAGTAAAACTGTGAGGGACGGGAAAAACCCACCGTGGTACAACAAAGTTAGGAAACTACTGCGAAAGCAAAGAGAGCTTCACTCCAAGTTTAAACGCAGCCAAAACCTCTCAGACAAATAGAAGCTAAACGATGTCAAAGTTAGCGTAAGGAGGGCTATGCGTGAAGCGTTCAGTGAATTCGAAAGTAAAATTCTATGTACCGACTTGACAGAAAATCCTAGGAAGTTCTGGTCTTACGTTAAATCAGTAAGTGGCTCGAAACAGCATATCCAGACACTCCGGGATGATGATGGCATTGAAACAGAGGATGACACGCGTAAAGCTGAAATACTAAACACCTTTTTCCAAAGCTGTTTCACAGAGGAAGACCGCACTGCAGTTCCTTCTCTAAATCCTTGCACAAACGAAAAAATGGCTGACATCGAAATAAGTGTCCAAGGAATAGAAAAGCAACTGGAATCACTCAACAGAGGAAAGTCCACTGGACCTGACGGGAAATCAATTCGATTCTACACAGAGTACGCGAAAGAACTTGCCCCCCTTCTAACAGCCGTGTACCGCAAGTCTCTAGAGGAACGGAAGGTTCCAAATGATTGGAAAATAGCACAGGTAGTCCCAGTCTTCAAGAAGGGTCGTCGAGCAGATGCGCAAAACTATAGACCTATATCTCTAACGTCGATCTGTTGTAGAATTTTAGAACATGTTTTTTTGCTCGAGTATCATGTCGTTTTTGGAAACCCAGAATCTACTATGTAGGAATCAACATGGATTCCGGAAACAGCGATCGTGAGAGACCCAACTCGCTTTATTTGTTCATGAGACCCAGAAAGTATTAGATACAGTCTCCCAGGTAGATGCTATTTTTCTTGACTTCCGGAAGGCGTTCGATACAGTTCTTCAATGTCGCCTAATAAACAAAGTAAGAGCCTACGGAATATCAGACCAGCTGTGTGGCTGGATTGAAGAGTTTTTAGCAAACAGAACACAGAATGTTGTTATCAATGGAGAGACGTCTACAGACGTTACAGTAACCTCTGGCGTGCCAAAGGGAGTGTTATGGGACCATTGTTTTTCACAATATATATAAATGACCTAGTAGATAGTGTCGGAAGTACCATGCGGCTTTTCGCGGATGATGCTGTAGTATACCGATAAGTTGCAGCATTAGAAAATTGTAGCGAAATGCAGGAAGATCTGCAGCGGATAGGCACTTGGTGCAGGGAGTGGCAACTGTCCCTTAACATAGACAAATGTAATGTATTGCGAATACATAGAAAGAAGGATTCTTTATTGTACGATTATATGATAGCGGAACAAACGCTGATAGCAGTTACTTCTGTAAAATATCTGGGAGTATGCGTGCGGAACGATTTGAAGTGGAATGATCATATAAAATTAATTGTTGGTAAGGCGGGTACCAGGTTGAGATTCATTGGGAGAGTGCTTAGGAAATGTAGTCCATCAACAAAGGAGGTGGCTTACAAAACACTAGTTCGACCTATACTTGAGTATTGCTCATCAGTGTGGGATCCGTACCAGATCGGGTTGACGGAGGAGATAGAGAAGATCCAAAGAAGAGCGGCGCGTTTCGTCACAGGATTATTTGGTAATCGTGATAGCGTTACGGAGATGTTTAATAAACTCAAGTGGCAGACTCTGCAAGAGAGGCGCTCTGCATCGCGGTGTAGCTTGCTCGCCAGGTTTCGAGAGGGTGCGTTTCTGGATGAGGTATCGAATATATTGCTTCCCCCTGCTTATACCTCCCGAGGAGATCACGAACGTAAAATTAGAGAGATTAGAGCGCGTACGGAGGCTTTCAGACAGTCGTTCTTCCCGCGAACCATACGCGACTGGAACAGGAAAGGGAGGTAATGACAGTGGCACGTAAAGTGCCCTCCGCCACACACCGTTGGGTGGTTTGCGGAGTATAAATGTAGATGTAGATGTAGATGTAAGTGAAGATGTGGTGCGCTGCATATAAAACTTGACTCCTTAGAAATATTTTTGCACAATTGTGCTCTAATTCACATACCGGAAGGCGAAACCACTTTATCCTCAATTGCTCGATCTCTTCGGCGTGTCATCCACTAATAAAAATTGAGACAACCTCAAGCATTTAGCTTGTGAACTTTGCATGCTCTTATATTCACTCTTCATTCCGAAAGCAGTACTGTACTACAGAGGACTTCCGCGATGCTGGCCGGGGTGGCCGAGCGGTTCTAGGCGCTACAGTCTGGAACCGCGCGACCGCTACGGTCGCAGGTTCGAATCCTGCCTCGGGCATGGGTGTGTGTGTGATGTCCTTAGGTTAGTTAGGTTTAAATAGTTCTAAGTTCTAGGGGACTGATGACCTCAGAAGTTAAGTCCCATAGTGCTCAGAGCCATTTGAACTTGCGCGATATTCAACAGTTAACACCGTTTCCTTTAATCGTTTTCCGTGGATGAGGGTTCTTGGAAACTTCAGATCCCTGCACTTGAAGTAACTAGGTTACAAATTTCTTATTAATTTTCAGGTGTGCTGAGCTGGATTCCTCAAAGGAAATGTTAAAAAAAAATGTGTCGCCGTCCATCATTCTCATTGACGTCACGATAACTATCCTAAGCTATGCACTCATGTTACTACGTCAAAGTACTTGTTGCAACGAATGAGAGAAAATCAACTGAATTTACGTACGTATCTGCAGTGCTTTTAGGAACTTTAATGCAGCACCGGTTATGCGTGGCGATTATCGCTAAAACAGCCGGTATTCGGTTATATCGCTATTTTCCACACCAGTTTAATTAGACTGTTAGCACCGTTCAAAATATTTTGTTTCTGAAATAACCGATTTCTGTTTATTTTTTCGTTATTTCCTGTTATAAACGTAGAAATAGGGTAAAGATTGAAAAATTTTTCTCTCTCTGTCTCAAGATAGTACATAGAAACAAAATGTTAAATTAAATAGGCAAATAAAAAATAAAAACAAAACTTAGCCCTTTCAGTGTTGAATAATGCTAAAAATCAAGAGTATTCTCTCATTGATTCTAATTTTATGGTAACTCTCTTCAAAAATCGTATCGTGATCAGGCATCATATGACTTTTTGGGCATTACGAATAGTCATTGGTAAAGGGTCAAAACTGAGGTAGGAGAACTCTGTCTTTAGTGTTAATTTGTCCGTTTCCAATGGCTACAAGCAAATAAAGGCATATTAATGTAGGCACAGGCAGTAGATCACCTAATTCCTAATTTTTTTGTTTACTATTAATGAATTGTTTTCAAGTTTTTACTTTATTACTGTTACCATAATTCCCTTCCTCTTTTATCATTCCATACAAGTAGTAGAAAAATCTTTAATCTTTTGAAGCAGATGAAGCATTCTTGTTCATTGGTAGGCCACTTCGTAAAAATATTTGCAGACTAATGTTGGTGTCATTCTGCAATACTACAGATGTCCAGAGACGTCAGCGAGAAGCTGCCGTGTAGACCAGATGGGGGCAAGTACTGCACACAGTACGTACACTTTTTTTTAACAAAAATGAAAAAAAAGGGAAAAAGGATTGTGGAAGGTTTGTTTTTCTGCTTTTTTATTTTATTTTATTTTATTTTTATACAAATGGATAAAAGGAAGGCCGTTCCTCTTCGGCTACATAAACAGAATAATAGGAAGTCGTCCCGTTACGACAAAGGATGCTCCATACTAAAGCCCGCTGCGAATTTTTCGATGACTGTCTTCTCGTTGCTGTGTTGTTTCCGTTGTTTGTTCAATCTCATAAAAAAAAAAAAACTGGGAAGAGGTGCTAGGGTTATCTTCTCATGTCATCGATAATCCAGCTGCGAGGCGAATTATGGAATGCGCTCCAAAGAAAATTAGAAAAATATTGCCTATATTTAGGGTTCTTGACGATCGCACAATGTCGTTCGTTGAGGTAATACCAAAAATCGGGTATTGTCTTTTCGCCATTACCGAAGAGGTAGTGAACAGCGTGGCCGCTGATCCACGTCACAGAGTTCGTTTTTGCTCTTGGGAAATAAATCTTATCGGGGAAAAGAAGTGATCGGGTAGTTATCCTGTCGGGAGTCGTGCGTGTGAGAAAAGCCAATATCTGACGCACCAAATACCAAACGTCCTTTGCCGACCCGCATTCGAAACGATGTTCATCCGTGTCAATCAAATGGCTCTGAGCACTATGGGACTCAACTGCTGTGGTCATAAGTCCCCTAGAACTTAGAACTACTTAAACCTAACTAACCTAAGGACAGCACACAACACCCAGCCATCACGAGGCAGAGAAAATCCCTGACCCCGCCGGGAATCGAACCCGGGAACCCGGGCGTGGGAAGCAAGAACGCTACCGCACGACCACGAGATGCGGGCATCCGTGTCAATCACTTGGCATGTGGCACACAAGGGTGAATCAGCGAGGTGGATGTGATGTAGGCGGGACTGGCACAACTGTTTCCCATTAACAGTTACGTACCATGCAGATTGCACGTTAGTATCAAGGGTGGTGGCATTCACAGCCTGCCACACAGCGCGCCACTTTGTATTGGGGTGTTTGCTGTCAATCACATTCGGCGTCCTGTTCATTTGCATGGCAGCATATATCGCCCTCGTCATCATCAAGCGTGTGGGTAGTAGTGCGGTGCGGATGTAGCTTAATTCAAGGAAGAATTGGCTAATGTAGGAGAAAGGTGCTGGGATGTCCGATATCATCACAGGGGGTGCGAGTGAGATTGGTCGTAAGGCTTCCAGTAAGAGACTTGTGAGGCACGTCGGACTTCGTCGCCACAGTTGCAGGTGACAGCTGACGAACAGGGCCTTCGCTCTGTTCTGAACATGACAAAGGACTAAACCCCCTCCGCTCCTCGGGAGGGTTAGGGACTCGTAACGAATCTTAAATAGCATGCCCGTATTAAGAAAGGATCCCAAAACCGCCAACATGCGGTGAGCCAGGGTAGGTGGTATGGGGAGTATCTGTGCAAAATGGGGGATACGTGACACCAAATAGACGTTAGCATATCGTGTCCGTTGCAGGAGGTCTAGATGTCGCAGACGGTGCTCACTTATTCCTGCTCTCATCTGATTCAATAAACGCCTGTAGTTAAGGGCTGTTGAACGCTTCATGTCAGATGTGAAATCAATGCCAAGATAGCGGATTGTGTCACTGATTCTTAGCGGTGCGACGCTCTCGTCGGGTAGGCCTCTGCCTATAGACAGGGCGTGTGATTTGTGGAGATTGAGATGGCTCCCCGATTCCGCGCCGTAGGTCGCCACCCACGCCAGTGCTGCACGAACTTCGTCATTATTGCGAAGAAGGAGTACCAGATCATCCGCATAGGCAGTGCAGCAAAAAGTGTGTCCACCAAGGGACATTCCAGTCAGGCGTTGTCGGAGGCCGCAGAGGAGTGGTTCCAAGACGAGGGCGTACAATATCGCCGAAAGAGGGCAGTCTTGTCGCACCGATCGCTGGATCTGTATCGGCGGCGTAAGACGACCATTATATAACACCTTGGACGTCGCGCCGCGTAGGAGACGCATCAGTACATTAACTGTGACGTCCGGATACCCCATGTGTCGCAGTACCTCCATCAAAAATGTGTGGTCGACTCTGTCAAAGGCCTGGCTAAAGTCGAGTGAGGCCAAAACTCCTGGCAGTTGGCGAGCTTTGGCTAGCGCGATCATATCTCTATATCGGCACAATGCAGTGCGAATATTATGGTCACCACCTAACGATGCCTGGTCCTGCGACACAACACATCGTACTGATCGCTTTAGGCGTGCCGCCAGAAGCCGGGTGAAAATCTTCAAGTCACTGTTGAGTAAGGTCAAGGGCCGATAGTCACTGATCCTGGATCCGCCACGTGGTTTGTGTATAGGCACAATCCTTCTAGGAAGGCCCCAGGTATCTGCGTCGTGGGAGACATAAGATCGCGGCAAATATCATTCCATGCTGGTGCCAGAAATTGTTGATACGTCCGGGAATATTCCAGAGGAAGGCCATCAGGCCCCGGGGACTTATGAGCAGCCCCAGTCTGTATTGCTTCAATGATTTCCTCTTCCGTTACATCTGCAGTCAAATCCGCCGCCGCTGTCGGAGAGATCGAGCCATAAGTGAGTTGAGAGACTTCGGCGATCACCTCTGGGGGATGTCGATGTTCCGAGTACAGCCTAGTGTAGTGAGCATGAAGGGCGTTTCCTATGTCGCGCTGGGTGTCAAGGCGTCGTCCGTCTTCCGTCGTGATAGCTTGGATCAGTGTTCTGCGTCGGCGCCGTCGTTCTGCAATGACGTGGTACATATACGGTTCCTCCTGGGCCACTCTGTCTTGGATGCGCGCTCTGACGATCGCACCCTCAAGGTGGCAACGTGTTAATCTGATGATCTGTGCCTTGGCACGGTTCACCGTCACTTGCCGTGCAGGTGAGTACGGCAGTGTTGTACATTCCCTTAAGATGCTGTAGTAAAAGTCCATGGTATGTCTCTTCCATGCTGCAACATCTCGGCCGTAGCCTATCAAGGTCTTGCGGAGGGCTGATTTGGCGCAGAGTAACCACCACGACAGTGTAGACCGGTAGGTACCACGCCGGCGGCTACAAGAGTCCCACGTGTTCTCTATAAGGCGGCGGCATTCCTCAGAAGCGAGGTGGGCGACGTTCAACTTCCAAGGACCACGGCTGTGCCATACCTTCTGGCGGCGAGGGTAATGGCGCAGATGTAGGCCTCGTGGTCAGAAAAAGCTGTGGGCCAAACTTCGGCAGCTATTGTCCCCACAGCTATGGAGCGCGAGATGTAAATCCGGTCGATGCGGCTGGAGGAATGGCTGGTGTAATGAGTAAATCCGGGCCGATCGCCACAAACATGTTCCCACGAGTCCACCAATTGAAGATTATTTATAACTGTCGTAAGTTCTGCGCAGGGAGAATGATGTGGTAACTGATCCTTAGGTGCTTGGCTACAGTTGAAGTCCCCTCCCATTATCAAGGCGTCCTGACGGCCCATAAAGAGGGGCGTGATTGTATGAGCGAAAAAGGTGGATCGTTCGCGACGCCGACCAGATCCTGACGGTGCATAGATGTTAATAAGTTTGACTCCTTGGATAGTAAGAGCCATGCCTCTGGCATCAGGGAGATACTCGACGTCTTCTGCGGATATACGTTCGCGGAGGAGGATCGCCACACCACTGTCATTGGCAGACGCATGTGAGACCCAAATCTTGTAGCCACAGGGGCCCTTGAAGTCTGTGACATACACCTCTTGAAGGAGCGCAATGTCGATGTCTGCTGCGTTGAGCAGGTCCTGTAGCATCGCTAGTTTATGTCGGGCACGTATGTTGTTGATGTTAATCGTCGCTAGACGGTACGTTTGGTCAGCCAGGTCGGCAACTGGGTTGTGTAGGAGGCCAGATGTGGGCGGCAGGGGCGGCCCCACAGAGGCTGACGATACAGCCGTAGTCACTGTTGTTGGTCGGTGCTGGGTACAGCCGAGGGAGTATCTCTGCCTTCGGCATCCTCCTGGTGCTGTGGCTCATCCTCGACATCATCCGCCCAAGAATCAGATGCAGCAATTGGTAACTGTTGATGAGTGCTGTCAGTAGAGCGCTCGCGCACATGTTCAGTAGCAGAAGTGATGTTGTCAGACTGAGGCTCAGAAATTGTATCCGCCGTAGCATCGTGACGGGAAGGGTGAGTTGTGGTGGTAGAGTCCTGATTGTCGTCCGACGCCGGATGTTCATCCGGGTCACACATCCGAAGCAGGCAATCATCGGATGGCGTATGGCGCCGTTTCTTGCGTTGTCGAGGGGACCGTTGTTTCCGGACATGTTGTTCTGTGTCAGAGTGCGGGCAACAATCATCTGATGCGGTCTCCATTGGTAGGAAGGCAGAGGTCGGGACAATTTCAGTTTCTACTTCCATCTTCTCTTTAGGCTCGTCTTGGTGGCACAATTGGTCACCGTCTTGAGGCAAGTCTGCCGATGACGTCGTAGAGGGGGATATGCTGTCCGCCACACTGTCATCGACCACTGACTGCAATAAGGTTTTACGATCCTGGGCAGGAACAGCTGTTGTGGTTGCAGCCGCTGCATACGTGATGGGGAGTGAAGTAGGCGTCGCCGGGGATGGAACTTCACCAACCGGTGTCTGAGTCAGTCAGCTTTGAATGCAGGCCGATCGGACATGTCCTTCCTGGCCACAGCCGGCGCAAGTACGCGGTTGTCCGTCGTACATGACAATGGCTCTGCAGCCGCCAATTACTAAATAGGATGGCGCATACTTCGTCAGTGCAATCTTAATTTGTCGCACTCCATTTAAGACGGGGTACGTTTCAAACGTTTGCCATTTTTCAGCCAAGTGGCTTAGCACGTTGCCCTATGGTTTGAAAGCTGTCATCACAACATCTGACGGGACTTGGAATGGCAGCTCGAAGACCCTCAGAGTGCGAAGGCCTAATCCAGCGTGGTCGATCGTGACAGTTCCTATGTGACCATCAGAATGCTTGAATTTAAGTCCATGAGCGTGTCGACACACAACATCAGTGCACGCCTTTTCATTGATCATTTTTATGTAGACGACACTTTGTGCTATAGAAAAGTGGATCCCAATGATGTCTTGAGGTGCAATATGAAGTTCTTCCCGGATGAAATGTTCAATGTCAAGTGCTCGAGGTCTTGCGTAGTCCGCTTGAAATGTGATCTTAATGGTGGACTTGCGATACGAGTGCGCCATGGCACTACCGAGATACGGACGCGTGACACTCGCCGCAGCGGAAGGTAAACAGTAAACACTCGCGCGCGCGGTGCGCTAACAGGGGGACACAGGCACGACGACCTTGCCCCACCGCTGCTAACAGCGGACTGTACACTCGTACATTCGGCCATGACACACGAGAACGGTGAAGTTATTGTCTCAGTAATACTGTACCAATTCTTATGGCAATGACTGCTTTTCTCAATTTCTATCATAACGCAATATTTCAAACCAATACAAATTCTGGGAATAACAGTTACTCATTTTTTTTAAAAAAAAGTTTATATAAATGAGAAAATTTTGATGTGGCTAATTGTTAATACGCTTTTTTAACTCAGTTATTAGTAAAAAATAGAAAAGCACCTGTTACAATCGAGACCAAACATATACCAGAAAATACCGTTTATTCAGACCGGTATCGATTTTAACTGGTCGGTATTTCCCATCCTTAACACAGGTTCTCCTACACGAAGTGTTAGCATAATCTTGCAAGTAGAGTAGAGCAGATTTCAGCAGGTTCATACGTCAACTTAAGTTTAAAATGACTGTTGTATAAAGCTCTATTACACCTCCGTATAAATTTATTCGTATTATTTCACAATAGCCAATTTGCTACGCTTGGGTCGGAGATGACGTCCAGATAGCAACCAGTGTAATAAGCTGCGTAATAGGCACACCGAACGCAACGAAAATCTTCTCCGGCGCAAAGAGCTGTCACCTCGTTAATCTTGTAATAAAGCGCCAAATAGTTCTCAGTTGATGTCCACACAAAGAAGTGACATCTAAATTAGAACGACTGACGTTAATGGTAGCTTATAACACAGAATCTAAACTGCTTTATTATCAATAAAATTAGTTCTTTACTAGGTAACGGTAATGACAACGTTGGGAGCATAGCCTCGAGACCGTATAATATTTAAGACTATCTGGTGCCTGTGAAACGTTATAGACTTTTAGAGCTATGCTAATGAGCTCGTCCTTCGGGACCGTGCACACAGAATCTGGATTTCAGCTTCACGCGGGGGAGCAATTTATCTCGGCTACTGCGTCCGTTTAATGGGCACCAAGGGGCTGCTCATTCGTAGACCACTCTACCTCCTACGCGTCGGTTGCCGGCTCTCTGCGGTGCACTGTTCGTTATGCAATGCAGAATTACAAACCTCCTCCCCATCCAACAAGCCTCACGCGAGAGAAAATTCTGGTTTTGCATCGAGAGATTTTGTTCTAGCTCATTACTATTACACTTCTTGCGCATATCGTTCTGCATCAACGAAACATTACTGGTCCCACACTAGCTTCGTCAGTTCGTGACAGCACTAAGATCTACATATTCAAGGAGTACTTGTGTGCAAGACAGTTAAATTTATTGTACAGATTACTCGAGGGCCATAGTTTAGTTGAACTTACTTTTCAGCACCACAAAATTGTGTCATTTGGGAGGATGGAGCTTCTTTGAGCAAGAGGACAACCTTCTTAAAGCGACCTCTCTTAACGGATAAAATTCCTATTTCACCTCGGGCAAGTATTCTGCTCAAGTCAGTATATTTTTTTTTTTTCACTAGCAGAGATTGTTGTCTGTGTTAGATGTGTTAACGGCCGAGCAGCTCAATTCCACATTCCGAAAAGAAAAAGAAAAATACAAAAGCAGTCTGTGTTTACAGACCACCTCATTCGCACTCAGATCTAATCGATAACTAACTGGTCTGCACACACACACACACACATACACACACACGCGCGCGCACACACATATACAGAGTGCATTCCATAAGTAATGCGACCAATTTTTGCCTGACGTAACGGTACACCACAGCGTGTTGTAACCGGCTGGGATAAGTGGAGAGGGGTGTTAGCTTCAAAACGTTCTTTGTCTCATTCGGCTGCGAGCTGCCGGAGAGTCACGACGTGCGTTTCCGTCAACCCCGTTTCGAGTTTATGTAACACAGTACAATGGATCATTCTGTAGAGCAATGGTACGCTATCAAATTTTGCGTTGAACTTGGGAAGTCCACCACAGAAACGCTTCCATTACTTCAGCATGCCTTTAGGACCGATTGCTTGTCCAAATCACAAGTTTTCCGATGGCACAAGTCTCTCATGGAGGGCCGAGAGGAGATCACCGACGAACCTCGCAGTGGACGGCCATCAACCGCACAAGTCGACGAAAATGTGACGCGTGTGCGCGATTGTTTGAACTCTGACAGGCGGCTGAGCCTTCAATTGATAGCACAAACTCTAAAAATGTCAAAAATAACCGTTGTCCGCATTGTGACCGAAGATTTGAACATGAGAAAGGTGTGTGCCAAACTCGTCCCAAAAGTGTTGACCGACAAACACAATCACATGCGAGTGTTTCAGTGCCGAGAAATGTTGGAAATGTGTGAAAATGATCCTCATTTTTTAAACTCGGTTATCACTGGTGATGAGTCGTGGCCTTTTGAGTACGACCCTGAGACAAAAAGACAGAGTTCAGAGTGGCACACCCCATCGTCGCCCCATCCCAAGAAGGCACAAATGAGCAAGTCCAGGATCAAAACCATGCTCATTTTCTTCTTTGACGTCAGAGGCATTGTTCACCACGAATTCGTACCTACTGGGACTACAGTGAACTCAGCTTTCTACTTGCAAGTGCTCAAAAGACTGAAAAGGAGGGTCTCACTCTGCCGAAGCGACGTCAAGGACAGGTGGAAAGTTCACTACGACAACACGCCGAGTCACAGCGCCTTTATTGTCAACGACTTCCTGGCCAAGACCACAGGACCAAGACTCCATTGGTTCCCCAGCCTCCCTAGAGTTCTAACCTGGCTCCCGCTGACCCTTTTTTTTTCCTCAGTTAAAAGGAGTCATGAAAGGAAAACAACATTGGGACACGATTGAAAGCATCCAGGCGCATGTTACATCAGCTCTAAAGGACATTCCGGAAAAGGCATTAGAGGATGCCTTCCAGGCATGGAAACACCGTCTCCAGAAGTGTATCTACGCAAGAGGGTGCTATTTTGAAAATTTTTGATTATTTGTACGAATATATTCAATAAATGAATATATATATATATATATATATATATATATATATATATATATATATATATATATATGTAGAGAGAGAGAGAGAGAGAGAGAGAGAGAGAGAGTTGTATGTGACCTACATGCATGGTAACAGTAGCGCCAGTAGTTTTTAAACATTGGTTTACACAACTGTCTGATTCTGTTCCCTGTACAAACCCTAAATGCTTTCTATTGAAGTCTGAAATTTCCCAGAGCTGCTGGCGAAATTCTTCGAATAAGAGGCCATATAGAAGATGAGCGATGAAGTATGCGTAGTAAACACTCATTAATAAAAGTTTCTTTACGCATCCTTTCCCAATACTTAAACGAAAACAGCGTGTACTCATCTCTGAATTGAAGCTACCTCAGATGGACAGTTGAAGTGTTCAATACCCTGAATTTGTAGGACCAGATTCAAGTGTAATTTTTTCATTCTAAATGTTGTCCCTTTGCGGATATGCGTTCTTACATGAGTTTGAGAAAATATTTAGCACTTTGGAGCAAATTAAGATGTGTTCACTTTTCTTTGAAATGATTTTTCATAATTACAAAATTTATTAATATGGGATAAAAATACACATGTGTTTTTTCTCTGAGCACTTTACATTAATCAACATTTACATAAAAACACAACTGTGTACTGCTTCATGTAAAGAATAATTGTTAAATGAATGTGGATAACTGACAAACTCAAGATATACAGTAAAGAAGGAAATTTTATAAAAAAGTCATATGTAAGCTACATGAAAACAATAACTTATTAACATCACAAACACCAGAATTACAATATGTTACAATGGCACACGAACAGCAAAATTCACGAAAATCAACACTGTGAGATTTATAACTTCCTGGCTCGTATAGGAGCAGAGATGTAGGGCAAAAACGCGTTTTTTCAACCCTTGCAGAAGAGACTTTCCTACACAACAAGTGTATTGTGTGAGAATAACAGCAGCTTGCCACATTGACCATGTTTGCGATACAGCCTACACTTCAGGGCCACAGACACTTTTCCAGCCCCTGATGTGTAGGAACCCTGTATGCCAGGTGTGTTGTAATGGAATAGCATTGGCCTGCTTTGTCAACCTGCTTTTCATGGCACCTATATGTCAGGGGCAAAAAAATGATTTTCAAGCCCCTGATCTGTAGGCTGCCCTTCACAACGTTTTGTGGGAATAATAACAGTCTGATTTATAAGCCTGTTTTGCTGGGGCTGCATGTGCAGATGGGTTTTGCTGGCGAAGACTGAGATGGATAGAGGAGGGGATAGGCAGAGAGATCACGCAGAAGGAGATGGATAGGGAGATAGGTGGAGGAGATGGACAGAGAGAGAAGTGGGTGGAACAGATGGTCATAAGATTGGACCAAGAGACGGACTGGTAGAAGGGGGAAGCAGTGATGGACAAACATAGGAGGGAGGATGGGATGGGCATATACAAGTAGTGTAGTAAGAGGAGGAGTTGGACAGAGAGGGGAGGAGGAGTTGAACAGATGGAGGAGGAATTGGACTGAAGGGGGGGGGTGTAGGGGTTGGACTGAAAGGAGGCATATGGACAGTGAGAGGATGGAAGGAGAGAGGGTAAGAGGAGATGGAAAGAGAGAGGGGGTTATGAGAGATGGACAGACTGAAGGGATAGGAGGAAAAGGACGGGGTGGGTGGAAGTAGGAGATGGCAAAGAGACGGCGGTGGTGAAGGATGTGTGTGCAATATATGTAACGCAAAAACTGTGATCAAATGGTTAATATTAAATACATTATTGCAATAATTCTCTTAGGAAATCATGTGTTTTAAGATTAATTGTAATAGAATATATAACTAAGTAAAGGTGAATTATTTGGCAAAAAATTAAAAAGGCCATCATGGCTGTGACCACTGCTCTCACTACTGGCACAGGTTTCTTTGGCTCAGTATCTGTTATGACTGAGACTCTCTGCCGCTGTAGTATTTAGCAGGAGGTTGTCAAATAAACCACTAATAAGAAAAGAAAAGTGTCTGGTTTAACAGCTACAGAGCCTAATTCCCTCCATGTAATATTCAAGAACAGTAATAACTTTTAGCATCGTCTCTATAAGAGTGAGATTTTCACTCCCAGCTGAGTGTATGACTACCAAACTTCTCACAACTGCAGTGGATCATGATCGCCAACCAATTTAAAATGGAGTTTTCTTAAATATTACGTTATGTAACGATGACAAGTAAAAGGAATGTTTCAAACAGATACTGGTATTTTCAGTAAGTTTATTCAGTTTTAGGTATGTTTCTAGCCAAATCCCAAGAAACTTTGTTTCCTCTTTATTTACAATTGGTTGAGTGTTGATGGCTGCAACAGGATAATGCAGGGTGTTATTTTGACAACTATGCAATTTCGTTGATATTATTTTCCTGTTGTCTATTATCAGCTGATTTATAGTGATCATTTACTGACTTGACATGTAACAGAATGTTCTGCATGTTATACATCTTCATTTTTGGTTGCCTTACATTGGTGTCCCAAAATTAAAGCAACAAACTGCTATTTCCCCGTCGTGTGTCTAATTCACGATATAATCATACAAACTGTCAACAGATGTTACGATCGTGTTCTGCACGGAAGACGGCGTTCCGATCAATGGGCAGCTACTCCAGCAATCATGTCAGGGCATCTATCAAGCGGGGTGGTGTTTACGGAATATTCCCACATCCACAATGTACACAGTCATAGACGGTGCAGTATGGTACAGAGAAGATGCCTCCAAAATCTCTGCTCCGGAGGTCCATAGATAGAATGGAAGCAGGAAAGTCACAAACTGATGTGGCCCGATGGCCTAATGTGTTGTTTCTTGGATGAGACGACAGTTTATAGAGACTGAAACTGTATTCCGTAGTCCAGGACAGGGCCAACCTTGTATGACATCAGAAAGAGTGGACCGCTATTTGTCGGTAAATGCACGACGGTACCGCCTTACTACTGCACTGCAACTGGCATCTGACCTCGCAGCATCCCATGAACGTGTTGATCGAAGCAAACGGTGTACTGAAGGCTTCAGCAGACTGGCCTTTATTGTTGGAGACCTGTTGGAGTGTCTCCACAGAAGAAAACGTCTAGAGTGATCAATATGACACCTGAACTGTCGAACCGTGGGCCAATTTACTTTTTACACATGCGTCCCGATTTGGTCTGAGGAGTGATCCTTGACAGATTCGCATCTGAAATGGATGTGGAACACGGTTTGAGGGCCTAAACGTTGTGGAAAGAGACCCATCTCAGGAAGGATCCCTAATGGTGTAGGCAGGGATTGTGTTGATCACTCGAACATCATGAAACTGTATGGCTGAATCAGAAAGATTCAACTGCTGTCAGATATCATGACGAGATCTTAGGACATCATGTGCGATTGTTACAAGGTGCTGTGAACATAGACTTTGTAGTCATGGTGACCTCACAGAGTGCGGGTGGTTGATGTTTCTTTTTTAGGTGACGAAAGATGTTGCAAGTTTGGCGTGGCCTGCTCGCTCTCCCGATTTGAATCCCATGAGTAAATGTGGGCTGCACTAGGGACATAGGTTGCATCAAGTCAGCATCCACCAGCCATTCTACAAGACTTGCTAGCAGCTCTGCGGGAAGAACGGGCGTTATTGCCTCAACATGAGGTTGATGACATCATTCACAGCTTGTTCCATCATTGTCAGGTATGTATAGGTGCTAGAGGTGGTCACACACCATTTTTTTTTGTCATCAGTCTTCTGACTGGTTTGATGTGACCCGCCACGAATTCCTTTCCTTCGCCAACCTCTTCATCTCAGAGTAGCACTTGCAACCTATCGCCTCAATTATTTGCGGAATGTATTCCAGTCTCTATCTTCCTCTACAGTTTTTGCCCTCTACAACTCCCTCTAGTACCATGGAAGTCATTCCCAGATGTCTTAACAGATGTCCTACCATCCTGCCCCTTCTCCTTGTCGGCGTTTTCCAGTTATTCTTTTCTCTCCGGTTCTGTGCAGAACCTCCTCATTTCTTACCTTATCACTGTACCTAATTTTCAACATTTGTCTGTAGCACCACATCTCAAATGCTTCGATCCCTTCTGTTCCGCTTTTCCCACAGTCCATGTTTCACTACCATACAATGCGGTGCTCCAGCTGTACACCCCCAGAAATTTCTTCCACAAATTAAGACTTATGTTACATATTAGCAGACATCCCTTGGCCAGGAGTGCCTTTTTTCCATTGGTAGTCTGCTTTTGATGTCCTCCTTGCTCCGTCCGTCATTGGTTATTTTCCTGCCTAGGTAGTAGAATTCCTTAACTTCACCTACTACGAGACCATCAATCGTGATGTTAAGTTTCTCGCTGTTTTCCTTTCTGCTTCTTCTCATTACTTTCGTCTTTCTTTGATTTACTCTCTGTTCTGGCATAACCACAAGCGCCGGAACGAAGATGAAGAAAGCAAGACCAGAGAAGGCGGTGAAACAACGTCGGCCAATGATGCGCTGGTTAGGATCGTGCCACGACAGGAGCGACACCTGGAAGAATTGAATATAAGCGCCGCTCCTGCCAGCTTCAGCCGCACATTAATGGAACGTATTCGCAGAGCATAGCACGGCCTAGCAGAGAGAGTTACAAGAACAGTTAGCAGTGATCCACAAACTATGTGACAGACTTGCTTGTTTGAACATTGTGTATAGCAAGGACTCGGATTTGTGTTGCATGTCGCCCATCGCTTGCGACACCTTTGTACATTAAAGTACTGTCAATCTGCTTTATAGAAATACAACTACTAGTGTTATTTGCTTGAATTGTTGTACAGCATTCCGAGAATGCAGCATCCCTTAGGCACCCTACACGAGACGAGTGGGCAAGACCCAACAACTGGCGACGAGTATCCTCCGAACTCCGTGCCTGACGGCCACGGAATTTCATGTATATTGTGCTGATGCCTTAATTCTCTCTTGTCTTTACTCTGCAGGGGCGCTTATTGCTTTAACAGTTCCTTGTCGTTTCTGCTAATTCGTGTTTTCAGGTGGGCGTTGCAGAAAATTTCTTTGTACATATTTTTGTCTGTTTGCTGCATTTGTCACTTCCAACATGCCGACTCCACCTGTCCTGCCCCCTACTCAGGTGTCACTGCCGGAAGCGTTAAATGCCACACAGCTAATGCAGATGTTTCAGTTTCAGATGCAGCAAACATCTACAATGCTCAACACGGTGCAGCAGCTACTGGCCAACGCTGCGTGCCCGGCAGAACACGCACCGCCTACTACAGGTGCTATGTCACATTTTCGACAGTTTTGTGAACAAGAAGAAGAATGGCTCAAGTGGCTGCATCAGTTCGATGCACATATGCAAGCTCACGACGTCTCAGGTACTGTAAAACTTCCTTATCTATTATCCATGGTGGAAGTGCAGTGTTCAGATTAATTCAAAAACTCTTTCCGCCGGCCGGTGTGGCTGTGCGGTTCTAGGCGGTTCAGTCTGGAACCGCGTGACCGCTACTGTCGCAGGTTCGAATCCTGCCTCGGGCATAGATGTGTGTTATGTCGTTAGGTTAGTTAGGTTTAAGTAGTTCTAAGTTCTATGGGACTGATGACCTCAGATGTTAAGTCACATAGTGCTCAGAGCCATTTGAACCAAACTCTTTCCTAATTCCACTCCGAGTGAACTTGCGTATGACAATCTTATCGAATCACTAACAAACTATTATGACCAACAAGTGAATATGATGGCAGGTAGCTATCAATTCTTCAATTGAAAAAAACGGTCGGAACATCGTGAGTGGGTAACATATTTGCAGGGTATGGCCGGGAAATGCAAATCGTGCTTGATATTCAGATGTAATAATGCGTGATGCGATCGTGTACATTGTGCGTGATGTCAAAATCGATGCCACGCCCAGAGGATCTCATGGACAAATTAGGCGATGGATGCTGCTTTTCAAAAATTGATTTGTTCGACGCATATCTTCAAATACCGCTCAATGAAGAATCTCAAAAAGTGTTTGTAGTAAATACTCATATGAGCTTGTTTAAATATTTGCGTCTGCCTTTTGGCAGTGCTTTCGCACCCGCCATTTTGCAGTTTTACTTGGAACAGCTGACTGCACAAGTGCCAAACTGTTCAAATTGTTTGGACAATATTGTAGTTGCAAGTCATACACCTGAAGAGCATATTACAAATTTAAGTGATTTGTTTCGTCTGATATCTGAGGCAGGACTAAAGTGTAAGCTGGACAAGCGTTATTTTTTAAACCTGTGTTGCAGTTATCTTGGTCATGTCATAAACAGTCAAGGTGTACATCCTCTTTACTCGCATTTGTTAGCCAAACGAGACTTTCCAGTTCCTCGCAATGCCACAGAATTGCAGTCAGTTTTAGGAAAAATCAACTATTATAATCGGTTCATACCGAATGCTGCACAAATCGCAGCTCCATTGAATCGCTTCCGTCGAAAGAACGTCCCCTTTGTTTGGGCAGATGAGTGCCAAGTAGCTTTTCGAAAACTTAAAGATGCTTTGCTCAGTGATCGATGCTTAGTTCACTTTGATCCTGACAAACCAGCTGTATTGCAAGTTGATGTTTCCTCTTACTGAATCGGTGCAGTGTTTTCGCACAGAATTGGTGATAAAGACAGGCCTATTGCTTTCGCATCAAAAGTGTTGTCCAATGCTCAATGTAACTATACACAAATTGAAAAAGAGGCTTTGGCTATTGTGTATGGTGTCACCAAATTTCACCACTATTTGTATGGCAGAAAATTCTACTTAGTAATGTATCACAAGCCTTTGCAGTCCTTGTGTCATCCGACGAAACCGATTCCTGTACGAACTGCCCAAAAATTGCAAAGATGGGATTTGTAGTTGTCTCAACACCATTACGAGATTACGTATCGCCCGACAGCTAAACTTAGTAATACGGACGCACTTTCACGTCTTCCGATTGGCCCTGATACAGACTTTGACGCTTCTGCTGCATCTTGTTGCCACACCGATACTCAGGACTCCGAATTGCTTCACTCTTCTCCGCCGAACTATAGGGAAATTGCACAGGCCACGGAAGCTGATACATATTTGAACGTTTTGCTAACATATAGTATATTCGCACGTCTTGGCCTGACTCACTGAATAGCATAAAGAACTCTGTAGTGCGCCGATGCTTTGCACGTCGGCATAGCCTCGCTGTGCAGAAAGGTGTGACTTTTGTTCAGAATGACAGCATGACAGTAGACAGTCCTGTGTGTTGATCCCTAAAGCTTTGCAAAAAGAAGTGTTGCAGTTACTTCACCACTGACACTGGAAGATAGTTCGTGCGAAATACTGTAGTTAGCGCGTCGACAGTGCACTTGGCAGGGTACGGACGCCCAAACAGAACAGATGACGTCACAGCGTCACGCATGTACAGAAAATCAGTCTGCTCCGCCACAAAAATTCTCTGCTTGGCCAAAGTCGCAATCGCCATGACAACGTGTGCACATAGACTTTGCGGAACCTTTTTGGAACACTCACTGGTTGATTGTGGTTGGCTCACATAGCAAGTTTCCTTTTGCTGTGCCGATGAACTCGACAACGTCACGTAGCACAATTCAGGTGTTGTCATCGACTTTTTGCCTAGAAGGTTTACCTGAAGTAATAGTTCAGACAATGGACGTCAGTTCACATCAAATGAATTTCAAACATTCTGTGAACGCAATGACGTACAACATGTAACTAGTGCACCGTTCCACCCACAGTCAAACGGCGAAGCGGCACGTTTCGTCAGAAGCTTCAAGCAGCAGGTGGGCAAACGTCGCTCAGCACACACCAGGGATTGCAACTGTTTCTCGCCTCATATCGTTCTTACCAACGAGAGGGACCATTGCCGGCTGAATTGCTTCAAGACCGCCGCCATCGGACACTATTCCACCGTCTCCACACTCGTCAGCATCCGGCGACGAAGGAAGGCAGCAAGTATCGCTTCGCGACACATGATATTGTCTTTTACACAGCTTTTAACGGCAGCAGACGGTGGGCGCGAGGCGAGATCGTCCGTCGACTTGGCGCTTGCATGTATCTTCTTTCAGTTCCAGATGGCTTGCAGAGCCGCCATCAAAATCAACTTCGCCTCTGTCATGTACACAATGAGGACAGCGCGCCCACAGCAGCCGCCAGAGGGAGTCCTCACGACACCGCGGGACGACCCCATGGATACGGAGCCTTCGCCTCCTCCACCTCGTCTCGTCCCACCGACGGAGCTGGACCCGCCCACACCGCAGCAGTCGCCGTCTCTTTCATGTGGTTCATGGCAGCAGGAGGTGGACGCGTACCCTTCAGGTCGTTTTCCGGGGGACTTTTCCGCCAGACTGCAGGTCGGATGGCGCGGTATAGCTGGAAGCTTGATGTCCCCTGCGGGCACAGCTTCCGGCCCGACGTTGCGCCCACACTCCTGCACCCCCCGCCGTGGTGGCACTTCCTACACGACGACGGTCCATCGATTTTGGGGATGGGGGGATTTTTTATTTATTTATTTATTGCTAAATTATAAACGTGTTACCTGATGTTTAAAACAGGTCGTACATCTTACAATTTTCGTTTTTCATCTTTTTACAGTTTTCTTTCCTTTTCTTTTATCTACAACATTTACAAAGAATGATACTTTTCAAAATAACAATAATTTAAGGTTGAAATATAAATAAAATTTGGTTCTTTTTTTAAGAAGAATATAAAAAGAAGATAGGATAGATGAGAGATTTGTTAGTACCATCACCGAGTGTGACTGACGGTGAATACCTCGGAATGGTTTCTTCGAGCCGTTGACCGCCAGTCACACACACACACACACACACACACACACACACACACACACACACACACACACACACAAATGGTTATTAGTGGAGAAATAATGTTGCTTATCCTATTTGTTACTAATCCTATGTATTAACTACTTTAGGTGCTCGTCCATGTATAGCATTTGGTGTTTTCTTGGCTAGATTGCCAGCAATTTGCTTATTTAATGTCACATCTCAGCTTCCTCCTCCTGTTCCTCCTCATTGTCACTAGTTTCGTTGCCACTGTGGGTATCGCAGTCCATCCTCTGGAGATTTCTGTTACGCTGCACATAGGCATGTCTGTGATGTCGTGTCCGCATATACTCTTCATGTCTTGTTTCTGAAATACTGTTTGTCAGTGCGTTTAATTGTGCCTATTGTTCTTCGTCTCTTATTGCTGTGTATATATCTATGTCTATATCTGTGTAATCTAAGTGTAGTGTATGTCTATTGTTCGCGTATTGCCCGCAGAAAAAGACAGTGTGTTCTGGGGAACCTTCTTCCCCGCATGTGCATGTAGGTGTCTGCCTCAGATTCACGCGGTCTAAGTGCGTGGGATAAGGTCCGTGTCCGGTTAAGAAATGTACCACACCGCGGCTGGGATCGATATGTCTCATTCTCAACCGCTCCCTTATGTCAGGGAGGAAGTCGTGCAGTCTACGTCCCTTATCACTTACATCCAACTCACTTTGCCATGTATCCAAACGCCAACTTTTAAGGTGACGTATCGTCTCTGTGGGCACACCGGTTATTGTGTGTACCTTATCCAGTCTCCCCACCTTTAACCAGTACCTTGCAGCTCTGTATTTGATCGTGATATCTATGGGGCATATACCGAGCACCACACACAGTGCATCCGCTGAGGTGGTACCGAAGGCTCCAGATAGCCTAAGTAGGACACTTCTCTGCCCTCGTCTGACGGATGCTTTGTTGGTGACCACGTTCAGTCTATGTACCCACGTGCTAGCTGCAAAGCTGAGTACTGATTCGAAGAGCGCACAGTGGTATGTACGTATGACTGGTAAAGGTGGTCTGTACTGCTTTGAATTTAGCCTCACCAGTTTGTGGAGTATTTTTTCTGCTTTGTCTGTTGTTAGCCTTATGTGTTCGTGGAAATTCAATTTTTCATCTATGTGTACCCTAAGATAGCGCGTAATGCGTGCTCGTTTGGTGTTTGTGCCCCCTGCAGTCTGGAACCGCAAGACCGCTACGGTCGCAGGTTCGAATCCTGCCTCGGGCATGGATGTTTGTGATGTCCTTAGGTTAGTTAGGTTTAACTAGTTCTAAGTTCTAGGGGACTAATGACCTCAGCAGTTGAGTCCCATAGTGCTCCGAGCCATTTGAACCATTTTTTTTGTTTGTGTCCCCAATTTTAACCGAAGGGTTCGTTTGGAGTGATCCTTTCAGTAAAGTGTGTGTTGTTTTGTTTTCAGCTATCCTGAGTTTGTTGTTGTGACACCACTGAATAATTGTTTGTAGTAATCCACTGGCTTTCTCTTCTAACTGGGCTCTGTCGTTTGCAGTGACTACAACTAATAGGTCATCTGCGTAGGCGACAATTCCGTCTGACCTGTCATCCCCATCCAGAAGCTGTAGGAGGGGTTCGATTGTTATGTCCCAGAAGATGGGGCCGCAGATCGACCCTTGAGCACAGCCTTTGGTAATTCTTTTAATTACTTTCCGGCTGTTCATCTGCCATTCGACTACTCGGTCTTTACAGTAGTCTAGAAAACTGTTGTACAGTGATTGCAGTACCTCCAGATGTCTTAGCCTCTGAAACAGTGTGGGCCACCAAAGATTATCAAATGCTCCGGCAATGTCAATCATTATTGCCATGGCGTATTTCTGTTTTGTGGTGTTAACTATGTGCAGGGCCTGGTTGATGGCATCATCTATTGATCTGCCAGATCTGAAGCCGAACTGGTGTTGGCTCATACCCCTGAGAGCTCTGTGTGTTTGCAGGCGCTTATACAGTAGCTTCTCCTGAATCTTTGCTAGGGTGTTTATTAGGCATATTGGCCTGTAAGTCTTTGGATCTGAAGGATCCCTTTCCGCTGATTTCTTAATGACTGCTTTGGGGGTTTTCCATACTGTGGGTACCCTGCCAGCCGTAAGGCATCGTTTAGTAATGTTAGGAACGGGGTGATCTGCGGTGCTAGTTTTTTCAGTGTTTCCGAGTGGATACCATCTGGTCCAGGTGCTTTTTTGTTTTTGAGCTCTGAGATTGCTAGCGCAACCTCTTCTTGCGCAAAAGGACAGGTGACAGTTGCAGTGTTGTATGGCGTGTGTAGGTTTTCTCTTAGTGTTGCATGATATTGTGTGTCTGTATCGATAACGTCGTCAGGGAGCAGTTTATACAGCAGAAACTCCGCTGTATTCCTCCATCCCCTCGTCATCGTGCCGTCATCCTGCCTTACCGTGCCCAGAACTAGTGGGGTTTTTATCTTCTCTGTTAGTATTTTGTATGGTTCCCCCACATATTTTGCTCTGTTTGTGTTGTTACAAGTAGCTCCCATTGTTGTCTACGCGTGTTGTATAGGGTCTGTCTATATAAGTCTTCTGCACGCCTATATGCTTCAAGTCTTATTCGTCTGTCCCTATCTGCTATCGCCCTTTGACATAATTTTCGTTTGCGTCTTGCGTCTTGTTTGAGTCCCGTAAGTTCGTTGGTTCATGGTACTGGTGAGCAATTTGTGTTCTTTGCTGTCGGTATTGAAGTGTTTTGTGCATATTGTATCACCTGTGTTAACTTGTGTGCTCTATAATCGATACTTCCATGGATGTTTTCTAGATCATGTAGTTGGATAATTTCCGTTAATTTGTTCCGGTCTGCTTTGTGCAACAACAAGTGTCTGGTGTGTGATTTGGTCATTGTGTTCTGAGTGTGAGTTAGCGTGTATGTTATGACATTATGACCACTACTGGTTATGTGGTCGTGTACAGTCCAGTTTGTTACGTATGCCATTGCTGCATTATTTGCTAGCGTGAAGTCGACATTACTGCTCGTACCATCGAACCCTGCATATATTGGTATAGGTCCTTCCGTATTCACTACATGTAATTGTGTTTCTTGTATTAGATCGGTGATTATGCGTCCTCTGTCATCTGTTCTGTCTGAGTTCCAGAGGGTCGATCTGGAATTAATGTCAGCACTTATCACTAATTTTTTGCCTCTGGCATACATTACTAGGTCTCTGATGTAGTCTGCATACGGGTGTATTTGATGGCTGTATTGGGCGTACATGGATGCAATAACCCATGTGACGTTCCCGTTAGTTATCTCTATGGTAACCAAGTGATGATTGCATAACTGTGTTACCTTAATTATTTTATAAGTTCTATTTAGAATTACTATTGCAGCCTTACAGTCATTGCGGCCTGTTATTGTGGTAGCATGTTTTGGTAGACATATCAGTTGCCCGTTTCTATTATAAGGTTCTTGTAAGCACATGATGTCTGCCTGCAGGTCTTGTGCTATTTTAGGGATTTCCGCGCTGACTGTCGTACTGTTTTTTGTATTATGTTGTAAGATATTCATTTTTTGTCTATGTGTTCTGGGTGTTTTACGTGTACAAAACATTTACTGCCAGTCTGTGAGTAATCAAAATATGTTCGTCCGTGTGCTCTTACATGATCTATATATATTTTTTCCAAGTCGAAAGATTCTGACCTGCGCAGGCAGACCTGGAGCATGAGATCGAGCAGCGGCTCTGCTGATGTAGGAATGTTTCCTGTCTTTAGGATGATTCTGTCTGTTTGCTCAGTTACTGGAAAACAGAGAGAACCTCCCTTTGGATGGCACAATCTAAGTAGCATCCGCTGCGCTGTCTGCAGTATCTCTTTTTTTCTCTAGCCTACTTAAAAGTAAGTTAAGTTCTAAATTATCATAATTAGGTGCAGCTGGCTTGCTGTTGGTGCTGGTTTCTGTTGCGGTCTCTGAGGTGGTACTAGACGGAGTGTGGCTTGGTGTTGGCCGCTGATTGGGGGACATTTTAAGACCTCTTTGGGACGTCACACGGTTACTTTTCGTTTTGTCACACGCTTCTTCAATGCTGTTTGCCTTCACACGTTTTTAACTGATGTTGGTGGTGCTTGCTGGCTTGGTGTCGGCGATGGTGGTGATTTGTATGGGACTGACTGAACGTGTTATGTTGTCTTTGTTGCTAGACGCACGTTGACATCGTTGCAAATGTCACATGTCTCTCCCTCAGATTTGTCCTTATCTAATTGGTCTACTTTTATAAGTCTGGGTCCGGTAGTTTTGAGTTTTGTATTGGTCTGTGGCCTGAGTGTTTCTATGTGTTTTGATTCAGGGACTGCGTGCCTGTCTGTTCGTTGTTCCTTTTTCCCAGGGTGAAGAGTGCCTCCCGAGGAGGGCTCTGAGCACTATGGGACTTAACTGCTGTGGTCATCAGTCCCCTAGAACTTAGAACTACTTAAACCTAACTAACCTAGGGAAATCACACACATCCAAGCCCGAGGCAGGATTCGAACCTGCGACCGTAGCGGTCGCGCGGTTCCAGACTGTAGCGCCTAGAACCGCTCGGCCACTCCGGCCGGCGCCCCCGAGGAGGGGGGGGGGGAGGAGGAGGAGGAGAAGGAATGTTGTGGAGTAACCACAAGCGCCGGAACGAAGACGAAGAACGCAAGACCAGAGAAGGCGGTGAAACTACGTCGGCCAATGGTGCGTTAATTAGGACCGCGCCACGACAGGAGCGACACCTGCAAGAAGAGAATGTAAGCGCCGCTCCTACCAACCTTGACCGGACATTAGTGGAACGTATTCATGGAGCTTAGCACAGCCTAGCAGAGAGTGCTACAAGAGCAATTAGTAGTGATCCACAAACTATGTGACAGACTTGCTTGTTTGAAAATTGTGTTATATGAAGTACTCGGATTTATGTTGCATGTCACCCGTCGCTTGCGACACCTTTGTACATTAAAGTCAAGTATTGTCAATCCGCTTTACAGAAATAAAACTACTAATGTTATTTGCTTCAATTGTTGTATAGCATTCCGAGAACCTTGCATTCCTTAGGCGCCCTATACTAGACGAGTGGCCAAGACCCAACATTCTCAGTCCACATTCTGCACTCATTAGACCGTTCATTCCATTCAGCAGATCATGTAATTCATCCTCACTTTCACTCAGCATATCTATGTCATCAGAGAATCTTATAATTGATATCCTTTCACCTTGAATTTTAATTCCACTTCTGAATCTTTATTTTACTTCCATCATTACTTCTTCGATGTACAGATTGAACAGTAGGGGCAAAGGACTACATCCCTGTCTCACACCCGTTTTAAACCGAGCACTTTGTTCTTGGTCGTCCACTCTTATTACTCCGTCTTGACTCCTGTACATATTGTATATTACCCATCTCTCCCTATAGCTGCCGAGAACCTTGCATTCCTTAGGCGCCCTATACTAGACGAGTGGCCAAGACCCAACATTCTCAGTCCACATTCTGCACTCATTAGACCGTTCATTCCATTCAGCAGATCATGTAATTCATCCTCACTTTCACTCAGCATATCTATGTCATCAGAGAATCTTATAATTGATATCCTTTCACCTTGAATTTTAATTCCACTTCTGAATCTTTATTTTACTTCCATCATTACTTCTTCGATGTACAGATTGAACAGTAGGGGCAAAGGACTACATCCCTGTCTCACACCCGTTTTAAACCGAGCACTTTGTTCTTGGTCGTCCACTCTTATTACTCCGTCTTGACTCCTGTACATATTGTATATTACCCATCTCTCCCTATAGCTTACCTCTATTTTTCTCAGGATTTCGAACATCTTGCACAATTATAGTGTCGAACGCTTTTTCCTATGAATGTGTTTTTTTTTTTCTTACACTATCATCCGCAACATCATAATTCCCTCTTTGTTGCTTTTACATTTCCTGAAGCCAAACTGATCGTCATCTAACACATCCTCAATTTTCTTTTCTATTCTTCTGTATATTATTCCTGTCAGCAACTTGGATGCTTGAGCTGTTAAACGTGTTTGTGCGATAATCCTCGCACTTGTCAGCTCTTGCAGTCTTCGGAATTGTGTAGATGATATTTTTCCGAAAGTTAGATGGTATGTCACAAGACTCATACATTCAGACACCATCGTGAATAGTAGTTTCATTACCACTTCCCCCAACGATTTTAGAAATTCCGATGGAATGTTATCTCTCCGTTCTGTCTTATTTGATCTTAAGTCCTCCAAAGCGCTCTTAAATTCTGATTCTAACTCTGAATCCCCTATCTCTTCTAAACCCACTCCTGTTTCTTCATCTATCACATCAGACAAATCTTCCCCCTCATAGAGGCTTTCAGTGTATTCTTTCCACCTCACCGCTCTCTCCTCTGCATTTAACAGTGGGATTCCCGTTACACTCTTAATGTTACCTCCCTTCTTTTAATTCCACCGATGGTCGTTCTGACTTTCTTACATGCTGAATCAACCCCTTCGACAATCATTTCTTTTTCGATTTCTTCATATTTATCGTGCAGCCATTTCGTCTCAGCTTTCTTCCACTTCCAGTTTATTTCATTCTTCAGCGACTTGTACCTCTGTGTTCCTGAATTTCTCTGAACATTTTTGTACCTCCTTTTTTCATCTATCAACTGAAATATTTGTTCTTTTACCCACGGTTTCTTCGCAGTTACCTTATTTCCACCTATGTTTTTCTTTCCAACTTGTGTGATTGCCCTGTTTATATATGTCCATTCCTCTTCAACTGTGCTGCCTACTGAGCTATTCCTCATTGCTGTACCTACAGCCTTAGGGAACTTCAAGTGTCGCTCGTCATTCCTTAGTACTTGTGTATCCTATTTCTTTGTTTTTTTGATTTTCCTGACTAATCTCTTAAAGTTCAATATACTCTTCATCACTATTAAATTGTGATCTGAGTCTATATGTGTCCTGGGTTAGCCTTACAATCCAGTATATGATTTCGGAATCTGTCTGACCATAATGTAATCTAACTGAAATCTTCCAGTATCACCCGGCCTTTTCCAGGTAGTCCTCCCAGATAGCTGAATGGTGAGCGCGGCGGTCTGTCATGCCAAGGAACACTGGTTCGATTCCCGGTTAGGTCGGAGATTTTCTCCGCTAAGGAACTGGGTGTTGTGTTGTCCTCATTATCATCATCAGTGGAAGGCAACGAGAAACCACCACTGGAATCACTTCCCTAGACGCTCATGCGGTGGATCTCTCTGACGAGGCTTCCCCCCAAAACCTGCCGTAAGACAGAACACAGTTTTTTTTCCCCAATTACAGCTCTTCCTCTTGTGATTCTTGAACAGAGTATTCCCTATTGCTAGCTGAAATTTATTACAGAACTTAATCTTTCACCTATCTCATTCTTTGTCCCAAGCTCATATTCTCCTCTAACCGTTTCTTCTACTCCTTCCCCCACCACCGCATTCCAGTCGCCCATGAGTATTAGATTTTCATCTCCTTTTACGTACTGTATTACCTTTTCAATATTCTCATATACTTTCTCTATCTTCAACTTGCCTTGTAGGCATGAATACCTGAAGTATCTTTGTCGGTATTGGTTTTCTGTCAATTCTGACCTCAACAACCTTATCACTAAACTGTTCACAGTAACTCCGCTCTACCTTCCTATTCATAACTAATCCTACTCCCATTATACCATTTTCTGCCAATATTCATTACCCTATACTCATCTGATCATACATTCTTGTTTTCTTTCCTTTTCATTTCACTGACGTCTACTATATCTAGATATCGCATTTCAGGTTTTCTAGGATCCCTACCACGTTCAAGCTTCTGACATTCCACGCCCCGATTTTAAAACTATCCTTTCCTTGATTATTCGATCTTCTTCTCATGGTCGCCTTCCCCTCGGCAGTCCCCTCGCGGAGATCCGAATGGGGGACTGTTCCGGAACCTTTTGCCAACGGAGAGCTCATCATGACACTTTATCAGTTACAGGCCACATGTCCTGTGGATACATGTTATGTGCCTTTAATGCAGTGGTTTCCATTGTCTTCTGCAACCTCATGCCACTGATCATGCCGATTCCCTGAAACCACAGTATTCAAACTTGTTTACAGACGTTCTATGGTTGATCATGTCGAAATTTTTGGTTAAGCCTAAAACGATATCTGTTGCTTTTCATCGACTGCTTTCATAATGCTGGTTTTGCATTCATCTCAGTTGATGTCTGGCTTCGGTAACCACTTTGTAAATTAATCAATATTCCACTTTTGTTTATGGACTGTATTAACTTGATGTACGCTATTTTTTCCAGTACTTCAAAGCACTAGTTCATGTAATGGAGCGATAACTTTCACTTTCTTCTCTCACTCTCTGTGAAAACAACAACATACGGATTAGACGTTTGTACAGTTACGTTTTGGAGGGAGATTGTAAGATCCTGTTGGGTATGCCATTAATTGCTGCTGAGTGTGTGGTTTTTAACTCATTGACAGACTGTTCTTTACTATTTTTTTAGTCCTCAGTCTTCCGGGTGGTTTAATGTGGCCCTCCACGAATTTATCTCCTGTGTCAACTCTTCATGTCAAAGTAGAGCTTTGATCAAACATCCTGAATCATCTGTTGAACGCATTCTAGTCTCCTCCTTCCCCTGCAGTTTTTACCCTCTACAGCACCTTGAACTACAGAAGATACTTCTTGATCTCTCGTTACATATACTATCATCCTATCAACCTACGTCCAACTATCTTGGCCCTTCTTCTTGTCAATATTTTCCACATGTTTCTCTCCTACTCGATCCTGCATGGAGCCTTCTCATTTCTTATACAGGGTACGGCCAAACTTTCAGGAAACTTTCAGTAAACATTCCTCACACACAAAGAAAGAAAATATGTTATGTGGACATGTGTCCGGAAACGCTTACTTTCCATGTTAGAGCTCATTTTATTACTTCTCTTCAAATCACATTAATCATGGAATGGAAACACACACAGAAACAGAACGTACCAGCGTGACTGCAAACACTTTGTTACAGGAAATGTTCAATGTCCTCCGTTACCGAGGATACATGCATCCACCCTCCGTCGCATGGAATCCCTGATGCGCTGATGCAGCCCTGGAGAATGGCGTATTGTATCACAGCCGTCCACAATACGAGCACGAAGAGTCTCTACATTTGGCACCGGGGTTGCGTAGACAAGAGCTTTCAGATGCCCCCATAAATGAAAGTCAAGAGGGTTGAGGTCAGGAGAGCGTGGAGGCCATGGAATTGGTCCGCCTCTACCAATCCTCGGTCACCGAATCTGTTGTTGAGAAGCGTACGAACACTTCGACTGAAATGTGCAGGAGCTCCATCGTGCATGAACCACATGTTGTGTCGTACTTGTAAAGGCACATGTTCTAGCAGCACAGGTAGAGTATCCCGTATGAAATCATGATAACGTGATACATTGAGCGTAGGTGGAAGAACATGGGGCCCAATCAAGACATCACCAACACCAACATTGCCTGCCCAAACGTTCACAGAAAATCTGTGTTGATGACGTGATTGCACAATTGCGTGCGGATTCTCGTCAGCCCACAAAAGTTGATTGTGAAAGTTTACAATTTGATCAAGTTGGAAAGAAGCCTGTATAATCAGTCCATCTCATATTCAACGTCCTTCTGCAGCACCACATCTAAAAACTTCGTTTCTCTTCTTCTCTGGTTTCTCCAGTCAATGATCAATTTCCATTAAGTTCTGTGCTCCAAACGTACATCTTCAGAAATTTCGTCCTCACATTAATACCGACGTTTGATATTAAGAGGCTTCGTTTGACCAGGAACACCTTCTTTGCCTCTATTAGTCTGCTTCTTGCTTAATCAATCATATATTATTCTGCCTCAACTGCAGCACCATTCCTTCACGTCTTTTACTTGTCGTCTCCAACTTCAGCGATGATTTTATCATTAGTCTCATTTCTCCTTCTCCTCATTACTAACGTCTTTCTTCAGTTTACTCGCAGTCCAAATACTGTGCTCCACAGACCACTTCATTCAGTATAACCTGTAATATTTTTTCACTTTCATTGAGGATAGCAATGTCCAAAGAAACAGACTCCACACATTCGTATATAATTCATTTGAATATATGGGCACTTCTTCACTGCACTTCTTCAGTGGAGATGCACAAATACGCCTGCCCTCCTGTGGGAATCTCAAGAGGAGCGATCATGGAGGACATGGACATGGACAGGAACTGTGGACAGGTGGCGCTGTGTGGGAATGTGGGTTGGCCGAGAGACGTGCCGAGGCAGCCCGAGCGGTGGCGATGAACACTGTGACCAGGTGGTGCAGTGATTAATGCAACTGCCTAGTAAGCAGGAGATCCAAAGGTTAGAATTACAGTCCGGCACAAATTTTCACTCGAAGCTGCTGACTACACGTGAAATCCCGATGCAGCTGACATCACTGCCCCCCTTCCCTTTCGTTTCCTCCCCTCCACTTTCAATTTGCATACTTTGCAACTTCAAAGAACTAGGCTTACCGTTGTTGGAGTAACTGGCGCCAATGATTGCTACAGCGACTCACCCATGACAGTATAGTGACACTTTTTCACAAAGATTATGGACAAGCATTAATACGCATGTACTGAAAAAGATGTGTGCATGGTTAAAGAGGTGCAAAGTGAACTAAACAGTAATGGTACTTTCACTCTACTTTTAGGCTCACTGCACGCTATCTTCGCAGTCTGACGATATCTCACAATTTAAAGCGTAGTGCATACTCTTAACTGCAGTCCACCTGCATTCTTATCCAGGCATTCCATATACAAGTATTTTTTTACCACACAGTGACACGACAATATATAGACATCGATGAATAAGGTATTAATTAATTTTCTGTTATCTACTGTCATTTTGATCTCGTGAATTAATAGATCAAGCAGAGTTTTGCACGATCAGTGCATGCGCAGTCTGTATTGGTTTTCAGTGAGAAGGAAATTGAAGTTATAACTCAACAAAAAATGCTTAAAATGTCAGTACCAACAAAATTTGGAGACCAACAATCCAACCAGTTTAATACCTTCAACTTACATCTGGAATATCCAGGTCAGTTACGTTTGTTTACACCAGGGAAAGGTTGTCACACAATGTGCTGTTTGCCGAACGGGCGCTTGGCCTAGACTGTGTATACAGTATCCGAGCAGTCTACCACACACTAGAGCCCTGCAGCCACGTGGCCTGTCCGCGTGACCCGCCCGCGCCTGTGGTGTGGGAGTGAGAAAGCTCATACGATTCGCCAACGTTGGCGAAAGTTGCCGAAGATTACCGATTCTAATGATAGCTGGGTGAGCAATGTGGACCATGCGAATTTCACGCGCTTGCACTCACATAGGTTGCGAATTTAAATCGCAGCATGCGCAATGCACTTGAGTTAGCACCAGCCTTGGGCAAAATTTATGCGGATAGGAAATAACGAATACAGATATAAATTACTATTTGTTATTCTTAAATGAAAAAAATTCGGGATCTGTGAATAACTAGGGACTATAAATAGGGACAATAAATAAATTTGAGATCCAATTGAAGTTATAGCTCCAATTCATTTAAAGAACATGCTTTTCGTTTCTTTTAAACTAGGATTCAGAAACTTTTTCGGAACGTCTCATAAGAAATTTTATTTCATTTGCGAAAATTTACGCTTGTGACGCTAAAGAAAATAAGTTTCACACATGCAGTGCACTCCAGCATTCGTCTTTAAACATGACTTTGATGTAAGACTTTCGGCTCATATCTTCCTCAGCAAAATTTTGGAAATCGTCAATTTAGCAAATAATTCGTCGTGATTCCACTTTAACTTCACTTCCCAAATCGTATTTCTAAGAAAATCTTTTTATATCATAATGTCATTTGCAACTCGTGACCTGATTTCTTTGACATTTCCTTGGCCACTATATGGCTAAAGTATGCTGTAAGCCTGCCTTGATCATGGACGGCAGTAATGGTGGGCTACTTGTCTTTAAATCTTGGGTAAGACTTCGCTGCAATAATTGCATTTGATACAGAATGGTGAAGAATGTCTTACAACCATCTCTTAACACTTTCGCGTTACACAAGTTGCAAGTGTGCTGTAGTATTACGAACTCCTTTATATACCCGAACCCAGTGTCTCTTCCGAAATCGTTGAATCTCAAAGCTCTTCATAATTGCATTGAGGGATGTCATATCGAAAAACTACTCCATATTCTAGCAACAATCTCACTCAGTCAATCCTAAGGCACTTTAAATGACTCTGAACGTCCAGCAGCAATCCATAAATGTTTTAGGAGAGTTTAGATAAAATGTTTGGTGATGTTAATAGTTATAAGCCACTGAGTTATTGCTTGTAGCACTAAAACCACGAATTGTGTAATTATGCTAAGGAGACATTTGTATCCGACAATCTTAGCAATCTAAGAGAGGTTTTGAAGTTTTCGAGTTTTTGTCGGCTGTTTACATAGAGTTCTTGCACCGTGTTAGCAGTGGGAGGGGGGGACGTATTGGCAGATGCCGAGACACATGAAGTGCATCGAGTCGGTAGTGACTTAAGGCTGTAACACACTAGGCAGGCCATCTTTTGCAGACAATAAAAAAGTCTACATCTACATCTACATTTATACTCCGCAAGCCACCCAACGGTGTGTGGCGGAGGGCACTTTACATGCCACTGTCATTATCTCCCTTTTCTGTTCCAGTCGCGTATGGTTCGCGGGAAGAACGACTGTCTGAAAGCCTCCGTGCGCGCTCGAATCTCTCTAATTTTACATTCGTGATCTCCTCGGGAGGTATAAGTAGGGGGAAGCAATATATTCGATACCTCATCCAGAAACGCACCCCCTCGAAACCTGGCGAGCAAGCTACACCGCGATGCAGAGCGCCTCTCTTGCAGAGTCTGCCACTTGAGTTTGCTAAACATCTCCGTAACGCTATCACGGTTACCAAATAACCCTGTGACGAAACGCACCGCTCTTCTTTGGATCTTCTCTATCTCTTCCGTCAGCCCGATCTGGTACGGATCCCACACTGATGAGCAATACTCAAGTATAGGTCGAACGAGTGTTTTGTAAGCCACCTCCTTTGTTGATGGACTACATTTTCTAAGGACTCTCCCAATGAATCTCAACCTGGTACCCGCCTTACCAACAATTAATTTTATATGATCATTCCACTTCAAATCGTTCCGCATGCATACTCCCAGATATTTTACAGAAGTAACTGCTACCAGTGTTTGTTCCGCTATCATGTAATCATACAATAAAGGATCCTTCTTTCTATGTATTCGCAATACATTACATTTGTCTATGTTAAGGGTCAGTTGCCACTCCCTGCACCAAGTGCCTATCCGCTGCAGATCTTCCTGCATTTTTTTCTAATGCTGCAACTTCTCTGTATACTATAGCATCATCCGCGAAAAGCCGCAAGGAACTTCCGACACTGTCTACTAGGTCATTTATATATATTGTGAAAAGTAATGGTCCCATAACACTCCCCTGTGGCACGCCAGAGGTTACTTTAACGTCTGTAGACGTCTCTCCATTGATAACAACATGCTGTGTTCTGTTTGCTAAACATTCTTCAATCCAGCCACACAGCTGGTCTGATATTCCGTAGGCTCTTACTTTGTTTATCAGGCGACAGTGCGGAACTGTATCGAACGCCTTCCGGAAGTCAAGGAAAATAGCATCTACCTGGGAGCCTGCATCTAATATTTTCTGGGTCTCATGAACAAATAAAGCGAGTTGGGTCTCTCACGATCGCTGTTTCCGGAATCCATGTTGATTCCTACAGAGTAGATTCTGGGTTTCCAAAAACGACATGATACTCGAGCAAAAAACATGTTCTAAAATTCTACAACAGATCGATGTCAGAGATATAGGTTATAGTTTTGCGCATCTGCTCGACGACCCTTCTTGAAGACTGGGACTACCTGTGCTCTTTTCCAATCATTTGGAACCTTCCGCTCCTCTAGAGACTTGCGGTACACGGCTGTTAGAAGGGGGCAAGTTCTTTCGCGTACTCTGTGTAGAATCGAATTGGTATCCCGTCGGGTCCAGTGGACTTTCCTCTGTTGAGTGATTCCAGTTGCTTTTCTATTCCTTGGACACTTATTTCGATGTCAGCCATTTTTTCGTTTGTGCGAGGATTTAGAGAAGGAACTGCAGTGCGGTCTTCCTCTGTGAAACAGCTTTGGAAAAAGGTGTTTAGTATTGCAGCTGGACGCGTGTCATCCTCTGTTTCAATGCCATCATCATCCCGGAGTGTCTGGATATGCTGTTTCGAGCCACTTACTGATTTAACGTAAGACCAGAACTTCCTAGGATTTTCTGTCAGGTCGGTACATAGAATTTTACTTTAGAATTCACTTAACACTTCACGCATAGCCCTCATTACGCTAACTTTGACATCGTTTAGCTTCTGTTTGTCTGAGAGGTTCAAAATGGTTCAAATGGCTCTGAGCACTATGGGACTTAACATCTATGGTCATCAGTCCCCTAGAACTTAGAACTACTTAAACCTAACTAACCTAAGGACATCACACAACACCCAGTCATCACGAGGCAGTGAAAATCCCTGACCCCACCGGGAATCGAACCCGGGAACCCGGGCGTGGGAAGCAAGAACGCTACCGTGAGAGGTTTTGGCTGCGTTTAAACTTGAAGCTCTCTTTGCTTTCGCAGTAGTTTCCTAACTTTGTTGTTGAACCACGGTGGGTTTTTCCCGTCCCTCACAGTTTTACTCGGCACGTACCTGTCTAAAACGCATTTTACGATTGCCTTGAACTATTTCCATAAACACTCAACATTGTCAGTGTCGGAACAGAAATTTTCGTTTTGATCTGTTAGGTAGTCTGAAATCTGCCTTCTATCTCTTGCTAAACAGATAAACCTTCCTCCCTTTTTTTATATTCCTATTAACTTCCATATTCAGAGATGCTGCAACAAGTCGTGCTATGTATCCGGCGTACCAGGGCGCTGCTACAGCCAGCTGGCTCCGCGCTGCCTATTGTGAGCAGGCTGTCTCGTGGAGAACTTAACGTGGCTGCCTTTTGTGTCCGTGCACTTGTCGAAGCAGGCACACCTTCAATGCATCTCAAGAAATTTGATGATGAGTTCTGACAACTTGTAGGACTTGGGAGAATTTTCATTTCTGGGGGGACGTACAATATGTTTCCAAATTTATAGTCATCTCTTTCCGGCACATTGTTTTGTAATCTACAGCATGCATTTATTACAGCAGTTGTGAATTCATCTTGAACATTCTGTTGTGTACATAGTTCCGCGTAGTCAGCGCATACACAACTTTCCCACTAGAGCGCGCCCCACTAAGCACAACAGCGCAGGCGCAGCGCTCGTCCGTCTCTGCACTACAAGATGGCGCTGTCTTAGAGACGGACCAAATTCTGCTTCCGCCGATCCGCGTATTAATATGTAACGCAGTCAATGAGATTGCTGCTAACGTAGAACCTTTTCTCCTTGCGGATCACACTCGCGCAGTGATACCTGAACGCACGAAGTATTATAATGAATGTACAGACCTCCGATTAGTCAGTCTGCATTAGTTTGCATTAGTCTATAGTCAAGTTTCAGTCTGCGCCTAATAAGATTATCATATTCCTGTACATAGCCATGAAGATAAATGTATAGACACTTTGTCAAGTATCAGAGATATGTGAGAATAAGATTAACGTACCAAGACCAAGGGAACTCCAGATTGTCAATTGTAAATAGCATCCAGAACCAAGTTAAGTAATTTTATGCTTTTTATTATTTTAATAAACGTGTGTGAAAATTAATCAAGTTTTGTTTAAAGTTGGTCACCGTCAATCTGCTACTCTAAGCATGCAAGTGGCATTTCTATCGTCTGACCTAACGGCAGAAGATAAACACGCTACAATAAGACCACGAGACATATTGCTGACACTCGCCTACTTCGTTAGAGCGACAAGTCAAATAATCTGATGGTGTGTACCGGAGGTCTTACAATACGCACACCACACAATCACTGGGCGATGAAAAATTCTCCGTTCCCCATTTATTGCCAGAATGTATTCTATAAACCGCTTAGTCCTAGGCAGCCGGCTTTTAACGGTTCTTTTATTCTTTGTTATACCAAACGCCTCGTCTCCGACAATGACGCACGGCATCAGTACTCCCTTGTTTGATACGGGCTTTTCTCCGATGTTTGTAGATTTTTACTAATGAGTTTTTCAGGCATTACTGACTGCATAAATTGTTGTGTCTAGACAAGACAGCCTAGACACAATGAGAGGAAGCCGAAAAGGCACGCGCTTAAACTCACGCAGGCTGGCGTGAGGTCTGAAACAGGATACGTAATGAATGCTATAAAGAAAAGTACGTAGCTTCTGGAATACTTAACTTTAATCCACATTTGTAGAACATCGCTCTTGATGATACATTAATAGAATCTCAATATCAATTGAATACGGCGCCTTGCTAGGTCGTAGCAAATGTAGCTGAAGGCTATGCTAACTATCGTCTCGGCAAATGAGAGCGTAGTTGTCAGTGAACCATTGCTATGAACGTCGGCTGTACAACTGGGGCGAGTGCCAGTACGTCTCTCTAGACCTGCCGTGTGGTGGCGCTCGGTCTGCTACACAGTGGCGACACGCGGGTCCGACGTATACTAATGAACCGCGGCCGATTTAAAGGCTACCACCTAGCAAGTGTGGTGTCTGGCGGTGACACCACATAAATATAGATGAGTCAGTATATTTTCCATATGCTCCAACATCTGTGTAAGTGAACTTACGATCTGCAGCGCAAACAGAAAGCAAAACGACGAAAAAATAATTTTTATAATTACAGTAAACTACGTTTGTTACAAGACAAAAGGTATAACATATTCCACGTCTATCTCGCTCAGCTGATCGGTCACGTCTGATTGTCAGCGCTGAATAAATTGGCTGCTTAACATTGCGACTGCCTAGTGTTTTATAGCCCAGACTGCTGAAGCTGTCTACCTATAAGCACTTTCATGTTTCATTTATTATGCTGTAAATCAAGTAAAGCTGTGCTCAGCTTGAAGGATGGTTTCAGCACTGCAGTGTTCTGCTAAGCGTGGTGGTGTGATCTTAACTTCCTTCCCCCTCTGAACAGATACTCGTACAGCCAGTTAGACACGAATCTGCATTTCAACAGGTAGTCTAAAATACGGTGCAACTTGACTTGGCATTATTTTCACTGTTAAAGGTTCAAAATGTTCAAATGTGTGTGAAATCTTATGGGACTTAACTGTGAAGGTCATCAGTCCCTAAGCTTACACAGTACTTAACCTAAATCATCCTAAGGACAAACCCACACACCCATGCCCGAGGGAGGACTCGAACCTCCGCCGGGATAAGCCGCACAGTCCATGACTGATTGTTAAAGGTGGAAGAAGCGATAACAACAGGGAAAATAGAAGGACCATACGAGGATCCAACCCTAAGCCGAAGTTTTGTAGTCTACAATTTAAGCCACTGAGCCACAAAGGCACATTTCTAGACAAACGATTACGAAATTACTTATAAAACACATACTGACGTCCGCAGCTCGTGGTCGTGCGGTAGCGTTCTCGCTTCTCGCTTCCCGCGCCTGGCTTCCCGGGTTCGATTCCCGGGGGGTCAGGGGTTTTCTCTGCCTCGTGATCACTGGGTGTTGTGTGATGTCCTTAGGTTAGTTAGGTTTATGTAGTTCTAGGGGACTGATGACCATAGATGTTAAGTCCCATAGTGCTCAGAGCCATTTGAACCATTTTTGAACACATATTGCATTGAGCCAAGGGAACAAACACTAATTGTGTACACGTAGTAACCAAATAACATACAGTGGCCTTATTTATAATCGTTGTTTAATTTAAAGATAATTTAATGAGGAGTAAATTTACTTGAATGACCTACTTATTCGAATAATCATTCAGACAGAAATCTGTTCGAAAATACTCATCTCTTTCACCACTACACCTTTCGCTTTCTTTCTCTTTCTGCTCATATTATCGAATATAACGATTCCTACTACACCGAAGAGCCAAAGAAATTGGTACACATGCCTAATATCGTGTAGAGCCCCCACGAGCACCCAGAAGTTCCGTATCACGGCGTGACATGATCTCGATTAATGTCTGAAGTAGTGATGGAGGGAACTGACACCATGATCCTGCAGAGCTCTCCATAAATCCATAGGAGTACCAGGGATAGAGATCTCTCCTGAACAGCACTTTACAAGGCGTCCCAGATGTGCTCAATAATGTTCATGTCTGGGGAGTTTTGGTGGCCAGCGGAAGTGTTTAAACTCAGAAGAGTGTTCCTGGATACACTCTGTAGGAATTCTGGACGTTTGGGATATCGTATTGTCCTACTGGAATTACCTAGGTCTGTCGGAATGCGAAATGGACATGAATGGATGCAGGTGATCAGACCGGACGCTTACATACGTGTCACCTGTCGTATCTAGACGTGTCAGAAGTCCCATATACTCCAACTGCACGCGCCCGACACCATTACAGAGGCTCCACCAGCTTGAACAGTCCCATGCTCACATGCCGGGTCCATGGATTCATCAGGTTGTCTCCATACCCGTACACATCCACTCGCTGGATACAATTTGAGACCAGACTCGTCCGGCCAGGCAACATGTTTCCAGTCATCAACATTCCACTGTCGGTGCTGGCGGGACCAGGCGAGGTGTAGACCTTTGTGTTGTGTGGTCATCAAGGTTACACGAAAGCCCATATCGATGATGTTTCGTTGAATGGTTCGCACGCTGGCACTTGTTGATGGCCCAGCATTGAAATCTGCAGCCATCTGCAGTAGGCTTGCGCTTCTATTACGCTGAACGATTCTCTTCAGTCGCCGTTGGTCCCGTTCTTGCAGGATTATTTTCCGGCCGCAGCGATGTCGGAGATTTGATGTTTTACCTGATTCGTGCTATTCACGTGGTACTCTCTTGAAATGGTCGTACCAGGAAAATCCCCACTTCATTGCTACATCGGAGATGTGGGCCGACTATAACACAACGTTCAAACTAACTTAAATCTTGATAAGCTGCCATTGTAGCAACTGCGCCAGACACCTGCTGTCTTATACATGCGTTGCCGACAGCAGCACCGTATTCTGCCTGTTTACATATCTCTGTGTTTGAATACACATGGCTATACCAGTTTGTTTGGCGCTTGTGCATAAACCGTAAAATTCTACTCACAGCTGGACTGTTTCGAACGCTATAGCTACCACAATCACACTAACAAAAACAAAGTAAATTGCTCTTAAATTTAGCTGTGATCAAGGGAATCATACTATACTATCAAGGTACACTAACTAAAGCCTTCACCGACCAGTCTCAAACAAAGATGATGCCTGATAACACAGACAGCTGACATTAAAGAAGATAATCCTCTTTGCCAAGATCGTTAATAATAACTTTTATTCTCGATAAGCGGTTTCGGTGTCAATGTTAGCATTTTCAGATCTCAAAAGACTGGTTATTACACATTTCTTAAAATTTGTCACGAATTGGCTGGTATGTAACAGACTAAAAGACTGATGCATCGGCATGTCAGAAATAAAACAACTAAATACACAGTTATTCGTAACAAAGCACGTCATTCCGGCTAGGGAACCCTGTCTGCAATGATGTGCTCTGTTGTGAATGACGTAAGGCATATGTATCTTGTGAATAACGGTGTATATAGTTTCAATTTTGACATGCTTACGCACTAGTTTATTACGGTGTTATATACTTGTCAATTCATGCAAAAGAGCATTTTTACTGCTATTTTGAGAAATATGTAGTAATCTGTCCGTCGAGATCTGAAGATAGAAACACTGGTTACCGAAACCGGTTATCGAGAATGAAGATTATTATTAGCGATCTTAGTAAAGAAGTTTATTTTCTCTAATTTTTTATCACAGATCTCCCTTTGCAGCTCAAAATGCGTAAACTAAACAGGTAACTGACAATACAGAAAACTCAAAGAATATGAAGCTGAAGTGAAAATTTCACATTCATTCGTGCGTTAGTGTCATCTCACTCATTTCACACTCGCGTACTGCATATGCAATAATAACTCGAATGTCGGTATCAACAACTTAAGTATACAAGAGCACTTCTTATCAACTAATTAGACGTTATTGTGCAATGTGGTAGATTTAAGACCAAAGGAAAATATCCAAGAAGCTGCAAAAGTCAAAGCAGCAATAAGGAGTCCATTTTTACCAATCATGCTTTTTTGTGGGGAGGGGTTGTAGTGGAACAGTATTATTTACCATTCATCATATCATAGCCATTACTGAAATTAATTATTAAATTTCTAAGTCCAGTAACAGATAGAGCAGAACAACTAGTACACGTAGCATAGAATTCACATAGTCTAAGTTCGCTAGACCTTATACTCTGTCGCCGAAATTGACTTTGTAGGCAGGTGTTTCCGGCGAATACAGTTCTGCTTGGGTAGTGACAGAGGCAATGCGGCGATATCATCTCTGCAGGTGTGGAGACATTTGTAAGCACCGTTTTCAGTCCACAGAAATATGAGCAACCGCAGTCATTTAACGGATGCAAATGTAATTCAAATAGCTCAAATGGCTCTGAGCACTATAGGACTTAACATCTGAGGTCATCAGTCCCCTAGAACGCAGAACTACTTAAACCTAACTAACGTAAGGACATCACACACATCCATGACCGAGGCAGGAATCGAACCTGCGACAGTAGCGGTCGGGCGGTTCCAGACTGAAGCGCCTAGAACCGCTCGACCACACCGGCCAGCCCCAGATGTAATTCGTGGAGGCACTTCAACAGCAGATCGATGATTGCACTCAGTATACCTATAGGTACTACAATTTCCCCGCTACCGCAAATAGGTCTGCTCGTCGTAAAAGTTACTAGCGATTTTGGCATGTCTCGTGCGTGTAGCTTTAACCCAGTAACAAATTGTTGTGACTTGGCAAGACAGCCAAGCCACTATGAGGTAGCCGAAAGGCACGCGTTTAAGCTCACGCAGGCTGGCGTGAGGTCTGGAACAGTTAAAGGAGTTGACACCAAACAAATAACAACAATTCCCTTTGCTGAGGAGTCACTGAATAAAATTTTACAGTTTTCGTGTACGGGTAAGTCGTTTCTTCTTCATTTTACAATGCTGTTTTAAAATGTAGCAATACTGCCACCGAAGAGTTATCCATAGTATTTCGAATGCAATGTATTACGTCAAGAGAATAGTTGCAGCTGATATTAGCACTTGCAGGTCGCAATGGAGCTACATGTCTTTGGAAATTGATCGGTATGCACTAGTCAGTGGTTTATCGAAATTCGTAAAATATAAACAAAACGAGAAACTCGATCACATCGCTAGAAATGTCTTGAGTTAACAGAAATATAGTAGTTCATTATTTACGGTTTAGTCATACCCGTAACAAATATTATTACAAAAAGAAAAAAAAGGACACAGAAGCTCAAGATATACAAGCAGCAAAGAACACTGACATGTCGGGAATCGATTTTTCTATAACTGCATTCCTAATATAGTTCAGCGACCTAAAAAGATATGTCGGCGACAGCACTTCTTGTATGACGTGCCACTTAACATATAATTCATCTACTAGAAATTGTGTCCCCTGGAGAGTAATTTATAGAAAATAGTTTGGTGCTCAGTGAGCGTGAGCTGAAATGACGACTGTCTATTAGAGAAGTACAAGCAAAGTTGGTTCTGATTGAACTTGAGTTTTTTACGGACTTGGCAGTTCGCGGCAAAGCCGTATGACGGCCTGCAATCTCGCAGAAGGTAAACAAATGTGTGGACAGAGCGCCCCGGCCGTGCAGGAGGGGTAGGTGGACCAGGAGAGGGGGGGGGGTGCAGGAGAGCAAACAAACACTTCCCCGATCACGACAGTTCGCGGATTTTATGGATCTACTCCCACCGATCAAAACGACGCAGCGACGTCAGCAACGGAAATTTTCCACTCTGCGCCTCTGGTTCCCATACACAGCCCTTCTGCCTGGATGTAACAGCCTTTAGCAGCTGTGTCTAACGATCGGCTTTATAAAATACTTTCACAATCAAAATGTAGTCACATATCGTTCTAAGGCCTGAACGAGGCGTGCTTTTCTTGAAACTTCTCTCCTGTGGCGGTATGCCCTCGCCTTCGTTAAATCTGCCAACCAAATCACATGTGAAAGGACCGAGATTTCTATTAGTTTGGCACATAAGTTCGTAGCTTTTTTCCATAAGTTTAATAAACACAATAACTACAAATAAAAGAGAAGTTATTCATCAATAATATCTTCTCCATCACGATTTACAGCATTTACCAAAGCTGAAAACTGTCCGATTCCACGACTGTAGGAATCACGTGGTACTGAGGTGAAGAACTCCTCGAGCCACGGTCAGAGCGCTTTTTCATCCAGAAAGGACGTTCCCTGAAGCTGGAGAGCGCAAAGGTGAAAATCTGAGAGCGCAAAATCAAATGAATAAGGTGGCTGAGGAATGACTTCCCAACCCAACTCCTGTATAATGTTTCTCACAGTCTAGTAGAATGCGGGTAGGCGCCGGCAGGAGTGGCCGAGCGTTTCTAGGCGCTACAGTCTGGAACCGCGCGGCTGCTGCGGTCGCAGGTTCGAATCCTGTCTCGGACATGGATGTGTTCTAAGTTCTAGGGGACTGATGACCTCATCAGTTAAGTCCCATAGTGCTCAGAGTCACTTGAACCCATTTGAATGTGGGTAGGCCTTATCGTGGTGTAGCAACATTTCACATAGTCTTCTTGGTCGTTATTCTTGGATTACGTCTGCAAGACATATCAGTTGTTGACAATAAATATCAGGGGTGATAGTTACACTTCAGGTACGCAATTAATAGTACACCACACCGTCGCTGTTCCACCAGATGCGTAACATTATGCTTTGTGCATGCGCGCAGACCTTTGTAGGGGGAGTTGCTGCTTTGTTTGGGCGCAGCCCTTTCTTTCTTTTCGAACATAAAGACACCATTTCTCGTCACCAGTAACGATACATATTAGGAATGGTCGGTGTTGTTCACTAGCCAATTAATGACGAGCAAGCAGAGATGTACATATGGCCACCCACTGATTTTTGTGATTTCGGCTTAGATCATGCGCTATCCATACGCTCCACTTTTGAACCTTCTCCATTGCATAAAAATGTCGCACGATGGTGAAATGATCACATTTCATCACATTTGCCAGTTCTCGAGGTCAGTGACGTGGTTTATTGTGGATTTATAAGTTTAGACGATCTTCATCAAACCCCTAAGGTTTTCCTGAATGTGGGGAGTCACTAACGTCAAAACTGTGCTCCTTAAAACTTTCTTGCCGTCCTCTGTCCAATAGCAGTATCGCCATACAGGGGGGACATGTTTCTGGCTGCCTCCGCTACTGTCACTCCTCTACTGAACTCAAACAGGAGAATATGTAGGAAATGTTCCGGTTTCTCCATTTGGTATTCCATTTTATAGCGTCCACAGCTCTACTCTACAAAAGACAACATGCAAACTCAAACAGTAAAAGGGAACTACAAATAAAAAAACAGAATCAATAAATAAATCCATAGCAACCAGAATACCAACATTCAAAACAGAAACGTCAAAAACTTATGCACCAACTTAATATTTGAAGTATGAAATATTTGCTAGTTGACGCTTTGAAAACACGCAAAAACCATCCAGGGTGAAAAAGTGTTTCTTCTCAGAAAAAAATAATCTGGAGTTGACGACAGAGTAAGCAAGGAACCTTTGCATAAGTGTACCACATGGTCTTCAAAACAGCCAGCACACTGCACACCAATGAACTTGGATGTGTTGTGACTAGATGGTCTATGCGTCACCCTTTGGAGCTGCAAGCAGCCGACATGTATCTGAAACGTTAATACCAAAAATTAGGCTGGCTATATTTCCTATGACAGGAACACCAGTACTATACGCTGTTACTTGGGAAACCTTCGTAAAAAGAATAAACTCAAGGAACCAACACTGAAGTTCAGTAGCTATGTACATATATTCTATCATCGAGCATAAGCAACTATACAAAAGGTACTGCAATGATACGAAATTAATTGCCAGTTGGGATCAATTTTTGCCGGCCGCAGTGACCGAACGGTTCTAGGCGCTTCAGTCTGGAACCGCGTGACCGCTACGGTCGCAGGTTGGAATACTGCCTCGGGATGTCCTTAGGTTAGTTAGGTTTAACTAGTCTAAGTTCTAGGGGACTGATGACCTCAGATGTTAAGTCCCATAGTGCTCAGAGCCATTTTTTGGATCAATTTGTTGCTCCCCAATCACCAGAGGACGAATGATCTTAAATTTCTATATAGCTCCGTAGTTATTAAAATAGGCCGCCAGCGGCGAAGCCAACTGCGCCACCGGTGACGCAACAATCACCTGTTGTTCAGGCTACGGTAGATCGGCAGTTCCCTCTAGTCGAGCAGTCTGTTTTCATCACACACTTTTTTGCGCACTATTTCATTTGCTTCAGTATGTCTAGTAAGCTTAGGGACTATTCTCTCTCTGTCACCTTCTAATACATTTTTTCTTTTCAGTGACACTCATTCAGAAGAAGTGGAAATCCGTCCGCTCATTTCAGCGATCCCCAAATGCAAACTCGCCCTTAGAACTCCTCCATGTACAGTTACTTCAGTCACATCAAATGAAGATTCTGATAGCCAAATGTCTGAACCTTTGCTCTTCACTATGTAGTGTATATATACAAATATTCAACACATACAGTGTAAAAAACTTTGGCAAATAAATGCCATCACTGTTGTTTTTGAAAAAAATTATTGTTATTAATGTTCTTCTTTTAATCATACTTTGAATCAATTTCCTTTCGACATAATAGTACAAAAATATTGAACTAAATTATTCACATTTTTTAAATGTTAACCGTTTTCAAAAGTAATTAATATTTCCTAAAGCAAAAAGTTAATAACTTTCAATACAATTTATCGGTTTACTTACCTCAAACTGACTGCAAGTTTTTCTTCTGGTGAGATACACTTTCTCATTTTCGTTTCTTTCCCGGTAATATCAGCCTTTATTAACGAATATAACTCAAAGAAAGACGATTTAGACATTCGTAGATATTCAAAAACCTTGTTGCCGTCCAAACACAGTCCATCAAAAAGAGTATAATGCAACCCTTTACATTCTCCTAACGATAGCATAGGGTGTACATTCATCTTCCTCTCCCTCCGTCTTCTCCTATTCATTAAAAGTGCTAGGAGGAGCAAGTATGTATAGTTGTTGTCCGACGTGTTCCCTGGTCACTAGTGCACAGTGAACTGACGACGTGCTGGTCAAACCGAGTGGTGGTGGCCGGACTGGCTACCGAGTGTAATAGACAGGCTCCGTTTGACACAATGCCCCACCAAGACTACGCCACCAGTGGCGGCCGACGTGGTGGCGGGGCAAGGTAGCCAGTCAGCAGCCAGCTTCTGTCGGCGCCACTCGCTGCCCTAGTCTAATAAGCTCCACAATAATCTATTCCCAACGACGAGCAGCGATCTTTTATGAGGCACATAAATTCGGCAGAGACAATCAATGAATGTTTTATACAACAACATAAGATAATACCGCATTAATTAAATAAAGGAAATATTAAAGGAACAATCCCTCAGGATAATGATGTAGCCTAACCACAGGATTCAAGTTCACCATCCGTTTATTCAGATCAGTCATAACGCTACTTCGAATGGGGGCCTTACACAGGTTAATATACAAACACAGTAAAGGAATAAAAGATTAATAGATTGCATGAAGTAACGAATGTAAGCCTTAGGCTTGGTGCAAGTTCACCAAATCACTCAAAATGGATTATCTTCCTAAAGTTAAATTATTTCATTCAAGATTATGTATAGCAACAAATTCACCTTGGCCAAACTTCAGTTACTGATGCCCATAATGTCACTCACTGTTTAAAAAAATTACTAAGTACTGAATGGTTCCACCATAATATTCCTAAATCCTGAATACATCGAAATTTCAACTTGTGCAGCTAACCGGTTGCGCAAACCTTACCAAACAACATTTTCCACAAAGGCATGAACACCAAAAGACCACGAAACATGCTCTGCTCACCTATTTAAAAACTTGGTCGTGTGACGAACCCCTATAGTCAAGTGAGCAACCTGCAACTAGCACACCATTCTTACGCCGCTATTACACTGTCAAATTTCTTTGGCGAATGTTGGTTTGTCAAATATATTTGACATAATGCAATAGGGAACCTTTGCCAAATCTTGTCCTTCATCAAATTCATTTCATCAAATCTAGTGCCTCGTCTTCTGTTCACTGCTAACAACTGGCATGTATAAACACACAACGAAAATATTGTATGTTGTGTGATTAGATTAGATTAGATTTACTTTTATTCCAATTGATCCGTAGTGAGGAGGTCCTCCAGGATGTGGAACATGTCAGAAAAACAACAATACATGACAAATATTTACAACTAAAACAAATAAGCTAATGTACCATTCAACAGGTCCCAAGTGGAATGATCGTCATTTTTTAATGAACACTAAGAGTCATTTTACAAATACTAATGCAATGAATTTAAAATAAAAAAGTTTTTTATTTATTTATAAGGTAATAAACATGTAATACAACTACCGTAATACTTATTTACAATGAACACATTACTGCACTGAAATAGTGAAGAAGTTAGATTATACTTACACACACACACACACACACACACACACACAAATTTTCAATGAACACATTACTGCACTGAAATTGTGCAGAAGTTATGTTTTACTTATATACAAATCAGATGGTTTTACTAAGAAATTCATCAATGGAGTAGAAGAAGTTGGTCACCAATAAATCCTTTAGGCATCTCTTAAACTGAATTTCATTGGTTGTTAAGCATTTTATGGCTGCTGGCAAGTTATTGAAAATGTGTGTTCCTGAATAATGCACACCTTTTTGTACTAGACTAAGTGACTTAAAATCCTTGTGAAGATTATTCTTATTCCTAGTATTGATTCCATGAATTGAGCTGTTGGTTTGAAAAAGTGATATATTTTTAATGACAAATTTCATTAAGGAATAAATATATTGGGAAGCAGTAGTTAGTATCCCTAGTTCCCTAAACAGGCTTCTGCAGGATGTTCTTGAGTTCACACCACATATAATTCTTACTGCACGTTTTTGTGCCCGGAAAACTTTAGCTTGGCTTGATGAATTACCGCAAAAAATAATCCCATATGACATTATGGAATGAAAGTAAGCATAGTATGCCAGCTTTTTCATTTTTATATCCCCTATGTCTGACAAAATTCGCATTGCAAACAGAGATTTGTTAAGACGCTTCAGCAGTTCTGTGGTGTGCTCCTCCCAGTTGAATTTATTATCAAGCTGTAATCCCAAGAATTTAACACTGTCCACTTCTTCTATCTTCTTGTCATCGTATGTTAGACATATACTCTTGGGACACCCCTTGCAAGTTCTGAACTGCATGTAGTATGTTTTTTCAAAGTTTAGTGACAAAGAATTGGCTAGGAACCAGTGATTAATGTCCATAAATATTTTATTGGCTGATCTTTCTAAGACTACACTTGATTTGATATTTATTGCAATGTTTGTATCATCGGCAAACAAAACAAACTTGGCATCTGGTAATGTTACTGATGAAAGGTCATTGATATACACAAGAAAAAGTAAGGGCCCCAAAATGGAACCTTGTGGGACCCCACATGTAATTAGTTCCCAGTTGGATGATGCCTGATAGCTTGATACATGTCTCTTTCCTAATAACACCCTTTGTTTCCTGCCAGAGATATAAGATTTGAACCATTTTGCAGCGTTTCCTGTTACACTATAATATTCAAGTTTACTTAAAAGGATATTGTGATTTACACAGTCAAATGCCTTTGACAGATCACAAAATATACCAGTTGCCTGCAACTTTTTGTCTAATGAATTAAGCACATTTTCACTGTAAGTGTAGATAGCCTTCTCAATATCAGAACCTTTTAGAAATCCAAACTGTGACTTTGACAGTATGTTATTTGAGATAAGATGGTTATAAAGACGACTGTACATTACTTTTTCGAAAATTTTTGAGAATGCTGGCAACAGTGAAATTGGACCGAAATTTGATGCTATTTCTTTATCTCCCTTCTTAAACAGTGGCTTAACTTCAGCATATTTCAGCCATTCAGGAAATATTCCACTGATAAACGACTGGTTACACAGATAGCTGAATCTGTTACTTAGCTCAGAATCACATTCTTTAATTAACTTTGTTGATATTTCATCATACCCACTAGATGTTTTTGATTTTAAAGATTTTATGATGGACATTATTTCTGTTGGGGTAGTCAGGGTCAATTTCATATTATGGAAGTTACTTGAAATGTCTGGTCTAAGGTAATCCATAGCAGCATCTACCGAACCTGACAACCCCATCTTTTCAGTAACAGTTATAAAATGTTTGTTAAAAAGTTTTGCAACACTATACACAGCTGTCACCAACGTATCATTTACTCTTAATGCTATTTGTTCCTCTGCATGTCTGGTTCTACCGATCTCCTCCTTCACTATATCCCATATTGTCTTTATTTTGTTATCTGATATGACTATCTTTTCCTTGTAATATATTTGCTTTGACATCCGTATTACAGTCTTTAATATTTTGCAGTATTTCTTATAATGTGCTATAGCATCAACATTGGAAATGTTTCGGATTGACAGATACAGTTTTCTTTTTGTTTTACAAGATACCCCTATTCCTCGAGTAATCCATGGCTTCTTTGTAGACTTTGCTCTAACCTTGGTAAGTTTTGGGGGAAAGCAGTGTTCGAATAAGGTAAGCACTTTATTAGCAAAAATGTTATATTTTTCTTTCATGCCATGAGCACTGTAAACATCAGTCCAATGAATGTCTCTGAGGAGTGTCCTAAAATAATCAATTTTTGGCTCACTGATTACTCTCTTGAGCTCAGATTTAACAGATTTTATATCCTGTTCAGTATTAACATTTAACAGAAGAAACTGCATGTCATGGTCTGAGAGGCCATTGACTATTGGTTTTGTAATATAATTTTGTTCATTGGACTTTTCTATAAAGATATTATCAATGGCTGTTTGTGAGCAAGTGGCTATCCTAGTGGGGAACTTTACTGTGGGAATTAAGTTGAATGATAGTGTTACTAACTCAAATAAGTTCTTATTGGGAGAGTCTTTAAGGAAATCTACATTGAAATCACCAGCAACCACTATTTCTTTGTTTTTGGTTGTTAAATGGGCCAGTACAGCTTCAAGGTGGTTTACAAACAGGTTGAAGTTACCTGCAGGTGCTCGATATACAATTAATATTATGAAGGATTTTTTGTGAAAATCTAATTCTGTTGCACATGCTTCCATATGCTGTTCTAGGCAAAATATATGAATGTCTATGTTCTTAAATTTATGACAGTTCCTGATGAATGTGGCAACTCCTCCTTTCTCCATTTCTGATCTACAAAAGTGAGATGCTAACCTAAACCCTGTAACACTTAAAAGTTCTATACCAGTGATCACATGATGTTCAGAGAGGCAGATTATGTCAGCTGGGTTTGAAGACTCTAATTCATCTAGGCAGATAGTTAATTCACTAATTTTATGGAGTAGAGAAGCACATTCAAAATGCAAAAGGGGTCGAAACTTATCGTGCAGCTATCTATATATATATATATATATATATATATATATATATATATATATATATATATATATGGAAAGATTTGTGAAGTCTGTGATGAAATATTTTTCCTTTTTAGGTAGGGAGGAGGAAATCCACTGTCTTTCTTGAATGTGAATTCGAAAAGCCTGCACTGACGGATTTGTATAAGAATGCAAAATCAGGATAGATGTAAGGGACGCCCAGTGTAACCACTGATATTGCTTTGTTCATTGGAAACGGAATTAAGAAACTGCTATTGTTTGTCAAGGACAGGAAATTAGCACAATGCGGTTCATTGATGATGCGTTCAAATGGTTCAAATGGCTCTGAGCACTATGGGACTCAACATCTTAGGTCATAAGTCCCCTAGAACTTAGAACTACTTAAACCTAACTAACCTAAGGACATCACACACAGCCATGCCCGAAGCAGGTTTCGAACCTGCGACCGTAGCAGTCCCGCGGTTCCGGACTGCAGCGCCAGAACCGCACGGCCACCGCGGCCGGCGATGATGCGTTAGTGGTGGCTGAAAGAAAATATGAATTCAGTTTTGTGCTAGATGTAATGGAACATGAGCTAGCTTAGGTTAAGATATGTACATAAAGAAGAAAGTGTCACAGATGGACATGCTACAGGACTAACTTTTGCAACCGAGAAAGAAAAACTAAGGCGAAGAAGGAGGGACAAGACCAAAAGGATAAATAACAGCTAACATCCAAGAATGTAAATATCTTGCCTAGTTTTGAACGTATTAAACTGAATTTAAAACTCGCAAAGACATTCGCGGAAGCAACTGCAATCGGCGTTAAGCATCAGTAAATATTTGGCAAGCATGTGGATATGCTTATAATCAGTCCCTTTTAAACTTAAACACATCATATCACAATTCATTTCTCATTTTATAGGACTGTCGATGATACCATTACAACTCGGCTACTTTGTACTATTTACATTACTTTGCATTCGGATTTTATTATTATACGTTAAAATCAGCAGTAGATGAGATATTAGTTTTATTACATTTCGTATTTGAATTGGAGAAACCACTGTCCCGTTTAGTGACTGGGAACTATGAAACTAACAGCATTAAAAATAGTAATTTCTCTGTTTATATCACACGTTTCTTCTGTTACTGCACGCCAGCAATTATGAAGGAACTGTGACGAAAAATTTGATGACAGTGTAATACCTCTTTCTGCGCTACACCAAAGATCTTTGTCAAAGAAATATGAGGTATACTTCATCAAACTGATTTGTCATAGAAATTTGATTCTTTAATGCGGGACTTAACAGCTATGTGTTTTACAACTTTTATATACTTCAAGCACATATTTCATATAGTTTTAGATAATATGTAGTTTTATATTACATTATTACATGCTAAGCATCGCAAAAAGAGCAAATTTTACTCGCGATTCATTCATTGCTGTTGCAATATTACGCTACTTAATAATCATGTTACAAATATTAACTTTATAAATTCTCTTTAAATGAAGGTAAACAAACTTGGATAACATGACGAATTTTTCATGGCAATACTCTTTATTTTGACAGTGCAATTCAAAATACTTATAAAATGGTTTATAAAAATTCACTTATTTCTTCAACAACAACATAAATATTGTCATTTTATAACTGTCATCAACACCTATCCATCTGCGTATCGTAAGCATACATAACATTTCTGTAACTTTTGTTGTTAGTCTCACATCAATTAGCACATCTAGTTTCGCTTCTCGGTTTCTCGCTCATTTATTCTCGCCCCTGTTCTCGCAGACCACAACAATTAGGGAGGCAAATTTCTAAGAGTATTTTGAGACGTAGATTGTGGTACAGAACGACACCATAGTAACGAGGAAAAGGAAGTTAGATCCAGCGAACAAGATGGAGCAGTAGGTAAGAAATTGGCACATATTTTAAAGGAGTTGCTGGGTAGACCCCACTTCTTGTCGTGATTAGTTTCCCAATACCTGTTTCGTCTACGTCGTCATTCTTATGGAGCACTCACACAGCTTTCGGTCGGGTGCACAGCCGCAACGCCCTCTGTCTGAAAACCAGAAGCCGCCCCTACTTATAGCCTTGGTTTTACTGTGGGGCAAGTGCTGTTGGGACTACATCTTTTTCCATAAGTACCTAGAGAGCTTAATAAAGTTAATTCATGCACCTTGCCTCACATTCTTCTCTCCAACACTAAAAAGAGCTCCCGTAGGATCTAAAAACTCATCGCGCTGCTTGCCTTCTGTAACCTACTTGGGTAATACGGACGGTCCATTCTCGCTGGGAAGGGGGACCATCATAGGAAACCTGCGTCGTAAACTAAGGAGCCACCAGTATTACTCCGCCAAAGCGTCTGGAAGCTTCCCGACGACACTATACCCTTCTCGGCGAGAATCCGCCGTAAAGTCGGCCATGTTTGCTCTCATTTTATTTGCGCATACTCCTTCCTCTGGTGCATAACTCGAGCTCATATTAGCTCATGAAATCAATTAAACGGAAGCAAAATATTCAATAAAAACTTCCTACCCCGCCGTATTTTTTGAATTAGAATAATTCGGGCGCACAGACTGTAGTTTAGATCCCTACCCAGTCAATCTAATTTACGTTTTCCTCGTTCTTATTTTTCTCCTCGACTCGCAAGATGAATGACTCACTCAAACTTCCTCCCTTCTTGATGTTCTGGTATCTTCTCCCAAATTTAATTTCGTTGCTACCATCCTTTCTTCATTCCCTCGATCAAAATAATTAAGTGGGATGAATGTCAAAGTAGATAGGAAATTAGCCAGATGGAAAACGATGCTCTTCCTCTTACGAGTGACTATTTTGATTACGCTTCTTGCGTTACAACTCTTGTCAGCTCTTCTTCGTGTGAGACTGTCTGTCCATAGAATCTTCAAAATTCTCCTTCAATGCCATGAATCAACAGTTTGCAGCCTTTTCTTTGCCACCCTCCTCATCGTTCAAATTTCTATCCTGTATAAGCAAATGCTACAAATCTAGCACTTTAAGAATAGTTATCTTGTAGTCAAGCAGAGGTCGGATGAGGTCAGTAGTGTAATTCACTGGATAAGTGAGTGTTTTGCCTGAGTTATCCCAGTTTTAATTTCCATTGTATTTGAACCATTTGTTGTTTTATAACTTCTGAGGCACCTATCCCAGCTTTTCGCCTTCAAATTGTACATCTGCATTTACATCACAAGCCACCAGACGGTGTGTGGTGGAGTGTAATTCTGGTACCACTTACTGGTATCCCCTTTCCTACTCCATTCGTGTATGGCTAGTGGGATGATGCTCCAGTATCTCGAATTTTCCCATTCTGTTGATTTCGACAGGAGTATGTGGGAGAAAGTAATATTTTCTTTAACTTCTTCCAAAACGTACAAATACTTCCTGTTTCAAATTTATTGTACAATTCTTTATTTTTGTTTTGCATCTGTTGATCTTGATACCGTAATTCCCTGTTATGATTTCATTCGCTTTGTGAAATGTCTTCCGTAGATCGTCATTTCTGCCCAATAAGACAATAAGGCTGATTTCGTATGCCCTTCTCATTTCAGTTTTGCACATCTTACCTAGCCGATTCAACATAATCTTCTTTCCCCCTTCTTTCACATTCTGTAAGCAATCGGTTCAGAGCACTATTGACGAATGCGGAGATGATTCCTTCAAAATAGTAGTGGCCAATTATGTTTCTCAACTTCCCAACTAAACTAGTGCTCAGTCTCTTATGATACCAGTGTCGATGGTATGTTACAAGTTTAAATTCTTTACATCGCCCATTCGACTTCTGCTGACCGTTATAGGCACTATCAGATGACAATAAAATATTGTAACTTCCGTTTTTTTGTTTACAATACGCTGTAGCAGTTAACTCAGTAATGAGTACTCTGATGAAGATTTAAGCTTCGAGTAATGAGAACGTCAGAGAATCTGGTTACTAGTGTGAATACTAAAGTATATATTGAGATAAAGTATTGCGCTCGTGTGACGAGGGCCTCCCGTCGGATAGACCGTTCGCCTGGTGCAATTCTTTCGATTTGACGCCACTTCGGCGACTTGCGCGTCGATGGGGATGAAATGATGATGATTATGACAACACAACACCCAGTCCCTGAGCGGAGAAAATCTCCGACCCAGCCGGGAATCGAACCCGGGCCCTTTGTATTGACAGTCTGTCGCGCTGACCACTGAGGTACCGGGGGCGGACAAGTATTGCGGTATAAAGCATAGGCACGTTAATGAATATATGAATAGATCACTAAGCTACAAATATGTTTTACATAACGTAATACGTGAATTGCAGCCAGCTGAAAGAGGAAAGTGAATTTGTAGTGGAATCCATACTGTCACAGACGCTGTGTTATGTAGATACACTGTATTTATTATCAAGAAGTGGATTAATTAATTCAAAAGTGAAATACGTAGACTTAAGGTACATTTATTGCCAAGATCGAGGTGAACGTTTTAAGATTTTAGATAGAGAGCACCTTGTTTGCAAATGTGGTGTGCCTCACGTTAACCAATGACTGAAATAGAAAGACTAATTTATGTCAAAGCTATTTAATAAAAGTTATGCAACTGTATTTACATTATTTACTTACCTTAGGTGAAATATCTTTATCGATGCCTGTTTTTTCACTGTTTAAAGGAAAAGAACGAAAATGTTTAAGTATTTACAGAATGTAAGAAATGTTATCAGTGTTCCGTTGTCTTCAGCTGCTAAGGCATATGCTAAGTTGTTACAATAAAATTGTTGGTATACCAAAACAGAGCACATGCATAAAGTTAAAAAAAAATTCTCACAGGCACTGTTAAGTTGCTGTATAATAAATTTAGTAGTCACCTTAGTGAATCTGTATATTAAACGAGTAATGTTGAAACTCATCTTGTGACGACTTTAATGAAATTAATCAGGAGATTAACATTGAATAAAGAGTTTAAATGTTGGCTGAGAAGAAAAATTAGAAATTAATATCAAAAAAGAAAAACATGGTGCTGATATGTAATATAATTTTGCATTTCAGAGTATCTGTTGTCTTCAAAGTAATACGTGTACTGAAAATGAGTGAATTCTGAATTAAGACATATTAGCGCTTTTAAATAGAGAGGATGTTTTATTTCTAATGCCGTTCTCTCAAATGAATCAGAAAAGGGAAGAGCACTAAATGGTATTATATACGAATAAAGTAATACAAATGACAACCACTCAGAACGTAAAATTTATTCCTGCTACTGACCTGTAAAGCCATAACGTAAAATTAAATTACTTACTAAGTATGTCAACAGTATGGGCACTGCGTTTGAAAATAGATTAATCAATTAATATTTTATGGAAAGGAGTGATATATATATATATACGAAGTTAACTGTATTCTGTGCTGAGATTGAGGTGAAATGTCAGGAAACGGTAAAGTGGACAAGTGACACCAGATGCACTGATTGACTATACAGAGAAGTTAAAGAAAGGTGTACTGTATTAATTGTGCTTAAGATGAAGAAATAATTAATGTTATTGTGTATTTCGTATGTAAATATAAAATGGTCGTGGAGTAATAGTTTGGACGAGGATTCAGATTTGTATAAAACCTGATCGAAGTCACGTTAGTGGCGCTATTAAACAAATAATGCACCAATAGTTGTCCCTGCTTAAAATAAATATTGCAGCCACGCTAGTAGATCTGTCTAAATAAATGTTGCAATTCCCGGTGCAGCTGTTGACCTGGACGAAGAATGATGCTTTCATTTAATGTATTTGAAGCAGAATAGAAAGGAAGGTACAGTGAATAGGACGGTCTTGATGTAAGGCAGGAACTATTTACGATGGCGATCGTAGTTGATGGTAATTGATGTGTAATAAGTACTCTGACGAAAATGTAAACAATAGCTTCTCTCACCTGCAGACTTCAGGAGAATTTGTTGGGATGTACACGATTACTAATATCGAGAATGAACAGTAAATATATACTCAAAACCAGTGACCCACAGAGATCTCATTCTATAGTTATAATACTGAAAAAAAGCTTTTATTGCTAAACGGTCTTGTGACTCAAAACGAAAATTTACAGTTGACCCAGATTTTGGTTTGTCTCAGTATTGCTCCATCTTAAGGGGACATATCCAGCAGTTTGCCAATGTCGCCGTTAATTCGTCAGCTTAACTCTTTTCATAAATAAAATAGGAGAATGGATTGAAAATCGTTGCTGACATACCGAATGATGTCACAAACTGGAGATTTACGCTGTACTAATTTGTCTTAAAATAGTTTGTAGAAAAGAGTTATTACGATACTATGCAGCATCCAGAAGCGCTTGGAGGAATATAATACCTGTGTGTGAACAGCAGGTCGACAATATTCTGGCTACCATGGAGCATCGGGAAGCCAAAGCTGCGGTCAAGACGTTAAAAAAGGTGCTGTACCAGGCAGCTTCTGCTCTATATAACGCAATGACTCATTTAATTTTATACTGTGCTCCAGGCTAGAGGTTTTATTACACTGAATGTTGAATAGAATTGAAATATATAAAGATACACTGAAGAGCCAAAGAAACTGGTACACCTACCTAATATCGTGTTGGCCCACAGTGAGAACGCAGAAGAACCGCAAACGAAGTGGCACGTACTCGACTAATGTCTGAAGTAGTGCTGGTGGGAACTGACACCAAGAATCCTGCAGGCCCGTCCATAAATCCGTAAGAGTACGAGGGCGTGGAGACCTCTTCTGAACAGCACGTTGGAAGGCATTCCAGATATGCTCAATAATGTTCATGTCTGAGGAGTTTTGGTGGCCAGAGCAAGTGTTTAAATTCAGAAGAATGTTCCTGGAACCACTCTGTAGCAATTTTCGACATGTGGAGTGTCTCACTGTCCTACTGGAATTACCCAGATCTGTCGGAATGCACAATGAACATGAATGGATGCACGTGATCAGACAGGATGCTTACGTACGTGTCACCTGTCACAGTTATATCTAGATGTATCAGGGGTCCCATACCACTCCAGCTGCTCAACCCCCATACCATTATAAATCCTCCACCAGCTGACATGCAGGGTCCATGGATTCATGATGTTGTCTCCTACTCGTCAATCCGCTCAATAAAATTTGAAATGAGACTCGTCTGATCAGGCAACATGTTTCCAGTCTTCAACAGTCCAATGTCGCTGTTGACGGGTCCAGGTGAGATGTAAAGCTTTGTGTCGTGCAGTCATCAAGGGTACACGAGTGGGCCTCCGACTCCGAAAGCCCATATCGTTAATGTTTCATTGAATGTTTCGCACGCTGACACTTGTTGATGGCCCAGCATTGAAATCTGCAGCAGTTTGCGAAGGATTGCATTTCTATCACGTTGAACGATTCTCTACCGTCGTCGTTGGCCCCTTTCTTGCAGGATCATTTTCCAGCCACAGCGATGTCACAGATTTGATGCTTCACCGGATTCCTAATATTCGCTGCATACTCGTGGAATGGTCGTACGGGAAAATTTCCATTTCATCGCTATCTAGGAGATGCCGTGTCTCATTGCTCTGTGCCGACTATAACGCCACATTCAAACTGACTTAAACCTTGATAACTTGCCATTGTAGCAGCAATAACCGATCTAAGAACTGCGACAGACACTTGTTGTCTTATATAGGCGTTGCCGACCGCAGCGCTATATTCTGTCTGTTTACATATCTCTGTACTTGAATACGCTTGAATACATCAGTTTATTTGGCGCTTCGGTGTAGTAGCGAAATGCATGCAGGACTGCTTGGTACAGGGAATGGCATTTGATCTTCAACATAAACAAATGTAACGTATTGCGTATACATAAATCTGACCCATTCTTGTATGATTACACGAGTGCAGAACAAGCACTGTACGCAATTACTTCCATAAAATACCGAGAAGTGCGCATACTGAGAGTATGGTAGATGGCAGACAGATTCGTTGGAAGAATCCTCAGGAACTGTAGTCCATCAACAAAGAAGGTAGAGAGAAAATAGAGAACATCCAGAAAAACAACAGCGCGTTACGTTGTAGGTTCATATAGGCGCTATGTAATTGCGACAGGGTCACGGAGATGCTCAACCATCTCCAGTGGGAGACGCTACGAAAGAAGCGTTCTGCATCACGGTTCGATTCATTGTTTAAGTACCAAGAGCGTATGGTCCTAGAGGAGCCAGGCGGCAGGAATATTCTCAGTTATTTTCTGGAAGTATTCCAATCTCTTTTTTCCTCTACAGTTTCTACCCTCTACAGCTCCCTCTAAAACTATGGAAATTATTCCGTGATGTATTAACAGATATCCTACCATGCTGTCCCTTCCTTTTGTCCGTGTTATCGATATATTCCGTTCCTCGCCTATTCTGTGGAGAATCTCCTCATTCCTTACCTTATCAGTGCACACAATTTTGAAATTCTTCCGTAGCACCACATCTCAATGCTTCGATTCTCTTCTTTTTCTCACAGTCCATATTTCACTGCCGTATAACGCTATGCTTCAACCGTACATTCTCCGAAATTTCTTCCTAAAATTAAATATGCTTAATACTAGTAGGCTTCTCTTCGCCAAAAATTTCATTTTTGCCAGTGATAGTACCGTCCGTCATGGGTTATTTTGCTGCCTAGATAGCAGAACTCCTTAACATCATCTAAATGGTGATCACTATTCCTGATAATTTTCTCACTATCCCCATTTCTGCTACTTGTCATTACTTTCGTCCTTCGTCGATTTACTCTCAGTTCGTATGCTGTATTGATTAGACTATTCATTCTATTCAGCACATCCCGTACTTCGTCATCGCTTTCACTGAGGGTAGGAATTTCATCAGCAAATCGTATCACTTACATCATTTGACCTTAAATTTTAATCCTATGCTCGAATCTTTCTTATATTTGCGTCATCGCTCGTCGTTGTATAGATTGAACAGGAGAGGCGAAAGACTACATCCTGTCTTACCATCTTTTTAATGCGATCACTTCCGTCTTGATCTTCCACTCTTATTGTTCCCACTTGGCTCTTGTGCATATTGCATATTATGAGTATTCCCCTATAGCTTACCCCATATTTTTCTCAGGATTTTGAACATCCTGCAACATGTTATACTGTCGAACGCTTTTTGCAGATCGAAAAAGCCTATGAACGTGTCTTAATTTTATTTAGTCTTGCTTTCATTATCAAACGCAACGTCAGAATTTCCTCTCTGGTGTTTTTATCTTTCCTAAAGCTTAACTGGTCGTCATCTAGCACATCCTCAATTTCTTTTCTATTCTTCTGTATATCATTCCTGTCGCCTCTTTCAAGCTTCGGAATTGTGTGGATGATGTTTTTCCGAAAGTCTGATGGTATACCACCAGACTCATACAGTCTACACACCAAAGTGGATATTCGTTTTGTTGCCGCTTCCCCTAATGGCTCTACACACTACTGGAATGTTGTCTATCCCTTCAGCCTCATTCGATCTTAAGGGGAGTTGGAACGCTCTATCTCGGACATTGTTAAATTTAGTGATTGTATTTAAAGAACCACTGTAGCCATTGACATGAAACTTTTACAGGACATTAAACTGTATGTTCTGAGTCTACTGAACTACAATAATCGCATTTCAGCCTCTACTTTCGGAAATAAAATTTTTTAATTACACTGTTAAAATTTTGTGTACTTTTTTTGTACGTTATCCTAAATAATTTTAATTATACGAAGCACTATGTTCTTCTTTTAGTTCAGTAGATTCAGGATATGTGTGTTATTACTCCCTGAAAATTTGAATACTTTACTCGAAGTGGTTTCTGAGATTTAGGGAAAAATGCAAAAGAAAATTCAAAATTTTCAGGAATGGCTTCTAAAGTTTCAAAACACTGTTACTCACTTAATATATGCTTAACCTTTTATTTTTAGTGACTCAGAAGCATCCTGCACCGTATTGTATATCATCCTCTTGGTCTTTTTCCAAGTTTTTTCATCTTTTCTTCTCTCTGGACTCAACTGTGCTGTATACTCTGCTTTATCAAAGCGAACCTTGTCCATCCGTTCAGTTCTCTGATGCAATTTGCTCCAGGATTAATTCCCATATGCTGTAGCACTTTCACCTTACCAATGTTGCCATCATTAAAAGCAATAACAGCATCAGTGACCCCCCACTTTAGCGTCTTCATTCCAACAAAAACATTTTTTGGTAAGCAAGTCCATATAATATTATTGAACGACTCATTGGGATTTTGAGTCTGACCACGCAGACACTTCTTCAGTAATTCAGGATTTGCCAGGTCTCTGTAAATAGGTTTTATGAATTCCATGACTGCTGCTGGGACGAAATGTTTATGGCTCTATGAACTGTTTGAGTACTGGGCATTGCGGTAATTGCACTATGAATCACGTCCAGGAGGGCAAAGACCGTGTACTGGTTTTTCATCAGTTGATAGTGTGCAGAAGAAGGTAGCCCATACTGCCTGCTTCATTTTCAACAAATCCTCAGTATTATTTCTAATGGCCATCCCATAATACTGCTGTACTTCATCAATCATTTTGTCTGTCAGCCTGCCTCTTATGGTTCGACATACAGCGCATGTTTATACTATGAAATGATACTATACTGTTTTGACAATGCTACCAATACAAACACGTAATTTAACCTTCATAACACAACGATCCACAACCTTCTATATAAAACATTACCGATTTTATTGTATCTTGAAATAATGCACATAAAAATTTTAGCATTTTTAACCACGGTAGATTATATTAAAAAAAATGCTTCTCTTGTGATATATATATATATATATATATATATATATATATATATATATATATATATATATATTATTAGGAATGTTGCAAATTTTATAGTGAGATAAAATCCGAAAATGTGAAAAAGATTTTTCCTTCTGACTCCCCTTAAGTCTTCCAAAATGAGATAAAATCCGAAAATGTGAAAAAAAAAAATTCTCTTCTGACTCCCCTTAAGTCTTCCAAAGTTCTTTTAAATTCTGATTCTAATACTTGATCCCCTATCTTTTCTAAATCGAGTCCTGTTTCTTCTTCTGTCATGTCATCAGGCAAGTGGACTTCAGTGTATTCTTTCCACCCGCCCACTCTCCTCTGCATTTAACAGTGGAATTCACAGTGCGCTCTTAATGTTACCATCCTCGCTTTTAATTTCATAAAAGCCTGTTTTGACTTTTCTATATGCTGAGTCATTCCTTCCTACAGTCATTTCTTTTTCGATTTCTCCACATTTTTCATGCAGCCGTTTCACCTTATCTTCCCTTCACTTCCTATTTATTTCATTCCTAAGTGACTTGTACTTCTGTATTCCTGAATTTCGCAGAATATTTTTGTACTTCCTTCTTTCATCGATCAGTTGAAGTAATTCTTCTATTACTCGTGGTTTATTCTCCGTTACGTGGTTTGTACCTAGATTTTCGTTTCCAACTTCTGTGATTGTCATTTAGAGATGTCCATTCCCCTTCAACTGAGCTGCCTACTGGGCTATTCAACATCGCAGTATCTATAGCCTCAGAGAACTTCAAGCATATCCCTTCACTCCTTAGTACTTCCATATACCACTTCTTTGCGTATTGATTCCTCCTGACTAGTCTCTTAAACTTTAACCTACTCTTCATCACTACTAAATTGTGGCCTGAATCTACACGTGCTCCTGGGTACGCCTCAAAATCCAATATTTGATTTCGCAATCTTTACCTGACCATCATGCAATCTATCAGTAATTTCCCGTACCTCCTGGCATTTTCCAAATATACTTCTTCCTCTTGTGATTCTTGAACAGAGTATTCGCTTTTACGAGCTGAAATTTATTACAGAAGTCAATTAGTCTTCCTCCTCCCTAATTGCTAGTACCAAGCCCGTATTCTTCTTCTACTCCTTCTCCTACTACCGCATAACAGTCCTCTATGACTATTAGATTTTCATCTCCATTTACATATAGAATTACTCGTTGAATACTCTTATATACATTCTCTACATCTTCGGTTTGCGACGTCAGCATATATACCTGATCTGTGTTTGTCGGGTTTGGATTCAAAATGGTTCAAATGGCTCTACGAACTATGGGACTTAACGTCTGAGGTCATTAGTCCCCTAGACTTGGAACTACTTAACCCTAACTAACCTGACGACATCTCACACATCCATGCTCGAGGCAGGATTCGAACCTGCGACCGTAGCAGCAGCGCGGTTCCGGACTGAAGCGCCTAGAACCGCTCGTCCACAGCGGCCGGCTGGTTTTGGTTTACTGTCAGTTCTGGTGAGAGCAACCCCATCACTGAACTGTTCACAGTAACTCATTCTCTGCCTCACTTTCCTACTCATAATGAATTTTACTCGCGTTAGAACATTTTCTGCTGCTGTTGATATTACGCTGTACTCATCTCATCAGAAATCTTTGTCTTCTTTCCGTTTCACTACACTTACTCCCACTATGCCTAGACTTAGCCTAAGCGCTACCCTTTCCAGACTTTCTAGCTTACTCACCAAGTTCAAAATTTCAGGCATTCTACGCTCCGACTCGTAGAACATAAGCCTTTCATTGGTTATTCAATCTATTTCTCATGGTCATCTCCCCTTGAGAGTCCCCTCCCGGAGACCTGAATGGGGGACTATTCCGGAATCTTTTGGCGGTGGAGAGATCATCATGACACTTTTTCAATTGCAGGCCGCATGTCCTGTTGATACACATTATGTGTCTTTAATGCTGGGTTTCCATTGCCTTCTGCATCTTCATGTCGTTAATCATTGCCGATTCTTCCGCTTTTAGGGGCAATTTCCCACCCCAAGGGCGACAGAGTGCCTTAAACCTCTGTCCACCCCTCCGACCTCTTTAACAAGGACTTCGGCTGAATGAGCGTGACTTGTTATGCCGAAAGTATTCATTTGCCATTGCTGATGCATTTTATTTCAAATTTAGGCTGTGGCGGTGTTCGAACCCAGGACCGAGGACGTTTTGACTAAAAACCAAAGACACCTTGCCAAGACGAAGGGCCGTATACTCTCGCGAATAGACGGTGGAGATAAAATTGGAGACATTCGAACTCACATTAGTACTTCCCGAGAATCTTTCGCGACTGGAACAGAAAAAGACTGAAATGATACTGGTAAAAAAAGTACACTCCGCTATACTGCGTAATGTGGCTTGCGGGGTATACCTGTAGATGTAGATTTAGATGTTCCCCTTGCTCTTTTATTATTCTTCTGAACTTTCATTGCACTTCCTTCAATGGTTCTGAACAACACTGATGATAAGCTGAGTCTTGCCTTACACCTTTCTTGACTCGAATATTTTCTCGTTGACCTTCCTCCTTTAGAAATTCAACTTAGGTTTTTTAGTAGGTTATTCTTTTGTCTCTGTACTTTAACCCAGATCTTTATCACTTACGTTCCTGAAACAAAACTAATCTTCGCCCAGTGCCTCTACTATTTGTCTTTACATTCTTTCGTACATCATTCTGGTCAGCAGTTTAGGAGCGTGACTTCCCAGACCAAACGTCCCATAGTTTTCGCATTCACCCGTACGTGGCTACTTTGGCAACTGGATAATAAAGCTTTTATGAAAATATAACGGTAAGTCGCCTGTTTCAACAAAATCCCACGAACAACCAGAGTAAATGACGAGCTACGTATGAAATTAAAGTTAGAGACGGGTGTTTTTAATCTTTTCACGTCAGTTAACCGTTTATTGGCCTGATGCTATTCTTTAGAGGTGAATAAATCATGAGTCTGTTGAGAAACCGAGAGTTGGAGTTGTTTTAAAAGTCGCTTATCACATGAAAGTTACAAAAACTATCATACTAAATGTATCGTTGTAGCAGATACTCTTGAAAATTTCGGAATCACATTATTGGAAACTGCAAAAGGAAAATCTGTTTCTATATGTAATGCAACAGTTGATCATGTTGTAAAGTCCACTTTCATTTTCTTAATGTGCTAACAGTCTAAGAAGATAATTGAAAAATGTCTTGTGTACATTTGCTCTGAAAGTCTCAATTACATTATATATTAAGAAGAAGATATTCAAATGTCCTCGTAATTTAAAGCGAAAATGAAACGAGTAGCACTATTATTCACCGCTAATCCGGCCGAGGCAATCTCCTATAATTGCACCTTTACTAACTGCGCCTTTACTAATTACTTAATTCATTCATAGCACCCATTTCTTTGAATGTCTTGAAATACGGAAAACCTGCGTTACCTAAAGCTAAACAAAAAATTAATTTATTCTTAAAACTGTTACTACTTTAATGGCGTCTGGGCGGGCTTTAAGAGAAAGAGAAACCCCACCTCGGGTCCAGGAGCAATTTCGCGGCCGCCTTTCACTCGCGGGTTGATGTATTGATCAAATCTCGCAGCCTGTTCAGCTACATTGTCCGTAAAGGGCCCATCGCTTTAAGAGAAACACTTGTCAGCAGGCTCACAAGTGCTCGAGGTCACTAGATTAAATCGATAGCTGTCAGCGTGAGTCAACGTGTGTTTAGGGGCACGTGCTACTGCTCCATTTTCACCAAGGCATTAAGTGCGAATATATTTCTCTACTATTGGATACGCATTAAAAGAGTACACAGTGCCTCAAAAGTCGAATATCGACGTAAAAAAAAACGACCGTTTAACTCATTCACTTTATCTGAAAGTATCGTTACGTCCACCGCAACCCTACTGAGGACGTACCCTTTCGAAGATGATGCACCATTCTATGCTTATGTTCAGCTCCAGGTTTTCTTATTTGAAGAATATATATTTTGATGCTGAAAATTTTTCCTATTTGCTCACAAAAACAGCCTTAAATACGGCAACATTAAGCAGAAATAATATCCCCTGCCGTGAAGGTGAAACAAAAAAAGGTGGGATTTTTGATAAAAAGACCCGGATCGTTGCACGTGCATGAATAAGCGTCTGATACATTGCAAAATATAGCTGACACATTCACACTCCTCTTTCTGGTTTTTATTTCCTGTCTGTGACGTTGAAGGGTAATTGAACGAATTTTTTGTTTTGTTTTGTAACACTACATTGATGGTAAAGGTTCGTTTTATAGAATGCGTTATGCACTGCTCTGTTGAAGTGTATTATCCCAGAGTCGAACGATTCTCCTATTTAGGATAAGAATCACTTGCTAAACAAAATTAAATCTTAATGTATACTTTCAAAAACAATTCTAGTACACTCTTTAAAAGTCCTATTTCTCTTGAACTGAATATAAAAAGGTTGGTTGTATTTGTTTACTGTCAAGAAGGAACAGCGGACTTCTCCTAATGACGGAAACTGAGGTGGAAACCGGCGTAGTTAGTGAGTGTTGGCACGTTTCTAACAGACTGATGCTTGACTGTGAGAATAAATACCAGTCACTGAATGTCAGCATTTTCTTTGCGGTAGTCCAGTATTTCTTCAAGAGGTATCGGACTTCCTAACATGAATTTAGAGTAAATGTAGGTTCTTTTAGTGACCATGTGATGTGCATTCAATTCTTCAGCAATGATGTCCGATAAGTAGCATCACCATATTAGTAACATCTAACAAAACTCGACTCTCGTTGTTAAAAAATGCTGCTGTAGTAATTTTAATGGCCAGTAGTGTAGTTCTGACTTCTGGTTTAAACCTAGACCAGTAAATGACGGCTAACTAATTTATTGTTATTCCTGCCTAGCTCCGCTATCGGTGACGTAGAAGTTAAATAGCGTCACCTCTGTTAACAATGCACACAGCGACACTGTGACATGGTGCAATGACTGAGGTAACTCATGGCAATTGCTGGCACTTTGCTATTACTGGCCAAGTAAATCTATGTGTCTGCTTAAGTCTAAAGCTGGAGGATGAATGTTCATTTGCTAATTACTAATCTGACGTCAGAACGATGCGGGATGCGGTCCCCATTATTAGTCCTCTGTGTGGCACCAGAGAATAACTATGGAGGTGGATCAGAGCGCCTGTATGATTTTAGCTGTTACGCAAGATTTCTTTTCATTTCTGTACCTGGTAATGAGCACCTGCTGAATGACTTTGATAAACTTTAGTATCGACTGTGGTCGATGCTCGGGCTGTGGAAGCAAGGGTAGTTTTAATATTCACATTACTGTACAGTGTGGTATCACGTGCAATTTTTAAGCCAGATATTTTATATCGTGTGGAGTGGTTCTGTACCAAGAAAAACATTAACAATGCATTATCCTTGTTGTACTGTAGAGAGCTTTGAGACTTGAATGTTCGTACAAATCTTTTAACAAATCCGTTTGCTTCTGGACGGAATGGTGGGATTTTGAAATGTGTAATGCCATTTCATTCACTGAAAAGTTTCAAATCCTGCAACATAACATGAGTACTATTGTCCAAATCTATTGATTTTAGCTACTCTTGATAGGAGAAAATTTTTGAGAAGGCCTGCATAAATTTTCCAATGGCGAAGTGTGGAATACTTCGTAGGGTAGGTTGAAAATTACGAATTTAGAAAAAAGGAAAAACCTTGAAACTAAAGCTTGTAAAATAGAAACACTGCAAAAGTGACTTAGTTACATATTTCTACTAGGACTGAAACTGCCACAGGAATTGTTACAAATACATAAATGCATAGAAATTTTTCACAGCCACACATTAATAAAAATATTGTTACATCTTTTTATAAATTATTTCTATCCTCCTGTCCTTTTTTCTGGTTGCAAACATCGATAACACGAGATATGAACTAGTAAATTCGTACAGTTTGGCTGAAAATTTCACAGTTCCCTGCTCTATAGCCAAAATCGCCACCTTTGACAGTCTGTCATTCGCCATTGTGTTGCGAAGCTAGGTTTTAACGCGTTTTAATGTACTCATGCTTCTTTCGCAAGACGCGGTGGTTGCTGTAATTGCAAGAATTGACGACAGTAATTTCAAACATTCAGAGAACTTTTTAAATCCACTGTTTATAATAGATTTAAGGAGGTTCTGCGGCTTTACACGTTTATCCTTTCTGCTGTAAATAAACACAAGTTTGCCTTCCAGTTTTTCACTGTCAAAGAAAGTATATACGAGCATTTTAAGTAGTTTTTCAACGTATCGGAAAATTGTTTGGCCTAATATAACCTGAGAACTTTTTCTCGTTGACAGATCCTGTAAAATCTTTGTCATGAACGTTCTGGAATCTAGTTTCTATGTTTACTAGTACTGGTTAAATTACTTCGCTCTCTTAACGTCTGAATACTTGCCTCTGTTTCGTTAAAATTAGTTTCGGATACTAATACTGAATTTGTAATGCTCTTAGCTTCCACTATGCATTTCGGAACAATTTCATCATATCTTAGTCTTTCAACAGCCTTGTATTGTATTGTATGGAACTGGGGACCTAGAAACGACGGAGAGGTTTCGTCCCCTCCGTAACCTCAGTGGTACACAACCCCACAACGGGCTATAGCAGTCCCACTCACCCCACCGCTGCCCCACACCGAACCCAGGGTTATTGTGCAGTTCGCCCCCCCCCCCCCCCCCCTCCTCAGGAACATCTCACACCACACGAGTGTAACGCCAATGTTTGCGTGGTAGAGTAATTATGGTGTACGCGTAGATGGAGAAAGTCTTTGCGCAGCAATCACCGACATAGTGTAACCGACGCGGAATAAGGGGAACCAGCCCGCATTCGCCGAGGCAGATGGAAAACCGCCTCAAAAACCATCCACAGAATGGCCAGCACCCCGGACCTCGACATTAATCCGCCGGAAGGGTTCGTGCTGGGGACCGCCACGCCTTTCCGCCCGGAAAGCAGTGCATTAGACCGAATGGTTAACAAGGCGGGCTTCAACAGCCTTAATGCAGTTTTGAATTTCGAGCTTACAGCGTCTTATGCCCACAGTTTTACTTTGCAAGATGTCAAACAGGATATTTGTCTGATGAAAAATCGAATTGCACAGCTGCACTAGAAAAAAGTTTGACCATCCAGTATACTATTTAGCACAATCGCCTGATGTAAAGAATTGCCATCCCACCCTTTACTGTTTATCACATCATTCAATAACGCTGCTCTCAGGTCTGTGTAGTGAGGAATAATGGTTTTTAGAGTGCGTGAATGAAAATTCCACCTTTTTTCACACACACTATGTAGGTAAAATCCCCTTTCTCTCAGAAGTTCGCCTCTTTTACCGGATCGGCTAAAAAATGCGTTTAATCCTAATAGTTTGCCACAAAAATTGTTACTGGTGTAATTTTTTTGGAAGCATAAAGGAGGAGTAGGTTCAACTGATGTGCGTAGCAGTGGATAAAGAGAGCATGAGGATATGCTTGTTTCACAATAGAATGGACATCATATTTTTTCCTTGCCATTGCACTACAGCCATCGTATGTTTGCCTCTGGTCTTTGGATACATCATAAAACCCTACGAATCTCTCTTGTATTTCTACTGATTCGTTATATGCAAAACGAAAAATTACACTCGTTTCACTTCCGAATGAGGCATCCTCTGTTTCGTCGTTTTGTACTGATACAAACCGATTATTTTTAACTTCACTTGATATTTGTTCTTTATCAACATCTGTAACACAAGCTATTAATTCATTCTATGTATCAGAGAATGTGCCCTTAAATACTCCATAGGATGCTAAATAATCCTTCATGTATGGTGCTTCTTCTGCCAACAAATCCAAAAGTTGTAAATTATTTTCTTAATTTACTGACACCTCACATTCGTCATGACCTCAAAGAGCTCGCTCTTGCCATAATAAAACCAGATAATCCAAATAAGTCTCTTCATTATACTTCTGTTTCGATCAACCTTCTCGTTATGTTTCAAAGCTACCAGGCGTGTTGCTGCTGAATGAGCAAGGTCAATTCTTACTTTACCTAGCTGATTGTACACTCCTGGAAATGGAAAAAAGAACACATTGACACCGGTGTGTCAGACCCACCATACTTGCTCCGGACACTGCGAGAGGGCTGTACAAGCAATGATCACACGCACGGCACAGCGGACACACCAGGAACCGCGGTGTTGGCCGTCGAATGGCGCTAGCTGCGCAGCATTTGTGCACCGCCGCCGTCAGTGTCAGCCAGTTTGCCGTGGCATACGGAGCTCCATCGCAGTCTTTAACACTGGTAGCATGCCGCGACAGCGTGGACGTGAACCCTATGTGCAGTTGACGGACTTTGAGCGAGGGCGTATAGTGGGCACGCGGGAGCCCGGGTGGACGTACCGCCGAATTGCTCAACACGTGGGGCGTGAGGTCTCCACAGTACATCGATGTTGTCGCCAGTGGTCGGCGGAAGGTGCACGTGCCCGTCGACCTGGGACCGGACCGCAGCGACGCACGGATGCACGCCAAGACCGTAGGATCCTACGCAGTGCCGTAGGGGACCACACCGCCACTTCCCAGCAAATTAGGGACACTGTTGCTCCTGGGGTATCGGCGAGGACCATTCGCAACCGTCTCCATGAAGCTGGGCTACGGTCCCGCACACCGTTAGGCCGTCTTCCGCTCACGCCCCAACATCGTGCAGCCCGCCTCCAGTGGTGTCGCGACAGGCGTGAATGGAGGGACGAATGGAGACGTGTCGTCTTCAGCGATGAGAGTCGCTTTTGCCTTGGTGCCAATGATGGTCGTATGCGTGTTTGGCGCCGTGCAGGTCAGCGCCACAATCAGGACTGCATACGACCGAGGCACACAGGGCCAACACCCGGCATCATGGTTTGGGGAGCGATCTCCTACACTGGCCGTACACCACTGGTGATCGTCGAGGGGACACTGAATAGTGCACGGTACATCCAAACCGTCATCGAACCCATCGTTCTACCATTCCTAGACCGGCAAGGGAACTTGCTGTTCCAACAGGACAATGCACGTCCGCATGTATCCCGTGCCACCCAACGTGCTCTAGAAGGTGTAAGTCAACTACCCTGGCCAGCAAGATCTCCGGATCTGTCCCCCATTGAGCATGTTTGGGACTGGATGAAGCGTCGTCTCACGCGGTCTGCACGTCCAGCACGAACGCTGGTCCAACTGAGGCGCCAGGTGGAAATGGCATGGCAAGCCGTTCCACAGGACTACATCCAGCATCTCTACGATCGTCTCCATGGGAGAATAGCAGCCTGCATTGCTGCGAAAGGTGGATATACATTGTACTAGTGCCGACATTGTGCATGCTCTGTTGCCTGTGTCTATGTGCCTGTGGTTCTGTCAGTGTGATCATGTGATGTATCTGACCCCAGGAATGTGTCAATAAAGTTTCCTCTTCCTGGGACAATGAATTCACGGTGTTCTTATTTCAATTTCCAGGAGTGTATTTAGCAGCTGCCGCGGTAGGTGAAATGGAACGTTCATGCTCTTTAGCTTTCGAAAGAAATCATTGAAGACTCTCTTCGCCTACTCCTCACTTACGCCTTTAAAAACGGTCATTTCCTATTCCAAATAATACACAGTAAAAACAAAACAGTTTGTTCGTCAGAGCGCTTTCACGGTTTTGAATTTTGCTATCGTGTTTGGGAACGTCTTAACAAATTTTTCATATGATTTTTTAATAGACAGACTTGGCGTCAGCTTTTGTTCTTTCACCAGGAGTTATCTGTGAAAGAAAGACGAGAGAAGAATGTAGCGTTTTCAATCAAAAAATTCGGTGGATCTTGTGCTGAAATAACCGCTTCCATAGCAGTTTGAGGAAGTCAGCAATACCCTGTGTTACAAGATAATAAATATTTGACAACTCACAAGTCACCTTTGGACAACACTATAACAAGACAAATTGACGATGACACCTCACACGCGCAATGGCACACCGGCATATACTTAACTAGTCAATATCACTACTTACTACATTTTAACTATCAAATTCATGTTACAGGTTTCACCATGAGCACGCCTAGCACTGTTGATATGAAAACCTACAGACACGCTACAGAACTACCAACGTTTGTAATAAGAAAGGCTACTAAATTTTAATCTGAAAAGCAGTGAAAATACATATACATCTGAATCTACATGGATTCTTTGCAAATCACATTTAAGAGCCTGACAGAGCGTTCATCGAACCACCTTCACAATTCTCTATTATTCCAATATCTTACGGTACGAGCTCTGATTTCCCTTATTTTATCATGGTGATCGTTTCTCCCTAAGTAGGTCGGCGGCAAAATTAGTGATTGTAATTTCGTGAGAAGATTGCTCCGCAACGAAAAACTCCTTTGTTTTGATGATGTCCATCCCAAATCCTGTATTTCAGTGACACTCTCTCCCCTATTTCGCGGTAGTACAAAACGTGCTGTCCTTCTTTGAATTTTTTCGATATACTCCGACAAACCTACCTGGTAAGGATCCCACACTGCGCAGCTGTATTCTAAAAGACGAAGGACAAGCGTAGTGCAGTCAGTCTCCTTAGTAGATCTGTTACATTTTCTAAGTGTCCTGCCAATACAACGCAGTCTTTGGTTAGCCTTCCCCACAACATTTTCTATAAGTCCCTTCCAATTTAAGTTGTTCGTAATTGTAATTCTAAGCTATTTAGTTGAGTTACGGCCTTTAGATTTGATTGATTTGTCGTGTTGACTGTTTACATAGTCTGTTTCCTATTATCTTGCAACAACATCCAGCGGTGTATTCACATTTATTTTTTATGAATTATGAATGTCTGCTTGTTCTTTATGTTTATTTAAAACACTTAAATTAAAAGTTAATGGTTTCCCATTCTGCCCGGCTTGCTGCTAGCGTTCTGGACAATTCGAAGTAGTGCTATCTGCTAGGGAACTGCTGAATGACATGTCATTCTACTTAGGCGTGTATCTACCTGCGGGCGAGAAGCAGATACAAATCAAACGCCAAAACCATAGCCACGCTGTAGAAAGTGCAGTCCGTCACACGAAAGAAACTGGCTTGCTACGAATGCTCGTAAGAAGCACGGAATTCCGAGCTGTTGTTGCAGGCAGAGCTAGAGGAGTGACTCATTAAACTGGCGGGTGCATATACGAATTTCAAACGTGAAATATTTGAAAACATTTACGAGGGTATGGATTAAATTTAATTTGGACGAATTATTTTGGAAATCCTTGGATGGTCTCACTCTTAGAGTCTTAATGCTCACTTCGGCACTAGTTTTCATAAAGATAATGGGTGACATTTGAATCAGATACGAAAATTTTGAAAATGCATAGTTCACAATCAACTAATAGCTTCCTAAAACTGGTCCAGGATAGTCTACAAGCAAATGTGACCACGGTTCTGACACCCATGGCCATGGAAAATATTGTACTGGATATGCTGAATGATATTTCCTGAGGAAGAGGAATTTATTCAGCATCGCTTCTATGTCTTTACTTATATTTTTGCAATAGCAATGCTCTCTGGCAATGCATTTGGTGTTACAATGTCGCAGGACATTTGAAGGTCATTCGGTTTAAGCACTTTGAGAATCACCACTCACGTCGTTCCTGATTCTGAATGTACCAGGATGAGACCCTATTAAACAGTGAAAGCACATCGCTTGTATCAGTGCGATTTAATTTTCAGATGATTGGTTAACTTTGTATCTAAATGCTCCTGAGATTGAATGTATTGTTTGATCTTAGATAATATTGAATCTATTGGCACAAGCTTTGCGATCAAATTGCAGTTCAATGGAGAATTTTCGAGTGTGCCGTGACCGTTTAAATCTAACGCAAAATACACCAGGAATAGAACCAAAATTTTTATCCTGTCTTATCGGCAGTCGTAATAGCAAATCTACGTTAGCATGTTGAGCTGTGGACCTGAAAACTATTTCATAATCACAGTTAGATGAAAATGGTGCCCAACACTGCAAGCATTAAATTGTTTAGGAAGACACAGAATTGTGTGGTACAAATGTAGCCACCAGTAGTTTGTGGTCCTTAAGTAAAACGCATCTACAGCCATACATGTATTCATGAAACTATTAACACCAAAAATTGATAACAGGAGTTGCCTTTGCAGCTGACTGTAGTTCTTCTGAGCAACAATCCGTGTTTTGACCACGAATGTAATCGGAAGTTTTAAAACAATGTTGTCTACGTGACAAGGCAGCCTCAGTTTTGTATTTCTGCTGCAATACTTAACGTATTATTTTTACGAGGGCCGTTCAGAAAGTAACCTCCGGTTGATTTAAAAAAATACACCAAGTTAAATAAAAATATTTTAATATATACATCTTACAACTACATCTTTGCACTATTTTTCTACATAGTCTCCATAGCGATTGAGGCACTTATCGTATCTCTTCACAAGCTTTGAAATTCCTTCTGCATAAAAATCACCTGCTTGTGCCTGGAGCCAGCCTGTGACCGCATCTTTGAGCTCTTCGTCGTCATCAAACCGCTGTGACCTGAACCATTTCTTCAAATGCATGAAGAGGTGATATTCACTTGGCTCCAGGTCTGGGCTGTAAGGTGGATGGTTGATAACGTCCCACTTGAAGGACTCAAGAAGGGCCGTTGTTCTGCGAGCAGAGTGAGGACGGGCGTTATCGTGCAAAAAAACGATACCGGAAGTCAGCATACCACGGCGTTTGTTCTGTATAGCCCGTCGTAACTTTTTTATTGTTTCACAGTACATGTCTCGATTAATGGTCGTACCACGTTCCATGAATTCAACCAACAACACCCCTTTGGCATCCCAAAACACCGTTGCCATCAGTTTTCTGGCAGAAAAATCTTGCGAGGCTTTTCTTGGTTTGGTAGGCGAATTTGAATGTGCCCACATCTTTGATCTTTTGTCTCAGGGTTCACGTACTTAATCCAGGTTTCGCTGCAGAATATCCTTTGGCTGTAAAAAACCTTATGACAGCACGCACTTCACATTTGGCGGGGTTTTCTATTGCAGCACACATTTCAAACTGCCACAAAAACTAAACTAGCGCAGGTACTACGTTCACTCGACCACAGCTTGATGCCGACTGACCTGTTGAGTGCGTGAACGCACAGATGGCGTCGCTACTCCCCCCACAACCCGCACTGTGACCAATCGGAGGTTACTTTCTGAACCGCCCTCCTATAATTTGTTTTGAGACGTAGTTAACTCTGTTTTAAGTTGTCGAATGCACGTTGGCATTCATTGTTCCAAGTCCGTTTTCTTCCTTACTGTAATGGTTTGTGAAGCAGTTCAGTTATGGGTGCTGTGTATAGTACACTCCTGGAAATTGAAATAAGAACACCGTGAATTCATTGTCCCAGGAAGGGGAAACTTTATTGACACATTCCTGGGGTCAGATACATCACATGATCACACTGACAGAACCACAGGCACATAGACACAGGCAACAGAGCATGCACAATGTCGGCACTAGTACAGTGTATATCCACCTTTCGCAGCAATGCAGGCTGCTATTCTCCCATGGAGACGATCGTAGAGATGCTGGATGTAGTCCTGTGGAACGGCTTGCCATGCCATTTCCACCTGGCGCCTCAGTTGGACCAGCGTTCGTGCTGGACGTGCAGACCGCGTGAGACGACGCTTCATCCAGTCCCAAACATGCTCAATGGGGGACAGATCCGGAGATCTTGCTGGCCAGGGTAGTTGACTTACACCTTCTAGAGCACGTTGGGTGGCACGGGATACATGCGGACGTGCATTGTCCTGTTGGAACAGCACGTTCCCTTGCCGGTCTAGGAATGGTAGAACGATGGGTTCGATGACGGTTTGGATGTACCGTGCACTATTCAGTGTCCCCTCGACGATCACCAGTGGTGTACGGCCAGTGTAGGAGATCGCTCCCCACACCATGATGCCGGGTGTTGGCCCTGTGTGCCTCGGTCGTATGCAGTCCTGATTGTGGCGCTCACCTGCACGGCGCCAAACACGCATACGACCATCATTGGCACCAAGGCAAAAGCGACTCTCATCGCTGAAGACGACACGTCTCCATTCGTCCCTCCATTCACGCCTGTCGCGACACCACTGGAGGCGGGCTGCACGATGTTGGGGCGTGAGCGGAAGACGGCCTAACGGTGTGCGGGACCGTAGCCCAGCTTCATGGAGACGGTTGCGAATGGTCCTCGCCGATACCCCAGGAGCAACAGTGTCCCTAATTTGCTGGGAAGTGGCGGTGTGGTCCCCTACGGCACTGCGTAGGATCCTACGGTCTTGGCGTGCATCCGTGCGTCGCTGCGGTCCGGTCCCAGGTCGACGGGCACGTGCACCTTCCGCCGACCACTGGCGACAACATCGATGTACTGTGGAGACCTCACGCCCCACGTGTTGAGCAATTCGGCGGTACGTCCACCCGGCCTCCCGCATGCCCACTATACGCCCTCGCTCAAAGTCCGTCAACTGCACATACGGTTCACGTCCACGCTGTCGCGGCATGCTACCAGTGTTAAAGACTGCGATGGAGCTCCGTATGCCACGGCAAACTGGCTGACACTGACGGCGGCGGTGCACAAATGCTGCGCAGCTAGCGCCATTCGACGGCCAACACCGCGGTTCCTGGTGTGTCCGCTGTGCCGTGCGTGTGATCATTGCTTGTACAGCCCTCTCGCAGTGTCCGGAGCAAGTATGGTGGGTCTGACACACCGGTGTCAATGTGTTCTTTTTTCCATTTCCAGGAGTGTATAAACGTAATTACGAGGGCATACTGAAAAGTAATGCCTCCGAATTTCTTGTGTGTAGTCTCTCAAAGCTTTACAAATAAAACAAACGTTATTAACAGTCTCCATCTTTATTCGTTAAGTCTACATATTTTCTGCCTTCTGCCACTGGACGATTCCGCGTTGTAGCTTGTAACATGACAGTGTGTAGCATAACTATGTCGGGGCATGCGAAACAACGTGCGGTAATCGGGTTTCGATTTCGTAGAATTCGTCCACACATAAAGCACCCTCTCCTTGAGCATGACAGCGCCTACCACACGTAAGTGTTGCGACATTTGAAACAGTACAGAACCTTCGGTTCACTGTAAGCGATCGTCCTCCATATAGTCCTGACTTGACCCCATCTGATTTTCATCTGTTTCCAAAACTTAAAGAACACCTGCAAGCTCGCTACTCTCTTTTAGAATCTGAACTTTAATAAAAATGGCAAGCTACTGTTAATCAAAACACAGGGATAAGTAGTATTCTAAATGACAATAGATTTATACATTCTTAACATCAGAAGAAAAAAAAGTTACTAAAGAACCATCACACAAACATTTTCATTTGACAAACGCTTTCACTAACATGGGGTCTATGGTGGACAAAGTGATCAGCTGGGGATCGACAGACGACACTAACCAGAACACTAATCGCTTTATCAGACTTCATACACTTGAATCCGGGCTATGGCACAAAAACTACAACACCGTCAAGCATCTATACTCTACAATTCAAAAAAAGAAAAATTAGGTTCGAAAGAACAGAGTGCTGAGAAACGTATATTGGACCGCTATGGCATAGCAGCGAATAGTTTACCCTCCTGCTCGTCAAGGCGGCACACCACGATGCGTTCGGCGACTGAAGTCATGGACGGCCACAATCTGTTATTAATGGCACACGCCCGAAAAATGCAAGTATGCGGTCTCGCATTCGGTTAATTCAGAATGCAGGTACTTCCCTATGAGCGTCAGTGGATTCCAGTGTGCAGGTTGACCTGTTTGCTGGTCTGCCAAACCAATTCGACTCCATGCCATGACTATGCGTGACGGAACATATCAAATATTTACATGGCCGACTCAGGACAGACAAGTACACCCACACGTCACTCGTTGTGTGCGTGATGCTAGAAGCAGTACCTCTGACGGTCCAGGTGACTGGCACAGGCTCTAAGTGTCACACTAGCGAAGGACACAAGCCTCACTGTCTAGGTAGAGACCTGCAGTTCTTTACTAGCGAAGTGCCAGTACAAGAGTGATCTTCCTGTCCACTTTCTCCTTGTGGGATTAGCCGAGCGGTCTCAGTCGCTGCAGTCATGGACTGTGCAGCTGGTCCCGGCGGAGGTTCGCGTCCTCCCTCGAGCATGGGTGTGTGTGTTGTCCTTAGGATAATTTAGATTAAGTAGTGTGTAAGCTTAGGGATTGATGACCTTAGTAGTTCAGTCCCATAAGATTTCACACACATTTGAACTTTTTTTTTTTTTTGTCCACTTCCTCCTCAGCTCGGTAGCAAAGCACATTTACATCTTAGATTTCCCCCACTTTAGCACAAGCCAGTCACAAACTGGAGCGTGGCATTTGAAGCTGGGAGAGCGCCCTTTGCTCTGCATACACCGATTTGATCAATCAGAGACTTTAAAGTTAATGGGGAGAAAAGGAAAAAAGATTCAGCTTCGCAGCCTCTTTTCCACGCGTTTACGCCATGTCTTTTGCTACAACATGACCAGGATGGAACCACAGCCCTCCATAGAAAGTTTGTTATCTCCCCTGTTGCGTCAATTTCGAAGTTTCCAAAGAACGGCCATTAACTCACTAAAAGCCTCATGTTGTTGTTGTTGATGTGGTCCTCAGTCCTGAGACTGGTTTGATGCAGCTCTCCATGCTACTCTATCCTGTGCAAGCTTCTTCATCTCCCAGTACCTACTGCAACTTACATCCTTCTGAATCTGCTTAGTGTATTCATCTCTTGGTCTCCCTCTACGATTTTTACCCTCCACGCTGCCCTCCAATGCTAAATTTGTGATCCCTTGATGCCTCAAAACATGTCCTACCAACCGATCCCTTCTTCTAGTCAAGTTGTGCCACAAACTTCTCTTCTCCCCAATCCTATTCAATACCTCCTCATTAGTTACATGATCTACCCACCTTATCTTCAGCATTCTTCTGTAGCACCATATTTCGAAAGCTTCTATTCTCTTCTTGTCCAAACTGGTTATCGTCCATGCTTCACTTCCATACATGGCTACACTCCATACAAATACTTTCAGAAACGACTTCCTGACACTTAAATCTATACTCGATGTTAACAAATTTCTCTTCTTCAGAAAAGATTTCCTTGCCATTGCCAGTCTACATTTTATATCCTCTCTACTTCGACCATCATCAGTTATTTTACTCCCTAAATAGCAAAATTCCTTTACTACTTCAAGTGTCTCATTTCCGAATCTACTTCCCTCAGCATCACCCGATTTGATTTGACTACATTCCATTATCCTCGTTTTGCTTTTGTTGATGTTCATCATATATCCTCCTTTCAAGACACTGTCCATTCCGTTCAACTGCTCTTCCAAGTCCTTTGCTGTCTCTGACAGAATTACAATGTCATCGGCGAACCTCAAATTTTTTACTTCTTCTCCATGAATTTTAATACCTACTCCGAATTTTTCTTTTGTTTCCTTTACTGCTTGCTCAATATACAAATTGAATAACATCGGGGAGAGGCTACAACCCTGTCTCACTCCTTTCCCAACCACTGCTTCCCTTTCATGCCCCTCGACTCTTATAACTGCTATCTGGTTTCTGTACAAATTGTAAATACCCTTTTGCTCCTTGTATTTTACCCCTGCCACCTTCAGAATTTGAAAGAGAGTATTCCAGTTAACGTTGTCAAAAGCTTTCTCTGAGTCTACAAATGCTAGAAACGTAGGTTTGCCTTTTCTTAATCTTTCTTCTAAGATAAGTCGTAAGGTTAGTATTGCCTCACGTGTTCCAACATTTCTACGGAATCCAAACTGATCTTCCCCGAGGTCCGCTTCTACCAGTTTTTCCATTCGTCTGTAAAGAATTCGCGTTAGTATTTTGCAGCTGTGACTTATTAAACCGATAGTTCGGTAATTTTCACATGTGTCAACACCTGCTTTCTTTGGGATTGGAATTATTATATTCTTCTTGAAGTCTGTGGGTATTTCGCCTGTCTCATACATCTTGCTCACAAGATGGTAGAGTTTTGTCATGAATGGCTCTCCCAAGGCCATCAGTAGTTATAATGGAATGTTGTCTACTCCCGGGGCCTTGTTTCGACTCAGGTCTTTCAGTGCTCTGTCAAACTCTTCACGCAGTATCATATCTCCCATTTCATTTTCATCTACATCCTCTTCCATTTCCATAATATTGTCCTCAAGTACATCGCCCTTGTATAAACCCTCTATATACTCCTTCCACCTTTCTGCCTTACCTTCTTTGCTTAGAACTGGGTATCCATCTGAGCTCTTGATATTCATACAAGTGGTTCTCTTCTCTCCAAAGGTCTCTTTAAATTTCCCGTAGGCAGTATCTATCTTACCCCTAGTGAGACAAGCCTCTACATCCTTACATTTGTCCTCTAGCCATCCCTGCTTAGCCATTTTGCACTTCCTGTCGATCTCATTTTTGAGACGTTTGTATTCCCTTTTGCCTGCTTCATTTACTGCATTTTTATATTTTCTCCTTTCATCAATTAAATTCAATATTTCTTCTGTTACCCAAGGATTTCTATTAGCCCTCGTCTTTTTACCTACTTGATCCTCTGCTGCCTTCAGTACTTCATCCCTCAGAGCTACCCATTCTTTTTCTATTGTATTTCTTTCCCCCATTCCTGTCAATTGTTCCCTTATGCTCTCCCTGAAACTCTCTACAACCTCTGGTTTTTTTCAGTTTATCCAGGTCCCATCTCCTTAAATTGCCACCTTTTTGCAGTTTCTTCAGTTTCAATCTGCAGTTCATAACCAATAGATTGTGGTCAGAATCCACATCTGCCCCTGGAAATGACTTACAACTTAAAACCTTGTTCCTAAATCTCTGTCTTACCATTATATAATCTATCTGATACCTTTTAGTATCTCCAGGATTCTTCCAGGTATACAACCTTCTTTTATGATTCTTGAACCAAGTGTTAGCTATGATTAAGTCATGCTCTGTGCAAAATTCTACAAGGCGGCTTCCTCTTTCATTTCTTCCCCCCAATCCATATCCACCTCCTATGTTTCCTTCACTCCCTTTTCCTACTGACGAATTCCAGTCACCCATGACTATTAAATTTTCGTCTCCCTTCACTACCTGAATAATTTCTTTTATCTCGTCATACATTTCATCTATTTCTTCATCATCTGCAGAGCTAGTTGGCATATAAACTTGTACTACTGTAGTAGGCATGGGCTTTGTGTCTGTCTTGGCCACAATAATGCGTTCACTATGCTGTTTGTAGTAGCTAACCCACACTCCTATTTTTTTTATTCATTATTAAACCTACTCCTGCATTACCCCTATTTGATTTTGTATTTATAACCCTGTAATCACCTGACCAAAAGTCTTGTTCCTCCTGCCACCGAACTTCACTAATTCCCACTATATCTAACTTTAACCTATCCATTTCCCTTTTTAAATTTTCTAACCTACCTGCCCGATTAAGGGATCTGACATTCCACGCTCCGATCCATAGAATGCCAGTTTTCTTTCTCCTGATAACGACGTCCTCTTGAGTAGTCCCCGCCCGGAGATCCGAATAGGGGACTATTTTACCTCCGGAATATTTTACCCAAGAGGACGCCATCATCATTTAATCATACAGTAAAGCTGCATGTCCTCGGGAAAAATTACGGCTGTAGTTTCCCCTTGCTTTCAGCCGTTCGCAGTACCAGCACAGCAAGGCCGTTTTGGTTAATGTTACAAGGCCAGATCAGTCAATCATCCAGACTGTTGCCCCTGCAACTACTGAAAAGGCTGCTGCCCCCCTTCAGGAACCACATGTTTGTCTGGCCTCTCAACAGATACCCCTCCGTTGTGGTTGCACCTACGGTACGGCCATCTGTATCGCTGAGGCACGCAAGCCTCCCCACCAACGGCAAGATGCATGGTATGCTTTCACAAACATGTTTTATAGCAGAGTCTGGACGTCTGGGTGCCAGTGACCTGTCCCACAGATATTCGCAGAACGCTCACAGTTGTCTTGTCGACTTCGTGCCTAACAAGGGCCCATCCTCTGCTTTATTGCCAGTGTACAATGCGCTGGCCACTGCAGCAGCGACTTCTCGGCGCTAGTCTGTCTACCTGGACGCGGCTGCCTACCGACTTTCGCCATCCAACGTGTCTGCACAATGAGGCCACGGAACTCGGCCATCCGGAAATGTTTCCACCCAGGTTCTGCAGAAAAAACGCGCTTACCTTGGTCCACCGTCGCCGTGATTTTACTGCAGTCGTTTAAATCAGCACCCTATTCCTTTGAACGCAGGTAAAGCTTACCGTTCGTTATTCCTTCCCTGGAGCATGCAAGCTAGACCATTAACTACTTCCCACCATTTCATCATGATGTACGGAGTCAAACTGCAATAAAGATCATATTCCCTAAGAACATGAAGCGGCATAACACCGAATCAGAAGTGAGAGTGCCCTGCAATCTCTCACACCTTTGAGGATTTCACTTTGATAGTGATGAAGCACTGCAAGCAGTGGGGAGGTTGTGGTTTTGCCAACCGTGTCAACCGTTCTACACTGACGATATCAACAAACTGATCGGTCATTGGGAGAAATGTGCTCATCACTAGGGTAACTATGTCGAGAAATAAATATGTAAGCAAGAAGAAAAAAATTTTTTATATTAATAACATTTGTTTAATTTAAAAGCCTTAACAGAATTCACACAAAAAGTTCATAGGCCGTACTTTCAGCACACTCTCGTAATTTGGACTGGCACAGTATGTAATTGCTTGAAATCCTTATGAGCCAAAACGTTTTTAATTCTTTTGAAGTGTTGCAGTATCATCCTAATGTCATCTTATGACAGAATGTGTCGTAATCATTGTATCTCCCATTGGAAGAATGAGCACTTTTCTTTGTTACATTTGAAATTGGATGGTTGTATAATCATAAATACACACTCAGAATAAAATAACAGTTCTGCAGGATTTTCCCCCAGACAATGACGTCATCCAGATAGCTCACATCGTTAGGAGTTTTGCAAATTAATTGTTCGTAATATCACTGGAACAAACTTTGTGCATTGTCAATCCTGAATGGCAGTCTCTTGTATGTATCAAGTCAGAGTAGAGTTCTTATTCCTAAAAAATCTGTCTTCATACACTTCGTGGTATTGGTAAGTAGGCTTCCTTCAAATCAAGTTCTGAAAAATACGCACTACCAGCTAATTTGGATATTAAGTCTTCCAGCTTTGGAACTGGATAGGATTCTATTATCGACTGACTGTCGCTTTGAAATCAAAGCAGATCTGTAATGTCCCAGTCGGTTTTTGTACTACGACGATCGGCGTTGCCCATTGGCCACTGGTAATGGATTCTCTATTCTAGGCAGCCAAGTTCCCGTTTCAGTCTATTTCTCAATTCAAATGGAGTTTGCGAGCTGTGCAAAATGTTGGCACAGCATACAGTTTCAGTGTCAAGTGTGCCCAGGACTTTTTATGTTATTTGTTGCTTCAGAAAAAATTATACTTTGTAACAGTTTTTGCAGTTCTTCATTAGGATTTCAGTGTGGATCTGTTTCACTCTGTCATTAATTATGAATTCTAGTGTTTGAATAAATCAAGGCCGAGTAAATCTGTTGCTTTGTGTGAATTTCCTACAGTAAATCCGCACTTGTTTTGTAAATAACTTATATTCATCATTATGAAGTGGTCTTTGACCAATATTTGTTGGTAGTTGCAGGTAAATAGCAAACTCTGAAATTCAGTTCATTTCGGTAAACCTAACTTTCTGTACATCTGTAAATTACTTAAAGAAATTGAAGAGACTGTGTTTTAAATTTCAATGACACTTTAGTAACTCTTAGTGCTATAGCTAATGTTATCGTTTACTCAAATGAAATCTTATTGATCTCGTCGTGTTCGTCTTGAACATCGTCGTTTTTTTTCTTTTTTTTTCGAATCACTCTGGTGTGTATGAGTATCTTATTATATTGCCTGATTTGCTTAGTGTTGCACACTTCGCATTTGCGACTTGTCTTTTTGCAGTAATTGCATTTCGTGACTCAGAAGATACAGTCTTCGTGTTAGTGACTAACACCATAGCATGCACATGAACGTAGCTTTCCCTTATTTCATCTGTTTAAGTCTGCTGGTTCTGTCTAGTTTTCATGCCTCTCGGCGTCCGCAAACATTCGCGTTTATGACTTTGCCATGAGGGCTGTGTTTCGTACGTCTTAAACGTACTAGCGTCGTCATGCTGAAGCCTATCAGCTGATACTAGCAACTGTTCGTGCGCCCAGATTATAGGCAAACAGTCTTGCAATAACGAATTAGTCAGATTAAGGAGGTCGTTCTTTAGGTGGGTGAAGAATAAGCACGTCACAAATGTGAGAATGAGCATAAAGCTTTATGCTTATGTCATTTTACCAATAGAATTTTGCGATTTTTAGTTATAGCACTATCCAAACTAAAGTGTTATTACCACACTGTACACTTGCACTAGCCAGTTATATTGGCTTTTGCCATCCGCAGTTTATGTGGTACTGGCAATGTTTTGTCGCAGGTAAATCTTCGCAGCCAGATTATCGACTAGCGTTAATCTCGATAAACAGGCGTCGGCAAGTTATGTCGTTAATGTGTGTGTATCCTCTTCACCGAATAACTTTGGCGCCAAACAGAAAGGCAGCATGAGGTGAACCCCCTACCACAGACAGTAGTTGCTGTAGCGAAGCGGTATGCCTCAATTCTGCAACTAATCTCGTCACACAGTTAATCACACTACAATAAAATTACGGTACCAACACAGCAAGTAACAATCAACAATCATTTATCATACCAGCATGACTACAAAGAGAGATTAGGTGAAAGGATTTAGAACAGTCTGTGTTAAAAGTCTGCGAATATTTTAGCAGGCCAAAATGTTTGGCGAGGAGTGCAGAATGAAATCTTAGGCTGTTGGTTCCCCATTTTTCTGTCAGGGTCTTTAGGAGAATATTCGACTTTTTTTGTTCTCCAACACGAGCATTTTTCAGCTCGTCCCCTTCTCTTTCCTGCTGTTTACATAAAACGAATTCTGTAGGTCAATAAAGTCTGTACAGTTTATTTATGTACTTCGACACATTGACATACTTTGACAGATGCAAAATAATTATGCATAATGTAACGTTAACACAAAATCGTCTCCCATCCCACGCTTTACAATAATTTACATAAAAGTACACATTTGTGGGCTACACCAACCGTATACCAAAATATACGGTGATCGATTAGCAAGCACAAAGAATTTCGTGTAGCGCAATAACCTTTTGGAAGGTGCTTACGCCGCCAGGTGGCACCATCGAACAATTTTCAGGTCAAGACAGCCTGTACAAGCATGAAGTGCCCATTATACAGAGACAGCACGTCATAAAGATTCTCCGAAGATATCATGGTAAGATCATATGATAAAAATTTCGAAGACTTGCCATGATCATAAATTATATACGTGGCCATCCCCACAACTGGTACTTTTAGTACCCAAAAATCTTGCTATTTCGGAGTTTCCGTAGGAACCGACCATAGCATGGTGCTTTTATAATCTGTCTAAGGCCCGTGCTAGATCATACTTGATGCAAAAGAAACAACCGATTTGCTCAATTTGCTTGGGCTGGAGGAAGAGTGTAATGTTTAAATTTTGACCCTATACTCTAGGATAGCTAAATTATGCCCTGTCTTCCAACAGGTAGACAAATGATCGCTAGACCAAGGTATAAGCAATATATATATATATATATATATATATATATATATATATATATATATATATATATATATATATATATATATAATACTCAGCTGTAGTATGATGAGAAGTAGAACACTAGCTTTGAAGGTATAGTTCTGGTCAATATCTAACTCAATAAATGATGAATAACTAATCTAATAGTAGTTTCAGTGTGACTCTGCTATCAGTGACACTGTATGTATTTCATGATGTTGTAGCCTTTGATCCTGGAGATCTTGCGTAAGTGGCTTAGCTCATGAGGCAGATTAAAGGCATTTGAAACCATTCTTGCACAACGTACCAAAGTTTGTAACAAAGCGCGCTTCCGTGCCCGATGATGTTGCCTTATGGTGTGCCGATACAGGTCAAATTAATAAACGAAATGATCACGACCAAGAATCATAATAACACTACCGATGAGGAGCTCAAGGTGAAACTTGTATTTTAGCTGTTCTGTAGCATCGTGTCGGACAAAATAAACTGCTTGGCGAAAAGAAGTAAAATCAAATCTATTCTCAGGCCTCCAACGAAAATTCGACAATTACTAATAACAGTCAAAAATGTGACAGGTCTCATAGTACCTGGGATCTATAAGATACCCTGTGAGTGTGGTCAGTCTTCTTGTTGTTGTTGTGGTCTTCAGTCCTGAGACTGGTTTGATGCAGCTCTCTATGCTGCTCTATCCTGTGCAAGCTTCTTCATCTCCCAGTACCTACTGCAACCTACATCCTTCTGAATCTGCTTAGTGTATTCATCTCTTGGTCTCCCTCTACGATTTTTACCCTCCACGCTGCCCTCCAATGCTAAATTTGTGATCCCTTGATGCCTCAAAACATGTCCTACCAACCGATCCCTTCTTCTAGTCAAGTTGTGCCACAAACTTCTCTTCTCCCCAATCCTATTCGATACCTCCTCATTAGTTACGTGATCTACCCATCTAATCTTCAGCATTCTTCTGTAGCACCACATTTCGAAAGCTTCTATTCTCTTCTTGTCCAAACTAGTTAGCGTCCATGTTTCACTTCCACACATGGCTGCGCTCCATACAAATACTTTCAGAAACGACTTCCTGACACTTAAATCTATACTCGCCGTTAACAAATTTCTCTTCTTCAGAAACGATTTCCTAGCCATTGCCAGTCTACATTTTATATCCTCTTTACTTCTACCATCATCAGTTATTTTACTCCCTAAATAGCAAAACTCCTTTACTACTTTAAGTGTCTCATTTCCTAATCTAATTCCCTCAGCATCACCCGATTTAATTTGACTACATTCCATTATCCTCGTTTTGCTTTTGTTGATGTTCATCTTACATCCTCCTTTCAAGACACTGTCCATTCCGTTCAACTGCTCTTCCAAGTCCTTTGCTGTCTCTCACAGAATTACAATGTCATCGGCGAACCTCAAAGTTTTTACTTCTTCTCCATGAATTTTAATACCTACTCCGAATTTTTCTTTTGTTTCCTTTACTGCTTGCTCAGTATACAGATTGAATAACATCGGGGAGAGGCTACAACCCTGTCTCACTCCTTTCCCAACCACTGCTTCCCTTTCATGCCCCTCGACTCTTATAACTGCCATCTGGTTTCTGTACAAATTGTAAATAGCATTTCGCTCCCTGTATTTTACCCCTGCCACCTTCAGAATTTGAAAGAGAGTATTCCAGTTAACATTGTCAAAAGCTTTCTCTAAGTCTACAAATGCTAGAAACGTAGGTTTGCCTTTTCTTAATCTTTCTTCTAAGATAAGTCGTAAGGTTAGTATTGTCTCACGTGTCCCAACATTTCTACGGAATCCAAACTGATCTTCCCCGAGGTCCGCTTCTACCAGTTTTTCCATTCGTCTGTAAAGAATTCGCGTTAGTATTTTGCAGCTGTGACTTATTAAACTGATAGTTCGGAAATTTTCACATCTGTTAACACCTGCTTTCTTTGGGATTGGAATTATTATATTCTTCTTGAAGTCTGTGGGTATTTCGCCTGTCTCATACATCTTGCTCACAAGATGGTAGAGTTTTGTCATGAATGGCTCTCCCAAGGCCATCAGTAGTTATAATGGAATGTTGTCTACTCCCGGGGCCTTGTTTCGACTCAGGTCTTTCAGTGCTCTGTCAAACTCTTCACGCAGTATCATATCTCCCATTTCATTTTCATCTACATCCTCTTCCATTTCCATAATATTGTCCTCAAGTACATCGCCCTTGTATAAACCCTCTATATACTCCTTCCACCTTTCTGCCTTACCTTCTTTGCTTAGAACTGGGTATCCATCTGAGCTCTTGATATTCATACAAGTGGTTCTCTTCTCTCCAAAGGTCTCTTTAAATTTCCCGTAGGCAGTATCTATCTTACCCCTAGTGAGACAAGCCTCTACATCCTTACATTTGTCCTCTAGCCATCCCTGCTTAGCCATTTTGCACTTCCTGTCGATCTCATTTTTGAGACGTTTGTATTCCTTTTTGTCTGCTTCATTTACTGAATTTTTATATTTTCTCCTTTCATCAATTAAATTCAATATTTCTTCTGTTACCCAAGCATTTCTATTAGCCCTCGTCTTTTTACCTACTTGATCGCCTGCTGCCTTCACTACTTCATCCCTCAGAGCTACCCATTCTTCTTCTACTGTATTTCTTTCCCCCATTCCTGTCAATTGTTCCCTTATGCTCTCCCTGAAACTCTCTACAACCTCTGGTTTTTTTCAGTTTATCCAGGTCCCATCTCCTTAAATTGCCACCTTTTTGCAGTTTCTTCAGTTTCAATCTGCAGTTCATAAGCAATAGATTGTGGTCAGAATCCACATCTGCCCCTGGAAATGACTTACAATTTAAAACCTGGTTCCTAAATCTCTGTCTTACCATTATATAATCTATCTGATACCTTTTAGTATCTCCAGGATTCTTCCAGGTATACAACCTTTTTTTATGATTCTTGAACCAAGTGTTAGCTATGATTAAGTCATGCTCTGTGCAAAATTCTACAAGGCGGCTTCCTCTTTCATTTCTTCCCACCAATCCATATTCACCTACTATGTTTCCTTCTCTCCCTTTTCCTACTGACGAATTCCAGTCACCCATGACTATTAAATTTTCGTCTCCCTTCACTACCTGAATAATTTCTTTTATCTCGTCACACATTTCATCTATTTCTTCATCATCTGCAGAGCTAGTTGGCATATAAACTTGTACTACTGTAGTAGGCATGGGCTTTGTTTCTATCTTGGCCACAATAATGCGTTCACTATGCTGCATTACTCCTGCATTACCCCTATTTGATTTTGTATTTATAACCCTGTAATCACCTGACCAAAAGTCTTGTTCCTCCTGCCACCGAACTTCACTAATTCCCACTATATCTAACTTTAACCTATCCATTTCCCTTTTTAAATTTTCTAACCTACCTGCCCGATTAAGGGATCTGACATTCCACGCTCCGATCCGTAGAACGCCAGTTTTCTTTCTCCTGATAACGACGTTCTCTTGAGTAGTCCCCGCCCGGAGATCGGAAGGGGGGACTATTTTACCTCCGGAATATTTTACCCAAGAGGACGCCATCATCATTTAATCATACAGTAAAGCTGCATTTCCTCGGGAAAAATTACGGCTGTAGTTTCCCCTTGCTTTCAGCCGTTCGCAGTACCAGCACAGCAAGGCCGTTTTGGTTAATGTTACAAGGCCAGATCAGTCAATCATCCAGACTGTTGCCCCTGCAACTACTGAAAAGACTGCTGCCCCTCTTCAGGAACCACATGTTTGTCTGGCCTCTCAACAGATACCCCTCCGTTGTGGTTGCACCTACGGTACGGCCATCTGTATCTCTGAGTCACGCAAGCCTCCCCACCAACGGCAAGGTCCATGGTTCATGGGGGGGTGTGGGGGACAAACCATGTGCACTACAGAATAACACAAGAAGGAGGATGCGAGGTTTCATAGCCTATGCTACCCCAAAAAATCTGCTTTACTTTAACAATACTATAAAGCGGTTATTTGATCAAATTTGATGAAATCTTTGTCATGGCTCCCACTAACAGCTTCTGGGACTGTGTAATTAAACAGAAATGGCAGCCTGCAGCACAGTGCTACTTGAGATACAGCATTCGCGAGATTGAAGAGGGCACATCGAGTGCAGAGTCAACATAGGCGCATACAGTGTATAACGGGGGTGTAAGTGCAGATATTTCTATATATGGTACCTTAATACGTACACACATCACTGCGTTGACTGTTTTTTTCCTCTGTGTCTAACAGCTTTTCCCTAGCACATCACATATTTTACTACCTGATGTTTTCTGCATGGTCATTACTGCACCACTAAGTGGACTACACCTGTCTCTATAGACTAACCGTTTTGGGTCCACGCGTCCACGTTTCAACACCTGACGTGTTGCCCATGGGAAGATAAGCAGTAATGGCTTGCTATTGCCACATGCATTTGGAAGTACTAACCAATCTAAAAACATAAGACTTGTAATAGCTATAGCTGTTAGTCTGTAAATGCCTTATATACTGATGTAATGTTGTTCAGTACACCATCCTCAGTCACCAATAGAAATATCTGCACTTTTACCCGTTATATACTGTATATGGCTTGGCTGTGAGCACCAGTGATATCATTCCACCTGAAAATGGCCAAGGAGCGCTAAGCCGAAAGTTTTGTAACACTTGATGCTGCTGAAACCTGAGAGTATTTTACAAGGCGTTTTATTCTTTCTCAAACTACCTGTCTTTAAAGCGTTATACAGTTTTACATGCTTTAGTTTTAAATAACGTGCAGACAGCTTTAACGTTTTGATTCGAAGGTAAAACAGTTCCCCTAACATAGAATTTACTGTGTACAGCGCAAGACCTTCCTGTCAACAACGAGTGCTTGCTCGATGGACAGTGGCCAGCGGCTGCCTGCTGGCAGCGGAGAGCCCCAGCTGCCTGGCAAGGACGACAGGACATGACCCTGTGATAGGAGGCAAGACCCGCTCACATCCTCCTGACAAACAGCAGGAGATGTAATTCCAATTCGAAATTATAGTTATTGCTAAAAATTAAAAAATAAAAAATAAAATAAAAACACATAATGCAGCCACGCAGCACAGAGGTAACGATGCGACATCTGCATTTCAGATTGCATTACAGGTTCCTTGATAATGCAATCTTAAAGCACACATACCTTTCAGATTATGTTCCTTGACATGTGGAAATGAAATATGCTAATGCGACGAGACAAGACTTATCGCCTTTTTTCCTGTGAAGGAGTTTTTAAAATGTCTGGAACCGATCGGAACTTGTTGACTAGGCATTTCACATGAGATAAGACGCTCCCTTACTGTACACAAGGTGATCACTTCCAAATTCAGCAGAAAAGGTCAGAGGAGCTGTCAACTACTTGGAACTATTCGGAACTTTTCGACTGACTCAGCAGCTAGTTGGCTTATAAAATCAGGGGAGCTGCCACTCAAAGCAAAGTATTGATATTATGTCGTCAGAGCTGCCATTGTCATTCACTGCCTTTCCGTTCAAGGACATGTTTGTAACTACCCAAGAGAATGTATGTCTGACATACACACTGCTGGAAAAAATTAGTGCGCCCTTTTAGAGGTTTGCAGTTCCTTCAGACACGAATTTGAAAATTAGGTGGACTGGTAAGGTAAGGAATGAGGAGATTCTGCCCAAAATCGGAGAGGAAAGGAATATGTGGAAAACAGTGATAAATAGAAGGGACAGGATGATAGGACATCTGTTAATACGTGAGGAAATGACTTCCATGGTACTATAGGGAGCTGTAGAATGGAAAAACTGTAGAGGAAGACAGAGATTGGAATACATCCAGCAACTAATAGAAGAGTAGGTTGTAAGTGCTGTACTGAGATCAAGAGGTTAGCACAGGAGAGGAATTCATGTCAGGACGCATCAAACCAGTCAGAAGAGTGATGACTCAAAAAAATTTCCTCAAGATTTGTTGTGGCAAACAGTGCATACGGAGTACTTCATACGATTCAATTTACACAATAACAGCACAAGCGGTTCTGAGATACAAGGTATCGACCCATGCTGACACACCCATATTATTATGTTGTCTAGCCTCCACGGACGACAATGCAGACACTAACTCTGCCATCCAGTCGATCGTAAAGACGCCGAATGCTGTCCTGGGATATGTTACGCCACGCCTGCTCGATGTGTTGACTGACGTGTCGCAAGAGTCACTCCTCGACACGAAGTCATCTTTTCAGGTGTAACATTTTTTTTAACGGAAGTTTGTGTTACTATTAACAATCTTGCATCTTTCACCTACTAATTCTACTTCCAGAAACGTTTCTGTGTATGCAGGTCATTCACAAAGTCTCTTACAAATATTTCTTTCTCATAACTTTAGCATTGTCAAGTCATTTCAGCCTTTTGCTTTTAGAGATTTGATCTGAGACCTCTTCATTTCTTATCCTGGCCCTTCCACTCTCCACACTATTCAAGCAGATTTCTGATTCTGAGTTGCATTCGTCTGGCTGTTTCTTGTCTATTCAGACCATAGTAGTATAGTTGGGCTGGTACTGGTACAGTCTGCATTGTTCTCAGATTTCACCCCTTCCCTTCCCTCCTCTGCTCCTCGTATGGAAACTTTGACGATGTCATGCATTGCTGTCACATTTTCAGTATCCTCAGGTCAGCCGTCTTGTAGAAGTAGTACACTACTTTTAATTTCCCACCACTTTAGACTAAGGGCAACTGGGCTACGACGTCTGTGGGGAAATCTGACGTCAGTGCATGATGTCATCGATGATCTCAAAGGGGAAGGCGGAAATCTGGCAAAAATGCCGACTGTACCAGTACCGGTCCTACTATACTACTGACTTTGCCATATTTCTTCTCTTTTAATTGAGGTGTAATTCGAGCATTCTTTCCAGTCAGCGTTGCAGAGTCTGCGAGCAGCGAGCGTCAGCTGCCGTCCAATCAGAGCAGCACTTGACAGACTAGAACGGTTGATGGCCAGCATGCAATCGAAGAAGGCAGGTGAAGACTGGTCGGTAGGCTCAACGTGACTTTCAAAATAATCTAGTTATATTACTGTATTAGTATGAAGTTCACAATAAGGGTGAACTGGCACCAAAACGTTAATTAAGTCCAAATAACGATCATGAATGGGTTGCTCGTGAGATACAATTTAGAAGTCGAATAGATGCAGGTGCGGGGTTGGTTTTAAAGAAGCTAGACGTTTCTTGGATGCCTGTTATTATGTTTTTCAGAACAAAGTTCGTCTAATTAACTAATCCCTTAAAATCACAGGAAATGTTGTGTTATGGCCATCCACAGCTGTAGAGTTGCGCCATGATGAATATGCCATATATAATACTTCTAAAGATGCTACCCAACTTCCTCTGACAGGTTGAAGGTTCTAACCCTATCTTATCGGCGTCAGTTCGTCTAGATAGTCACTGCGCATCTCATGTTGTCACGAGATATGTCTATATAAGATTTTATGTTTTCCGTTCTCCAATCCTTTCATTTAGATGACGGACTATTTACAAACAATATTCTACCTACATTGGACCTTTGTAACCTGTCGTACAGTCACGTCTGTACGCGAGATTTCCACACTCCTAAACACCCCTAGGTCCACTGTTTCCGATGTGACAGCGAACTACAAACGTGAAGGGACATGTACAGCACAAAAGCGTACAGGCCGATCTCGTCTGTTGACTGACAGAGACCTCCGACAGTTGAAGAGGGTCGTAATGTGTGATAAGCAGACATCTATCCAGACCACCACACAGGGATTCCAAACTGCATGAGGATCCACTGCAAGTACTATGACAGTTAGGCGGGAGGCGAGGAAACTTTGATTTCATGATCGAGCAGCTGCTGATAAGCCACACATCACACCTCGCTTAGTGTAAGGAGCGTAAACATTGGACGACTGAACTGTGGAAAAACGTTGTGTGGAATGACGAATCACTGTACGAAATGTGGCGAGCCGATGGCACGGTGATTGTCTGGCGAATGTCATCTGCCAGGGTCTGTAGTGCCAAGAGTAAAATTCGGAGGCAGTGGTGTTATGGTGTGGCCGGGTTTTTCATGAAGGGGGCTTGCACCCCTTGTTGTTTTGAGTGGCACTATAACAACACATTGGTGTTTTAAGCACCTCCTTGCTTCCCACCGTTGAAGAGCAATTCGGGGATGGCAACTGCATCTTTCCACATGATCGAGCACCTGTTCATAATGCACGGCCTGTGGCGGAGAGGTAACACGACAATAGCATCCCTGCAATTGACAGGCCTGTACAGAGTCCTGACCTGAATTCTGTAGAACACCTTTGGGGTGTTTTGGAACGCCGAATTCGTGCCAGGCCTTACCGACCGACATCGATACCTCTCCTCAATGCAGCACTCCTTGAAGAATGGGCTGCCATTCCCCACCTGTTTGAAGGTATGCCTGCGAAGTGGAAGCTGTCGTCAAGGCTAAGGGTGGGCAACACAGTATTGGATTCCAACATTACCGATGGAGGGCGCCACGAACGTTTAAGTCTTTTCTGCCATGTGTCCGGATATTTTTGATCACATAGTGTATCACTGTTTTACCTTTGACGTCCGTCTAGCTTACAACTTTATTCTTATTCTACTTTTCCTGTATCGGGATGATATTCCCAGCATTCTGCTCTATTTTAAATTGGACTACCGACCTCTTCATGGTCAAACATTTTTATCACAAGTGGGCGAAGAATGTCGGATCATCTGCCTCTTATCATTCGGAATAAATTATGAAATAAATGTGAGTAAATAATTTTCCCTAGCTAGCTTTGTGCATACTTGAACTACATTTTAACCAAACCAGGAACGTTAATCATAACTCTAGTTTATATACAAACGTATACCTAAAGACTTGGCTCTAACGCCGCGAAACTAGTTGGATCAGAAATAAAGATTTATCAAACAGCTGAAGCGGATTAATTCATCACGGTGCCCTTAAAATCAATTTGTTGCTAGTCTGCAAACTACTCTTACCCCAATCTTGTGAAGCAAATGCTCCGCAATACAAAGAATGGGAGTTTAATGTCATCCAAAATTTGTGATGATTGGCTCTCGATTAATGCTAATGACAAGGCATTAAAGAAACATGACACTTTTTGAGAGAGAGATTGTGGTTGTTTAATTTTTTTTTCGTAGTATTCAATAAATTTAAAAACCTCTCTCACACCAGCCTGTTTTAGGTTCACTGATCAGGATAGTAAAATCATTCACATGTTAAGGGAATTTTAATTCACAAAGCAGGCTTATCACATTCACACAGTTCAATACTGTTCTATCCTGATTAAATTGAGCTTAACATAAATTCCATAAGGCAGTGAAGCAATTTCGAAGTCTCGGTGCGACGAAAATTGTCAGTCGATCTCCTGAAAACATTTGTAATAATTATTAACTTTCGGTGATCACATGGGGAAGACCGGAGATCTGCTGGTAAGACCGTGTTAGCCTATTTATTTGAAGTAACTGGATATCTTGAGCATACAAAACGGCAGGTTCGTCCAGTGTAAATCAGACGTTCCCCACTGATCCCGTGCAACACAGCGTAGTAAGCAGACACTGTCAATAATAATCAGTTAAATAATACGCGAACACACTTACTTTACTTTAGTTCATGTATTAAATTCCTTCTCATACAGAATCTCATCAAGATGGCGACTAGCTCAACAATACATGCATATACATCCTCCTTCTTTCACGGCTTATCGGCAAGCAATGCCTCATTCTTTACATAAGAGAAAACAGATAGCAGAGAAGCTATTCCATGGAGTAAATGGACGCTCCAAGGAATAATAGGGCTTGAAACTACTTTGCATTGATAATCATCGTATATTAAAGTTTAGGAATCGGTAATATAAGAAGAGATATATCGAGATATGTACTGAGTTATATAATTTATAAAATTTCTGAAAATATCGCGGAGAGACCGCTGCAAGAGACATTACATCGTCCCTCGCAGCGAGCAAAGTTGATATGTATCCACTTTGCGAACTAACTATTGGCTTAGCGAACTCGTTAGAATTTGTGGAACATATGTTCCTATAAATTTTATGAAGTTAGTAAGATTTTTTGATTACAAGAATTGAAAGAGATTTGGTATAGGTAACACCGATCTTCGTTACCTAGATACCTAGTTGTTGCTTTCACGTGTACTGGGGCATACCCGCATCCCACGTACACAACCAGGGAAGATGGACTTATATAGTTGTTAATCAGGTCTACCTATTCAGGAACTGGCCTTCACAGGGAAACCCCGGAAAACCTGGAGGCTTAGACCCCAACTAGGTATCATAGATGATAGGAAAGACAGAATAATTTAGACATTTGAGAGATATTCTAGAATTCATAGGAAAGATAAAATTACAATCTTCTGAAAAATTTTCTTCAACGATGTCTTGCTGAATTGCGGTGAAACTGATCTAACAGGAACATGGGACACGGCACGGAGGACAGGCGTCGCATTGGCGTACCGGACAGGAGACGTAACGGATTTGAGAGACCAGAAGGAACCTCAGGAACAGGTACTCAGGATTGTGGCATGAAACAATCGAAATTCGTCTAAGGAATGGTCAACTATTAGATCGGAAAACAATTTTGAAAACATGGATAATTTCATACATCTTCTTGAGTAAGCCGAAAGGTTCTAATCCTGTTTTTTTTATTTTTTTATTTTTTATTTTTTTGATGTTTCTTTGGCTTTTCCAGGTGGAAGTAGATCTGAATCTTTCCTAATTTGGTTTCAAGTACGAATGCAGATAGCATGTCAGAATATTAAAAACTTTATTATTTGAGACAATTTCCAAAAAAATTATATCTTATTCATACATTATTACAATGAAATTTTGCTGAAAGAGAACGTTTAATTAAGTCTTGCAGCATGACCTCTCCAGCTGAAATTAATCTTTGTTAGTAGTGACTGACCATCAAATTTTTCTCTTTTATACTCCGATTGCCGCATTTTCTCATGAACATATATGAATGCAATATAACAATAAACAAATCCAATTGGAAAATGACACATTATTCTAAATTAACTGAAGAACTTTCTTATTAACTCCAATTTTATAAACACACACTAAGCTAGTTAATTAAATTCTCTTAAATAGAATTTAGCTCGCGCCAAAAAAAAACACCAAGTCTTTATGTCTGTGGACAGTTGCAATCGATTCTAATTTCCTAACGCGGTTCAATTGTTCTCCTGTGAACTGTCAGGTTACAAACACTAACTTCACACGCAAGCGCCGTATTCGATCATATAGTTTCAGTAAACTTATTATCACTGGAGATTAACACTCCCTGAATGTATATTATTTCACACGCACAAGCTTCTTTGGTGATCATCGTGTAGACAGATAATCCATAAGTCTTCACAGCAGCAATAGCTACAGTTCCACTTACTTTTCTAAATATTCCTATACTATCACAGAAGCAATCGCTTACTGTTCATTTAACTATCACAGATGCTTGGCATGCTGTCATTTAATCTATCACAGTAGCTGAGGCATACTGTCCTTCGCACCTCAATTTTTTTTTCTAACACCCAAATACTTCATACAGACTTTTCATTTAATTTGACACACTTGCCTTAAAAGTACCTCTTTGGTCTGCATGAGGAAATAATCCTTTTATTCTTCCACAATCCGGATAGGCTAATAAATACGCACCAGTATTCGGTATATCAACTATTATATATGGACCTGTATAAATTAGATTCCATTTTCTGATGGTCTTCTTCAACCTTGATGACTTGATGTGTCTTCTTAAAAGAATTTTTTGTCTGATATTGAAAGTATGAATCCGTTTGATGTTTCTATCATGGATTTCTTTTCGCTGTCTTGCTTTCTCCGTAATATTAATGAGATCATTGCGAATTTTTTCTTCCCATGACATTATGGTGTCCTCGAGTTTAGGCAAGTTATCTACCCAAAAGTTTGTTTCGTTATCTCTGAACATCAGGCCATTCGGGGTAAAGTTTGTAGAACTATGTGGTAAATTATTATAAATCTGCTCAAACTCGGTCAAATAGTTTATCCAGGTAGTTTGTTCATCATGACAGTACGTTCTCATGAATCTGTTTAGTTCTCGGAAAACCCGTTCAATTAAATTCCTTTGTGGATGGTAGCAAGATGTAAATATCTGTTTTATTCCTAGTTGTGATACTAATTTTCTTCCAGCGTCCACCTTGACAAGCGAGGATGCAGCAACTTACAAGTTTGTAAAAAGGCTAGTGATTGGTGGTCACAATAAACGGTTATCTTTGAGCCATATACATAATAATTAAACCTTTTCAAAGACCAAATAACTGTTAAAGCTTCCAATTCCGTAGTGGTATATGCTCTTTCACAGATGGATAAAACTCTGCTAGCAAATGCAATTGGACAAAAGGTTTTTACACCATCGATGTACCTAATTTGAAATAAACAAGATCCTAATCCCACATCTGATGAATCAATGGCTAAACAGAATCCGACATTCATATCAGGGTACTATAATAACGGAGCATTTATCAGTTGATCCTTAATTTCACAAAAAGCCTTTTCACAATCATTAGACCATTGCCATGGTACATCTTTCCTCAGGAGCCGGTTTAGTGCTTCAGAGTTCATTGCTTGAGTTTTAATAAATCGACGAAAAAATGAAGCCAAGCCTATAAAGCCTTTCAGTTGTCTTCTGTTTCTTGGAGTTGGAAAATTTTTTATCGCACTAATCTTCGCTTCTGTTGGAAGAACGCCTTTTGCATTAATCATATGTCCTAAGAATTTAATTCTCTGTAGAGAAAATTGGGATTTTTTTAGATTTGCAGTTATACCAGTTTGTTTGAACACAGCAAAGATCCTCATAATAAGTTGTACATGTTCCTCCGAAGTTTTAGAGGCTATTAATAGATCGTCCACAATAATTGTTATTCGACTACGTAGTTCTGGTCCAAGGGCATAGTCCAACGCAGAAATAAAAACTCCAGAGCTGATATTGAGACCAAACGGAACGACCTTGAACTGATAGCTTCTCCCTCCATATATAAAAGCAGTATATTTTCTTGAGTCCTTGTCTAACTGGACTTGCCACACGAACTTCTCAAATCAATATTGGTTAAATAGGATACATCTTGAAATTTCTGTATTAACTCATCGATGTTCTCCGGATGTGTGCGCACAGGTACTATTATTTTGTTAATTTCCCTTGCATCTAAAACCAATCGAACTCTTCCTCCTGGCTTTGGTACAACAAGCAACGGAGAACAATATGGGCTGTTCGACGGCTCAATAAGATTCTAGTTTAACATTTTTTGTATCTCTTCCTGAACTGATTGTTTTAATCGCCAGGGAATGGGATAGTGTGTGCGGCAAAATGTCTTATGGGGCTTAATCTGTAATGTACAAACATATCCTCTAATAATTCCGGGCTTTTCATCGAAAACTGACTCATATTCTGTTAATACATTGAATAATTGTTCCCTCTGACTATCCGTTAGGCAATCTGACTCAGCAATTTTCTGTTCGACTGTTCGTCTGAAATCCTCTACTTGAATTGACTTGATCGGTAGTCGGTACATATTATTATTTTCAGCACAAATTAACTGCACAGCAGCACCACGGAAATATCGCTCATACATTGCCTCCTTTCTCAGTAATATCAGTGTAACAAATTGATCTTCGATTTTAAAATGCACCTTTCCTTCTACCAAGTCCAACTTGCAATTGCAGGCTTGCAAAGTTCCAATGCCAAAAATACAATCTACTAACAACTTTTCCACTACAAGGAATGAGCATTGTTTAGCTACATTTCCCAATTTTATCTCTATAAGCGTTTGTATCTTGACGTTCCGGGATTTTGCTCCCACTGCACCTATAACTCGGCAATTTTGTACTGGTAGAACAGGGATTTTCTTAATTTTACTAATTCTGCGAAACAAAGTTCCGGATACTACGTCTGTAGATGAAGCTGTGTCCAATATAACACTGGTTAAAATTCCTCCCACTTCTGTGATGATCTCAGACACAGGAACCCTTTTATCTTCGACTACACAGGCCTCAAAGTCTCTCGTCAATTCATCTGTCATTAATTCGCCCTCATTATATCTCAACATTGCCACGGAATTAATTTCGTTTAAAACAGGTTTGCCCCTTTTGTATTCCCCGGCCGACTTCACGGAGCATAAAGCGGCCCCCTTCAGTTTAAATGTCGATTATTATTTCCTCTTGAATCATCTACTACTTCTGTTATGATTGGTTGTTGTTGATGACTGGTTGTGTTATTTGCTTCAAATCGAGGGTCAGAATTTCTGTACGCATTATTGTTGTTTGAAAACTGCTGGTTCTGATAATCTCTTGCATTTCCAAACATTCGGTTGTATCTGCGACCTGTTTGATTGTCTCTGAATCTGCCCCTCGCAGCACTGTTATTGAAATTTCCATTTCCGTTGCAATTGTTTCCATTGAATCTCTGACTATTCCTAGTATAATAATTATTAAATCCGTTTCCGTTCCGGTTTGCGTTTGACGCCTCAATCGGTCTCCTCTGCATAGCCGGTTGTCTTGGCCGATGTTCATCTTCCTCGATCATATCTATAGTGTCAAGCGTAGTCATGAAAGAGTCAAGGTCATGCTCATTAATATACAGCATTCTATTTCTAATGCTGGTCGGAAGTCGAGATTTTAATATGCCAGTCACGTCTTGTAGAGGCATAGGCTTATCCCAATACCGCGATTTGTTTATATATTTCTCAAAGTATTTCTTTAAAGACCCACGTGAAAAGGAAAAAGGTTCCGGGTATAATACCTCCTGCCTTAAACGTTCTTGTACTCCTTCGGACAAGTATTTGGATAAAAATGCTCGTCCAAAATCTTCATGTGTGTCCCAAGTTGATATCATATCAGATGTCCATATAGCTCCTGACCCCTGAATATAACCGGTCACGAAATTAACCTTTTGCCACTCACTCCAGTTTTTTGGCAATACTCCTCTAAAACTTCTTATAAACACTATGGGATGAACATTTTTCTTGTCTGGGTTGTAGATCTGGAATTGACGTTGTTTCAGCATTTTCTCCTCAGTATTGCTTTTACAATTACAGTCATCATGACTATCCCCATAGTGTTGTGATTGATGTTGATTGCAAAAACGAACGTGTGCATTAATGTCCGTTTCTGTACTTGATCGATTAAATAATGTAGCTTCATTGATAGATCCTGTTATGGGATTGCAAAAACGAACGTGTGCATTAATGTCCGTTTCTGTACTTGATCGATTAAATAATGTAGCTTCATTGATAGATCCTGTTATGGGTTCATCTTCTCCAGATAGATTTAAAGATCTCTCAATGTTATCTTCTCATTAAGTTCATCGCCTAGTTGTCGTCTGAACAAATGCTTTGTCTTTCCAAACTTAACTGCGAGAATTTTCCCGCGAGAATGTTTACCTTATGATCAACCTCGTCTTGTCTCTCCTTTATGTTATTTATGGATTTATCCAAATTTTGGATGTCATGTCCTTCTGAATCTTGTCTTGTGATTGTCTCAAATCCTGCATATATTCTGACATCTCATTTACTTGTTGCTTTAATTCATCTTGAACTTCAACTAATACCGGAATTACCGCCACAGAACTTTGCATCTGTTCTTGTGCTTGAACTATCTGTGGGATTGATGGCTAAAAATGGCTCTGAGCACTATGGGACTCAACTGCTGAGGTCATAAGTCCCCTAGAACTTAGAACTACTTAAACCTAACTAACCTAAGGGCAACACACACATCCATGCCCGAGGCAGGATTCGAACCTGCGACCGTAGCGGTCGCGCGGTTCCAGACTGTAGCGCCAGAACCGCTCGGCCACCAGCGGCCGGCTGTGGGATTGACTCGACTTCCTCTTTAATAGTATCAAGCTTAGTAGCAACATACTCGGCTAGCTCTAGGCGTAACTTCTTCGCATTTTCATTACACTGTTGAGTGACTTGCTCAATTTGAGCAGCTAATTTTAATTCTGTCTTTTCATTCTGAATTTTCAATTCTTCCGCAGTTTTATTTAATTTATCATCAAGTTTCTGAAAACTCTCTACTAATTTATTATTTAATTCCACTTGATTAGCTTCTAATTGCTCATTCAACTTTGTTTGATTTACTAGTAATTGCTCCTGGACTTTCACTTAATTTTCTGCTAATTGTTCCACTTTCACTTCATTGGCTGCTAATTGTTCATTCATTTGCCTTTTAGTCTCTATTTACGCTTTAGTTAAGTCTGTTACATTTTTGGCTAACAGTGTTAACTGCTGCATGATTACAGTCAATGGGTTTATTTCGTCCTGCTCAGATGACATCGAAATACTTAAGCTTTGTTGTGGGGCCTGATTAATGCTGCCGCTAGGCACTACTTCAGTTAAGCTAGCGTCTAATGTTTCACTAACCTCAGAAACAGCTGAGGGCTGTTGTGATTCGCTCTGCTGTTGCATTGCCATTTTATAAGCCGCCCTAGTAAGAACCATTAATACACAGAACAACAAATATATAAAGTCACTCGCATCTGAGTTAATAATGTCACTGACCTAAACTTTGCATAATACTCACTTATAATAGACACTTCCTATCTAAAGTTCAACCCAACAGTCACTCAATCAATCTGATTCAAACAGATAGACATTTAAATAGTTATTCTAAATTTCTATCTACAAAAAATTTAATTATGTATTGTCTGGCCTGAACGACGTTCTCGTAGGTTATGGCGAAATTGTGACTTCTGGAACAGGCCTCGTCTTCTTTTCTCTCGTGCATATGTAACATAAAATTAACACAATGTTTAAGTAATGCTCAAAAATGTGTCCTGTCACAGTGAAGCCAAATTTAATTTTTTTTTTGTTGTAGTATTCAAAAAATTTAAAAACCTCTCTCACACCGGCCTGATTTTGCTTCAGTGATCAGGATAGTAAAAACATGCGTATGTTAAGGGAATTTTCATTCACAAAGCAGGCTTATCACATTCACACAGTTCAATACTGTTCTATCCTGATTAAATTGAGCTTAAGTTAAATTCCATAAGGCAGTGAAGCAATTTCGAAGTCTCGGTGCGATGAAAATTGTCAAAAAAAAATTCAAATGGCTCTGAGCACTATGGGACTCAACTGCTGTGGTCATAAGTCCCCTAGAACTTAGAACTACTTAAACCTAACTAACCTAAGGACAGCACACAACACCCAGCCATCACGAGGCAGAGAAAATCCCTGACCCCGCCGGGAATCGAACCCGGGAACCCGGGCGTGGGAAGCGAGAACGCTACCGCACGACCACGAGATGCGGGCTGAAAATTGTCAGTCGACTCCTGAAAACATTTGTAATAATTATTAACTTTCGGTGATCACATGGGGAAAACCGGAGATCTGCTGGTAAGACCGTGTTAGCCTATTTATTTGAAGTAACTGGATATCTTGAGCATACAAAACGGCAGGTTCGTCCGGTGTAAATCAGACGTTCCCCACTGATCCCGTGCAACACAGCGTAGTAAGCAGACACTGTCAATAATAATCAGTTAAATAATACGCGAACACACTTACTTTACTTTAGTTCATGTATTAAATTCCTTCTCATACAGAATCTCATTAAGATGGCGACTAGCTCAACAATACATGCATATACATCCTCCTTCTTTCACGGCTTATCGGCAAGCAATGCCTCATTCTTTTCATAAGAGAAAACAGCAGAGAAGCTATTCCATGGAGTAAATGGACGCTCCAAGGAATAATAGGGCTTGAAACTACTTTGCATTGATAATCATCGTATATTAAAGTTTAGGAATCGGTAATATAAGAAGAGATATTTCGAGATATGTACTGAGTTATATAATTTATAAAATTTCTGAAAACATCGCGGAGAGACCGCTGCAAGAGACATTACAGCTGGATATTGGAAAAAATAGTTGAGCTGCTTATTAATGTAAATGAAAATAAAGGGTTTCGTAGAGGACTACACACAAATCTGCCAAAAGTTATAGCTGATAAACATGCAGTAATAAAGGATGACTCAAAGGATTATGCCTGTTTTAATTGGTCAATGGCCGGCCAGTGTGGCCGAGCGGTTCTAGGCGCTTCAGTCTGGAACCGCGCGACCGCTACGGTCGCAGGTTCCAATCCTGCCTCGGGCACGGATGTGTGCGATGTCCTTAGGTTAGTTAGGTTTAAGTAGTTCTAAGCTCTAGGGGACTGATGACCTCAGATGTTAAGTCCCATAGTTCTCAGAGCCGTTTGAACCATTCTTTTTTAATTGGTCAGTTCTGGCAGTTTTATTTTCTGCTAATGCGCGGGCATAAAATGTGTCTTAATGTATTGTATATGTAAACAAACTTTGTCAACATATCATTTCGTGCAAAGCTGAAGCATTTACCGATATTCGAAAAACGGAATGAAGAATTCTCTGTAAACGTGTATGGCATCCAATATGCCGACTATGAATAGATGGTCACAGACGACAAGAGAGATGAGAAATGATTTCAAGTTGTACTGTTATATCTCACGAGACACCAACACAAGCATCGTCCCAATATATTAATGTTGTAAGTTGCTAAAACAAATGCATACCATTTCCATTACATAAAAAATTTCTGTACTAGCAATTAGTAGCATTACTGCTCGTCAGTATTCAGTTGTCGTTTGGGAGCGTTGTCTGTGCTAGTTTCTTTCCAAAGAGTCGGAGATGAATGGTTGGCTGTGCACAGTTTAAACCAGTCATCAGTATATAGGGTGGTCAGAAACAACCTGATAAGCTTATGAGGGTGTTGCAAGGTAGAGTGTGCTGAGAAATAATTGTTAACAAAAATTCGACATGTAGTGCCGCTTCCGAGTCAATTAGCATTGAAGTTAGCCAGTCAGGCCTCTGCGAGCACAAGTGTAAGCGGCCCGCCAGAGACGGTGTCGCCAAAAGGGTTCTTCATTTATTTTCCTAACACCGAACAAGAGAACGATACAAAAATTGGACCCGGGACGCTAGTAAGAATTGAATACGAGCCAAAGGCTGAGCAGTCTCGCGCTCTATCATCTACGCTATGAGAACGACTGACATTAATAGCACCTGGCTGACCGCTTGAATTCACGCACATAACTGAGTGATTGGATAGCTTCAGTACTAATTGACTCGGGATCGGCGCTACCTATCGAATTTTTTTCTTAACAATTATTTCTTAGCGCAGCCTACAGTGCAACAACCTTACTTTGAGATACCTACATCTTTTACTGTGAACTTTCGTGTGGTTCCATTTTGCGTTATTAATTTAATTAACTGCCTGTCTTCCCTAACTTCTTTTCACTACGCTAAAGTTGCGATCGCAGAGAAGAAAACTGTGACCCTCTTGTGGGAGAAGAGTCGTGAATTTTTTTTTAATATTTTTGTGTCTGTTAAAGCTAGAAGTAGGCTGGAGAGAGCGTGGTTTTTGTTTTGTGCAGTCCAACTGTCACTAAATAGGCCGATTTCCTCTATACGAATAGGAATATTATTTCATAAATAACCCAGTAAAAAGGAACAGACTTCAACAGGGCCTTTCTTGGCTTGGATTTCATGATATAAGTAAAATATAATTTGTTTTTCTTTACATTATGTTTGCAGATACAAGTTAACTATCAGCTGTCTCAGATGAAAAGTTCCGGGCTGGAACATTTGGAAATTAAACGTTTATCGTAAAGTGAAATGACAATGAAAGCACATTACCATTCACCCCTCTGCGTTCATCTAGCAATTCGCTTTTAAGTGCAGTGTATATTCTTTTTACTTTTTCTGTTATGTACTTCAAGTTCTGTTACAGCACAACGTTCAGCTGCTTCATTAATATGAGGAAATATTAAGGTTTAATTCTCCGCAAGCGCCACAGCAACTAAGTTTCAGCCGAGTAAATTCATAATTGGAGTTCTCCCTAAATATTTTACACAAGCCACTGTAACTGACTTCGATATCAGGATATTTCTGCCCAGACATACCACAAATAATTTTGCAATTTAAATCTACATCTACATAATGATTTTATTTTCCAGTGTAGTGAGTTTGTTTCTACGGGAATGAGTTTACATCTTCACATATTTTTAGTTTTGTAGCCACAGGTAAGGAAAAACTGATATGCCTACATCTGTCATCTTTTGGGCATTGACCCTTCAGCTTTAGATTCCATGTCCAGCATTCCAACTCTACTCGAGTGCATACTATGTTTCTTAGGTGTGTGTGTGTGTGTGTGTGTGTGTGTGTGTGTGTGTATGCGCGCGCGAGTTGCTGTTGTTGTTGACGAATTTTAGATTTGGCAATACTGCAATTACACCCTTTACGTAATTTTTTGGATGATTACTTTTGAACACGATTGTTACAGTTTTTTAACATGGTCAAGACGGCGGCTACGTGGCTACAGTGTGATTGGCTATTTCATTTTAATGGCGCTAAAATACTAGGCTGTGATTTGCTGTTTCGAATTAATACTAGGTTAAAATACGAGGCCATGACTGGAGGAGACGGGCGGGGGGAGGGTGGGGAGGGGAGTGGTATGACTTATTGAAAGAGACGTGCTGTGTCACGAGATCATCATGTCATAAATAAGAGGGTCGTGGCTTTGTCGTCCTGTGTTTGCCCCTGCATCTCGGCAACCCACACTAACGCTTGCACTTCGCGTCAGCGGTATTGCAAGACTCAATACAGAATTTATGTGTAAAGTGGGCCAAGATTGGGACATATACAGAGTGTTACAAAAAGGTACGGCCAAACTTTCAGGAAACATTCCTCACACACAAATAAAGAAAAGATGCTATGTGGACATGTGTCCGGAAACGCTTAATTTCCATGTTAGAGCTCATTTTAGTTTCGTCAGTATGTACTGTACTTCCTCGATTCACCGCCAGTTGGTACAATTGAAGGAAGATAATGTTGACTTCGGTGCTTTGTTGATATGCGACTCATTACTCTACAGTACTAGCATCGAGCACATCAGTACGTAGCATCAACAGGTTAGTGTTCATCACGAACGTGGTTTTGCAGTCAGTGCAATGTTTATAAATGCGGAGTTGGCAGATGCCCATTTGATGTATGGATTAGCACGGGGCAATAGCCGTGGTGCGGTACGTTTGTATCGAGACAGATTTCCAGAACGAAGGTGTCCCGACACGAAGACGTTCGAAGCAATTGATCGGCCTCTTAGGGTGCACGGAACATTCCAGCCTATGACTCGCGACTGGGGAAGACGTAGAACGACGAGGACACCTGCAATGGACGAGGCAATTCTTCGTGCAGTTGACGATAACCCTAATGTCAGCGTCAGAGAAGTTACTGCAGTACAAGGTAACGTTGACCACGTCACTGTATGGAGAGTGCTACGGGAGAACCAGTTGTTTCCGTACCATGTACAGCGTGTGCAGGCACTATCAGCAGCTGATTGGCCTCCACGGGTACACTTCTGCGAACGGTTCATCCAATAATGTGTCAATCCTCATTTCAGTGCAAATGTTCTCTTTACGGATGTGGCTTCTTTCCAACTTGATCAAATTGTAAATTTTCACAATCAACTTGTGTGAGATGACGAGAATCCGCACGCAATTGTGCAACCACGTCATCAACACAGATTTTCTGTGATCGTTTGGGCAGGCATTGTTGGTGATGTCTTGATTGGGCCCCATGTTCTTCCACCTACGCTCAATGAATCACGTTATCGTGATTTCATACGGGATACTCTACCTGTGCTGCTAGAACATGTGCCTTTACAAGTACGACACAACATGTGGTTCATGCACGATGGAGCTCCTACACATTTCAGTCGAAGTGTTCGTACGCTTCTCAACAACAGATTCGGTGACCGATGGATTGGTAGAGGCGGACCAATTCCATGGCCTCCACGCTCTCATGACCTCAACCCTCTTGACTTTCATTTATGGGAGCATTTGAAAGCTCTTGTCTACGCAACCCCGGTACCAAATGTAGAGACTCTTCGTGCTCGTATTGTGGACGGCTGTGATACAATACGCCATTCTCCAGGGCTGCATCAGCGCATCAGGGATTCCATGCGACGGAGGGTGGATGCATGCATCCTCGCTAATGGAGGACATTTTGAACATTTCCTGTAACAAAGTGTTTGCAGTCACGCTGGTACGTTCTGTTGCTGTGTGTTTCCATTCCATGATTAATGTGATTTGAAGAGAAGTAATAAAATGAGCTCTAATATGGAGAGTAAGCGTTTCCGGACATATGTCCACCTAACATATTTTCTTTCTTTGTGTGTGAGGAATGTTTCCTGAAAGTTTGGTCGTACCTTTTTGTTACACCCTGTATACTACAGGCACTGCTCTTGATGTACTATCAGTATTTTCCTTATATTTATAATTATAAGTACTAGTGGTGTTAAAAATGATCAGAACCTGCTTTATGCGCTAGCCAGTTGCATTATGGACTGTTTCATGTTGAAAAAGGATTTCCTGTTTGAGTTTAAAGGCTCTTTTCCAAGAGTTATGCTGTAGGATTTATGTTGATAATCCAGAACATAATAATGACACATGAATAGAAATACCTGGTCATAGATGTCGTGTACCCGGCTGACTTAATGGCTCTGTAAACAACATAGTTGTTCGTTAGGAAATTAACACTTTTCCTGCTACATAATGGAAAGTATTGTAACAAATACATTCTCATCTATTTCAAATTTTATTGAGAATATGTGGAAACAATAACTTATCTTAGAGTGCTCAGGTGAAAATTAATTATAGTAATTACTTGAAATTAATGGATGGACCCACATTTTAGACAGAGCTAACATGGTATCACATCTAGTGAACAGCAATTGTGAAATTAATGTAAAGTTCAGACATAAAAGATAAAGATGACACGGGAATATAAAAGAAATTCCTATTAGTGACTATAGACAAATCCTGTAAGCTTAAAAAATAATAAATACAAATAGATAACATTAAGTAAATATAATTGTCTAAGTTAATAGGATTGTCTAAAAAATGTTGCTCTGCATCATTTGTAAAATTAATTTTCCCAACTTTATTTCTCACAGCACTAGCTCAGTCTAAAAACAAGTTGTGACGTTACCAGCTGCGTTTATACGAGGCAGTCTGTTTCTGGTGTTGTAAGATTCCTTGTATTTCTGCATAGTACTAAAAATACTTTTATGTTCCTGTTGGCTGCGTTAAAGTTTCCCTAGTTACGGCTGGTTTTGCGGTTTCGTCCTTGTTGACGGAGTGCATTACACAGTAGACTTATCGCCTCAGCTTGGAGTCCTTGTTGCGCTGGAGTGGCCTGGATTCGTATCTACTGTGTGCCCCTCGGCTCCACTTAATTTCTCGTCAGTCCAACGTTAGCAGCAGCTGGGGCCTCTCCTCAGCTGCTCGCAAACAGCCTCCACTCTGGTGTCTTAATCAGTAGAAAACCGCTCAATGGATCGTAACAGCGGAAGACGTCCGATAAACAGGCAATTCTGTTCCTTCTCCCGACCCAGTAGTCTCCTATTCAAGCCGGGAAGGCTCTTACCGCCGCCCATTCTCGCTTAAGCACAGGTTCTCGCTTAAGCACAGGCGTATCAAAAAAACCATTAACACCAGTTTTAGAGAGATAATCAAGCACAATGTAATAAGACCGTAACAAGCAAAATCGTGACGACCGCTTCACAAGCCAAAACTTAGCCGTTAGTATGACAAATTCGTCGAAATATTGGTACTGTACAATCACCTGTGATCATAAGTACGTGCTACCAAGAAGTAGCAACTAATACAGTTAATGCTGTAACCTCTCCACAAAAAATTATAAAATTAAATAAATATTATTTGGTTAATGATTCTAATTTTTGTGTAACCTCACAACAAAACTGGTTCCCATTTAATGTACCCACAAAATTCTTTTCTCATTTAATATAAGCTCGAAACATAAAAATTCCTAAACCTCGTAATAAAAAATAAATTCAGTAACCTGGTAAAATTTGGACGACAGCAGTGCTGCGTCGTGGCCCTGTAAGATCATTCTGAATAAAAAGCAAAAATTCTTACCTCAATAAAAACGGCGAATATATCTGCTCTTACTTAACATTTTTCCGGCACAGCTCCGTGCAATGCTGGCCTATAAATTTGTGATTTGTGAAAGGAAGCAACTGATTTTTTGAAATGAATGCTTTTTTTAAAAAAAATTACTTTATATTACAAAAATTATTATTAGGACTTTTTTTAAAACATTTGGATGACAGTTCAGATACATTACTAGATATGCACGAGGCTGCTTTTTACCTTATACAATTATACTCAGGCTCCGGACTCCCGACCAGAGTAGACTCCAGACAAGCGCAGACAACCTCAGACTAGCGACTAGCAACAACTTACTGCTACAGCTACACAGTTCCTACTCAGTCAACACTGCTCTCTGGTCAGCGATTCTCTTATACCTTGCATATCGCAGGCAGCGCATAACTCTTACATTGCGAGTGTCAATTTTGAGGCAGCCATTAATGCGGACGAGTGCAGCTGTTTTCACTGTATTCAGGCAGTACAGAACTGAAACCTCTCATGATATAACGTATAATATACCGCAGCTGGGATCGAAATAATTAGTTTTCATGTAATTTCAGTTTACCTTGTGTTCATGTAATTTAAAAGATGTCTACAGTGGATTTCTTTTGTACTTGATGATGGCCTGAGAGACCGAAACTATAAAATAAAATTAATTAGCCTCGCAGCTGTCGGTGTGTCTATACGCTGTGAGCTTCAAACAGTTCTAGTTCATAATGGTTAAAAAATACGTAAGTCATAAAGAACTCATCTCCATGATGAAGCCCGATCGGTGTATTGCAGTTTCATTTCTTCTTCACCGAGCAAATAATCATAGCAAAATATTAACTTGTAGGCAGTCTACAGTTCTCGATCTACAGGTTCTGTGCCATTAACGTGGACTAAACTGTAAAGCTCGTATCATTATTGCACATAATCTGAAAATTATACTGAGTTGCTTTCTGGCACCTTTGGAGAGAAGCAGTCAATATAGACACTACCATTTCCCCCTTCCCTTTTCCTGCCTGCATAATCGACAGCAAAAACACTTCACCGTACCCTCCGTGCGGCTATCACAGTCTGTAGTGTCCTCTGAATAGGCGTGCCTGAGAGAAAGCACTGATATCTTGAAACTGGAAGTTTCAATAGCACGAGTGAGGAAAAAATTCATTATTCAACGACTGAGTATCGTCAGGGGATCTGTCGACTGCACTCTCGCTTTTCCTGCAACTAGTTATAGTTCACTCTTGCTATTTCTAACCTGCACAAGATTTGGTACGTATGACATCCGCAGGTGAGAGGCGTGATAATTAATTTACAGAGATCCACTTCAGTCGTACCAATATTTATTCAAACAACGATCGGTTTCGAGATTGTAATATCCCATCTTCAGGTCTATGAACCTGTAATATAGAAAGGACAGGAAGGAAGAAATATAATGCCAAAATATATGTAAAAACCAAAAGGACAGACTGCCGAAAGAAGGCAACTTACTTATAGTACTTGGTAGTACATATCATGCGGTCGGGCCAGTCAGTAAAATAAAATGTAAGGTGCCAACGTTCTGTCGCTGCGTGACGTTCCGTTAGGCAGCACACATATGAAGACATGCTACGAAAAACGGGCTAACCCTCAACTGTAAAAGCTTAGAGATAAGTGTTTCCGTCCGTTGCTGGTACGGGTACTATCAAAACTGACATTGGTGTCACCCCTAAATATCATTTTGGAATGAGACCAACGTCAATTTTGATAGTTCCCGTACCCATAACAGATGGCAACACTTATCTCTAAGTTTTTACATTTGAGCGTTCGGCCATTTTTTCGCACATGTTTTCATAAGGCTTGTGTACGGATGATTTCATGGAGGTTTAGAAAATTAATAAAAAGAAACAACATCCAAAGGGTTGGTCAGAGGCAAAGTAAGATACGTACAAGTGGGTTGCATATCGGTGAGGCAGTGACCATTAGGTTTACCTTATGTGGAGAGATGGGTTTTATGTGAGGTTCTTACTGCGTCGGTTTTGAGGATGGAGATTCAAAGGCGCCACAAGAGCCTGTAAATTACTTCGACGAGCAGCTAGAAAATAGAAAAGTGTTACTCGCAATCTACAGGCCGCTTGTCCACATTTCAGCTCACTGGGGCTGAAAAACAAATTCCTACTCACTACTTCGAATGGAGTGAAGATGTGACGACGAAAAATTAAAAGTTAACTATTTTCCATAATCAAGTATATCCAGAATTTTATCCTTCCAAACGCACAAACTTTTTTTGTAAATCACATAAATTCTTTACTGCTCTAATCAGCACTAGGCACAGTTCAGAACCTAAATTTCAAAGCTATAAAATCTTTCCTGAGAAAAACTGTTCAAAGAAAGAACCTAAATCTTAAAGCCCCATTATCTATAAACTCTTTTTCTGAGAAAAATTGTTTTAATACTCCACTTACTACACGGGGTTTAGAATACGGATTGTGCACATAACCGCTAGACAGAAACAGAAGAGGCTTTTAATAACTAGCAGTTCGGGCGAAAGCTAAATTTATAAGTTCTACAGAAGTTTGATCTTACAGTTTCTCGTTATCATTCAAAGGACGTCCTACACAGTATCCGAGGCCAGCGTTCGCAGTTGCTGTTAGTATGGCAATGCACTACGTCACTAAGCATGCGACTGACCTGTTCCCTGGGACACATACTGTCGACAAGACTTTGAGTGAACGAATCCACGAGGCAGGGTCAGAGTTACCTGTATCCTCTCGGTTCTGTCGGGAGCGAACAGCGAAATGGAATAGTCGCTTCGGAAATGCCTCTCGAAAACGCGCACTAAAAGCGCCCTCTCAACACACTAAATTTCTAATAACTTTCGCACCCGAGGTTTTACCACCTCTCTAATTTCTTCTGTCGGAATTCCATGTTTAAGGAAAATTGCGCTTCTATTTTGCCTCTGTTTCTAAATAAATATAGTTAGTAAGGTTTTCGAAATGGACCTGACGGAACATACTGGTCTTTGCCTTCTGAACTGCCCAATCCGTCATCGCTGTAATCATCTTATATTAGCTCTATCCTTTTCAAATTTGGTGGGTGTCATCATTTCCTATACAGTATGTGGCCTTGTTATCTCTATAGTCGAGCTTATGCCTAAATCGTGAATACTCTACTTAAGTTTTCTGACCTTAATTCAGAAATTTACAATTTCTTAAAAAATTCGCAAGGTATTGGAGATATTTTGTGAAATCTTCCATATCATGCAAAATCCCCTATTCACAGAAAATTAATTGTGAGAAGGCCATTTCTGTAAGATCCATCCTGTTAATTTATATGTACTTCAAGTTAAAATATGCACAATACTTAGATTAATGTGTCTTGTAATTCCGAATAAATTCTGGCAAATACAGAAGCAATGCAACATACGGGAAACATCCATTGAAGTTGTCAGTTCATTCCAGTTGCACAAGATAGGTTGTCTGCATCCCTTCCATTTCATCTTGCAACGTCCTTTTTCTTGCTCGTCTGCTTTGTCTTGCCCTTGTTTCAAGGTTCCTAATAGCTCTTTATAATCCTCTCTTTGTTTATCTAAATTTAACTGTTTTTCGTTGTCTAACTACCAACAGTTTGTAACAGTCTTTGCAGGACTTCACACCTTGCAACATTTCCATCACTGAACGCTGCCACAGCATCAAAGACACTAAATAGTGGTGTATTAATTGACGCAAGCGACGTCTTGGGATTTCTGGCCCAGATTGCACTGTTCCTTGGACTCGGCATTCTGGGTGCGACCATGAAGACATTTCTTCAATAGTCATATATATAAAACAAAAATATCTGAAAGTTTCTTTCAGTACCTCCACTATGGAAAAAGGTATAGTTGGTTTATGAATGACTTTCTCACCATTTTGTAGTGCCCTGTCGTATCTGCGCCATGCATCATTTCCTTGGAGGCCGTAGGCCATGAATGGATTTATCCTCTGTTGACGAGAAGTGAAACAAAACTGCGCGTAGAGCTTTTCTCATACCTTCTACGCTACTAACATTTCGCCTGATGCCATAATAATTTTATATTTTGTCTATGATAGATTCTGTGACTCTGTTCTTGCCATCTAATTCTCTTCCGCCTTCTAATTTCTTTCCCTTATATTCAGTTTTCAGTCATCGTAGCGTCATAACCATTCGATTTTGTACATGACCTATGCACTCCAGTTTAGAGAGTTAGATGTTTTCCGTTGGCTTCTCTTCCTCAACTGTTCTGAAAGCTTTTGAATCCCCATTTCCTTAATAACTCACAAATCTTATCTTCTTCAACTGTTCAAATGGTCACGCGCACACAGTGTTTTGTTTAAATGAATGAATAAATCAGAAATAAATCAATAACATGAATGTATTAAATTTCACTACAAAGGGGAAATTCTGTATATTAAAATCAACGAAAAAGCAAAGATTGAAATCTCCAAAATTTCCGCTGGTATGAAGCCCCCAAAGGCGCTGGGCATAGATCCTAAACTGGAGGATTTGCATAATAAATTATGTGATAGGAAAATTTCTAAGAAACCAATCTTTCGTTTAGATACAAAAGATTATTCCAATAAAATAATTATTATGACAATTGTTGCAAGAAACTGAGAAACAATGAATAAAGCTATTTGTGGGAAACTTATGATTGCTGGTTATTTCGGATAACAGGTTAACTCTTTTGTCTCCCGCATAGGAGAAAGTGAACTCTTACGTTCCTCGTACAAATTCCAGACAAATACAGACTCCAGTGTCGCCTGAGATGTTCTGGACGTGGACGAGCATCATCTGGTGTACCGGACAGCGCTAGGTCTAGGTTGGTTGGTTTTGGGGAAGGAGACCAGACAGCGTGGTCATCGGTCTCAGCGGATTAGGGAAGGATGGGGAAGGAAGTCGGCCGAGCCCTTTTAGAGGAACCATCCCGGCATTTGCCTGGAGTGATTTGGGGAAATCACGGAAAACCTAAATCAGGATGGCCGGACGCGGGATTGAACCGTCGTCCTCCCGAATGCGAATCCAGTGTCTAACCACTGCGCCACCTCGCTCGGTTATGCTAGGTCTAGATGCTGGCCTCAGTTACACATACGACTCCTCATCAGATACCCCCTCACTTGCTCCTCTTTCCAGACTCTGGATACTTCCTACAAACGAAGACGAACTCCATGAAGTGGATTTGTGGACACGCAGCTCGCTTCTTGTTTGCTGATAGCGAGAAAAATATCCTTGATTTTCAGCATTTCCTTAATGAACGACATTGTGCAGTTGTCCCCAATCACAAATACAGACAATTTTTCTCCAATATTCTTTGTAGTATCTTTCTTAATCCATCCCGGAGTTGGGGTGTTACTGCGATGAGGAGTTAATCCAAGCCTTTTCCATTCTTAGTACTGGTTATTCTCTGGTGAATGAAGGCGCTACTCCGAAAAACTATGCGTCGATATCCCCACCGAGTGTGGCGTCTTGCCGCTCCCTCCTTCGATTTCTTGCTTTGATGGGTGGTATTAAACAAAGACCAAAAAAAAAAAAAACAAAAGTGAGAGGGGCAATGCCTTGGGGGATGGATATGCAGATGTTCGAGTCGAGTTCGCACCAAACATCTTCCTTCAGATAAAGTGTCAAATTGTATCCAATTTACACCTCCACAGTGTGGTATCTTGTATATTTCTTTCCGTTACTGTTACCTTTATTTAAACATTAAGACATAACATGAACAAACATAAACAACCACTTTGTTTCGTCCATGACAAAAAACACAATAGGTAAGGTACACTAGATTGCCCATTATCCTACGCACAATAATTACATTCTGTATGTCTGATGTCCAGATTTATCTTCACAGAGCCGGTAAGTGCACGTACGAACAAAGTTCCCTTTAGAAAAGATGTTCAGAGCTACCATCTTGTTTTTCAGACACTTTGTCATTCGCGGGATCATGCTTTGCTGGACCCTACGCAACACATACATATCCACCATTTGCCGAAGCGGCATGCACGCGAGCTATTAGGTCGTGTACATCCGTAGGTGGAGCACTAAAAACTTGTTCCTTTAAGTGACCCCACAAATAAAAATTTAGTGGATTAAGGTCCGGGGTACGTGGAGGCCAGAACATTGGACCTCCACAACCAATCCATTTCCCTGGAAATGCTCCATTTAAAGATATACGCACATTCATTGCAAAGTGCGGTGGTGCCCCTTCATGGTGACACCGTGACTGTCGCCGAACACCAACTGGAACGTTTTCTAATGCATGGGGCAAAGTACTGCAAAGAAACGGACGATCCAGGAGTGCATTCAACTCGTCCGCAATAGGTAAGGGCCCAGAAGCACTCCTGACACGGGTCAAGCCCACAGATTTATGCCAAAGCGAGCCTGAAAGCCACGTTCGTAAATGACACGTGGATTGTGTTCCGACCAATAACGGCTGCTGTGGAGGTTAAAAGTACCTTCACGAGTGAAGCTAGATTCGTCAGTATAAATCGCATTATTTATAAAATATTCGTTACCTCCACGTGGTCCAAAAACCATTCACAAAACTGCACTCGTCGAATACGGTTTTATGGCCGCTGGTGTTCAGTTAACGTGTATTATACAGATACAGTTCTTCATCATGCAACTCTTTAACAATTAGTCTTTGAGAATCTGGAACTGCATTGCAATATCACGGATATTTCTCCGAGGTGACTGGTGAACGGTTTCGAGAATCGCGTCCTGTGTATGTGGAGTACGTTTAGTCCATGAACGACTTCTGTCGATTACATGTGGGCGAATATTATTGGTTTCCCGAAGGAATTTCTCCATGCGATATAAACCTTCTTATCGGGATGGCGCCTTTGAGGGTACCGTGCAGCATATGCACAAACAGCAGTAGCAGCTTCGTTACCGGATGCATCCAGCACCAAAAGCAAATCGACATATTCATCGTTTCTGTACGCTGTCGGGAAGCCGCCCTGTATGAACTTAACAGGATCAGTTATGGTTGTGCACTGTGCGGTTAGTAGACACAGGCATACAATTTAATGGATCTCACTGTCATGTGATAGACTACTGTCATACGACAAAATGACGTCCTACTTACAAACTACAAGAACTAGGGAACGAGCGACTAAAAAATAAAAAAGAAACCTGATGAAGAGTCGAAGTATAGCTATATGGTGGATGTGGATTTGGTGTCCCAGCAGTCTCAGTAACCTACGTGGCTGGTACGGTAGAGCGGGGTGATGCGCATTCCTCTGTAGATTCCGATGTGCTGCACGATGTGACAGGGTTGCGAGCTCCTCATTTTCAAACATGTTTCTTCAAAATGCACCAGATCTGATTTTTCTAGATGAACTTTTGTCTTGAATCTGAATGAGAAATTGTATTCCGACCTCCAAGTTCATAATTCCGTGTTACCTGTAAATAAGTGTGTGTGTGTGTGTGTGTGTATGTATGTGTATGTGTGTGTGTGTGTGCGTGTGTGCGTGTGTGTGTGTATGTGTATGTGTGTGGCATATAACGCGTAATTCATAAAAGCTGTCAGAACTTTACCATGCTTGTACCGATGCCAACGCTGGAAAGAGTGAAGACAGAAGACTAATAACTGGAGCATTGTGATAGATAAATGAAATGAGTAATTCAGTCAGCAATGTAGTATAAAAATTCTAGCAGCTTCTGTGTTACAAAGATTAACCCTCGCAATACCACATGCGATGAAAGGTACTGTATGCCCAATTTTTGAAAATCTCGTAATGTACTTTAAATTTAAAAATTCAGAAAAAATATTGTTTTTAACGGTTTCTTATACAAAATTTCTTAATTGTTTTCAGTTTTTCGTCAAAATGTAACCCCAAAGCTTAATTTTTAGTAGTGAATGTAACTATTCTCAACCCATGTCATGTTCATATTTTCAAGTTCGGGACCCTCCATATTCATCCATAATTCGTTAAAAAGTATGTCGTGAATACAACTCAGTGAAAATTAACGAAATCAGTAGTTTTTAAATATTTTGAGGTGGTCGTAAAGTGCCTTTCCTCCCGATGTACATATTACGGAAAATTTGTTGGTGACCCTAATTATACTTCAGTGTTGAAAAAGGATCTTTCTAATAAAAGTTAACAACAGTTAACGAATTTTTCGTTTGTTTTTGTGGTGGGTAGCCCCCCCCCCCCTCCCTCTGGTAGTATGTGCTATGGAAAATGCGTTGGTATTGCTAGGGCTACTTACCGAATACAATACATTAATTAGTCAAGAAAAATAAAGGATTTGCTTTAAATATTACACGCATAATAACAATGATAAAACACGTTACTTTGGTTTTCATTATTTCGCAAGAGAATATAAGTTGCACTAACGAGTGTGATACTCATTGTTAAAAAGCCATTTGACAGAAATAAAAATAGACTTGATTAACTTGTTTTCATTAAATTCAAATCACAGTTTCTCACTAAGTGCTTCCAAAAAAAGCCTCACGCCATTTTTATTTCGTCATAGTTACGGTTTACCATTTATAATATTTGTTGATTCATTAATGGTTCAGTGACTTTAAGGGACAGAATTTGTAATACATCACTTTTAAATTTTACTTGGACATTGAATGTAAACAATAGTTCGTGACAGATGAAACTCTGATAAATTATGCATGCGATGCTAATCTCTGCCCACTTCTCATATACTGCAATAACATTCCCTGTAAAATGTAGCTTCAACAATACTAGACGACAAAATTGAGACATTTGTAGGACCAAAATTTTGTTCGACTCCAGTTCGCATTTCCAAATAAAACACATTAAAAAGAAAAGAAAAAGAAACGACAGTAATTGTTGTAAATTTCACTAAAGAGTGAAAGAGACTTCTAAAGTCTACCTGTTGAAACTGAGTTGAAGAATGAGTGTTCTAGCGTCGAACGTCGTTGCAGCTGATATAGACTCCACCCACGTAGCTTTCACGCGTCCCCTGTGAAGGGTGTAATCGACTTACTTGCTTGCAACGACTGGGCGTGTTCCATACAACTGCCAGTCTCGCTCACAGCGGCCGCAGCAGGGCTCCTGCCACGCTGCAGGGCACTTCTTGTTGCTGCAGCGTTATATCCCAGACCCAGCTCATAGGCTAAGCGAATCAGTACTGCCGTACTACAAATGAAATTCATATTCTTCATATACTTCGTTCACCAAGCGAGGTGCCCCGGGAGTTAGCACACTGGACTCGCATTCGGGAGGACCACCGTTCAAACCCGCGTCCGGCCATCCTGATTTAGGTTTTCCGTGATTTCCCTAAATCGCTCAAATTCCGGGATAGTTGCTTTGAAAGAGCACGGCCGACTTCCTTCCCCGTCCTGCCATAATCCGATGAGACCGATGACCTAGCTGTTGGGCTTCTTCCTCTAAACAACCCAACCCCAACATACTTCTTTCCACAGAATACATAGAATATTCTTATAGCGTATTTGGCTTTTCCCCTAATCTTAGTAATAGATTGATAATAAATTGAAATTTAGAACCTTTGAAGTAGTGATGTCTGTATCTCGTGGTCGAGAGCCTAGCGTTGCTACCTTTGGATCACGGGGTTCCGGGTTCGATTCCCGGCCGGGTTGGGGATTTTCTCTCGCCGGGGACTGGGTGTTTGTGCTGTCCTCGTCATTCATCATCGTTTGTGGAAGTGGTAAATTGGACTGTGTGGAAGATTGGGGCTTTGTACGGGCGCTGATGACCGCGTAGTTGAGCGCCCCACAAACCAAAAATCATCATCATCACTAAAGTAGTGATCTAGGAAAAATCATATTTACCATAATTTACCGAGTTCGAGTCTCGGTCCGGCACACAGTTTTAATCTGCCAGGAAGATTCAAAATCAGCGCACACTCCGCAGCAGAGTGAAAATTTCATTCTGGAAACATCCCCCAGGCTGTGGCTAAGCCATGTCTCCGCAATACCATTCCTTCCAGTAGTGCTAGTCGTGCAAGCTTCGCAGGAGAACTTGAAAGGTGGCTACACTGAGTCACAGCGCCAGAGATTGCGCCAGAGAGTATTATTCAGCCGCCTCCACCGGTAGTAGTAGTTGAGAAGTTGCCGTGGGCACTTGTAGTTCAGAAGTTGCCGTGGGCAGTAGTACTTCAGAGGTTGCCGTGGGCAGTGTTTGTTGAGAGGATGTCGATAGCAGTACTAGTTGTGAGCATGTCGTGTGCAGTTGTTCTGATGGGCTAGACAGCCGATGCTGTTCGATTGGGGATGTTGTAATGATCAGAGTGTATTTTTCGTCAATATATATGAGGTAACAAAAAATTTTTGATATTTCAAATTTCCTAAATAACAATGCCTCTTGGTCACAGGTTCAGTCAACAAAGCATCTGGCTTGTGTTCATGTATTAGAATGTAATTCTGGTTTCTATGTGCAATCATAGTATTTCTGGTTTTGTTTTATTACTTCATTGTAAATGGCGTTTAAAGCATCTTGTCGTATTGAGGAAGAACCGTGCCAGATGTGTACGTTGAATCACACTTCCACACACAGAACAGTTACACTTGTGCTTTGTTGTTTCGTAGCTTTCATAGTTCCTGTGGACTTAATTAATTAATTGTGTTAACGGAAATTTCCTTTCAGTCTTTGTTGTTATTCTATGCAGTCAGATTGCGGACTAATACTAGTCAGGGCCAACCGGTTACGAGACTGCGTAACCGGACAGACAGCTACTAAAACTAAAATTATTTGCATTATATATAATCAAGCCCCCATGCACGTGGCGACCGCTGCTTCGGATCGTCCCTTGGAATTCTTTTGATAGTAAAAATAGCAGACAGTAGTATTGTTGCAGTAATTTGTGGTTTAGTAATTGTAGTCTATATTGCATGTGTAGATTTGGTAATTGAACATTTGTAGTTATCTTGTCATTCTTCTAATGGTATTCTTGCAGAATTTAATTTTTGATGTCTTGTATACGGGTTTGACAATTTTGTGCAATTATGAAGATTTCAATTGTTCGTTAATCGTGTTTGTCGGGAAGCATTTCGTGTGAATAGTATTGTTGGTGATAAAGTGTCATATTGTGTGTACTTTTCGTATAGTGACGAGTTTTGTATGTTTTGTAAATGATTACGCGATCGATGAAAAAGGCAAAAATGATGGATAGGGAGAATGACGAAAATGTTAACATGGCGAACTCGCCAACACAGGAGGACAGTATGATGAATAATGAAGTAGAAAACAATTTAATAAGTCGGGAAAATAGTCCGGAACCAGTTCAAAATTTTTCACATTTAAAAAAATTTTCAGGATACGAGATTAACGACAGAAGATTCTGGAATAGTATCGAACACAGATAGCTTTACAGCTATGACGAAAGAAGTTGGTTTTGCGGGAAACGTTAGGAGTGAAAAGAATTTCGAACCAGTTAATATGGAGCAGTTGATGAGTGCAATATTAAATTTGGGATCACAGTTAGGATCTGATTTAAAAACAGAGATGGGAACTTTGGCAACACGGTTAGAAACTGATATGAGAACAATGGAAACACGGTTAGACTCACGAATATGGACATGTTTCAAAAACATGAAAGATGAATTAAAGAAAGAAATTAGAGAAGTACAACCAATTTTGAATGCTCACAATAATAGATTAATTTCAATAGAAATTAGACAAAATGAACAGGATAGAGAGCAAGAAGAAAGAGATCGCGTGATAGTACAAAAATTTTGAGAGTTAAATTTACAACGTGCATACGATAAGGAAGAAATATTTGAGAGAATCGTGGAATTCGTACAAAATGACAGAATAAATAACCTAACACAACAGTATGAACAGTTAACTACTAAATGTGTCAATACTGAAACCAGAGTCGCGACACTTACGGAAGACGTAAATAAACAGAAAGAACAAATAGGTGACTTATCGGAAAGAGTTGAGGAGATTTCAGATAAACTGACAAGTCTTAGTTTAAATGGGGACAGAGATTCAGATGATACAGCTCCATTGCCATTTGCAGAAACCGAATAGTACCAAAACATAAATAAACATGTTGAAAATCAGGGAAAATTTAATGAACGCTTTAAAAGGGAATTTGAGGCGTTACGAAAGCAAGTCAAACAAATTGAAAGCGAAATCGTAGGAAAAGACATTAGAAGAAATTTAGAATCACAGATAGCAGCGGGTTTTGAAGAAAATAATTTATTTAATTTTCGAGATGCAACAAGAGAGCGCCATGCGAGCGAACTTGACAATAATCGACATTCGGACTGGGACAGACGCGGTAGGTCTTTGTCGCCACGAGGCGAAAACTTTGACTATAAACACTTTTTAACTGTTCGGAAATTTAAGATCTTTCGCAATTATAAGAATGACATACATCCATGTTCATGGTTAGATCAATTTATGCACGCACTTCCACCAAATTGGCCACTAAGTCACAAACTGGAATTTATGTGCGGCTATTTAAGTCCTCAGGGGATTCGCTACACTTAAGTGAATATGTGCCGTAGCGTGCACAGGGCCCCGAGCTGTAGTGGTGCTATTTCCCTTTTAGTTTTCTGCATAGCTGCCTACTCTTTTACTATCTATCAAAACAACTCTTCAACTATCAATCTATCTAGAGAGTCGGTAAAGAATAACCGGATATGACTATTTTACCCAAAAGTGATTTCGGAAATTATCGTTTGGACTTACTGTATCTTCAGCAGCATTCATTCGTAGCTTAAACAAAATTTTACCTGTTTATCATCGTAACAATATTACTTTATATGTTGACGATATTCTTATTGCTAAACGTTCTTGGAGTGAGCATAACAAAATTTTGGATTCATTATTACGTATTTTTGCAAGAGTTGGCGTTAGAGTGAACTTGGAAAAATCTGAATTTGGTCGTTCTCAGGTGAAATTTCTTGGTCATATTATTTCTACAGAAGGTATTCTTCCTGATCCAGAGAAACTAGACGCTATTCGTAATTATGCTGTTCCTACTACAAAACGTGATGTTCGTAGTTTCCTTGGAGTCTGTAATTTTCTTACACGCTTTGTTAGATTGGACAATTTGGCCACACCTCGTTTATGTGAACTATCTGGAAACAAATCTAATTGGTGTTGGGATGAGGAAGCTCAATCAGAATTTGAACAACTTCGTGATGCTTTAGTTGCTGCTCCACTTCTTTCACATCCGCATTTATCTAAAGATTTTTGTTTGGCGACGGACTCATCATACAAAGGCCTAGGTGCACACTTATTTCAAGAGATAGAAGAAAACGGCGTTGTAGTACAGAAAACTATTGCATTTGGAAGTCGTGTTCTCTCTAAATCTGAAAAGAATTATTCGATTACGGAACTTGAAGCCTTGGCTGTTGTTTGGGCTTTCACAAAATTTCACATATTTTTGTATGGCAGACATAGCCTAAATCGAGCTCTGGAATTTCTTATGTCAACAAAATTAACACATGGAAGATTGTCACGATGGGCGCTGTATCTACAGGAATTTGATTTTAGTATTGTTTACATACAGGGTTCTTCAAATATTATTGCTGATGCTTTATCACGTGCACCTATGGGTTTGAAACAAAGTGCTGAGGAGGACTGCAAAGAAAACAATTATTGTTTGATGTATATTCAAGGTGTTGCGTTTGAAAATTTTATTTCGTCTTCGCTCCAGGACATCGCTAAGGAGCAAAATAAGGATCCAGTCTGGATGGACATTAAGGAGAAGTGGAGGAGAAAGGAAAGCGTAGCGATTAGACAGTAGTTCGCAATGATATTCTTTTTAAACGAAAATCGGTCGACAACTCTGTTTGGTTAGTTTGCATTCCTGATGAGTGGGTTAATAAATTGATTTGGTATACACATTTCAGTTATGCACACTTTGGTCCCAGAAAATGCTTTCATAAATTACGATGAAATTGCTACTTCAGTAATATGGAAAAACGTATTCGATCTGTTCTTGCCAAATGCAAATTATGTCAAAAGGCTAAGCCGCCACCGATTTCTCACAGAGCACCGTTGTTTCCTATCATTCCTGCGGAATTAAAGGACATGGCTGCAGTCGATTTGTTCGGTCCAGTGGTTCGTTCTACTAATGGTTTTGCATACATTTTGGAAGCAGTGGAATTGACATCAAAATATGTGTGTTTTACACCTTTACGCAAAGCAACAGCTCGTTCAGTATCTAATGCTTTCATCAAACATTTTCTTAAAGAAGTGGGTCATGTTGATAAGGTTATATCAGATAATGGATCACAGTTTCGCTCCAAAATTTGGCTTCGAACTCTACGGCGTCGTAAGATTAAACCAATTTTCATTTCACTTGTTCACCCTCAATCTAACGCTTCAGAGAGATGGATGAAGGAAATCAATAAATTGTTTCGACTTTATTGTCATCAGAATCACCGAACGTGGGATCAGTATCTTCATATTTTTCAAAACATTCTGAATGAACTCCCTAGATTCAACTTCTTTACCGCCTATATGGATATTAAAAAATAAAGCACCGACAAATCGCATTTCTGAAATCGTTCTTTTTCCGCCTTCACGGAAACTGCGGCATTCTGAAGTTGTCAACCTGGCTCAACAAAATATTACATCTGTGGCTGCTAGAAGAGAGAAATCAGCTAAAGGTCCTGGTCGTTCAAAACCCTTGTCAGTTGGTCAAAAGGTGTTAATTAAGTCTCATCGTTTGTCTCACAAAGGAAAAGGCTTGTGTCGCAAATTTTTTCTGCTTTATAACGGTCCATATAGCGTTCGCAAAATTATTCATGATAACACTGTCGAAGTAGAAACTCTTAAATCTCGGCGCTCTAATGGAATACATCATATATCGAGCGTTAAAATTTTTGTGGAATGACATACTTCGAGAAACTAACAGTTATACGTAAACATACAGAGAATACAAGGATACCCCGCCGTGTTCCGGCGGCGGCACATACTCAAAGCAACAGTCAAATCTGCGCGCCGCACAAGGCAGTCGTTGACCGCAAACAATTACTTCCTACGTCACACGTCCCTACAGCTGATCGACCGCTCAGTGCGAATGCACTGACAGCCGTAAACAAATACACAGTCTAATTTCTCTGATTAAAGTCAGTATAAAGCTATAGTGACTTGATAAATTATGTTATTAACGTTCAGTATTTTTCAGGATACAGTTGTATAAAATATTTAAGAACTTCAGGTAAATTCTGTGTGTGTCCGACGTTAAGAGGACTTGCTATCGAGAAAATTTGAGGAAGAATGTAATTTCGAAGAAGAAACTAATAAACTAAAAATGTAACTATTAATTGAGTTTATTTTTCAGGTAACATATTTCCATTTAGGTACGTACTTTAGACGTAATTTGCTGCTCGCGATTACGTGATTTGTACTTTGTGCTAAATTTTATGTTCTATGAATTTACTTGTGAAGCGACGTGCTTGCGTACATTTGCTGATTTTGACAATGTTTTATTAATGAACAGGATTGTTACTTGTGTATATTATGCATCGCTTGGCTGCTATGCTTCTTCACTGACGTCACATTTTCTTTATTATGTGCCTACTGTGCTTATTTATTTAAATTATAATTGTCACCTGATTAGTTGTGTTGATATTGTTATGTATGTAGGTTATACTTTGTGATTTGTCTACTTGCGCCTTCATGTTTACTTACTAAGATTACATATGAACATTTATTTGCTTATGCTGATATGATGCTAATGACCTGTTTATTATGTAAGATATATATTTGCTGCTTTGCGTATGGATTGCATATTTGCACATTTCTGTTTTGTTGTCATAACTACTCTTTAATTTGGTATATAGAAATACTGATATGCGGTGTACGAACATGGAGTTTACGTCACACTATAGTATTAATTATAGATTGTTCGCTTGGCAGAGCCTCGTTATAGGGATTGTGCTACATCCATTTGTTGACATTCTGTTCTCTACTGGTATATTTACTCGCTATTGCATGTTTTGCTTACGCTCAGTGCCTTATATTTTAAGATAAGAAAATGAACTGCTATAATGCTACGAACGACATTGGTACAAGAAACTTCATTGAAGTCACATGAGCTGGAGGTTTTATGGAAGTTGTATAAATTTATGCTAATAGGAAGGAAGCTAACGACATGACATACCAACACTAGGTTTAGACCATTGACAGTTATTACACTGAATTCTTCATGAGCAATTGAAATAGCAAGTGACACTTGACACAAGAAATACTCCACATGTTTGTTTCTGTTTTGCCATGATTCTTAAAGTGGTGTACACACTGTGAAATATTACGATCATTCACACTCCGTACTCGTACTTACTTACTGAAAGTTATTCAAACTAAAGGCTGTTAGAGGTCATGTATGCATTTCTTTTATTTAATGATGGACAAGGTAACCAAAATGTATTTTATAATTCATAATGAGTAGAAGATTTGGGTCAGATGGATTACACAGAGGTTGTGTGTGGACATTGTGTCTTCGGATTGTATGGGATGATGAACTGAAGTTTGTATTAGGATTTTATCTGTATTTGTTCGAGAACACTGACTAGAGGAAAGAGTTGTTATGGAAGTGAAATGATATTGGCGATAAGATTTATATGTATCGATGTATTGGAAAGGTATTATTGAGGTATTGAGATTGTGTGAAGTTGGTGATTATTGGAGTTTGGGTGGACAAGAGGTAAGGTAAATGGTATTGATAAGGTTTATATGTATCGATGGAAGAGGTATTATTGAAGTATTAAGATTATGTGATGCTGATGATTATTGGAGTTTTGGTGGATAAGAGGTAAGGTAAGTGAGGAGCATAATTTTTTGTTGGTTTATATGGAACAAGGAGGATGAAGATGGCAGACTAGAACACTCAAGTGGAAGGAAGATGGTTTACACACACACTTTGTTAAATCAATAAGCCGTATATACTTTTTTTTGGAGAGATGAAATAATTGCATAACTTGGCACACTGACAGTTGTTTAGCAACCGTACATTTTGATTTGGCTTGGCAAACATTGGTCTTGACATGATGACTATGACGTTGACTAACTATTATTGACTGTTATACACTGTTGCAACTACTACTTGATACACATGTTGAACATCAAATTTTGACAGAATTGCATTTACACAGTTAACACAATTCAATTACACAGTAGTACTTAAATGTGGATGAAAGATGAGTGAGTGTGTTTAGTGCGTTTTCCTTTCCTAATCCCAAATAATTGGTACCGACCTATCTCCTAAATATTATTTTACTTGTTTGTTGTGGCTTGCACTGACACCCATAAATATTATAGGTTTACTGATATTTGTGCATTTGTAATAGTTAATATGAGAATTATCTGATATCATTTGTGTGTTTATTATAATTTGTATGTTTAGTGTAAGAGCATTGAGAATAATTTTGTAAAAGCAATTGTGTGTACATTCAAACTGTTGTTCGTGCTTACGCATATTAACATTGGTGGGTGTCACTTGGAAATGTTTAATTTCTGCTAATGAACTCTGATGAACTGTGTGACAGGTGATAGTGAATGTTATGGACTGTCACCTGCACTTGTTCAACAATGCTGGGTGCCACTGATGGAACTGCTTCTACTGAAATGATGTCACTTGTTGGTGTCTGCACCTGTTCAACATTCCTGGATGCCACTGATGGAACTGCTTCTACTGAAATAATGTCACTTGTTGGTGTCCGCATCTGTTCAACATTGCTGGGTGCCACTGATGGAACTGCTTATACTGAAATAATGTTACTTGTTGCTGTCTGCACCTGTTCAACATTGCTGAGTGCCACTGATGGAACTGCTTCTACTGAAATGATGTCACTTGTTGCTGTCTGCACCTGCTCAACATTGCTGGGTGCCACGGATGGAACTGCTTCTACTGAAATAATGACACTTGTTGCTGTCTGCACCTGTTCAACATTGCTGGCTGCCACTGTTGGAGCTGTTTAATTACTGCTGATGAAATGTTATGAGACTGCTATTTGCACCTGTTGACCATTGCTGGGTGCTACTGTTGGAACTGTCAACTACTCTGAGGAGTGCTACTTGTTTATTGAACTATTGAAAAGATTTTATGTGAATATTTGTAGAAACTGATTTTTTGTGTATTTACTGTTTATGAAATGTTACGAGACTCTTAACAACACCTATTCGTCATTGCAGGTGCCATTGATTGAATGATACTTGTGTAAACTATTATGTAAAATCACATGTGTGAAAGCATTTGTATTCCTTACTGTATTTTATATATTAGGTTTTTGAAGGGTCAGTGCAAAGCCAAAATTTATTTAGTTATGTGATATTTACTTATTAATATTATCTTTTATTTTTGTCTATATTTTTTTGACGAATTTGGTGGTATTTTTACCACCAATGCTGGCAAAAATACCATCAAATTCTAACCCGTGGAGGAGGGGCATATGAAAGGTGGCTACACTGAGTCACAGCGCCAAAGATTGCGCCAGAGAGTATTATTCAGCCGCCTCCACCGGTAGTAGTAGTTGAGAAGTTGCCGTGGGCACTTGTAGTTCAGAAGTTGTCGTGGGCAGTAGTACTTCAGAGGTTGCCGTGGGCAGTGTTTGTTGAGAGGATGTCGATAGCAGTACTAGTTGTGAACATGTCGTGTGCAGTTGTTCTGATGGGCTAGACAGCCGATGCTGTTCGATTGGGGATGTTGTAATGATCAGAGTGTATTTTTCGTCAATAAATATGAGGTAACAAAAAATTTTTGGTATTTCAAATTTCCTAAATAGCAATGCCTCTTGGTCACAGGTTCAGTCAACAAAGCATCTGGCTTGTGTTCATGTATTAGAGTGTAATTCTGGTTTCTATGTGCAATCATAGTATTTCTGTTTTTTTTTTATTACTTCATTGTAAACGGCGTTTAAACCATCTTGTCGTATTGAGGAAGAACCGTGCCAGATGTGTACGTTGAATCACACTTCCACACACAGAACAGTTACACTTGTGCTTTGTTGTTTCGTAGCTTTTATAGTTGCTGGGGACTTAATTAATTAATTGTGTTAACGGAAATTTCCTTTCATTCTTTGTTTTTATTCTATGCAGTCAGATTGCGGACTAATACTAGTCAGGGCCAACCGGTTACGAGACTGCGTAACTGGACAGACAGCTACTAAAACTAAAATTATTTGCATTATACACTCCTGGAAATGGAAAAAAGAACACATTGACACCGGTGTGTCAGACCCACCATACTTGCTCCGGACACTGCGAGAGGGCTGTACAAGCAATGATCGCACGCACGGCACAGCGGACACACCAGGAACCGCGGTGTTGGCCGTCGAATGGCGCTAGCTGCGCAGCATTTGTGCACCGCCGCCGTCAGCGTCAGCCAGTTTGCCGTGGCATACGGAGCTCCATCGCAGTCTTTAACACTGGTAGCATGCCGCGACAGCGTGGACGTGAACCGTATGTGCAGTTGACGGACTTTGAGCGAGGGCGTATAGTAGGCATGCGGGAGGCCGGGTAGACGTACCGCCGAATTGCTCAACACGTGGGGCGTGAGGTCTCCACAGTACATCGATGTTGTCGCCAGTGGTCGGCGGAAGGTGCACGTGCCCGTCGACCTGGGACCGGACCGCAGCGACGCACGGATGCACGCCAAGGCCGTAGGATCCTACGCAGTGCCGTAGGGGACCGCACCGCCACTTCCCAGTAAATTAGGGACACTGTTGCTCCAGGGGTATCGGCGAGGACCATTCGCAACCGTCTCCATGAAGCTAGGCTACGGTCCCGCACACCGTTAGGCCGTCTTCCGCTCACGCCCCAACATCGTGCAGCCCGCCTCCAGTGGTGTCGCGACAGGCGTGAATGGAGGGACGAATGGAGACGTGTCGTCTTCAGCGATGAGAGTCGCTTCTGCCTTAGTGCCAATGATGGTCGTATGCGTGTTTGGCGCCGTGCAGGTGAGCGCCACAATCAGGACTGCATACGACCGAGGCACACAGGGCCAACACCCGGCATCATGGTGTGGGGAGCGATCTCCTACACTGGCCATACACCACTGGTGATCGTCGAGGGGACACTGAATAGTGCACGGTACATCCAAACCGTCATCGAACCCATCGTTCTACCATTCCTAGACCGGCAAGGGAACTTGCTGTTCCAACAGGACAATGCACGTCCGCATGTATTCCGTGCCACCCAACGTGCTCTAGAAGGTGTAAGTCAACTACCCTGGCCAGCAAGATCTCCGGATCTGTCCCCCATTGAGCATGTTTGGGACTGGATGAAGCGTCGTCTCACGCGGTCTGCACGTCCAGCACGAACGCTGGTCCAACTGAGGCGCCAGGTGGAAATGGCATGGCAAGCCGTTCCACAGGACTACATCCAGCATCTCTACGATCGTCTCCATGGGAGAATAGCAGCCTGCATTGCTGCGAAAGGTGGATATACACTGTACTAGTGCCGACATTGTGCATGCTCTGTTGCCTGTTTCTATGTGCCTGTGGTTCTGTCAGTGTGATCATGTGATGTATCTGACCCCAGGAATGTGTCAATAAAGTTTCCCCTTCCTGGGACAATGAATTCACGGTGTTCTTATTTCAATTTCCAGGAGTGTATATAATTAAGCCCCCATGCAAACATCTGTGAAGTTTGGAAGGTAGGAGACGAGGTACTGATGGAAGTACAATTGTGAGGAGGGGTCGTGAGTCCTGCTTGGGTAGCTCAGTTGGTAGAACACTTGCCAGCGATAGGCAAAGGTCCCGAGTTCGAGTCTCGGTCCGGCACGCAGTTTTAATCTGCCAGGAAGTTTTGCATATACCATGTTTATGTGCATAGTAATACAGGACGGTGAATGTAAATATCCGAGACGGTCGATAGAACCAAAGAATTTAGCTCACGGTGGACACAGGTTGTGAGTGTTAGAGTCTGTGGTCCAAGCAGCTGCTCATGCTCAACGCTCTGGTTTTATATTGCAGTAGAATACATATTCTACCTGCTTAGGACCGTAAGTAACAGTTTGCTGTAAGCTGTAAGGATACCGTTTTCTGGAAACCATTTCACAAACCAAAGTACCACTCATATCGGAGAGTGTAGCGAAAGACGCACCCGGAGCGACGTATGACGTGAAGTCGCGCTACGACAGCCCAAACGAACTGCGTGTACCAGGCTTTTGTGGGCTAATAGTGTAGGTATCATCTGCATCTATTTATATGCCTCGTAAGCCGTTGTACAATACATGGCGAACGGTACATCGTATCAATAGAATGTTTTCCACGTCCTACTCCATTCACATGTTGAGGGAGGGAAAACTAGTTCACTATATGCATCTTAATATCTTTTGTGACATTCTTATGATCCATATGCGCTATACACAGTGTTCCATAATTCCTATCCCCTCTTCTGGAAGTTACAGAAGACACTTCGTTGAGAAATGGTTCAAATGGCTCTAAGCACTATGGGACTTAACATCGGAGGTCATCAGTCCCCTAGACTTAGAACTACTTAAACCTAACTAACCTAAGGACATCACACACATCCATGCCAGAGACATGATTCCAACCTGAGACCGTAGCAGCAGCACCATTCCGGATAGAGGCGCCTAGAACCGCTCGGCTACAGAGGCCGGCACTTTGCCTGAAATACACAGCTTGGAAGTAAAATAAATTAGAAGATGGGATTACTTTCAAATATCCCTCTTCACTGTATGCTCACTGCGTAGACAATTAGATCTGACCTTTGTGCTCTACAGCATCTCATGGCAAAGATAACGTTGCGAGCACTCGTCGTGGGGTTCTCTCCTACGTGACGACCAACGTCGCCTTAATAGTTGAGTTGGAACGTACCAGTTTCTCACGGCCGTTGTGGTCAGACGATAAGGGTATATAATGCCATGATTATGACATGGACTGACGACTGTCCCCTTCTCAGTTTATGTACATACAGAGAAGCAGAAGATTTGAAACTGAGCCGATCTGCAAACTTATCTTATATCGAAACGGTACATTTGCGATGAAGAGTTCCTTGCCAAAACTATCTACTAAGTCCTCTCTACAACTCCTAGAACACCCTGGACACGATTTCTCTGTCGTTCCACTTTCGAATGGCACATGGGAAAAAGGAACACCTAAACCTTTCGGTGCGAGCTGTTGTTTCTCTTATATTACTGCGACAGTCATTTCTCCCTATGCAGGTGAAAGTCAATGCATTGCCTGACATTTAAGTGAAGCACCCAGAAGACTTTGTCGGATGTCAATGTAGCTTCGTATATACATGGTGGTCAGAAAATGTCTAAAATGCTTGTCAGGATGTTACGGTGCAATTGAAAGTTATTTGCTCTGACTCGATCGATCGTTCGTTCATGAGCATTAAAATGTTTGCCTACTTTTTGCTCGAAACTGATCGTACTGTCCTCTGTTGTAAAAAGGTTGAACTGAACTTACAATTCCAAACAGCGAATCTCAGTGCACACATTTACATAAAGGCAAAACTAACTGGCGTTTTCTCTGCAGGAATTAAATCAAAACTATTACTCAAAAAACACTAACAAAACTAAACAGTGCACTGCTCAAAAAATTGAAATAGCGAACTTACGTAGCAACATTATGAAACACACACTATTCTCTGGCTCTTTAAGAATATAAATTAAAAATAAAATGCTTATAACTTGCGCAGAAACGAAAGAACCAACAAAATATGAGAAGAATCTCCCCTGAAAAATTACAGCATAATCAGCAGCAACAGCACAGCATGAAGAAATCTCACCAGCTAAAATACGGTAAAGTAAAACTAAACTACTGGAAGAAAGATTGGGATGATTTTATCATATTAAAAAAGCTTCTTACTTTAAATGAAAATACCAATCCGTTCATTATAATGGAAATGCTGTATTTTAAACTGTTATTTCACAAGAACATAAAACTTGCAGAAGACCAAAAACTTTACTTTCCTTATAAAAGTCTTACAGGGCAATGCTTTTACGTTTATGCAAATTGAAATGAATTAAACTGAAATGACCTAAGCTGGAGTGGGGAGGTCGACCGTTCTGTTGCAAGAAACGCTAACGTTATCAATATGCGCAAGCAAAACTTATTACCTCAAAAACATACCCATAGTGCAAATTCTCTCTCTCTGTTCCATAAGTGCTGCGTCTATAAGTCCTTCCATCAGAGTAATAATTCATGACAATTTTCTTCAGCAAAATCGTCCTCAGATATGCACTACGCTAAAGGTTCTAAAGGCTTACTCCATGTCCAACACTCGACAACTCTCCGCTCTACAAATGAGCCAAAGATACAGAGACACTACTGTCACTGCCGTAAGTCGACTATTCCGCAAATGTCTCACGAGAATGCTTCCCTCTCGCAACTTTAAATTTCCACTCATTCTGAAATCAGCCTCAAATAAATGTCCAGTCCACTTATATATGAGGGCTGTTCGGAAAGTAAGGTCCGATCGGTAGTGAAATGGAAATCACAGCGGAAATCAAAAATGTTTTATTTGCAAGAGTTATATACACCCTCCAACTAGTTTTATACACAGTCGCCGCTCTGAATGAGACATCTGTCGTAGCATTGTATCAACTTTCCAATAACCTCGTAGCAGAAGGCAGCCGCCTGTGCTCTACGCTGATCTGCAGCTCTGTGCCAAAATGTTGTCTTCATATCCAGCGATTCATGTGAACAGAGAGAGAACTCTGAGGGAGCCAAGTCCGATCTGTATGGTGGGTGACGAAACAATTCCCATCGAAAACGCTCCCGGAGCTACCCCATTGCCCCTGCAGTGTGCGGCCGAGGATTGTCATCAAGAAGGAAATGCATGACAGTTACGTTGTGTAGGCTGCATGAAATCAGGCGAAATCTCTCTCAGGCACTCATACTTGGCGGTACACACCGTTTTCCAGGCTTCTCTACGTGCTCAGTGTGCGATCAGAATTGAAAATAGCGACGTGATGCGATCTATGGTCGTACTAGAGACACTGTCCAACACATCTATACGAATATTCGTCGGATTTTCACTGTGATTTCCATTTCGCGATCGATCGGACCTTACTTTCTTAATGGTATTCCTATATTCACCTTTAACAGGCTGTACTGAGACATAAATATTAAGAAAAAAATCGATACGCTGCCCCGTTTGCGAGCTATTTAGCATTGAAGTTAGCCAGTCAGATCATCGCTTGCACAGATTCAAGTTTCAGCTAACCAAACAAAGCATTCTTTGGCCAACACCACCCCTGGCAGACCGCTTGAATGTCAGCGCGCGACACCATGACTGGCTAATTTCAATGCTAAATAGCTTGTAACGTGTCGAATTTTTTTCTTAACGTTTATGCCTCAGCACAACCTACCCTGCAACATCCCCACAAGCATTTCAGACATTTTCTGCCCTCCCTGTATACACACGACCAGCAGTTATGTGAAATATTGAGATATGAAATTTTCTGTGAAGGATACAACCACGAGATTGCATTAGTATTGTTCGTGTTTAGCGTTGTTAATAGGCATGATATGGTTCATAATGAAGCGTCAGATGCCAATAAATCACTGTGAAGGACGTCGAGATATCATGTAGTCCTGTGAGACAGTGTAATCAGCACCTGAGCATGTTTGAAAGCGTCCTCATTGTGGATCTCCATTTTGCTGGCTGGTCAAATCATGCAAAATCCAGACAAGGGGTGCAAAATCCAGATTTTGGGGTATTCAGTTATGCAGTACAATGTTGGACTGCATTGGAACCAGAGGTCAGGCATACTTGTCAAGATTCTGGGAGGGTCGCCGTACGGCACGCTAAGCAAATCGCAAAACCGTCATATCCGCACCAACCATCCGAAAATAAGTAATGAAATCCCTGCTATATTTTGCGGCATCCCGCATCAAAGATCGGAGACAGGGGGCAGCCTGCCTACGGAACTACCGCACCGTGCGTAGCCTACCATTAACAAAACGACACAAATGGCTGCTAATTTTTGGCATCAGTATGGAACACAGCTATAGTACTTTAAGTCCAAATCTCAATGCTACGCAGCAGCGACAGGTACGAGTAGTCACGACTCAATGGCTCCACGAACTGGCTCCTCGTGGCATCTGGAACCTCTGGTCTGAGTATGGTCATAAAGACCAAAACCAGATACTGGAATAAAAATTAAGTAAGTTATAAGTTATTGCGATTTGGCTTCCTCTTATTAATATTAAGAAAGCGTGCATGGGGAGCTGTTCTGTGACGAGAGGCTATGGTCTGCTGATGAGTGGCGTCACATTGTATTCAGTGGTGGATCGCAGATCTGCACTATCCCGGAAGAGTATGTATGGTGGCAACGTTTTGCAGAAGCACTGTGGTGTTTCTCCTGGCATCATGGTAAGGGGAGCCATAGGTTGTGACTTCAGGTCGCGGCTGCTAGTAACTGAAGGTACATGACGGACATCCTGCGGTGTCATGTGTTACCTCTAATATGACAGTATCATAGTACCATTTTGCAACAAAACAACGCTCTTTCTCACGTAGTACGTGTCTCTATGAACTGTCTGCTTGATACTGAGATACTCCCACTTCCAGCAAAATCCCTACATACATCCCTGGTAGACAAAGAGTGGAACAAACTCGGATGTCAACTCTGTCCCTGTGCGAGTATCCAGGATATCAAGGACCAGTTACAACAGTTGTAGGCCACATTGGCTCAGGGGAGGATGCAACTGCACGCTTCTTAACCAAACCACTCCATGCATCCAGGCTAGAGGGGGCTCAAATCCATACTGATAAGTAAGCTCATACCGACAAGTTCTCTGAGATCTGACTCGATTTTGTAATCACTAAAATAACATCACATGTCCTCTCAAACCATAAAGTTCCATTTCGTTTCCTGCCTCCCATCCGGTGCTCCCCTTTTCTTGTCAGGCAGTGTAAAAACTCGGAGAAGAGAGAAAGTTAGTGATCGAAATTTAGTGAAAACAAGTCGCCTCAACGAAAAATTCATGTTTCAGTGATTGCATCCCCAATTCGCGCACCACATTCGTGACGCCTTCTCCCCTGTTTCACGATAATACAAAATGGTTCCCTTCTTCGAAATTTTTCGATATCCTCCATCAGTCCTCTTCGGCTAACATCACATGCCGCACAACTGTACTCAAAAAGAGGACGGACAATCAAGTGCAGCAGCCCGTCCTCATCTGCTAAGTGTTCTACCAATAAAACGTAGATTTTGGTTCGCCTTCACTACAGTGTTTTCTACATGATGGTCCTACTATAAGTTGTTCGTAATTGTATTTTCTAGATATTTAGCTGAATCAACGATATTTAAATCAAACCGAAATTCTTTTTGTACTCATCTGGAGGATATCAAGCTTCTTTTTTAATTTAATGTGAATTGTCACATCTCATATTGTACTAATATTTTGTCTAATTCATTTTAAAATTAGGTTTCACCTTGTGAAGACTTCACTAGACGATAAACAGCACCTTCTGTAAACATGTAAGAGGGCTGCTTAGATTGTTTCCTAAATCGTTTATATGGATTAAGCACATCAGAGGGCCTATAACACTTTCTTGGTGAACCACAGATATGACTTATATTTCATTCCATGACTTCACGTCAATGTCTACGAACCGTGACCATTCTAGCAGGAAACCACGTATCCAGTCGTGCAGATGAGACGGTTCTCCATAGGCACGCTGTTTGATTAGAAGCCACTTGTGAGGAATGGCGACAAATGCGTTTCGGAAGTATAGAAATATGGAATTAAGTTCAAAACCAGTATCAATAACAATCACTACATCGTGTGAATAAAGAACCAGTTCTACTTCACAAGAACGATTTTTCTGAATCCGTGCTATGTAGTACGAGGGTGAGTCAAATGAAAACCTTAAATATTTTTTTAAATATTATTTATTGTGCAGAAGTAGTACAAAGCTGTATCACTTTTCAACATAATCTCCCCCACGTTCAATGCAAGTCCTCCAGCGCTTACAAAGTGCATAAATTCCTTTAGAAAAAAATTCTTTTGGTAGTCCGTGCAACCGCTCATGCACCGTGTGGCGTACCTCTTCATCAGAACGGAATTTCTTTCCTCCCATTGCGTCTTTGAGTGGTCCAAACATATGGAAATCACTTGGGGCAAGGTCTGGTGAGTATGGTGGATGAGGAAGACACTCAAAATGCAGGTCTGTGGTTGTTGCAACTGTCGTACGGGCAGTGTGGGGACTTGCATTGTCATGTTGCAAAAGGACACCTGCTGACAGCAATCCACGTCGCTTTGATTTGATTGCAGGCCGCAGATGATTTTTTAGGAGACCTGTGTATGATGCACTGGTGACAGTGGTCCCTCTAGGCATGTAATGCTCCAAAATGACGCCTTTTTCGTCCCAAGAGAGAGCCAGCATAACCTTCCCTGCTGATGGTTCTGTTCGAAACTTCTTTAGTTTTGGTGATGAGGAATGGCGCCATTCCTTGCTCGCTCTCTTCGTTTCCGGTTGGTGGAAGTGAACCCAGGTTTCGTCCTGCGCAAAGATTCTTGCAAGGAAGCCACCACCTTCTCGTTCAAAGAGCCGAAGAAGTACTTCACAAACATCAACACGTCGTTCTCTCATTTCAGGAGTCAGCTGCCGTGGCACCCATCTCGCAGACACTTTGTGAAACTGGAGCACATCATGCACAATATGGTGTGCTACCCATGACTAATCTGTAAACATGCTGCAAGGTCATTCAGTGTCACTCGGCGGTTTTCCTTCACTATGACTTCAACTGCTGCAACTCGTTGTGTCAGACCTGGACGAGGAACATGTTCCACTGAAGTCACACCATTTGCAAACTTCCTACTCCATTCGTAGACTTGCTGCTGTGACAAACGTGCATCACCGTTCTGATCCTTCATTCGTCGATGAATTTCAATAGGTTTCGCACCTTCACTACGCAAAAGCCGAATAACAGGACGCTGTTCTTCCCTGGTGCAAGTCGCAAGTGGGACAACCATTTTTATACTGATACTGCGACGGTATGTGTGCATCTCCACTATGCTGCCACCTACAGGCCATTCTGCACACTGTTTTTAGCACGCTTACCAACTTACAGGATAACGGCGCAAAACTTCGATTTGTTATTACAAATTTAAGGCTTTCATTTGACTCACCTTCGTAGGTTGTTTTTCTTCGAGGTATCTCATAATGTACATCGAAAGCACATATTTCAAAATCCTATTGCAAAGTGATGTCAGTGATATGATTGTATAACTCAGAGTATTATTTCTATATTCTTTCTTGTGTATTGGTGTGACCTGTGTAACTAGCCAGTCTTTAGGAACGGATCTTTCGTCGAGTGAGCGACTGACATCTAAATATGGAGCTAGTTCACCAGTGCACTGAAAAAGGAACATAATAGGTATACAGTCTGGCTAGGAAGACTTGCATTTTTAAGAGATTTAGCTTTCTTCGCTATGCCCAGGATATTAACTTCTAAGTTACTCGTGTTGCCAACTGTTCTTGATTCATATTCTAGAAGAATTTCGAAAAACTGTGTTTAGTAACTTCGCTTTAGTGGCGCTGGCATCAGTAAACCTACCAATGCTACCGTACAGTGAAGGTATTGACTGAGTCTTGCTGCTGGTATACCTCAAATTCTACCAAAATCTCTTTGGATTTTCTGTCAAATTTCGAGGCACAGTTTCGTTGTGAGAAATATTAAAAGCATATCGCGCTAAATTCCTAGCTTCTATATAAGCTTGGAGATTTTGCGTTCTTTTAAATCTGATATGCCTTTACGCTGCTTCTGCAACCGTGTCCCGACCTGTTTTGTGTACTATGGGGATTCATTTCCCCCTTTTATTAACTTATTGAGTATTATACCAAAAATTTACGTGTAACTTATAACGATCACATAGATAATGTTTTGGGAAAAACGAATCAAAGTCCGCGGTTTATTGGCAGAACACTTGGAAAATGTACCAAGTCTGTTAAAGAGACTGCTTACATTACACTCGTCCGCCCCCTTCCGAAGTATTGCTGTGCAATGTGACACCCTCATCAGGTAGGATTGACGGACGACATCGAAAAAGTTCAAGGAAGGGCACCTAGTTTTGTATTATCGCGAAATAACAGAGTGCCATGTATGTGACTCACAAACTGGGGCGTTTTTAGATGCTTTAGGATCTTCTCATAAAATTTCAATTACCAGCATTCTACTTAGAGCGTGAAAATATTTTTTGGCACCCACCTACATAGGGAGAAATGATCATTATAAGAAAACAAGAGAAATTAGAGATCGCTCAGAAAGATTTAAGTATTCGAGAGTGGAACGGTAGAGCAGTAGCTTAAAGGTGATACGATGGACCCTTTGCTAGGCACTTAAACGTAAATTGCAGAGTAATCCTGCAGATGTAGACGTAAATCTGCTGTCAATAGTTTTTCTCTAAATTAAAGCCACATCTCGTCTACTCTCACATAGTTTGGAAGGAATCGAGATTGTCTCTTGTGAATCACTCAAACAAATTATTGTCATATTGTACTTTTGTTGATTTCAACGCTACAGTAGTCATTCTCGCTACAACGATGTTATTGTTAGAAATGTATCCTTATGTCCGTCATGACTCACTCTACTAGATCAGTATTGTCTGTTGCTAAGAGGTCTACACTTAGAATGAGTTCCTGAACTAATTGTCCAAAATAATTTTCTGAGAAAGTATTTAGCATAATTGTGGATGATTTTTTAATGCATACCACCGACTTTAAACATGTATTTTAGTAATATATCGAGAGTAGATTGATGTCAACGGGAACTATAATTATTTGAAGTAAGATTCAAGTTGTCATTGAACCTTTCTGAAACTATAGCATCTGAGTCAATAGGGGGGAGGGATGGGTGAGAGGAGAAATCGGCTAAGGGTACCAGTTATTAATCTGTTCTGTTTGTCGACTGTAACTCTATTCACAGTAACTCACAGCAACTATGTACTTCAGTTCACTACAAGATAAACTACTGAGAGCAAAAAAACACATCACAACCAATTTAATCTGTCCTCTAAACACTTTTAGTCCCTTTTTTAAGCTTCGGCTCGACTTATCTCCCGCGTTTGGCGGGATTCGACCTCAATGCTCTCTATTAGCACTTGGTGCTCTGGTTCTTCCCCAACATAGCTACGACAGTTTAGAACTATTCTACCCTCATATTGTAGCCGCCCTCCGTTGATCTGCTGTCGACGACTTCTCTGACGTAAGATATTGATGTTGTTATCTACTGTATATGCCCGACTTTTCGTTATATCTACACATCAGATGGAGCAGCCATAAACATCTTCACTGTAACGATGACTAAATTTCGGGTTTTCATTAAATAATTAAAGCTGTCTTTTTTCACAGTCAATCACCCTTCTTTTGTTGCTGCGTTACCGAAGACAAGATAGTTAATAACGTCTTTGGATGTTAGTTATTATTTAAACTTCCTATTTGCGACGTTACTACTTATCCGCACTGTTTCTAATTTTGTATTATTTCTGTCCGATTGGAAATGAAATGTTAAATAGTTTTTAACTCACAATTTACTCTTCGTAATATTTCATAATCGAAGCTTCCGTCGTTCAGAGATACAGTTTGCAGCTTGGCCATGATTATCGTTGACTAATACACACACTATTGTGGAAATTACTGGAAAAGTTTTTGCTGCCTGCTACACCACAAAATGACCTACTCGACCACAGGGTGAGAGGTCAACCTCAGTGCGTGCAGTAACCAAGCCGACGATGGCAGTGGGCTGATCAGGGGACAAGTGGGGAGTACTGGACGTTGCTTGGGTGCCCACGTCCGCCTCCGCACTGTGAACCCCTTTGGCAATGGCCTCAAGCTGCGTTTCCGCCTGGAGTCCTGAGTAAAGGATCTCCTACTCATGTCACATCCAAATACAGAATTCAGAGTCCCTCTCCATACAAAGGACGTTGGAAATCTACTCCACTCAAACACTCGAGAAATTTACGGTTGAACTGCAAAATCACACAGAGAATGCTTCTACTTAGAAGCTCGTAACACAGTGTGCAAACAAATTAAATACTCTCATGGTGCTGCACGCACAGAGGTTGACACCTGACCTGGAATCTAGAAACCTGGAAACCTAGCAATAGGGAATCAGTTATAATCTCATTATTTCGTGTGAATAAAGAGCTAGCTGTGACTTTCTGAATCCTTGCTGCTTATATGCCAATAGATCGTTTTCTACAAGGTATTTTATAATGTTAGAAAACAGTATATGTTCCAAACACCTACAGCAAATCGACGTCAGTGATATGAGTCTGCAATTTAGCATATTACTTGTATTTCCTTTCTTGAAAAATTGGAAAATTTTCTACTTGTGATTTCAACCAACTCTCAGTTTCTAGCGTGATGTGCAGAAGACTGTTTTCTACGAGCGGTAGAAGTTCTGGGACTTTGATATAAGTTCAGTGGCAGTTAGCAACTATTTTTTAAGATGCTTACTCTGCGATTTTGGTATTTGTTCTGTGCCAACAGTTGTTCTATACGGTGCTGATATTTTTACTGTAGTCTCAGGAATTACACTAATATAAAAATAAAATGTGCATTGCATCCGTACTATGCCATCCGAATGGCAGTTTCCGGTGTATAGTGCACCCCTGACCTATGCAGGGCGACTTTACATGTCTCCACTGTGTAGCGTAGGCCGAGGAATCTCTCGGCTGCTGGGGGCCTCCTTTATCATTGGTACAATGCCACAAATCAACAGCTGTGGCTAGACTAGACGACTGTAGCGCGAAGCGAATGGCCTTCTGCTGCTGCAAGAGCACATTTCCTAGAGGTCGTATGACTACCTGCAGAACGTGCTGTGTAAAGGTTTGTCTCACCACTTGCACCACTCAGAAAAGAATAGAGAATGATCTCAGAACTAAGGACACAGGCGTCTTTGGTGCCGACAAAAAGTCTTGCAGAATTTTCAACTGCTGAATCCTGTAACGTCAGCGAAATGTGCTATCCCAGCTTTCAACTATCTCTCCAAGATGTTGTTCAACTCCTCTGGACAGAATCATCAGCGGAGCCGTCCTACATCGTCTATACATGAAACATGGTGGGAAAGTGTCTGTTGTAATATAAGCATATCGGCAAAATCTCCTGATAACTTGTGAAGTGGAGTGGGATTAGCGAGGAACATTGTTTTCCTTTACATTCGTCTCATACACGATTACGTACATTTGTTGTGCAATGTAGCTAGAGACTCAAAGCAGGATATTGAAATTGCCAAGGAGTCTCTGCATGGGTGTGTGGCCCTGTAATTACGTGAGCCTGACATTTAAGTTTCTATAAAACGTGCTACTAAATCTGAAGTAGCGTTCCTTTGAGATATCTGGATCACAACGAAGTACGAATGCAACATTAAGACACATACACGAGACCGAAGCGAATTCTGTGCAACGGATTAGGTGCAAGGCAACAAGTAAAGATTAGGGTTCCAGAACTAGGTCATGTCTCTGACTGAGATTTAGCTGTGGTAGGAAGTACTTAGGTGCCGCAATCGGAGACTAACCAACATGGCTTGAGGACAAAGGGATACGCTTCATCTTGCACGCGGAATTCACTCGACTCCACATTGTATTTGCAGCAGTTGCTGAAAGAAAGTCACAAACAAGTAGACGTAGCCTGCACCTTACAAAACAAATTCATCCTTAATCTGATGAGGCAATAAATGCGATAAGTAGCACATGATCAATTTGCCACTGTACATTTCTAATTTTCTGGACTACAAGGCTTCACAAAAACTGAAAAGAGAAATTGGCTTGTTACTGAACTGCGATCATTTCAGCATGAGATAAGATACAGCTAGCACGGAAATAGTTCTAAATTATTTTGATAATACAAGGAATAATTATAAGAAAAACACCAAATAATGAAATTATCATATGGTATTGATGTCTGGGAGTCCCCATCTGGGGAATTTGGGAGGTCAAGTTAGAAGTCTTTTCAACTGACGTTACGTGGGCTATTTGTGTGTTGATGATGACGATAAGATGATGACAACACAATACCCAGGTCCTCCGCGGAGGAAATCTCCAACATGGCCGGGAATCAAACCCGGGCTGCTGTGGGCAGTAAGGTAAGCTAACCACTCAGCTACGGAGATAGACGAAAAACCGCACTATATAGAGGCATGTAAATTATGTTACGCACAATACAATGTTGAGAACTCTGTGAGTACGGGAATGCAAGGGCATGTAATTGTGATGTGTAGAGGAATTAAGAGAGACTAATAACGACAGCACATAAACCATGGCAAGAATCATAAAAGAATTGGCATGTGCATTTGAAACAGGTGCTATGTTTCACATTAGTTGATGGTTGTATTTTTAGCTGAAAGAACAATGATTTTAAATAAAAAAGGCAATAGTATAGAATATGATTGGTTTGATGTGGTCCACGACGAATTCCACTCTCGTGCCAGCATCTTCTTCTCAGAAGAACACTTCCAACGTCCATATTCAATTATTTTTAGGATATATTCCAATCACTGTCTTCCCCTACGGTTTTTACCTTTGTACAGCAGGGACAGCCAAGCTGTCGGCACGTGATACATGCCTTGGCAAGAGTGCCACAGCTCTTTCGCCTGGTCGCACACTTCCGCCGCCGCCACGCTACGCTGAGTATGAGAAGACGGGGAAACATTTAAATAGCAATGCAGTCACAGTTCGTTTAACTTGGTTCTATATTTCATATTTCTCAACGTACTAGGTTGCAAACAGAACAAATTTTCAGTATTATTTAATTATTTTTGGCATGCTGAAGACGTGAATAGTTTATATTTGGTAAAAACTGTCGGCATCCGGACAGGCGCAGACAATTTCACGGATATCCGCACTCAGGTTGCCATGTAATTGTGACTCGTTTCGTTTCATAATTAAAATAAAACCTTTGACGCAAATATGTTTGTCGCAATATTTTATCATGTTTCCAATCTCATTACTCTTCCCGACGAAAAAATGTAGACGTCCTGGATTGTTTTGACGTAAAAGAATTTGTCTTTTACACAGTAATTTATTACACTGGAAATCAGTCAGTTACATCTTCCAATACACAGATTTATTTTCAAGTGAAATGGCAAACGGTCTCATAAATCTGATAGGTGTCATGTATAATTTTGGTATCTGAATCGATTGTGAGCGAGCAGCGATATTGTAAATCTGTATCACAGAAGTTAAGTTAGTATCTCTGATGAGCGCGAGGGCGCAGTGGAGCAGTCAATGTTAAGCTGTGTTACAGTGAGGAAGCAGACAATGATAAGCTACGCTAGAGTGAAGAAGCAAAGGCAAGACTATGTTTCAAATTTAATGCCTCAATTTATCAGTTTGTTCAATCAACATGATTACATCAAGATCGTAACGGAAACTGATTTATGGAGGAAGAAGTCTAATGGAAAGTCGAAGGTATATATTATAATGATGTTACTTCTTTTCACTATTGCTGCGTCATCGGTTTAACTTGGTTATTGTACTGAGAGTTGCTAGCCTTGAGAAATAGGAAAGTGTATTGTTTGGATGTTAAGAAGTTCATTAAATTTAAAATCTGACTTGAGCACTTTTTCACAGTATACAAAAAAACTTAGTGTTGTCATTTATGCTCATATTTCAGCTTTTTACCAACATTCTGTTACGATTTTTAAGGGGTCATGGAACTAAGTGCGTTCGAAAAACAGTTCGATTTGCAATTAACAGAGAACTCATTGCAACTCTCGAGTGTCTCTGTGTAGATACAGTAAATTGCAGCTTTAGCATTGCAGCGTGCAAGACAGAGCAGTAATGCAACGCTTTATCCAGATTTGCGCAGTGTAGAGGTAAGGACAAAATATTTTGATTTTTTTAGTTATTCAGTCAGGGTCAACTTATGTTATTCAGTGATACTTTTTGTGATAAATTTTGCAAAACTAATTACTCTAGGTTTCATGTCAAAGTTCATTATTCAGGCAGTTTATACTATTTAAAATTCTTGCAGTCAGATTGATAACTTATACAGTATGAAATATTTTCCTTTTCATTACGACAATTATTCTTTCACTTTACGACTGTACAAGTTTCATTACGACAGTTCATATATTATTACAGCTCAGAGCTTACAATCAGAAACACCACTTCAGTTATATTTTTAATTATTTTAAAGAGAACTTTCACTATATATTGTTGTTGATTATTTTAAAGAGAATTTTCAAACGAATCGAAAACAGTTGTAAGATAGGCAATGTTCTCAAAACATTTAGAAAAATGCCTCCCTCTATTCTTTTTTCTATTTCCAGAACTTAGGTTTTCTTTAACGTCAGTCAGCTTAGGGAAATGGATGGTGTATTTTGTCAAGCGAATTTCTTTTTAAATGCATCCCCATCAGATTAGAAATATCCTGTTCCTCACCTCGCAGTGTCTTACTACATGGGCAGTGGGCAGCCAAATCCATTTAAAACGCGAGTTCAGCAACCCATTGCTCTAATTCTCGTTCCTGCTTTCGATTTTTCTTTAGAAATTCAACATCTCAATAGTCTCAAGCATTCCCCTTAACTTTCTCTATGCTCTTTTTTCAATTTAATCGAAATCTGTTTATACGGACAGTGTAATAATGCGTGCAATTCCGTAAAATTTATTATTCATACCACCAATTTCATGCACATGCCTGCAAATTTAGCATAAAGTGCTTCTTGGAATACAAAACAATGACTTCTGTCTGTCAGTTGTTGTAATTGTTTGCTCTTTCATTGTCAATTAACTCTTTAAATTCTTTGTGCATAGTGATGTCATTCCACAGCAAACTTGCGGTATCCATAGAGCATGCGACAATAGATTGCTAGCTGCCTCTTTTTGTGCAAACAGCCACTGGACCTTTGAACTTCCTTTATACAGCATACAAATAGTGGAAGGTGAACAGCGCTGACATCACAATTCTGTCGAATCGGAGAACGTCGTGCCGACCGAAAAATGAAATGTCGCACTGTACCGAGTACTTCCGAGAAAGATCGAGCAAAGCCGAGAAAGACCGAGCTTCAGTTCGCACGCGGTCCGCAAATCTGGTTCATATGAAGTTGGGCACTCCATGGCCAGCCATGCTCTACAGTTCCCTCTAGTACCACAGAAATTTCCTAATATCTAATAATATGTCCTATCGTACTACCCCTTCTTTTCATTGTTTTCCATATGTTACATTCCTCGGCGATTCTGTGGAGAAACTCATTTTTTATCTTATCAGTCCAATCAGTTTTCAACATCCTTTTATAACATCACATCTCAAACTCTTCGATTCTCTTCTTTTCCTGTTTTCCCACAGACCGTGATTCAACATACAATTTTAATATCACATCTCAAACGATTGTTGTTTTTACGAAATATTAATATGATTTTCACTCCGAAAGGTACCTTTGAAGTTCAGAGGCGGGAGGGGAACAGTTTAACTTATCGCTGCCTTAATTTAGGCCCTCTAATGTTTCACGTATTTGGGCTCTACTTTCATTCTTTCCAGCCTAGGTATCCGAGTGAACAACACGTAATTAGCCGTTTCTCTGTAGCACTCTCACCGTGCAAAAAATTACACGCCTATTTAATTTTCCGCTGAGTCAGGAAAACAGGCCCTTACATACGAAGTTACTGCATAGAGCACCAATAGCAAGGATTCATTGACAAACTAAGGTAAAACTAGAAGAACAGGCACTTCTCACTTACAGGTAGAAACCTGGACTATATTCTTTGTTAATAATGTGTTTTGTGTTTATTTATATACAGGGTGACCGTAAATGTTCTATGTTCAAAACGCTGTAGAAAAGGAAACACTGCTCAGAATGACCTCAGCATATTATTGACGCAGGGGAAAACGTCATGGAACGAAACGGAAATTAACGAAAACTTGACGAACAGATGGGGCTTTAAGAGTGCGAATACGCAAACCAATAGATAACCGGCACACGGCTGTTCCTCAGTTTACGTCCGAGACGTCCAACATGACTGACTCCATGAAGCTCCGGGCTCCTCTGGTAGAGCTCTTTTACAAAAATGGTGACTGTGCGCCAGTAGCCCTGCAGAAGTTCCAGACGCTCAAGAGTATGAAAAAGGGCACTGGCCCAGCGTCTGCTAAGGGTCTGGAGAAAATTGTTACAGATTTCGAATAGATGGTTTTTTTGGAAGTGCAATGTGGCAGAGGAAGCAAAGCAGTTGATCCGACGCCTGTCGAAGATGTGACCACAGTACAGGTCGAGCGGTGGGGTACAAAGATGCAGTTCACAGGGAATTGCCCGAAAGTGGACACGCCTGCGAGGACGGCGCGTAAAATCTTAAGAAACATTCTGTATTGTTATCCATACCAAACCGCCCTCGTTCAGGAGTTGCTTCCTGCTGACCTGTCAGCAAGACAAACTTTCGCTCTGGGATGTCTTGCTCACCTGGAAGTGGACAATGAATGACCATGGAACATTCTGTGAACAGACGAAGCCCATTTCGAAGGCCATGTCAATACACAGAACTGCAGAACATGGCAACGGAAAATCCGCACGCATATCAACCAGTGCCACTGCATCCTGCAAAGTTGTCTGTGTGGTGCGGGTTAACGGTATCGTTTATCGTAGGGCCATATTTTTCAAGGAGATGAGTCCTGCGGGTATTGTTACCTGTACCGTGACTGGTAAACACCACAAGAGTCTTTCGCGTACCAACGTGAATCCACCCTTTCAACAGCGTGGATGTATGTGTAGGGTAATTTTTATGCAACAGTACGCAACCAGTGAAGCGGCTGTTGCAAAGGCTTTTCGGAAATGCTAGAATTATCAGCTGTCATTTCCTGCAGTCTGGCCGTCTACATCACCTGAACTTAATCCGTGTGACTTCTGACTGTAGGGCTGTCTGAAAGACATTGCTCCAATTTCGATCGTAGCTAAACTGAAAGCACTTATTGCACAACATATTCTGGTCGTGACCCCCGAGACACTCTGATCTATAGTAAAAACATGGTTTCTCTATTTCAGCTTGTGGCAGAAAAGGGTGCCCCCAGCATATTGAACATGTCATGCGCCAGTCTCGCGACAGTGAGAAACCAATCTAATTTTGCTTTTTATGAGGTTTTTGGTCCCAGGTCAATTAAAAACCGATATAATTTTGTTTCTTATGCTGCTTTTCGCCCCATGAACCATGGACCTTGCCGTCGGTGGGGAGGCTTGCGTGCCTCAGCAATACAGATGGCCGTACCGTAGGTGCAACCACAACGGAGGTGTACCTGTTGAGAGGCCAGACAAACATGTGGTTCCTGAAGAGGGGCAGCAGCCTTGTCAGTAGTTGCAGGGGCAACAGTCTGGATGATTGACTGATCTGGCCTTGTAACATTAACCAAAACGGCCTTGCTGTGCTGGTACTGCGAACGGCTGAAAGCAAGGGGAAACTACAGCCGTAATTTTTCCCGAGGACATGCAGCTTTACTGTATGATTAAACGACGATGGTGCCCTCTTGGGTAAAATATTCCGGAGGTAAAATAGTCCCCCATTCGGATCTCCGGGTGGGGACTACTCAAGGAGACGTCATTATCAGGAGAAAGAAAACTGGCGTTCTACGGATCGGAGCGTGGAATGTCAGATCCCTTAATCGGGCAGGTAGGTTAGAAAATTTAAAAAGGGAAATGGATAGGTTAAAGTTAGATATAGTGGGAATTAGTGAAGTTCGGTGGCAGGAGGAACAAGACTATTGGTCAGGTGAATACAGGGTTATAAATACAAAATCAAATAGGGGTAATGCAGGAGTAGGTTTCATAATGAATAAAAAAATAGGAGTGCGGGTTAGCTACTACAAGCAGCATAGTGAACGCATTATTGTGGCCAAGATAGACACAAAGCCCATGCCTACTACAGTAGTACAAGTTTATATGCCAACTAGCTCTGCAGATGATGAAGAAATTGAAGAAATGTATGACGAGATAAAAGAAATTATTCAGGAATTTTGCACAGAGCATAACTTAATCATAGCTAACACTTGGTTCAAGAATCATAAAAGAAGGTTGTATACCTGGAAGAATCCTGGAGATACTAAAAGGTATCAGATAGATTATATAATGGTAAGACAGAGATTTAGGAACCAGGTTTTAAATTGTAAGACATTTCCAGGGGCAGATGTGGATTCTGACCACAATCTATTGGTTATGAACTGCAGATTGAAACTGAAGAAAATGCAAAAAGGTGGGAATTTAAGGAGATGGGACCTGGATAAACTGAAAGAACCAGAGGTTGTAAAGAGTTTCAGGGAGAGCATAAGGGAACAATTGACAGGAATGGGGGAAACAAATACAGTAGAAGAAGAATGGGTGGCTCTGAGGGATGAAGTAGTGAAGGCAGCAGACGATCAAGTAGGTAAAAAGGCGAGGGCTAATAGAAATCCTTGGGCAACAGAAGAAATATTGAATTTAATTGATGAAAGGAGAAAATATAAAAATGCAGTGAATGAAGCAGGCAAAAAGGAATACAAACGTCTCAAAAATGAGATCGACAGCAAGTGCAAAATGGCTAAGCAGGGATGGCTAGAGGACAAATGTAAGGATATAGAGGCTTGTCTCACTAGGGGTAAGATAGATACTGCCTACAGGAAAATTAAAGAGACCTTTGGAGAGAAGAGAACCACTTGTATGAATATCAAGAGCTCAGATGGCAACCCAGTTCTAAGCAAAGAAGGGAAGGCAGAAAGGTGGAAGGAGTATATAGAGGGTTTATACAAGGGCGATGTACTTGAGGACAATATTATGGAAATGGAAGAGGATGCAGACGAAGACGAAATGGGAGATAAGATACTGCGTGAAGAGTTTGACAGAGCACTGAAAGACCTGAGTCGAAACAAGGCCCCGGGAGTAGACAACATTCCATTAGAACTACTGACGGCCTTGGGAGAGCCAGTCATGACAAAACTCTACCATCTGGTGAGCAAGATGTATGAGACAGGCGAAATACCCTCAGACTTCAAGAAGAATATAATAATTCCAATCCCAAAGAAAGCAGGTGTTGACAGATGTGAAAATTATCGAACTATCAGTTTAATAAGTCACAGCTGCGAAATACTAACGCTAATTCTTTACAGACGAATGGAAAAACTGGTAGAAGCGGACCTCGGGGAAGATCAGTTTGGATTCCGTAGAAATGTTGGAACACGTGAGGCAATACTAACCTTACGACTTATCTTAGAAGAAAGATTAAGAAAAGGCAAACCTACGTTTCTAGCATTTGTAGTCTTAGAGAAAGCTTTTGACAATGTTAACTGGAATACTCTCTTTCAAATTCTGAAGGTGGCAGGGGTAAAATACAGGGAGCGAAAGGCTATTTACAATTTGTACAGAAACCAGATGGCAGTTATAAGAGTCGAGGGGCATGAAAGGGAAGCTGTGGTTGGGAAAGGAGTGAGACAGGGTTGTAGCCTCTCCCCGATGTTATTCAATCTGTATATTGAGCAAGCAGTAAAGGAAACAAAAGAAAAATTCGGAGTAGGTATTAAAATTCATGGAGGAGAAGTAAAAACTTTGAGGTTTGCCGATGACATTGTAATTCTGTCAGAGACAGCAAAGGACTTGGAAGAGCAGTTGAACGGAATGGACAGTGTCTTGAAAGGAGGATATAAGATGCACATCAACAAAAGCAAAACGAGGATAATGGAATGTAGTCAAATTAAATCGGGTGATGCTGAGGGAATTAGATTAGGAAATGAGACACTTAAAGTAGTAAAGGAGTTTTGCTATTTAGGGAGTAAAATAACAGATGATGGTCGAAGTAGAGAGGATATAAAATGTAGACTGGCAATGGCAAGGAAAGCGTTTCTGAAGAAGAGAAATTTGTTAACATCGGGTATAGATTTAAGTGTCAGGAAGTCGTTTCTGAAAGTATTTGTATGGAGTGTAGCCATGTATGGAAGTGAAACATGGACGATAACTAGTTTGGACAAGAAGAGAATAGAAGCTTTCGAAATGTGGTGCTACAGAAGAATGCTGAAGATAAGGTGGGTAGATCACGTAACTAATGAGGAGGTATTGAATATGATTGGGGAGAAGAGAAGTTTGTGGCACAACTTGACTAGAAGAAGGGATCGGTTGGTAGGACATGTTTTGAGGCATCAAGGGATCACAAATTTAGCATTGGATGGCAGTGTGGAGGGTAAAAATCGTAGAGGGAGACCAAGAGATGAATACACTAAGCAGATTCAGAAGGATGTAGGCTGCAGTAGGTACTGGGAGATGAAGAAGATTGCACAGGATAGAGTAGCATGGAGAGCTGCATCAAACCAGTCTCAGGACTGAAGACCACAACAACAACAACAACATGCTGCTTTTGGCCTCAGGGTAGTTGAAACCTGATTTTTCCCTTGAGATGTGGTACGATCTTTCCGTGTTGGATGGGCTTACCAAACTAACAGTGCCACGATTGTTGACTGCCGGCCTTATGCTGTCGTGCACACTGAAGAGTACGGTTAGTGTAATGCACAACTCAGACCACAGCCTTCGTACTGCGATTCATCTGTCATTTGTAGCAGCTTACAGCGACATCTATTGGTAAAGTTTTTTTTCCATTTTTCACCCTGGGTCAGTACATTCTGTTCAAATACAACGTCATTCCTAGCAATGGTTCTCTTCCTACAGCGTTTTGAAACTGGAACACTAAATATGGATATGCTGTGTGTTGTGTGGCCCTCCACGTATTATTCAACCAAAGCAACCACGAGAACCGATAGATGAAGCTCTATGGATGAAATTCTATATACTCGCAAGCCTCTGACTAACAGAACCTGAAATAAATCACTCGACTCTGATTAAGTAACTAAACGATACAGACCTGATAATTATGAATATCGTTCTTACATATTTTAACAGTGAAATGTTTCCAGTGACTTTATTAATATCACTATTTCTTTTTCAATATACTTCGTAGAGGCGGCCACATCGTGCTGTTGTGATTCAATCGAACAGTAACAAAAATTTCTGCCTCAAATTATGACCGATTTTCGATCCAGTAATTTCTTCTGGCCATGAATGCCCTCTTTACCTGTGCTAGTCTAATTTTTACGTCCTCCTTCCGTCATGTGTTAATTTTTTCCAAGCTAGCAGACTTCTTGACTTCGTCTGATCCGTGATGACCAATTTTAATGTTAAGTCTATCGCTAATCTCATTTATTCTACCCTCATTGCATTCGTCTTTCTTCCGTTTGCTCTCAGTCCATAGTGTACTCATTACACTGTTTTCTATTTAACGGGCCCTGTAAATTTTCTTTACTTTAATTGCCACAGGAATGTCGTCAGCAAACGTAATCTTTGATATCCTTTCACTCCGAGTTGTGTTACCACTCTTGAAACTTGTGGGGCGGCGGGTAAATATAATCTAATTGGTCTTTACTTTTTGTTACGTCGTTAATGAAAACACACTTAAATTGTCTGTGTGCTTTAAACCTATCTTCACCATTTACAACAGCCTGAAAACTATTTTTGCCATCATCCAGAAAGCAATGGAGAACACACTGACCGTGATTTCCAGTCCGCAAGTACACACTACTTATTGTGCTCACTGAAATAAAATGTTTCTACTCGCTAATTACTCAGTGGGGTCAGGAACAATGAGTATAAATAAAAGAAAGTTTTGAGATTTAAGTGATTGATATATTCAGTAAAAGTTCACGCACACAAAATAGAATAATATTCGTGATGATAATAATAATAATGTTCCTATCCGAAACAGCACTATTAACATTTCAGAGGTGACCTCTACAGGAAGGTCTGTCCCCTGAGTTCTAATCGCCGAAGTTACTTGCTTGCCTTAAAAGTGCAAAATAATATCGCCACTTGCCATACGGTTTTGTCAACATTATTGGCAGCACAGAAACGGTTACTTCCGTGAAATCTAAGCAATCCAGGACGGTGTACAGTCGTCGTGAGTCCACTTCCTACTGTTAACAAAAACGCTTTACGTAGCTGTCCTGCTCTACTTCATCCGAGGTACAGCGCACGCAGCCGTTTGACTGACGCGGACAGATCGGTATTTCAGTGCGAAGTGGCTCTTTTTACTGCCTCTCTGACTGTATTTATATGTGAGTGCGGCGGACCGCCAAACGGGCATCTGCTACCAACCCATGTAGGCATAGACAGCGGCATCTAAATGACCTCTTTTTCGGGCACATATTAATTAATATCTCTGTCGTTTGATAATTTGCAATCTTCTTAATTTTTATATGATCAGAGTTAAGTTTGCTTTAGTTGCTGAAAAACTTGTAGCTTGACTGCATTTAATCTTTTCTGACTAGAATTTTTGGAACGGAACTGACGGTTGAACATTACCTCCAAACTACCTATTTAAGACTCCTTGTAATGATTGTTACTTATAACAAAGTCTTCAAACGTTACATCTCTGTTATTTCATCAATGTAATCGAGTGCTGTATTTATAACTTTCTATAACAAATACAAATGATACTTAATCTATTATGAATAAGTATGTTTTCGTTCCAAATTTGGTTTTTAGTAAATAACTTGAAAACTACTTGTAACAAAGGTAGCTTATTGGTGTTACAGATATAAGGTTTTTAGATCAAACTGAGGCTACATACAAATTTTCATCTTTCTGAGTCAAATATTTAGCGTCTTCAATTTTTCGTAAAACCGCCGATTTTGACCAAACTATTCCTCTGATCAAGTTGTGACTTCTAATTTTTGATTATTACATACATTCACATTCTCAGCAGTGTGTAGCTTTCTAGTTTCATTAATTAGCGCCATTTTTCGTGAAATAATTTATTTAGCGAAACATTCGTTTCATAATTCTGAGACTTCACAATTCTATCTATTTACCTATCACTTGAGCCTTGTCCCACATTTACGCAGGGTCAGCCATCCTTAATCGGATTTGGCATGTTGATGTTTAAGGCGTGGCCGGATGCCCTTCCTGCCGTTACCCCATACCCCCCGGGATGGAATTAGTGTACCCCAACTGTCTGCGTCGAGTGTAATCTATGGAATAGTGCGAAACTGTTCAGATGTCTGCGAGCCGTAGAACTGAGGCGGAACACGGGGACCAGCCCCGCATTCGCCTATCGGGATGTGGAAAACCGCCTAAAAACCACATCCAAGCTGGCCAGCACACCGGCCCTCGTCGTTAATCTGCCAGGCGGATTTGATCCAGGGCCGGCGCGCCTACCCGAGTCCAGGAAGCAGCGCGTTAGCGCCCTCGGCTGCCGTGGCGGGTAATTCTAAGACTTCACAATGTTAACATTAATATACTGAAGCATACACTGGCAAAGTTTGTAAAAGTGTCTGTTAAGCACAGGAGCGTTATGATGACGTGGCGCTAGTAGTAGTGAACTGGGGTAAGACCCTGCACACTCGCTCACCCCTGTACCTCTTACAATGATACAGCGCTTGTTTCGCCTCTACCTTTCTTTTATTCCCGTGATTGCTTCTTCCATGTATAGGTTGAACAGCAGGGGTGATTTTAATCCTAGCAATAGTTCTTGGTTGTATATTCATAGCGGAGAGTGTTCTATCTTGGGATAGTTCTTAGATTTTTGCTTCTAGTCAGTTCTGTAACGGGAGTTAAATACATTTTCTTATTCCATTTTTAAATGATCGCATTCACTTTTAGTGTGCTATATTCCTTTTCTACAACTAAAAAAAATACTCCAGAAATTCAAGGTATTTCCAAATGTAAAAATATTTTTATAAGGTACAACATGGCCATGTACTTGGGAACATAAATTCTATAGAAATTTAAAAGTGTTGCAGTCGAGAAAATCTTGTCAGTACCGTATTCAGTCGTCTATCTGTTACATTATTACTGTACTACACACCAGTAATCAGTAAGACAAATCAAATTAAGCAGAAGTATTATCAAAAAGCTGTTGCAAGAAAAATACATTTTGAAACTGAAAGTATTGCATACTAATTTCCATTTCAAGACAGATATAGTGGTTAAGACATTAACAAACTCAATTACTTTGCAAGCATCCCATGTTGCGTGATAAAATCTCGTTCTGTTTCAAGATATAATATGGTGCACGACAGACGAAATACGAGTTTCCTGTCCACATGTTGTATAACAAGCTTCAAACATACATAGAATTTTACTTTCCATGAAATTCTACAACTGAAGAATTGTACAAAAAATATTCCCAGCAGCTTTAACGCGATATGCCTGCCTCTATGTTAACTTCAATGCGTAGAAATAGAAATATTGACAAGTGCTGCAGAAAACATAACCCTTATGCCTGGCAACAACAAAAACTGTGGAAAATCGAGGAAACCGCTTATGGCGGTCTCTAGTGGTCTTTCTTTCGTGTTATTCTAATGTCAGGCACTAGACTGAAGCAGCAACGAAAAAAAAAAATCAAGTGTTCCTAGGTACACAATCCCCTATGTACAACACTACCTCCTATCGATATCCCTTGGTTCTTGTACATATTACCCGTCTTTCCCTGCAGTTTACTCTCATTTTGCTCATGAGTTGCGACGATCTTGCACCGTTTTACATTGTCTAAGGCCTTTTCTAGGTCGACAAATCGAATGAACGTGCCCTGCCGAAGTGTCTTTTTCAGATTTTTTAAAGTCCATTCCCTTACCAACCACAACGCCAGAACTGCCTCTATCGTGCTTTTACATTTCCCATAGCCTATCTAGTTTACGTATTAAGAGAAGAAAAAGTTATGGAGGACAGAAGTAACGAAGTAACGTGAAAATGAATCAGAAACTATGAAACTGGAGACTGTCTTGTGCAAATGCCGGAACTGTTTTCCTACGCTGCAAAACTACATAAACTAGTGCAAGCAAGAAAGACATTAAATGTTAACAGTTGCCCTAATAAAACAATTTTACTAGTATCAACGAATGATTTTTTTAGATATACTTGAAAGGAAAGAAGTAAGATTATAGTCCACGATCCGTCAACATATTCATGATTAGAGGTGGTGTACAAGTTGAAATAGAAAATTGATAGGCAAGGAAATTAGTCGAACACTTTTCACAGGTACGATCATTACATTTGTGTGAATTAAGGAAAACATGCAGAATCCATGTCTGAGTGGTGGGACGAGAATTTGAACTGACGTTCTTCCGAATGATGGTCTAATGCCTTAACCACTGCGTCACCTCACTCGTTTATACTTTAGGTTTCATTTCTGTATGAATCTGGACGTGTCCTAGAGCAGTAAGGGAAAGGAAAAAAGTATGTCCGTACAAAAAAACTCATCTTGGCGAGAAAAGAGAGGAAGTTAAAGACGGAGAAAAGGGAAGAGGCAGACAACGGGATAAGACGGCGCTGCTCTATGTACGGAAATAAATAATAGTGGATTCAAAACATTTTTGGTAGCAGCAAGTAAGTTTGTGGACTCCAGAATGACATCTACAATTACATTATTACTCTGGAATTCACAATTAAGTCCCTGGCAGAGGGTCCTTCGAACCACCTTCAAGCCACTTTTCTACCGTTTCACTGTCGAACAGCGCGCAGGAAAACTATCACATAAATCTTCCCGTGCTAGCTCTGATTTCTTTTACACTGAAGAGCCAAAGAAACTGACACCTGCCTAATATTGTATAGGGCCCACGCACGCACGCGGAAGTGCCGCAACACGAGGTGGCATGACCTCGACCAATGTCTGAAGGTGTGCTGGAGGGAACATACATCATGAATCCTGCAGCGCTGTCCATGAATCCATAAGAGTACAAGAGAGAGGAGATCTCTCCTGAACAGCAAATTGCAAGGCATCCCATATATGCTCTATAATGTCCATGTCTGGAGAGTATGGTGGCCAGCGAAAGTGTTTAAGCTCAGAAGAGTGTTCCTGGAGCCATTGTGTAGAAGTTCTGGACGTGTCGGCTGGAATTGCCATAGTCCGCCGGAATGCACAATGGACATGAATGGATGCAGGTGATCAGACAGGATGGTTACGTGCTCGTCACCTGCCAAAGTCATATCTAGATGATGTGGTCCCATACTCCGAGGAACATAGAGAACGATGCGGGAGACCCGCACCGTCGACTAGGCAAGGTCCTAACGAATGTGGTATGCCATTGCCTTCCTCCGACCGTAATGGGGATGAATGATGATGATGAAGACAACACAACACCCAGTCATCTCGAGGCAGGGAAAATTCCTGACCCCACCTGGAAACGAACCCGGGACCGCATTCACGGGAAGCGAGAACGGTACCACAAGACAACGAGCTGTGGACTCGATGTATTAGGGGTCCCATATCACTCCAAAAGCACACGCCCCACACCATTATAGAGCCCCCACCAGCTTGAACGGTACCCTGCTGACACAGATTCATGAGGTTGTCTCCATACCTGTACACGTCCATCTACTCGATACAGTTTCAAACGAGACTCGTCTGACTAGGCAACATGCCTCCAGTCACAAACAGTCCAATGTCAGTGTTGAGAGGCCCATTCGAGGCGTAACGCTTTGTGTCGTTCTGTCATCAAGGGTACACGAGTAGGCCTTCGGGTCCGAAAGCCCATATCGATGACGTTTCGTTGAATGGTTCGCAAACTGATACTTGTTGATGGCTCAGCTTAAAATCTGCAGCAATTTGCGGAAGGGTTACATTTATGTCACGTTGAACGATTCTCTTCAGTCGGCATTTGTCCCATTCTTGCAGAATTTTTTTTCAGCTGTAATTCGGAGATTTGATGTTTTACCGGATTCCTGATACACACGGTACACTCGTAAAATGGTAGTACGGGAAAATCCCCACTCCATCGCTACCTCTGAGATGCTGCGTCTCATAGTTCGTACTCCAACAATAACACAACGTTCAGACTCATTTAAATCTTGATAACCTGCCATTGTAGCAGCAAAAACAGAGCTAACAACTGTGCCAGACGCTTGCTGTCCTATACATGCGTTGCCGACCGCACACTGTATTCTGCCTGTTTACATATCTCTGTATTTGAATACGCATGCCTATACCAGTTTCTTTGGCGATTCAGTGTATTTCATTATCATGATAATTTCTCTTAATATAGGTGGATGCCAAAGGATATCTTCACACTCTAGGAGGAAAGACCCTGCCGCAATGAAAAATGCCTTTGTTTTAATGATTGCCACTCCAGTTCCCGTATCCGTAGCATCCTCTCTCCTATTTCGCCACAGTACAAAACCAGCTGCCCTTCTTTGTACTTTTTCGATATTGTCCATCAATCTTAACTGATACGGATCCCACACCACATAGCAGTACTCCAGAAGAGGGCGGACAAGCGAAGTGTAAGCAGTCTCTTTGGTACAGTTGTTCCATTTTCTAAGCGTTTTGATAATAAATCATATTCATTGGTCCACTTTATCCATATCCTTATTTATGTGATCGTTTCAACTTAAGGTATTGGTAATTTTAATCCATTAGCAATTAGTCGAATTTACAGACTATATATTGTAATTCTGTCAGAGACAGCAAAGGACTTGGAAGAGCAGTTGAACGGAATGGACAGTGTCTTGAAAGGAGGATGTAAGATGAACATCAACAAAAGCAAAACGAGGATAATGGAATTTGGTCGAATTAAGTCGGGTGATGCTGAGGGAATTGTATTAGGAAATGAGACACTTAAAGTAGTAAAGGTGTTTTGCTATTTGGGGAGCAAAATAACTGATGATGGTCGAAGTAGAGAGGATATAAAATGTAGACTGGCAAGGGCAAGGAAAGCGTTTCTGAATAAGAGAAATTTGTTAACATCGAGTATAGATTTAAGTGTCAGGAAGTCGTTTCTGAAAGTATTTGTATGGAGTGTAGCCATGTATGGAAGTGAAACATGAACGATAAATAGTTTGGACAAGAAGAGAGTAGAAGCTTTCGAAATGTGGTGCTACAGAAGAATGCTGAAGATTAGATGGGTAGATCACATAACTAATGAGGAGGTATTGAATAGATTTGGGGAGAAGAGGAGTTTGTGGCACAACTTGACAAGAAGAAGGGACCGGTTGGTAGGACATGTTCTGAGGCATCAAGGGATCACAAATTTAGCATCGGAGGGCAGCGTGGAGGGTAAAAATTGTAGAGGGAGCCCAAGAGATGAATACACTAAGCAGATTCAGAAGGATGTAGGTTGCACTAAGTACTGGGAGATGAAGAAGCTTGCACAGGAAAGAGTAGCATGGAGAGCTGCATCAAACCAGTCTCAGGACTGAAGACAACAACAACAACAACAACATATATTTGAGTGTTTTATTCTGTAACCGATATTTAGCGAATTCCTTTTAGTACTCATGTGGAGACACTTCTGAATGTGGTTAGACATACTCGTTACAAAATTGTCCAGATAAGCTTTTGGAATAGTCAGGTCTTCAAAAATTGCTCTCATAAAACGGGTTCATCTTGAGTTGGAACCTCACGCCAAGTTGTCATGTTAGTGGATAAAATTACTTGGCGTGAGGTTCCAGCTCAAAATGAACCCGTTTTATGAGAGAAATTTTTGAAGACGTGACTATTCCAAAAGCTTATCTGGACAATTTTGTAACGAGTATGTCTAACCGCTTTCAGAAGTGTCTCCAATTACGAGGACGGCCAACTGGTTCATGAATAATGTGTTTTTCAAGATGACAGCGAGAAGAAACTAGTGTTTGCGGTGGAGTCTTTTCTGAGATTTTTTCCTTTAATCTTCATTATTCTTTTTTTTATGACTGTACCCTACAGAGTAAAATCACTTTTGTTTCCTATTATATCCAGTATTGACAATAAAGCGATTCAATTTCACGTAAGGTTGGTGTATGTAGTGATGGTTTGAAGTACCAGGTGTACCGGTATGAAATGAGCGTTTTTTGTAAAAAACACTAATTCTGAATTGAAAAGTTAAAACATTTTTTTCAAGGTACTGACCATTGCTTTCTGTACATTTTGACCACCTTTCTGACAATTCGTGGACACCACACCAATAGAAATGTTCGTCTTTTGAAGCAAACCATTCAGACACCCAATTTTCGACTTCTTCGTATGAATCGAAGTGTTCCTCAGTCAATGAGTGTCCCATTGATGAAAACAAATGGTAGTCGGAAGGGGCCAAGTCTGGTGAATGCGGCGAGCGGGGTAGCAGCTCCCAAACAAGTGTTTTGACTGTATCCTGAACGAGTTTTGCTTTGTGTGCAGGTTCATTGTCGTGTAAAAAAAATTACTTTGCCATGTCTTCTGGCCCATTCTGGTCTTTTTTCGATCAATGCATAGTTCAAATTGATCATTTGTTTTCTGTAGCGATTAGTATTCAGTTTCACCGGGCTTTAGAAGCTCATGATACACCGCACCTTTCTGACCCCACCAAACGCAGAGCATTGTCTTCTTTCCGAATCTATCTGGTTTTGCAGTCGATATTGATGGTTGTCCCGCATTAACCCATGATTTTTCCCGTTTAGGATTCTTAAAATAAATCCATTTTTTCATTGCCAGTAACAATTCGATACAAAATTGATTTTCTTTCATGTCTTTTAAGCAAAATTTGAGAAATGGTTCTTCGGTTTTCCATCTGTCTTTCATTCAATTCATGTGGCACCCATTTTCCACACTTTTGGATCTTTCCCATAGCTTTCAAACGGTTAGAAATTGTTTGTTGTGCAACATTTAGCATTGCTGCCATTTCCTTCTGACTCAAAGTATCATCTTCAACCAATATTGCTTGCAATTCGGCGTCTTCGAACTTTTTTGGTGGTCTTCCACGTTCTTCATTTCTTACATCAAAATCATTATTTCTGAACCGTTGAAACCATCTTTTGCATGTTGCTTCTGATAGAGCATGATCACCATATGCCTCGACAAGCATTCGATGCGACTTTGCTGCACTTTTTTTCAAATGAAAACAACAAATTAATGCTTTCCGCAAGTCATCACTTTCTGGTGCCAAATTCGACATTGTTAACACGATGAAAACATATGATCTACTTCGTTCCATGACTTGATGTATACTAAATATCTTTGATAGATGTCATACCAACCAAACAAAAAAAAATTAAGGCTCATTCACAAGAAATGTTCCCTATCGACACATTTGTATCTTAACGCGCATTTCATACCGGTACACCTGGTAGCGGGTAGCTTCTGCTCACATTGCAACACGGAAGTAAGAATGAAATTGAGAACTGAAACTATAAAATGTGACAGGTGAGTTTCCGCTCAGGTGACATCGACAACAGCTATCTCCGCCCGGAGCAGGGCCTACGTAGGCCGCCTCCCCCGCTTCGCAGCGTCCTTGGACAGAGCGCATGCGCGGTGTTTCTTGCTTCACCCCCCACCCCTCTCCCCGCTCTTCCCCACGCCGCTACCTGCCCGTCGCCTCCGCGGCGCCAGTGCGCAGCCCACGGTCCGCGCTCCAGTATAGCGCTCCGCTCCGCTCCGCAGCGCCGCGCCGCGCCGTGCTGTGACGTGCGTGCCGCCCGCCTAGCACGGTGAGTAGGCCGCACGCGCTCCACAGCCCTTGCGTCCAGCACAAGCGCCTTCTCTGGTACGACCGACGTACCGAGTCGTACGTTTGGTAACTAGTTCTTGGAGCCAAAAACCGGTCTGCTTTCACTCCAAGGCTACTGGAATAACACACATACAAAAGGTGTCAACATGTCAGATTCATAAATTCAGCCGTCATCCATCATTAAACAAATTAAGTGTGGCGCTCCCTAAGGTTCCATCTTAGGGGCGTTGAAAATTACTTGCCCTGGCGTGTATTTTGGTGTAAATACTACCATTTTTTGGTTTAGTCATTTTTTATATCAATGCACTCGGCGAGCTTCTTTTAGTAAATAGCATCAATCACTACAACACTGGAGTGGAAAGCCAGAAAAACGTTTCCACCTATAAACTTCTTCATATAGCGCGTGGGAACAGGTCTAACGCAGAGGATGGTAAATTTAGCGAACAGGTGGGTGTTATAACACTACATACTCTAAATCCTCCATCTTCCGTATTTTCTAACCATCTTTGAGAGCAGATCTATTGTTCTGACGAAACACTTTTTTTTTTCAAATCCACATTCCCTCTTGCAATTTTTTCAGCCACTTTCACTATAGGGCTTACTTGTTATTCGTCATTATTTTTTACTCTACGCAAAGCAATAAGAATTAGAAGAGTACCTTTTCCATCCCAGGGTACACTAACCATCCTTCCTGGCAGATGAAATTTACTCTAGGTTTTTTTATGGCTAGGCTTCTTCGCCTCCATTCACTTGCAATTCATTTATCTGTTGCGTTGTGCTGTTTTACAATAATTAGTTGCTTCATCGTCCTTGAGAGTTCATCAAGGGAAAGACCTGAATATGCTGAATGATCACAATGCATTTAGACTTCTGCTATCTTCCATCTGCTATCAAGTTTGGTACTTTTAAGAAACAGAGGTAAGCAAATACGAAGAAACTTCTCCTTGACAAAAATAAGTGCAAGATGGGGCTCGCTTCTTGTTTAGGTAATTATTTGTAATTCTCTGGAATTGGTTATGGGAACAGTAGAAGACCTGAGTCACTGTGAAATAAATGCGGCTGTCCAAATCCAGAAGCATTTTTCTGTCATATTCTACTACTTCTTCTGGTAAAGTGTTGGGCTTTTTCTTATTATAGTTATGTACGTTTCCCCTCCAACGCGGCGGACACGCGGAAAGCGGCGATGTATGAAAGAAGAGCTCCTGCCCATTCTGACGTGTGGTTCCAACTGAATCTTACAGTCGAAATGAAATATTGTTACTTCATAAATATCGTTACCATATAATTGTTTTCATCATCCTTGCCTATCCCAACCGGCCCTTGACGATGTTTTTTGTCTAAACATTCAGCGTAAGCCACAAAAACAAAGACAATTTTTTTTTTTCTGTTTGTGTACCAACTATCAAATTATGCTGTCTATAAGGCTATACCTTTCCCCAGTGTTTAATTCTTTCTTCACTGTGTGCCCATCTATTAGATCATAGACATCTGTTACAACTTAACATTTGCATTTCTCATTTAAAGACGCAAAACACTCCCCCCTCACATTGCGACACAGAAAATATTCCCTCGCCAGATACATTTCCACAATAACTATTAACGACAAAAGCAGCTGCTGATATAACCGGCAAAACACTCACTTTAATAACAGTAATCCGAGTTACACGTCTTAATAAGTCAGTAGGATTAACCAGTTTTTTGTTGGAGTCCGCTGCAACTACAAAATTGTCATGCAGTAAAAATATCATGCAGTACAATTATGCCTACAAATTTTCAAAATGCACGGTGACGTATATGTTCATCGTAGACTGTACTCAAAACATGGTGAAAGGTACTTACTGAAATGAAATTCAAAAGATTTGAGGTTGCTAAAAACAGTTATTTATTGAAAAATATTCACTCAAGTTACATAGAAAACAGCTCTGTTCCAGTTGTAAGCTACGTGGGTCTGAGCACTATGGGACTTAACGTCTGTTGTCATCAGTCCCCTAGAACTTAGAACTACTTAAACCTAACTGACATAAGGACATCACACACATCCATGCCCGAGGCAGGATTCGAACCTGCGATCGTAGCGGTCTCGTGGTTCCAGGCTGAAGGGCCTAGAACCGCTCGGCCACACCGGCCGTCTACGTTAGAATTAAAATCTCTAAAAATTGTTACATATTATCTTCAAACAATTTTTGTGGTGTCGTCTCCAATCGTAGTGGTTCAAATGGATCTGAGCACTATGGGACTTAACATCTGTGGTCATCAGTCCCCTAGAACTTAGAACTACTTAAACCTAACTAACCTAAGGACATCACACACATCCATGCCCGAGGCAGGATTCGTACCTGCGACCGTAGCAGTCGCGCGGTTCCGGACTGAGCGCCTAGAACCGCTAGACCACCGCGGTCGGCCCAGTCGTAGTGGATTATACCTGTAATAACCGGATTTACATGTATAAGACAGTGGAACGTAATTTATCCACCATGGCAGGTACCGAAGAAAGCCGCTCGTTTCATTTAGAGAGCCAAACGGGAAAAGACGGAAAAGTGGTACACCATTATCTCTTTCCATCAAGTTTCCGATCACTCGGCCTCTAATGAACGGGAACTCGTCTCCAATCGAGCGTGCCTCGCAGTTTTATTAGCTGTTGGTCTTGCTCCCAGCAGACTGCGCTGAGCGCTAAATGAGTTTATACAGGTTATCGTCATTACAGGCCGCTATCGCTCGCCACTATACTGCGGCCACTCGACTCGCGGACGTGTCACACATATGGGGGCCGCGTGGTCCGTCACGCGACCCAGCCACTCCTCAATTGGCCCTGCGTAACAACTCACTCTGCAGTGTTCGTCGCCACACAAAAGCGAGCATTCACTCCCTGTTACAAACGGTTTATGAAAATTGGCTGTTACAGTGGCTCTTCACTTGCGTAGTAATTCCATTATAAACAATGTGCTCATCAGCTGTCAAATAAACACAATGCTGTTGAGCGTATTTCGATGCAGTTTCTGTATGTCCGGACATTGCTTATTCGCTTCTATTGTTCAGATGTTTGTCAGTTACTGTCTGTATTCGCCACTGCTCATTTGGTAGCTACTGCAGAGGCACATGGAGCGGAAACGCAGAAGCGTGAAACTGCTGCCTTTGTTCTCAGTTCCTTACACATATAACTCATACAGCTCTATAACATCTACGCGACTACTTTGCACACTTAATTGTTTAGCAGAAGGTTCATAGAGTCACTTTTACACTATATCTCGATCGTTCCAGTCTCTGGAAAAATGAACACCTAAACCTTTCCGTGCGAGCCCTGATTCCTCTTGTTTTATTACGATGGTCATGTCTTTCTACGTAGATGGAACTCAACAGAATAGTTTCGCTTTCGGAGGAGAAAGTTCATGATTGAAATTTTGTGAAAATATCTCGAAACAAGCAAAATCTCTTTTGTTTTAATGATTACCACTCTCTCTTCTGTTTCGTATTAAAAGAAAAAGAGATGACCATCTTAGAAATTTTTCGATGTCCTTCGTCAGCCTTGTCTAGCAAGAACCCCATACCACGCAGCAATTCTTTAGAAGATGAATGGCAAGCGTAGTCTAGGCAGTCTCCTTAGTAAGAGCTCTGCCAAATAAATGCAACCTTTGTTTCACCTTTTTCTGTAAAACGGTTCCAATTTATAGCATGAGGTCCTTGAGTATTGATTACCTAATTTTATTGAGATATGTTACGTAACGGTTGCCCACTGGAGTTACATTAGAGAGGACAGTGGTCCAAATCCCAGATTAGCAATCCAGAATTAAATTTTCCGCGTCTTCCCTAGACAGCTTCAGACGAATGCCGAGATGGTTCGTCTCCAAATCGACAATAAACTCCGTCTCTCGTTTCCATCGTAGACGGGACGTCAAATCCTAGATTCCTTACTTCATTTATTAATTCATTTCTACTCATTTTCCAGAAAACCTCAAAACTTCTCTCTCCTGTATCTGATCACTTTATCCTTTTAGCCACTGTGCTACGAGGCCACACACGAATCATCGACATCATCTAGGACATCGCAGGCAGTTTAGCGGACATGCAATCACTTTTATTCTTATAGAGTAATGGAGAAACGCGGAAAGCAACAAATATTTACATTGATGACATCAGGACTATTAGGATCTCACCTGCTTTTATAAATAAATGAGTTGTCTCAGTGAAACGAGGTGGCACCGTGATTAAGGAACTCCACTCACTTTTGGACGAAGGGGGGTGCAACAGGCTGATGTAGGTTTCCTGCGGTTTGCTTAGAGAAAAAGTTTTAAAGGATGGATGTAGCCGAGCGGTTCTAGGCGCTTCATTCTGGAACCGCGGTGCTGCTACGGTCGCAGTTTCGAATGCTGCCTTGGCCATGGATGTGCGTGATGTCCATAAGTTAGTTAGGTTTAAGTAGTTCTAAGTCTAGGGGAATGATGACCTCAGATGTTAAGTCCCATAATGCTCAGAGCCATTTGAACCATATGATGGCTTTACAAACAACTGGTTTGAATCATACTTCGTAAACAGTGTGCAAAACGATATGCTGAATTATTGAAACAATTTTTGGAGGTCAACATATTGTAATGAATTAAACTGAACTCCTCCCGAACAGGCCATGAAGGCACAACGGTACCGACCGGCCGCCGTGTAATCCTCAGCCCATAGGCGTCACTGTATGCGGATAGGGAGTGGTGTATGGTCATCACACCGCTCTCCCGCCCGTATGTCAGTTTACGAAACCGGAGCCGCTACTTCTCAACCAAGTAGCTCCTCAGTTTGCCTCACAAGGGCTTTGTGGACCGCGCTTGCCAACAGCGCTAGACAGACCGGATGGTCACCCATCCAAGTGCTAGCCCAGCCCGACAGCGCTTAACTTCGGCGATCTGACTAGAGTAGAATTGTCTTCAGTGATGAGTACCGCTTCTAACTGAGCCACAGTTACCAGCAAAGACTTGTCCGGAGACGCTTTGGACAGCGGTGGGGTTACCGACCCGACTGTCACTCGTTGTACGGCCTGGTAACTGGGAGTGATGGTCTAGGAGGCCATTTCATTTCAAAGCACGACCGCTTTGCTCGTATTGCACTGCACCCTTACAGTACAGCGGTACCGACTCCTTTATGCGCCTCATTTCGTCGCTCTTCGTGGCACACCATCCTGCTTGTCTTCGTGCTTGCCAAACCCTACCTTGACCAGCAACTTTGCTGTATCTCTCCCCAATTGAAAACGTTAGGAGGATTATGGGCAGGGCCCTTCCACTATCTCTGGATTTTAATGATCTAACATGCCAATTGGACAAAATTTAGCACGATATCAAGAGGATAGCCAGTATTTGTATCAATCAATGCTAAGCTGAATAACTGCTTGCATGAGGACCAGAGATAAACCAATGCGTTACTGATTTGCTTAATTTGTGAAACTCTTTCTCTTGAATAAATCGTCCAATTTTTCTGACATTTTAATCATTTGTTTATCTGTACAGGTACATCACACTACTGATTTCCATCCCATTCGGACAATTCTTTCGTAGTGCGCCGTTTTTTCTTACACTGTAGTTAATACTTTGTTTCCGATTTTCCACCACCGTTCCGCAGCTAACTCTGCGAACATAAATTTATAAAGTACTAACATTTATTGTTACATAACGAAAGAGAGAATTTTGCACCTTGTTCTTTAACTATTTTTGAACAGTGCATTTGTTAACTTCCAAAATAAATTCAGTACATTTTAATATGTATGAGTTTAATAGTGTATATGCTGCAGTAATATTTCATTGTACTATGCTTTCATAAATTGGTGGCTAAATGCATTAATCAGAACATTTCGAATAAACTTCCAGCTTATTTCAGTAATAAAGCAGAGCCGACTCTGACATTGTCTGCGTCTCCGCACAGAGGAAGACAATTGGAAAATCCAGAGAATAGAAATGCAAATCTGTAACTTGTTAAAAATTGCAGAGGACAAGGTACTTAAAATATGTCATGTGAAAACTATACTTTCTACACTGCATGCGTTAAAATGAGCATGGCTGATTAAGAAAGGTAGGATGCCCCAAATGTCTGAGAGTACATTTTGATGAAAACTTGAACTGGAGAAAATATATTACTGAGCTGCTCAAACAATTATGTATAATTACGAAACTTGGAAACAAACAAATCAAATTCTACGATATTCGGCGTAGTTTCATTCAACAATGTCTTATGAAATAATAGCTCATCACTTAGCAAACCAATTTGACTGCACAAAAGTGTGCAGTAAGAATAAAGTGTGCTATTCACGCATAGACATCTCGTAGACATCTCGTCAAGAAGTTAGGCATCTCCGCTGCACCTTCACAATGTATGATTCGCTAATGAAATTTGTCACAAATAATCCATCACTGTTTGAGAACAGTGGTGATGTCTACACCTACAACACTAAAAGAAAAAATATCTTTATTACTAATGCTTAAAGCCGTCACTGAGTGGTTTAGAAAGAAGCTCAATATGCATCAACCAAAACTTTTGATCATTTGCTCAATAACATAAAATGTCAGACAAGCGCCAAAGCAAATTTTAAATCTAACTTAAAATTATTTCTTCAGGGAAACTTCTATTCAATAGAGGAATTATCTTTTTTTAGAATCTGGTATCCTATGGAAAGACGTTTTCATGTAGTTGGATGAGTATGACTAAAACACATGGCAACGAATATTAAAACTATTCGTGTGTACATATCGTGTAAACTTATGCATTCTACATCATTTCCAAGAAAATGGTTCCATCGACCTATGGAACACGTAACCGAATAACTAACCTGCTTAATCACCCAAGGCGAATGCCACGGTAGTTTCTGTGGAAACTCAAGGCCGTACTTCCTGTTCCCAGATTGTGAACAATCTGCAATGACCTCGTCGTGGATGGGACCTTAAACCCCAGTCTGCCAAGGCGTAGCGCTTTTGATATTACCCATCACATTTCCATCTTTTCTTGTATCTGCTTTGTGCTGCCGTGTAACTATCATAGTTAGACGTCGTGTGAGGGTAACAGAGTCAATGGTATTCCCTATGATTGCAGTTCTTGATGCAGGACTTTGCTTTATGTCTCACTCATGAGATCGTGCAGATTCTGGATGCTACTTCCAGCACTAGCCGGCGAAACCCAGGTGGATAGAAAACCATATATTTTCGGCTACCGTAATGAACAATTAGAATTGAATTGTTGACTAACCATAGATCTTCGGGTACCGTAATGAACAATTAGAATTATATTGTTGACAAACTTACGCCACTTTCAGTAAAAAATTTTGAGTTTGTTACAGTTCGATCCCCTGAATGTATTAACGAATAAATGAATTGTAAACGTGTATCAAAACAGATGGGCACTTCAGGCCTGCATATCTCACTATCAATAAAATTATTCATCTGAGTGAAGTTAGGTGTCGTCCATAGGCAAGGCAAATTAATTATTAACTAAAAGCTTGCAGTGAAACATTTAGTACTAAAAGTTCTTTCAAAAACTTACACAACATACTCTGCAATATGTAAGATCATTATAACAATATCTTTCCAAATCAGCTTTAGATATCACATATTCCCGCAAACTTTCAGTTGTATCTCTGTCGCTTTGTGTTAGTTTTCCCGTAACTTACGCCCTCTGACGGTGATGTAATATTATTCCATCTGCTTTTTAAATTGTTGATCTTCTCTGAATTAAAAATTTAATAATATGTATTACATAAAGTGAAATTAGTAATTGATCTTTATAACATTACAAAACAAGTTTGATGCAGAACATTATGTGAAAGTGGATTGCATCATTGCTTATAATGTTTGGTTACCTAAGAACTAGTGTCCCTTGCGGATGTTAGTTGTTTCCTTAAGATGGTCCAATAAGCTGAAAACTAGATAGAAATAAAAATCAGTAGAAGAAAAAAAGGTTGAAATAAAACCAGTTACTTGTTATTCAACCCTAAATGGTAACTGATCAGTAACAACAATGGCTTTGTGTATTACAACATATGCTACATAATGCTGTTACCATCTGCTTGCAACAACCCCAGTACCAGGGGTAAAGGCCACACCGTCATTCGTTTTCTGTTCAACGGGAATTTTTTGCTTGCAAAACGATTGTTCACAAGTTATTTGGTTTACACCGCTGACTCAGATCCAGTCAAGGTCACTGCTACTTCATTGCTGCCTGCACCGCCACCAGAGTAACATTTTACTCTACAGAGGGCATAACGAAACTAGTTACCAGAAAATAAAATAATAGAAAAGCTACTTGGACTATGTCATCATACTGAATCAAATGATTACTCAATGTAAAACATCAATCTGATGCTGCATAAACATCGTACGTGAAGAATTATGAAGTACTCCCTCACAAATTATAAAACAATTGCAGGTGAAGGTAAAACCTGAGCGCTACGTTTTAGAGCTGCAATCATTTCCTTAAAACCGAGCAGAAAAAGGAGAGCCCCAAAATCGAGAATTAAGAGAGCCCCGCACCGAGACATTCCCATTAAATCGTATCGCCTACCTTGCCTGGGGGGACCGGTTGAGAGTAACCACTCCTTAGTAACCGAGCATGAACCAGATAAACTAACTGTAAGAAAATGGAATACCTTCAGCCGTCCTTATGATGTCATTTGTTGTGTAGCTACCAGTTTGGGCTCTTCATTGCACTATCTTCAGGCCTTAACTGTTTATGGAGGGCTTATCACGATCCACATATACGATGCATCAGTGGCCTACATACCTGGTTTACGCGGTCTGTAACTGTGATGTCTCTCCAACCATCATCATCATCAACTGACAGTTGGTTGGAAAGGCATTACAGTTACAGACCGCGTAAACCAGGTATGTAGGCCACTGATGCATCGTATAAGTGGATCGTGGTAACCCCATTCAGCATCATCTAAGGCCTAAAGATGGTGCACCAAAGTGCCGAAACTGGTAGCTACAAAATAAATGATATCATAAAGACGGCAGTAGGTGGTTCATTTTCTTACAGTTGTGAACGGCTGTAGTACCCCAGACCTCCAGTCGAAAGGGTGGACTTACGAAAGCCAGATAAACTTATGTGCTGATACTGATCTGCCAATGGGACAGAAGCACTGTACTCGGGCGCTCACGCGATTTCCTTATCCAAGACGGTTACGTATGAGTTATTCGAAGCCACAACCAGTGGCAGCCACTTACTTATTTTCTGGCAGCAGCGTGCAAGGCAGTTAGAGAGGACCATACTACTCAATTCCTGCAACTGTCTGCTCAGACAATGAATACTATGGCAGACCTTTCCTGATTCCCCTTTGTGATACCAACCAGCAAGCGTTCATACACGCCATTATGACATCCCTCACAACTGACTGTGTGAGAGGAAAAACCTGAATATCAGTTCTGGGGCAAGAACCAGATCTGAAACCTAAACCATCTGATATCGCGTGAAGACCAGTGGGAATAAGAAACGTACTCCCTCTTCCCGCTTTTGCAAATGTAGGATCACATGCATCACACTTCTTTACATGGGGTCCACTTCTAGCAGTATGGCATTGTCACTACAAGCCCGGCATATCACGGAGGGGGGTGGGTGGTGCCAGGGAGGTGTCACTGGCCAAAAAAAAAAAAAAAAAAAAAAAAAAAAAAAGTGGTTCAAATAGCTCTGAGCACTATGGGACTTAACTTCTGAGGCCATCAGTCCCCTAGAACTTAGAACTACTTAAACCTAACTAACCTAAGGACATCACACGCATCCATGCCCGAGGCAGGATTCAAACCTACGACCGTAGCAGTCATGCGATCCCAGACTGTAGCGCCTAGAACCGCTCGGCCACACCGACCGGCATCACTGGCAACTATGACCAGTGTGACTCCCTCCTCCCTTCCCTGACAATAGTACTTTTATTAGCGAAATTTCTCTCCTGAAGTGCAGAAAACGTCGAGGACACTTATTGTTTTAACTCTAGTACTGGTGAACGACCATTGCCCACATACATGGAATTGGAGTCTCGGTGGTTCGTCAAACCCTGAGAAGAAGATTCTAATTCTCGTTTTTCCACAGTGTGGGCTGCCCAACACCTCAAATTACTGCCCCACCATTTTAAAATATCTAGCCCATAAATCATTTTATTTGCGAATAATACTTTATAAGTACAGTAAATATTACACAAAATCTCAAGCTAACACTGGCCAAGTACAAACATTATGAAGCACATTCACAAATAAACATATCGTACCTGCCAATAGGAACACAAGACAGCTGGTCAAGAGAACACAATCTATCCTATGCTGGTCTTGGGTATTGTGCTGGAAGCAGTAATTTGCTCAAACATTATGCTGCCATTGTTGGCAGTTGGATGTTGTGGAAGTGCAGATCCCAAAGAACCCAAGCAGACTGATGGCCAGACACCACACCAGTTGATGGTGGGCGATTTTGTCAGGACCTGCTAGACAGCAGTGAAGGTTAATTGCAGCTCCATCTGGATGGCGTCCCTGTCACAGGCCGTGATTTTGTTCACATGACACTGGTCGAGGTGCAGATACTGACAACTTGATCATCGACAACATGGGGTGTGCTGCCATGGGCCACCAAAATGTCTGGCTTCTGGAGTCCTTCAGATGTCCTAAGGTGGGCCTCCAGGTAGACATTGAAGCTCCTCTGCTTAAAGCCCCAGGCCACACAAGAGGCCAAGGCATCATGACTCCAGAGGTACATCTGCATGATATGATTGACAGCCTCCAAGGCACTGCAGCCAGTCCAGTATTTCATACAGCCACTGCATGTATACTGCAGCCTTGCATGGGTAGGCACAGCACTGATGCATGCATGCAGACAGTCGATGTTGTCACAGCTATTGAAGAATTGTCAGGTGTTGGACACCAAGTTGTGCTCCACTGCTGTCTGAGCAGAACTTCTCAGTGCACACCCTCCCACTGATGAATGAAGCTACTCCACCCAACAGTGGCCCAGCTAGTTGTAGCTCCAGGGGATAGTGTCACCTCACCATTGCATTTGCTCGTCCATCCTCTCCAGCTCCTCCCTTAAGCTACCTTGCACAAACTCTTCTTTGGCCACACCAATCGCCTGGAGACCACTTGAAGCAGAGAAACCAGTCAGTTAGTAGAAAGCACTCCCAATAGCCCAGATGGTATTGGAAGTACCTGAATTGTGTGTCGACTAGTAGGCACAACCAAGACTGAAAGGCTGCATGTATGCAGGCATTCACTGATTTAAGGGCTCCCAGATGAGTCCTGCACAGAGCCAAGGATTTGTGGAGGCCTGGAATTAGGGCAGAGCCCAATGTATACAATAGTTGTTGTGGTTTCAATGGCACCCTCGTAAGTAACTGCAGCTGCCGCTCGTCCTCCTTTCTTGTGGGGAACTGCGTCTTGCCACTGATGGAGAACTCAGGCTCACATATCTGAAAGTTTTCCCAAAACCCAACTCCCATATTATGATATTCATCCATAGCCCACCTTTGTTTTTTTCCTGTCCTTATGTGACCCGGGCAAAAAAACATATTCTTGGATTTATTAGGAGCCCCAGATACCCAAGTGTACACACTGCACCAGTACCAGAAAACAGGAGACCATCAGCGAAAGTGGTAGCAGCTATGTGTCATCGTAGTATGCAGGTGCCAATACAATCAGTGAGACAGGCTGGCATGTGGTCCAGGGACATGTTAAAGAGGATTGGAGATAACAGGTTACACCGCCGAATGTTCTTGGAAGGCTGAACAAAGCGCATTGACTTCCCAGAACCACATAATGAAGTGGAACCAGATGCATAGCAACCCTGTATATATCCAATGAACTCTAATGGTTCTGAGGGCAGGTCACAGTGCACCATGGTATAAGAAGTCTACGGTATTTGACACATTCAGAGAAGCCACTTACAGCGAGCTGCACACTGTAGCAACCTGAGTCTTTGCCAGGTCAAGTTAGATAATGCTATGCACATCCTATGCACATCCCAACCTGAGGAAGAAAGATTTGCTGATATCCATTCGAGACACAAGTGTGTGTCAATTGGGCCGCCAGTACATTACGGAAAGTCCTGGTGAGATATGAGCAACTGTGACAGGATGTAAATTATTGGAGGATGCTGGGGCAACTTTTTGTGTAACAGAGTTGTCTGGGCACAATGGAGATAGGAAGGAAGTGAGTATGAAAGATGGAAGAGATTTAGGAGCTTAAGAAAGACCACAGGGGAAGATGATGTAGTTGGGCCTGTGATAGTCCATCTGGTCCTGCTGTAGATCTGTGAGTTGGGAGTATTAGTGCCACAGCTAATCGTAGGGCACCTCCTTGAAAAACACTAGCATCCTACTGTCAAGGCTGTAGACCTAGCCAGTCAGATGCCAGGTGAACAGATCCACCCAGAAGTTCCCCTAGCTCAGGGGCCAGATGAGGTGACTACAGCAGTGTGCCATCGAGCAGGCCATTGAGGCCAGTGTGTATCATTCTTACTGAATGCGCCCTGTTCTGCTATGAACTCCCACCGCTGATATGCGTACTTCATCTTGGGGGGCTGGGTCAACTGAAGGGCTACACCATGGTAGTGGGCTACCCCTCTACTAGCAAGAGCCTCCAAGAAGCGTCCAAAACAGTGAAAAGCATTGTGCGTATGGCCATTCTGTAGCTGACAGAACTCGACATGACGATATTGTCAAAAAATGGTTCAAATGGCTCTGAGCACCATGGGACTCAACTGCTGAGGTCATTAGTCCCCTAGAACTTAGAACTAGTTAAACCTAACTAACCTAAGAACATCACAAACATCCATGCCCGAGGCAGGATTCGAACCTGCGACCGTAGCGGTCTTGCGGTTCCAGACTGCAGCGCCTTTAACCGCACGGCCACTTCGACCGGCACGATATTGTCAATAAAGTGGGATCGATGACCAGATAGCGGTAGAGCAGTGAGAATGAAACAGATAATGGCACTGACATCAGCCAAATGGTTGTGGTCGTGAGCATGGCACCTGCAATGAGGTTGAAGTTGCTGGCGATTCTTGGGAGCTGTGGAAGTGGAATCCTCCCCTAGGTGTAGAGAGGACATAGATAAATCAGGTGACCATCCCGTAGGCCCCTTCCCTTCTCTGACCTGTGTTTGACTCAAGGTTGTAGTTAGAGAAAGATCTGTGATTGACTCCAGTATATAGTTAGAGAAACACTCAACTATCTTCTTGTTAAGGAGTCACACGCTGTGAATGGTCAGTTCCACCTCTAGATGTTTCCAAAATTTTGCGAGGTAAAATCTCCATGATAAGCCATAACAAGTACGTATATTTTACAAAACATGTATCATGCGAGCTCTTACCATTCCAAGGATGCCACGTTTTCTTCTGAAAGACTCACACTAGTGCTGTGTTTACAAAAACAACGTTAAATGAAGCCGACGGTGGGATGAATTACAACTGAACCTGCAGCTGAAGATTTAAATCATTCTTTGACGATCTTTCTGGCAGACTATTGATTTTCTCGTTCTGAAATGATACACACCTTGTGACTACTTTGTGTTTACTTCCACCCACAGTCCTTCTTACTAATGTCAACATTTTACTCCTAGACTGTTATTAAAAGTTCTTATTTATTACTACCGTCATTTCAGTTACTCTACCACTCGCAAGTAACAACTTCAACAATTTACACTCATGAGCCGAAACTTTATAACCACCTGCTTAATAGGACGTTGATTCACCTTCGGTACGTATTAGGGCAGCGATTGGGCATTGTATGGATTCGAAAAGTGGTGCTGAGTTTGCTGAAGGTATATAGGACCAGTTCCTACGCACAGGTCAAGACATTGCCGTTCAAAAATGGTTCAAATGGCTCTGAGCACTATGGGACGGTCATCAGTCCCCTAGAACATAGAACTACTTAAACCTAACTAACCTAAGGACATCACACACATCCATGCCCGAGGCAGGATTCGAACCTGCGACCGGAGCGGTCACGCGGTGCCAGACTGAAGCGCCTAAACCGCACGGCCACACCGGCCGGCTACATTGCCGTAAATTACGAGCCGCTGGTTTGTCGGCGCACAGCTGGCGCTCGACAGCGTGCCAAATGTGTTCAATCGGGATGAGAGCAGGCGAATTTGGTGGTCGAATTCTGATTTTAGTTTACTATTAAGCTCCTCAAAAACCCGCCAGGGTAGCCGAGCGCGCTAACGCGCTGCTTGCTGGACTCGGGTGGCGCGCCGGCCCCGGATCGAATCCGCCCGGCGGATTAACGACACAGGCCGGTGTGCCGGCCAGCCTGGATGTGGTTTTTAGGCGGTTTTACACATCCTGCTAGATGAATACCAGGCTGGTCCCCACGTTCCGCCTCAGTAACATGGGTCGCAGACTTTTGAAATACGTCCGCACTATTTCACGACTTACACTAGACGCAGACAGTTGGGGTACACTGATTCCATCTTGGGGGGGGGGGGGGGGGGTACAGGGCGTTGGCAGGAAGGGCATCCGGCCATTCCTAACACTAACACTGCCAAATCCGTTGTAACCACGCCGACCCTGCGATCGCTGCGGGAATATGGCGTAAGCAAAAGAAAGAAAGATGAAATGAAGCGCCTTAAAACACTATAGCACGATTTTAGCCTTGTGTCACGAATATTATCCTGCTGAAAGATGCTATCGCCGTCGGAGAAGACATACCTACATCTATATGGGTACTGTGCAAATTACACTTAAGTGTCTGGCAGAAGGCTCATCGAACCACCTTCACAATAATTCGCTATTATTCCACTCTCGAATAGCGCGCGGAAAGAACGTACACCTATATCTTTCCGCGCGAGCTCTGATTTCCCTTATTTTATTACGATGATCGTTTCTCCGTATCTAGGTCGGTATCAACAAAATATTTTCGCATTCGGTGGAGAAAGATGGTAATTGAAATTTCGTGAAAAGATTCCGCCGCAACGAAAAACGTCTTTGTGTTAATGTTGTCCATCCCATCGTATCCGTTACACTCACTCCCCTATTTTGCGATAATACAAAACGTGCTGCTCTTCTTTGAACCTTCTCGATGTACTCCGTTAATCCTATCTGATAAGGATCCCACACCGTGAAGTGGTCTTCTAAAGGATGGCGGACAAGCGTAGTGTAGGCAGTCTCTACAGTGTACCTGTTACATTTCTGTTACATTTTCATAATTGTAATTCCTAAGTATTTAGTTGAATTTACGGCCGTTAGATTGGACTAATTTATCGTGTAATCGAAGTTTAACGGATTCCTTTCAGCACTTATGTGGATAACCTCACACTTTTCATTATTTAGGATCAACTGCCAATTTTCGCATCATTCAGATACCTTTTCTAAATCGTTTTGCAATTTGTTTTGATCTTCTGATGAGTTACTAGACAATAAACGACAGCATCATCTGCAAACAACCTAAGATGGCAGCTCAGAGTGTCTAGTGAATCGTTTACATATATAAGGAACAGCAGAGGGCCCGTAAAACTACCTTGGGGAACGCCAGGAATCACTTCTGTTTTACTGGATGACTTTCCGTCAGTTACTACGAACTTTGACCCTTCTGACAGGAAACAACGAATCCATTCACACAACTGAGACGATGTCCCATAAGCAAGAGATTTCACTACAGCCTTTTGGAAATCTAAAAATACGGAATCAATTTAAAATCCCCTGTCAATAGCACTTAACACTTCGTGTGTGTACAGAGCTAGTTGTGTTCACAAGAATCTTGCTTTTTTAAATCCGTGTTGACTGTGGGTCAATAGACCGTTCTGGCGGGCCGGTGTGGCCGTGCAGTTCTAGGCGCTTCAGTCTGGAACCGCGCGACCGCTACGGTCGCAGGTTCGAATCCTGCCTCGGGCATGGATGTGTGTGATGTCCTTAGGTTAGTTAGGTTTAAGTAGTTCTAAGTTCTAGGGGACTGATGGCCTCAGATGTTAAGTCCCGTAGTGCTCAGAGCCATTTGAACCATTTCCTACTGCCTTTCTTGAATATTGATGTGACCTGTGCAACTTTCCAGTCTTTTAGTGCAGATCTTTCGCCCAGCGAGCGATTGTTATGATTGTTAAGTGTGAAGCTATTGCATCAGCGTACTCTGAAAGAAACCTAACTGGTATACAGTCTGGACCAGAAGACTTGCTTGTATTAAGTGACTGAAGTTCCTTCACCACTCAGGGGATATCTACTTCTAAGTTATTCATGTTGGCACCTGTTCTTGGTTCGAATTCTGAAATATTTACTTCTTCGTCTTTGGTAAAGGAACTTCGGAAGGCTGTGTTTAGTAACTCTGCTTTCGCAGCACTGTCGTCCATGGTATTTCCGTTGCTATTACTCAGAGAAGATATTGACTGTCTTGCCGCTAGCATAGTTTGATACGACCAGAATCTCTGTGGATTTTTTACCAGGTTTTGATATAACATTTCGGTGTCGAAACTATTATAAGGATAAGCATTTAGCATTAATGTCCGCGCTAAATTTCGAGCTTCTGTAAATGATAGCCAACCTTGGAGATCTTGCGTTCATTTGAATTTGGCATTCTTTTTCCGTTGTTCTGCAATAGTGTTCTGACTTGTTTTGGGTACCAAGGAGGATCAGCTTTGTCGTTTGTTGATTTATTTGATACAAATTTCTGGGTTGCTGTCGATACTATTTTTTTAAATTAAAGTCGCGTCATCATATAGCATGAAAGAACTTAGGTGATCTGCAACAGTGTTCAAGTGGTCCACAGCTGTCATAGTGCTTTCGGTTACTAACAAAGGTTCCGTGGAATCCGAGACGGATAACCTCAGTAGCGCAATACTGCCCTCTCCAGGCTGCGTCCGTGACACGGTGCATGTTCCGAGCAGTCGTTCGCCTGCACGATGGCGTGTCTGCATACGACCACTGACCTAGTGTAACAAGAAGCGTGAATCATCCGACCAGGCGACACGTTTCCATTGATCCGCGATCCAAAGTCTATGTTCCCACGCCCCCTGCAGTCGTAATTGACGATGTCCTCTGGTCAGCCTGGGAACATGTGGAGCTCTTCTACTGCGGAGCACCGTGTTCAATAGCGTCCCCTCAACAATGTACTCTGAAACACTTGTGCATGCACCAGCACTGTACTCTGAAAATAAATAAATATTTTTGATACTAGTATAGACGGTAAATTTTTTAAAGTCCTGAGACTATTACATGACGTCCTTCATTTCTTCGTACTTTGTAGTAGAATTTTAATTCACACGTATATCTACAATACCAACCACCCTCAGTAATCAGTTTCACCTAGCCTGACCGTTGCCTAACCTGCAATTTTCTGTTGTTATGAGAATTATTCTGGCACATTATGCAAGATGAGGTGCTTAAGAAATTACCCTCGAATATTACAATAATTAAATGTAATGTTAATAATAAAATGTGAGACATTCCTCACTAAAAAGTTTAACTTCTTATGAAATCAATTTTAAGTGCAAAAATACCGTAATATACTACTTTCTTTCTCAGTAAAATCATGGCAACTTTTGCTGTTAGTGTCGTAGATCTGGAAGAGAGAAATTCACTGGCGCTTTACTCTAATCAAAATGGTAAACTGATCTCAGAGTTGTGTGTGTGTGTGTGTGTGTGTGTGTCTGTGTGTGTGTGTGTGTTTATTGAGGTGTTATATCGAAAGACAGAATATAAGGCCGGCAGCGGTGACCGAGCCGTTCCAGGCGCTTCAGTCCGGAACCGCGCTACTGCTACGGTCACAGGTTCGAATCCTGCCTCGGGCATGGATGTATGTGATGTCGTTAGGTTGGTTAGGTTTAAGTAGTTCTAAGTTCTAGGGGACTGATGACCTCATATGTTAAGTCCCCTAGTGCTCAGAGCCTTTTGAACCATCTACATCTACATCTACATCCATACTCCGCAAGCCACCTGACGGTGTGTGGCGGAGGGTACCCTGAGTACCTCTATCGGTTCTCCCTTCTATTCCAGTCTCGTATCGTTCGTGAAAAGAAGGACTGTCGGTATGCTTCTGTGTGGGCTCTAATCTCTCTGATTTTATCCTCATGGTCTCTTCGCGAGATATACGTAGGAGGGAGCAATATACTGCTTGACTCTTCGGTGAAGGTATGTTCTCGAAACTTTAACAAAAGCCCGTACCGAGCTACTGAGCGTCTCTCCCGCAGAGTCTTCCACTGGAGTTTATCTATCATCTCCGTAACGCTTTCGCGATTACTAAATGATCCTGTAACGAAGCGCGCTGCTCTCCGTTGGATCTTCTCTATCCAACAGAATACAAAGCACCATTTCCTCATTCTCCTTTTGGTATCGATCTCGTGGGGGTGCAACTTTCCGTTACGTATTTCCTTGTTTGGATATAAAACGAAGAACTTTCACGTGAGACAGTAAGCAGTTTCGTATTCAAAATAGAAATGTTCTAATTTCTAAGTAATGTAATTCCATGAAACTAGTTAAGAATATGGAATGTGAAACGCTATTGAAGTCGTCTGTCAGATCTGTAATACAACTGGTGAAACTTTATAGACTTACAGTTTGACAAAAGCAAACGAAATTAATACCAACATCTCGGTAATTAATATCACCTTGACAAGACGCTATTCGTAACGTAGTGGCAGATTTTGCACAATTGATATGGGTGGAAGCTGAATTGTAATATCTCAGACGGTTCCGAAAACATTTCTACATCGGTATCTACGTGATTACTCAGTTATTCACAATAAAATGCCTGCCAGAGGGTCCAGTGAACCACCTTCAAGCTGTCTCTCTAGCGTTCCACTGTCTTACGGCTCGCGGGAAAAACGAGCACTTAAATTTTTCTGTCGAGCCCTGATTTCTCTTATTTTATCGTGGTGATCATTTCTTTCTACGTAGGTGGGTGCCAACAGAATGTTTTCGCAGTCGGAGGAGAAAACTGGTGATTGAAATTTCATAGCCGAGCTGTCTATGGCGCTGCAGTCATGGACTGTGCGGCTGGTCCCGGCGGAGGTTCGAGTCCTCCCTCGGGCATGGGTGTGTGTTTCTCCTTAGCATAATTTAGGTTAAGTAGTGTGTAAGCTTAGGGACTGATGACCTTAGCAGTTGAGTCCCATAAGATTTCACAAACATTTTTTTTTTTTTTTTAATTTCATGAGAAGATCCCGTTGCACCGAAAAACGCCTTTGCTTTAATGATTGCCACTTAAATTCTCGTATCATGTCTGTGGCGACTATCTCCCCTGTTTCGCAATAATACAAAACGAGCTGCCCTTCTTTAAACTGTTTCGATGTCTTCCGTCAGTCCCACCTGATGCGGATCCCACACCTCACAGCAATACTCCAGAATAGGGCGGACAAGTGCGGTATAAGCACATTCTGAGTGTTCTGCCAATGAATCGCAGTCTTTGGTTTGCTCTACCTACAACTTATTCCAATTTAGTTTAATTTAGTTGAATTTACAGCCTTCAGACTGGTGTAACCGAAATTTAGCGGATTTCTTTTAGTAGTCATGTGGATAACTCCACACTTTCCTTTATTCAGGGTCAATTGTCACTTTTCGCACCGTCCAGATATCTTATTTAAATCATTTTTCGATTCGTTTTGGTCATCTGATGACTTTACAAGACGGCAAATGATAGCATCATCTGCAAAAAATCTAAGAAGACTACTCAGATTGTCTCCTATGACGTTAATATAGATCAGGAACAATAGAGGGCCTATAACACTTCCTTGGGGAACGCCGGATATTACTTCTGTTACACTCGATGACTTTTCATCTATTACTACGAACTGTGACCTTCCTGACAGGAAATCACAAATTCAGATGCACAACTAGGCGATATTCCAGAGGCACGCAGTTTGGTTAGAAGACGCTTCTAAGGAATGGTGTCGAAAGCCTTCTGGTAGTATAAAAATATGGAATCAATTTGACATCCCCTGACGATAGCACTTGTTACTTCATGAGTGTAAAGAGCTAGTTGTGTTTCACAAGAACGATATTTTCTGAATCAGTGCTGACTATGTGTCAATAAATCGTTTTCTTCGAGGTACTTCATAATGTTCGAACACTGTACCAAACCCTACTGCAAATCGACGTTAGTGACATGGGCCTGTAATTCAGCGGATTACTCCTACTTCCCTTTTTGGGTATTGGTGTGACATGAGCAATTTTGCAGTCTTTAGCTACAGATCTTTCTGTGAGGGAGTGGTTGTATATAATTGCTAAATATGGAGCTATTGTATAAGCATACTCTGAAAGGAACCTGACTGGTATACAATCCGGACCGGAGGCCTTGCCTTTATTAAGTGATTTAAGCTGCTTTGCTACACCGAGGATATCTACTTTCATGTTTCTCATCTTGGCAGCTGTTCTTGATTGGAATTCAGGACTATTTACTTAGCCTTCTTTGGCGAAGGAGTGTAGGCGTTACGGTGTTCAGCTTAGCAGTAATTGCCTCGTGGTAGCTAATCTCCGTATTCGTCACGCTACTCCCTATTTGTCTAGGATTATTTGCTGCTAAGAGGTCAAATATGTTTGCGCAAACATTTACGCTTCGTGTGGGCCCATGAAATAATTGTTTCATGGCTGCCGCCGGATTTAAATGTATAATTGTTTGAACTGTTCAACAACTATATCTTCTGAGTCTGGAGGTCGGTAAAACGACCCAATTAATAGCTTAGTCCAATTGTCGAGTATAATCTCTACCCATACTATTTCGCAGGAACTATCTACTTCAATTTCACTACAAGGCAAACTACTTCTGACAGCAATAAATACTTCACCACCAATTGTATTTAATCTATCCTTTCTGAACACTATTAGATCGTTAGAAAAAATTTCGGCTGAACTTATTTCCGGCTTTAGTCAGCTTTCTGTCCCTATACCTATTTGAGCTTCAGTGCTTTCTATTAGGGCTTGGAGCTCTGGTTCTTTCCCAACACAGCTACAACAATTTACAACTACAATACCGATAGTTTCTATAATGAACGTACTGTGTTTTATCTGCCCCCTTTTAGACGGACGCCCTTTCTGTAGTTCCCTGAGACCCTCTGATCTAAAGAAACCGCCCAGTCCCTTCCACACAGCCCCCGCTACCCGTGTAGCCGCTACCTGTGCGTAGTGGACTCCTGACCTATTAAGCAGAACTCGGAAACCCATCACCCGATGGCGCAAGTCAAGGACTCTGCAGGCTACACGGTCACAGAACCGCCTGAGCCTCTGATTATATCTTCCACTGGCCTCTGCTCCAAAGGACCATAGTCAGTTAAATCGACAGTGCTGCACGTGGTATGCTCCACCTTCACCTCAGAAGCAAGACTGGCAGTTTTTACCCTTTCCGCTAGCCGCCCAAAACCAGAGAGAATCTCCTCCGATCCAAAGCGACATACGTCATTCGTACCGACATGAGCCACCACCTGCAGTTGGCTGCACCCTGTACTCTTCATGGCATCCGGAAGCGCCATTTCCACATCCGGAGTGACTCTCTCCAGTGCATGCTGGCTTCCTACCCCTCCTTGGCCGGCATGTTCCTAAGGGGCGCCATTACGCGCCTAACGTTTTAGCTCACAACGACCAGCAAACCCCACCCTCTGTGGATGCCCAGACCTTGCGGGTGGAGAAGCTATAGGGTGGACGACTGCATCCGGCTCTGAGACTTCGTCAGCCACAGATAACGCCAAAAATCTGTTCGTCAAACGAACCAGGGAGGCCCTACGATTGGCCCCTCAGAAAGTCTTTCGCTGTCTGCCAGACTTTCGAATGATTTCCCACTCGACCACAGGTGAGGGGTCAACCTCAGTGCAGTCAGTACCTAGGACGGCCACAACAGTGGACCGATCGGGGGCACGTGGGACGGGTTCGACGTCCCTCGCATCCCCGCGTCCGACCCCCCACAATTATGCCCCTTGGCAGCAGCCTCAAGCTGTGTGACGAAAGCCAACATAGCATTGAGTTGTGAGCGATGGGTCACCAACTCAGCTTGCATCTGTACGCAGCAATCACAGTTCCTATCCATTGATGAAGTCGCTCCTGTTCGAAGCTCGTAAAAATATGTAACAAACGAACGGTGTACTCGGTTTGTTATCAGCAGGGTTCAAATGGTTCAAATGGCTCTGAGCACAGTGGGACTTAACAGCTATGGTCATCAGTCCCCTAGAACTTAGAACTACTTAAACCTAACTAACCTAAGGACAACACACAACACCCAGTCATCACGAGGCAGAGAAAATCCCTGACCCCGCCGGGAATCGAACCAGGGACCCCGTGCTCGGGAAGCGAGAACGCTACCGCGAGACCACGAGCTGCGGACTTATCAGCAGGGATTCGAAGTGCTCTCTCACTGACGGTCTATCTGACACTGAGGTACACTAACGAAAACAAAAAAGGCCTGTTCAATAGGGGAAGGGGGTCTATGTAAGGGTCGATAACAATGGCGGTCGTTAACGTCTCAGACGAGTGACTGTTACTAATCTTTTCGTGCTTCAGATAACTATTCTCCACAGACTCCTTTAATCGTCAGTTTTTTTTTTCAAAGCTTTCCTCATTCCGAAGTTTAACTGTCCACGGTCAGCGCTTCGCTTTCAGTATAATCTTGTACTAAAACCTAGTGTGGTAGTGTGGCACTTATGCCATTTACGCCTGGAAGATTGGGTATAGTTCCAGCTATCAGCTCCCGAGCTCTAACTTTATGTATGTCACTTCAACTAATTTAATTCTGGTGAACGGCCAATAATAGAGCCTACATAAAATGCACGATTACTACAAAGGAAGCCATACGTAACGTCTACACCTACATAGATACTTTGCAGGCCACCGTACGTTGCGGTGTGTATCCTGTATCACTCCGTCCTACTGGGGCTCCAAATTTGCGACCTAACTGCGTACTTTGTCATATTTCCTACTATCATAAAAGTTTCACCACTATAATAATGCAAACAGTGCTCCCCACTAATTCAAAGAGTAATCAACTCTCCCCGTTTCACATAACACCCATTAAATTAAAAGAAAAGCTGCAATGGAGTGTACATTACTAAATTTATCGCCGCACGGTCATTCATAACTTTCATCACGCAAAGGAAAAACTACTTACTGCTGAACACAAAAATACATATTCTGAAACGACAATTACATTGCCTGCACCTCATAATAGCTATCTTTCTGCGATGTTGCAGTGCATGCATGTCCGAAGGAAAAGGCACTGCGGCGACTACAGCTGTTATGAAAAACATGAAATGTATTCGCAGTTGCGAATACGAACAACCTTCAGCTGCATAATGAAATGATGACATTTAATTTATGCTGGACCAGGACAAGAACCTAGATTTCCCGCTTTTCGCGAGCAGTCGCCTTAACCACTTCGGCACAGATTTTAAACTTCGTCATTCCATTATAGAGCTAAATGTTGCCTATATTAGCAACCGCGAATACATTTAATGCATTTCGTAGCAGCTGTAGTCGCCGCAGTGCCTGTTCGTTCGGAAAGGCAAGGACGTCGATATCGTGTTTATCCTCCAATACGGCGCAAGAGGGTTTCAATTAAAATGTCTTTCCTGTATGGGAATATACTAAATGAATGTAAGAGTGCATAGACGATGGCAGATGGAAGTTTCGGTCTGCCCGTAAAAGGTGCTCAGGTAGCCGAAGTTGAGGAGACCACTGACGACAAACAGGAAATCAGGGTTCGAGCCCAGGTCCGCCACTCATTTTCAATGTCATCATTCCCATACACAGCTGAAGGTTATCCATATTCGAAACTGTGAATACATTTCATGTATATATCTTTCATTAATAGAGCCAACGGCCTTGCCGCAGTGGTAACACCGGTTTCCGTCAGATCACCGAAGCTAAGCGTTGTCGAGCTGGGCTAGCAATTGTATGGGTGACCATCCGGTCCGCCGAGCGCTGTTGGCAAGCAGGGTGCACTCAGCCATTGTGAGGCAAACTGAGAAGCTACTTGACTGAGAAGTAGCGGCTCCGGCCTCGGAACCTGACATACGGCCGGGAGAGCGGTGTGCTGACCACATGCCCCTCCATATCCGCATCCAGCGACGCCTATGGGCTGAGGATGACACGGCGGCCGGTCGGTACCGATGGGCGTTCTTGGCCAGTTCGGGAGGAGTTTAAGTTTCATTAATAGAAGCAATCAAGATTAAATTCAATTATTCTGGCCTGGAGCAACAAAAATATTACGTCAGTCAGAAAGGGAAACAAGACAATAACTAGTGTTAACGAACTGTAATTCAGTTCTTTTAGCTCGGTAATAGCGTCTGCAAACTGGGCACTGTCCGGCTCACAGTTACCTCGCCACCAACGCTCAAGGACCTTTCATCCATGTCCGTAGAACGGGATGAATAGAAATAGTTTTCAGTTTTAAAAGAAAATAAGTGATAATTTTAAAACGATATGTGAAACTCCATTTCTTGGTATTGCTGGTCTTGTGCCTATGCTTGTAAATAGTTTTGACCTGGATCATGCGTTTATAACATAAAAAATGAAAACTTTTTATTTATATTCACCACACAGAGTGGAGTGAATAGAAAGAGCAGTATTAGACTTATTGTTATTTCTGTTTATTGGTTTTTGGGCTGAACAGGGATATGTTAAAACCTGTTTTTGTTCTAGGAGAGTAAGAGACAAAATTTATCTGGTTCAAAAAAATTAATCAAGTCAAAAACTGAAAATATTGCATGAATTCTGGTTTTTTATTCTATTTTTCAAATAAAAATTGTTATTTCTCTAATTGCTTTATTGTAAAATTAAATTGATGAGTGTCGTTTGTTTGTTAATACATTAAGTCACTGACACCATCTTAAAAAATGAATCTACAAGTCATATATCCAGAAGTGAAGGAGAGCTTTTGAACAAAATATCCTTGACTAAAAAATAGATCCTCTTTTGTCGAAATAACTTTTTTTAATCGGCTCTGGTATAAAAAAGAAAATAATAACTGAAGAAACACAAACGATTACTGTTTCCGTTCACCTCAAAAATTCGTAAATATAATTCTATATTTTTAATTAGTCAAAGTACAATTCAGATTAAAGTATATTTGAAAACTGAATCTCTGGTTAATGAAACGGAATTGCAAATTAGCTTTCAAGGTACTTCAATCAAAACAGCGCAATTTAGAATGGTACTTACAGATAAAGCTCGAAATAAGCAAATTCAGCACCACGTCCATGGTTTTTGATAGAGTAAATAAAACAACTGACTGTACCACTATTTTGAAATTCACAATTTCCCTGTGATATTGGTCTACTACCAAACTAAAAAACAAAAATTTCGAATGATATTCCTATTTCTCTTTTGACACAGTAGCACAACAGAACTTTTTTTCAGAAGTTTCCCATTGTTTCCGTTCACTCCATTTTACGGTACTCTGCTCCCTGGGTTGTAATATTGCATGGCGTCTCGTGAGCTCACACGGAGCAGCTTTTAAAAACATTTTAGCATGATTATCTTTCACAGTAGCTCTAATTCCATCACTCAGCACATACTTCAATGCACCATTTCAGTACCACGTTTCTAGCTAACACACTGCCGGGGGACAACAAAGCACATTTACATCTAAAATAATCGGACCCTTACAGCGTGGACGTCTTCCTAAAATAAACCATGTTGTTTTGAAACCAAGAGACCTCTTTTGTCGAAAGCTAACGTCGCTTGTGCGATAATGTTATTCGCTGATTTTTTTTTTATTCGGTAATCATGTCTGACATTTTCAGGATAGCAACGTTCATTCATTTCTTCTCTTCACTAATTATGAAGTTAAACAAATTATCATTTTGGTTCTTTCTACTCTTCCGCAGTTTTTTTTTCATTTCTTTGTTTCTTCTTAATCCAAAACTACTGTTTAACAGACTTTTTATTACTATCACAATTTACCGTCTGAGCTGTGAGGCATACTACAGTTTCGATACTTTATATTTTTCTTCACATATTTATTTTAAATCATACGTATTATTATAGCATGAAAAGGGATTCAACTTAGAAGCCACACCATACAAAGGCCTTTGCAATCAACAGTAATTGATGCTCGTTCTGGATCCATTCCGGGTACTGTATGTATGCCATACGTTTAAATGCTACTGTAATTGGCAAACAAAAGTGCGGATACCCTGCGGCCATTTAAACATGAGCGGAGCCAACAAACGACGTAGAGATTAAATACAGATGTGCAGTCTCTATTGACTCGGATGTACGCCATAACGAGCGAACGTCGTGTCGTCTGTAATATCACGTACCTCATATCACCTAACGACTCAAGGAGTTAAAAATCTACCAGGTATTAAATTAGACTCAAAACTACAGAATTAATTTCGTGCCGAGATCATTGTTCACCAACCGAACGAAAGATAATCGGTATAAATAATAGAAACACTCACAAAAAAATTGACTGGTTTAATAATAATGAAAATACTTAAGTAGATACTTACTTATTTCAAAATGACATCAAATTACACAGCAGGAATATTAATAACATTTTCACAGGTATTCATTAGAAGCCTAGGAACAAAGAGTTGTCTGTTTTTTTTAACTTTGTACTTTTACATCCATTTTATGTACATTGTCGATTTTCTGGGATCGTCTGTGCCTCAAGCCGCCTAGTTGATAGCCTATTTAGTAGCGTTAAAGTTTGTAAGATACGTTATTCATGAACGTTGCGCATCTAAGTTAAGCGAGTGTTTCCTCGTTGACTTAATCCTGTCTCGCGACAGGGTAAAGCTGGCAGAGCGCCGGCGCGCGTTTGAGGCAGCTGAGCTCCTCTGGAATGCCACCCTGGATTAGATCCTGTGTCTAAGGACTGGTGCCTAAACACACAATATACTTCGTTCTCCTTCGACCAAGTGTTAGTCCGTTATAGCATCAACTTGCGTGGGATTCCGACCATACCGCTCTGCTGATACCTGTAATTGGTATGTGTTAATCCGGGAGATTATCCAACGCTATCTGACTTAAATAGTTAATTACCAGACAGCTGAATATGACTGTGAACAGCATCCTCAATACTGTTGCACGATTTCTTAAACTGGAAAGACACAGAAACTGAAAGTTATTGAGAGAACTATACTCGCGTAATAAATAAATCCAGATTATCATCCACTCTGAACATTGTGATTAATGAGTGATTAATGAGACTTTCCTATAACCTGCCCATCCTCATGGTCATGGAACACTCTATTTGGATTTTTTTCACTAATTCTGCGTTGATGCACAAATAATGGATTCTACAAGAATGTGGTATTGACATATCAAGTCGTCCACCACACTGACCAACGGAGATGTTATTATGGACCTACTGCTTGGTGTACCTAAAGTGCTACCGAAAAGGCAACATACAATATTAATACTACATTTCATTAGCTCTGGGGCTGATCGCTATTATTATTCAGTTCCATATAGTAAAATTAAACAATTTTTTTCTGCACTGTGACTTTAACAACTACTAACTATAAACTGCGCTGTACCAGCAACAGACTGCAACTACACCGTGGCAGCGAGCGTCTGCAACTGCGGCAGAGACTGCTCTGACTTGCGACTCTATTGCAGCTCTCTTTTTAACAGGGCAAAGGTATTTTATGTCTCACGTTGCGCCTGTGAATTGTCGTTCTAGCAGGTGAGCAATACATCGAGATTACATTTGCTCCAGCAGGGTGGTGAGCCCCGTACAGCATGGTCAGTTCGGTACCTATTATATTAAGTAAGTTTAGTGTTACATGTTAGATTTAACGTGGTTTATTTTTTCATTCTGAACGTGATGTTTTGCTGACATTTATGTTGTAATCGAAATCTTTTTCTGAACTGCTGGGTCTTGTACAAAGAGAAACGTTTTTTTTCCTCCAGGTGTGTCTCCTCCGTGCTGCTGACCAATAGATTTCAAAATGTTGACAGTTTTGTAGTCCAACAGCTACAGAATTACGTTTCTTTAAATTGAAGAACATCAAATATTTTTACGTATATTAATCTCGGAACATAGTGTCAGTAAATGCTATATAGAGTTTCTCCTCTGAAGTTCCTAATTTTCTCCGAGGATCTCTTTATTAGTCACACACTGTAGTCCATAAGTGTTTCGAAAGAATACGTAATGACGTCTCTTTTAGCGTTTATTACAGGTCGGCTACAAGCCCCAGACTCTCATACTGCTCACTACCAATTATGAGTAGAAAGAATCGATTTTTTTTTTTATCCAGGTGGGGAAACAGTCTACTGGCCGGTGTGGAGATAGCCAACAAACACAATCAGGCATCTACAAAAAAATAGCAGATTAATAAGTCTATTTACACTATATATACTTACTGAGATATACCCTCTAAGACAAAAAAGACACACTACGAAGGATTTATCCGAATGGAACGGAAATCGTCATACATGATGTACGTGTACAGACATACAGATAACTACAACTTAAGAAAAATTGGATGGTTTATTCGAGAGAATGAGCTTCACAAATTTAGCAAGTCAATAACGCGCTGGTCCACCTGTGGCCCTTATGTAAGCAGTTATTCGGCTTGGGATTTATTGACAGATTGATCGATTGATATAGCGCCAAATTCTGTCCAACTGGTACATTGGATCGGCGAAATCCAAAGATGGTTGGAGAGCCCTGCCCATAATGCTCCGAAAGTTCTCCATTTGTGAGAGATTCGGTGACCTTCCTGGCGAAGGTAAGCACAAACAGTAGCACAAACGGTAGCAACTCTCGAGGTGTGTGCGTGGGCATTACTTTGCTGCAACGTAAGCGCAGTACGGCTTTCCATGAAGGACAACCAGACGCGTCATTCAGCATCGAGGAAGTACGGTTGTGCTGTAAGGGTTCCGCCTATGACAACCAAAGGGGACCTGCTGCGAAAAGTAATGGTACCTCGGACGATTACCCCTGGTTGTCGGGCTGTAAGGCGGGCGACAGTCGGGTTTGTATCCAACCGCTGTCCGGGACGTCTCCAGACACTTCTTCGACCTGCAATCTCATTGACTGGAGTAGAGCTGTTGAGTGACGAGTCACGCTTGGATCTGAGCCCCGACTGTCAGCAGTGGGAGCCGTCCGTGTGGCCGAGCGGTTCTAGGCGCTTCAGTCCGGAACCACGCGACCGCTACAGTCGCAGGTTCGGATCCTGCCTCGGGCATCGATGCGTGTGATGTCCTTAGGTTAGTTAGGTTTAAGTAGTTCTAAGTTCTAGGGGACTGATCACCTCAGATGTTAAGTCCCATAGTGCTCAGAGCCATTTGAACCATCAGCAGTGAGTATCAACCTGACTGTCGCCCGCCATACAGCCGAAAGTGATGGCCCGGGGTGTCATTTGTTTTCATAGCCACACCCGTTTGGTTGTCATCCGCGGAACCCTTACAGCACAGCCGCACGTCGATGATACTGTATGCCTCGTTTTGTTGCCCTTCATGCCCAGCCATCCTGGGCTCACTTTTCAGCAAGATAATGCCCTCCTGCACACGGCGAGAGTTTCTGCTGCTTGTGTTCATTCTTGCCAAACCCTGCCTTGACCAAAAATGACACCGATCTCTCGCAAACTGAGAACGTTTGGAGCTTTATCGGCTGAAACCTCGAGCCAGCTCGGATTTCTGACGATCTAGAGTGCCAATTGGACAGGTTTCGATACGATATCCCTGAGTTAGACATCCAACAACTCAAAAAGGCTCCAAGCACTGTGGGAATTAACCTCAGAGGTCATCAGTCCCCTAGACTTAGAACTACTTAAACCTAACCAACCTAATGACATCACACACATCCATGCCCAAGGCAGGATTCGAACCTGCGACCGTAGCAGCAGAGCGGTTCCGGACAGGGCGTCCGTTACTTGACGCAATACAGTTTCAGCAATGCCTGTACACTCTATGCTATCGTTAGGAGAATCTAAAGGGTTGTATTATACTCAAATGGTTCAAATGGCTCTAAGCAGTATGGGACTTAACATCTTAGGTCATCAGTCCCCTAGACTTAGAACTACTTTAACCTGACTAACCTAAGGACCTTACACACATCCATGCCCAAGGCAGGATTCGAACCTGCGACCGTAGCAGCAGCAGCGCGGTTCCGGACTGAAGCGCCTAGAATCTCTCGGCCACAGTGGCCGGCCATCCAACAACTTTGTCAATCAATGCCAAGCCGAATAACTGCTTCAATGAGGGGCGGAGCTGAACAAATGCGCTATTGGCTTACTGTGAAGTTCTTGCTCTTGAATAAATCATCCAATTCTTCTGAAATTATAATCATTTGTTTGTCTCCAAATGTCAATCACATCGGCCAATTTCCATATCATTCGGACAATTCGTTCGTGATGTGCCGGTATTCTTTTTCTTTTTTTTTTCTTAGTGTACATAACTTTGCAGAGTTGTAAATTTCTTGATTGCAACTAATAATTTTGAGTATTTATACACTCTGATAGAGTCTGAATATTGGTAATGTTTATTAATGTCATGCTACGACGATATAATATCCTCAGTGCAGTCTTCCGTAATAATTTTGATAAGTCTATGGACGCACCGATCTGGGGGCGAAGTTCTGAACTGCGGCTGTTTAAACAGACGCGCCTGCCAGTCAGAGTATATCACACAGTGAGGTCGTGTCAGTTTGTAATTTAGTGTCCTCTGTTGTTTTACGCATGGCGCCACCCCTCGGAGGACAGGGAGCAATGGAACAGCGTCTCTCCCTTAGCTGTGAGCAGCGCACGGAGTGGCGGGTGCTGTCGACGAAGGTGCCGTCGATACCGCACTTACTTACTCTGCCCATAACCGGACTGCTGCGCTGTACGTCTAGTCCCGCTCTGCACCTTTAGCAGACTCCAGGTTGGAATGACGAAATTGAATGTATTACTCTTGGGACTGAATGACCACAGGACGATCCTGTAACCAGGTTCAAGCTCACGAGAGTTACAAAGCCTCTGAACTTTTGTAATACCCTGCACCTAACAGATAATCTTTCAAACCATCACAACTTTACCACACGGGATCACTGAAAAACAACTCTTGCAGTACGAGCAGCACACGAATGAACTGACTGCAACAACTTTCGTATGAGCAACCACTTCGAATAAACGGAACGTTCGCACCAAATCTACCGACTGCTGCGAGGACGAGTAAACCACCAGAGGTAACACGCTTCCGCCGCAGTGCCTCAGAGAGAAATAAAATAAAGAACCTACACTGCATGTTGACACTGGTTACAGAACATCTTTGGGAAGGTTAGTAGATCAGTTCCCGAACTATTGACAGCAAAACTATTCATGAATTGAAAGACGGTTTGACACCCAACTTTCGACCTGTATTGTTAAATTTAAAACATTTTGTGTTTTAATACAGTTTGTTAACTTTGGGAAATATTAGCTAATTGGCAGGGCAGGAACGATGAGTCATTACAAAGACAGAAATTCGGGATATTTTGTGCATATTATCTTTAGATTCCGCCCGTGCGTTATTGTGACTGATAGTGGACTAACCTTCTTAATCAGAGAGGTTATGCATAACAAGTACCACTTGTTTCTGTTTCTGTTTCAGTTAACAAAGTTGTGTGTGTGTGTGTGTGTGTGTGTGTGTGTGTGTGTGTGTGTGTGTTGATCTTTTGAAGTGTATCGTTCTAAGTATATACTGCGCATATGATAAGTGACAGGTACGATTTGTTGACCCGTTGCGACAGGCTCATTGCCTGTTTAGGCTGACGACTGTTTCCTATTCAAAATTATTAAGGCGATATCCAAAACTGCAGTTAATTATATGCAGCTGTACTCATGCGTTTAACACTTGATGTAGATTTTCATCACTCACATTAGAGTTAAATTTGTGATCCAGATGAGAGGATCCAATTTGCATGTTGAAATTTCACACGAAAACACATTACGAGTCAAAGAGTACCGTTATCAACTTTAATTAAGAATTCCGTAACTATTAAAATTCAAAGAATTTTTCGCGATAATCAGTTTCAATCTGTTCAACAAATCATATGGCGCAGAGTCTGTTAAGATTTTGTCCTCATCCCGGTATGGATAGTGCGTAGGTAGGTGACTTGAGAGGGAAATTTTTTTTTATAGAACGGTGGCACGCAATGTTCATTAGACACCCAAAACAAATTCTTATCCGACACTATAGGTACTAATTTCATCTTAATTCTGTATCACAGTTAAAACAGTCTCGTACACATAATTATTGCCTAAATTGTAAAATCCTAGTTAAGACGAAATCGAAATCCGCCGAACTTTCAAATAATACCGGGTGATTATAATTAAAGTGCAGCTACTCACAGAGGTCCAGTGTGGGCTGTAATCATCGTATGGCAGTGAAACTTGGTCGTTGTTTTAATGCGTTGATGCCGAATCGATTTAGTTCCGACTTTGGCCACGAGGTACAAATTTGGCGCTGCATACTTTCCGTATGACGGAATGGCTTCACGCTGTCATATAATCATTCGGACAGTAAACAGTATGGCTATCTATAAGAGAGACCGTGTGCTGCTAGTAAAGCTGTTTTGTGTCAACGGCAGCAATTACAGCACTGCTCAGAGAGTGTCGCCTACTGAAAGGTGTAAGGAGAGCCCCGAGGTCATTAAATGGTTTAAAGACGATGATGATGAAATTCCAAAACACGAATGAGTTTCGTGTGGCACCTGGGAGAGGAAAGCGTCATATACTACTGGAAGTCGTTGACGACGTTGCTGTTGCTGTAAACGATCATGTTGCCAGTGCTCGTGGAGTGTCACGAGAAGAACAGTTTTGCGGACTATTTTGCACTAGTAGCCGTATATGACCCAGACGGTGCAGCAACTGAAACCTCGCGTTCCGCAGCAAAGTTCTGAATTTGGCCTTCGGTTTCTGGCACGGATCGAAGTTGATGACATGTGGCCGGGCAATATTCTACGGAGAGTGACGAGGCATATTTTACTCCTACATTGCAAAGTGTAGTGCATACAGAGAACTGTTGAATTTGGGGTACAATTAAACCGCGTGCTGTGCACGAAGTGTCGCTGCTTTCGCAATATGTGACTGTGTGGCATAGATTCACAAGCACCTCTATTCTCGTGTCGTTCTTCTTTGAAGAGAATACACGCAGGGGACCTATCACGTCTACCTTCACATCTGCAAGTTTTTGAGACCTCCTTGTACAGCACTGTCGGTTTTTTTATTGTTGTTGTATTGTATCCGGATCCTGCTCCAGCTACTGCCGCCTCTGGGTGCTGACGAGACCTCTCCATTTGGCTCGGTCCTCCCACCACTTCTCTTCCTCCACTTGCTGCCAGGTTACACCTCTCCTTTCCACAGATATTCTCGCACCCGTTTTCCACCGTGTTCTTGAGCGCCCTCTGGGCTTTTTCCATCCATCTTTAGTTCTTCCATAATTTTGGGAAGTCTCTGCCCACGCATCCATTTAACATACCCATACAATCTTAATATTTTTTTCCGATTTCTTCTCTCATACTTTCTTGTTTAAGGTCCTTTCTAATATCTACATTCCTTACTCTGTCCATTCTTGTTGTTCCCTTAACTGCTCTGAGAAATTTCATTTCCCCTGCTTGCAGTCTTCTCCAGTCCCTTTCTGTCATTGTCCATGTTTCTCCTCCGTAGGTGGCAATAGGTAAGTAATAACTCTTATGCATAAGGAGATTTGCTTTTTCTGAAACTTCCTTATTCCCAATCAGGTGTTTTATTGTTTGGTAGACATTGCCTCCATTCTGTAACCTCCTATTAATTTCGTTGGTTATTCTTCCATCACTAGATATTTCACCCCCTAAAGACATGAATTTGTATACCACTTTGAGGGGTTCTCCATTCAAAGTAATATTCCCGTTGATCCCTTTGTCTCTTCCTAATACCATTACTTCACTCTTATCTTTATTTATTTTTAATCCATACCTTTTCATTATTTCCTTCCACGCCTTAAGTTGTAACTGTACCTTTACCTCTTTATCGCCCCATATTATCATATCATCTGCAAAAATCATCTTTTTGTCTTTTTCTTTTACTATATCTTTAACTGCCCTGTTCATTCCCTCCCTCACAACATTAAAAAGCGCAGGAGATAGAATACTTTTCTGTTGTTTAAGTCCTTGTCTTATTTGGAAGTATTTAAGTTCCCCAATGGTGTTCTAATTCTACAATTGTGTCCTCTGTACATTGTCTTTATTACACTGATGTATCCATCGTCTATACCTATCTTCATTTCTTCCCAGAGTCTTCCCCTGTTAACTGAGTCATATGCCTTTTCTATTTCTATAAAAACCATTATCACCCTTTTGTTATACTCCCAACTTTTCCCATCAGTTGACGGATAGAAAATATCAGGTCGATCATGCTACTTCCTTTACTAAATCCATGCTGTTCTTCACTCAGCTCCTTTCCTATCTTTTCACTTATTCGATTTAGTAAAACTCTTTCAAAAATCTTGGCTATATGACTCATAAGGGTTATTCCTCTGTAGTTTTTACGAAGTCTTTTATTGCCTTTTTATGATGGGAACAATGTCTCCTCTGCTCCAATCGTCAGGAATTGTACTATTTCTCCGCATACTTGACAGTACTCTATACAGCCACTGCATTCCCATTGGACCTGCTGCTCTTATCATGTCCACTGATTCTTTATCAGATCCTGGGGCTCTCCCCCATTCATCTTCTTCACACCTATTCCATTTGTTCGCGTGTAATTTTCCTAATTCTGCTTCCCAACTTCTCTCAATTTCTCCATTATTTGTTGTTTCCTCGTGTACCTGCTCTCAGCGTTTAACAGTTTCATAAAATGTTCTCTCCAGACATCTTCCCTGGATCTTCAGTCACAGTACCATCCTCTGATTCCACCTTTACTGGTATTTCAGAAGACTTCCTTTTATTTTTCATCATTTTATAAAACATTTTCTTATTGCTCTTCACGTCTTCTTCGAGCTTTTTTTGTAAACTCCTCCTATCTCTTTTTCTTTGCTGTTTCCACCACTTGTTTGCACTTCTTATTTTCCTCTATATATCTTTTATGATCCTCGTCACTTTTCGTTTTCCACCACTTTCTCCATGCTCCATTTTTTTCTTCTAACTCCTTGGATTGTGGTATCATCCCACCAACTTGTCTTACTTTTTCCTTTCCAGATGTTCTACCACATACTTTTTGTGCTGCTTCGACTAAAGTGTCTTTGAATAAACTCCATTCTTTTTCTACATCGCAGTAAACTTTTTTTGGAAATTTTTGTGTGATTAATGCTCTATACTTCTCAGCACTTTCAGTCTCCTTCAGTTTTCAATCCTGTATCCTCAGTCCTCATTAGTTTCTTCAGTTTTCTATTTTCCACACACTGATTCATTTTCCATTGTCCCACCAGTAATCTATGGTCTCCACCTGCACTCACACTTGGAATTACCTTCACATTTGTTTTTTTTTCTTCCCATTCCCTATCTACCAGAATATAATCAATTACACTCTTGGTTCTTCCATCCCAACTGTATCTGGTGATACATGACTTTCTCTCTTCATAAACTAGCTGTTTGCTGTTTTCATTCCATTCCTCTGGCACAAATCCAGGAGTCTTTCCCCTTCTTCATTCTGCCTGCATACCCAAAACATCCCAATACTTACTCAAATCTCTTTCTGTCTTTGCCTACATGTGCATTAAAATCTCCCATCACTATATTAGGACTCTCTATATGGTTCTCTATCTCATTTTCAAAGTCCATCTTCATTGTGCAGCATGTTACTCCTGAATTTGTAAGAGTGCAACTGCTTTCATGCAGATGGCACATCACCTCATGTCGCTCGCCCAGTGAAAGGTTTGATTGACGCAACGTTCCACGACAGTGTTTTCTCCAGAGGTTCCATGGCCTGCATGATCGCCTGATTTAATTCAGGTGTTGGCTCTGGGGATATCTAAAATAACGCAATTACCAGCGTCACGTTCGGTCTCTGCCTGATTTGAAGGGCAGTTAACAGGAACACGTTGCTCAGATTACACTGGAATGCTGCGAGCAACTGTTGATAACGTCGTTTCACGGATGCGGCACCTCGTCGACGTCTCCAGTGCTCTTACTGAAAAAACTGTATAACTGGCGGTTAATAATAAAAATGGACATTATGCTTTTCTCATTTGTTTGATATTTTCTGCGAGCGTCCGGTTCTTAACCCATTACATATTGAAACATTTATGTTCCTCTTTGTTGCATTCACAGCGCCAGATTTGCATCTGGTGCGCAAAACGGGAACTTCTTTTCAGCGTAAATCACTTCCATAGTAACGCATTAGAATATCTACCAAGTCTCGTTGCCGCACTTTAATAGCAGCCCGCACAGAACTTCTTCGAGTAGCTGCAGATCAATTACGAGGGCAGTTCAATAAGTAATGCAACACATTTTTTTTCTCGGCCAATTTTGGTTGAAAAAACCGGAAATTTCTTGTGGAATATTTTCAAACATTCCCGCTTCGTCTCGTATAGTTTCATTGACTTCCGACAGGTGGCAGCGCTGTACGGAGCTGTTAAAATGGCGTCTGTAACGGATGTGCGTTGCAAACAACGGGCAGTGATCGAGTTTCTTTTGGCGGAAAACCAGGGCATCTCAGATATTCATAGGCGCTTGCAGAATGTCTACGGTGATCTGGCAGTGGACAAAAGCACGGTGAGTCGTTGGGCAAAGCGTGTGTCATCATCGCCGCAAGGTCAAGCAAGACTGTCTGATCTCCCGCGTGCGGGCCGGCCGTGCACAGCTGTGACTCCTGCAATGGCGGAGCGTGCGAACACACTCGTTCGAGATGATCGACGGATCACCATCAAACAACTCAGTGCTCAACTTGACATCTCTGTTGGTAGTGCTGTCGCAATTGTTCACCAGTTGGGATATTCAAAGGTTTGTTCCCGCTGGATCCCTCGTTGTCTAACCGAACACCATAAAGAGCAAAGGAGAACCATCTGTGCGGAATTGCTTGCTCGTCATGTGGCTGAGGGTGACAATTTCTTGTCAAAGATTGTTACAGGCGATGAAACATGGGTTCATCACTTCGAACCTGAAACAAAACGGCAATCAATGGAGTGGCGCCACACCCACTCCCCTACCAAGAAAAAGTTTAAAGCCATACCCTCAGCCGGTAAAGTCATGGTTACAGTCTTCTGGGACGCTGAAGGGGTTATTCTGTTCGATGTCCTTCCCTATGGTCAAACGATCAACTCTGAAGTGTATTGTGCTACTCTTCAGAAATTGAAGAAACGACTTCAGCGTGTTCGTAGGCACAAAAATCTAAACGAACTTCTCCTTCGTCATGACAACGCAAGACCTCACACAAGTCTTCGCACCCGAGAGGAGCTCACAAAACTTCAGTGGACTGTTCTTCCTCATGCACCCTACAGCCCCGATCTCGCACAGTCGGATTTCCATATGTTTGGCCCAATGAAGGACGCAATCCGTGGGAGGCATTACGCGGATGATGAAGAAGTTATTAATGCAGTACGACGTTGGCTCCGACATCAACCAGTGGAATGGTACCGTGCAGGCATACAGGCCCTCATTTCAAGGTGGCGTAAGGCCGTAGCATTGAATTGAGGTTACGTTGAAAAATAGTGTTGTGTAGCTAAAAGATTGGGGAATAACCTGGTATATTTCAATGCTGAATAAAACAACCCCTGTTTCAGAAAAAAAATGTGTTGCATTACTTATTGAACTGCCCTCGTATAACCACCCAGTGTTTAAACTCAAGAGCAAACACGGGCAATGGAATCCTGTTAACATTTCGCTTGGAGGTCACACACCGAATAAATAACACACATGGGAAAAACATCTATGTTAGCTGCGAAATATCGTGGGTAAAATTATAACGAAACTCAGAAATCTGGAAATTATCAGTTTCGTCAAGAACTTTGATATATCACGTTTTCACATTAATGTTAGGCAAAACATGATCTTTTGCATTTATAATAGCCCAAAATACGTAGACAGGATTTTCAAATTAAACAACAGTGTACAAAATTCAATAATTTTCCTTGAAAGGTGATTAGTAAAGTTTGTTTAAATTCATGATAGGTGGCACCTGATCTACTGTCCCACCAAATATGACTGGCGTCACAGAGCACTGAACTTCGAACCAAATAATACTGTTTCAAGTAAAACATTGGGAAAAGAAGTAATGCCTGTCCGCTGTAGTTACTCAAGTATTCAAATTATTCCACTGCCGTGCGTCTGCTAACAGAAAATATAACAGTAATTACAAGTGCTTCTGGTATTTATTACATCTGTAACAAAATACTATGGCCAACGTTAAGGGAGGAATGAAACGTACAACGTACATCACACTTGGTGTCTCATCTTGCCGGCATGTGTGGCCGTGCGGTTCTAGGCGCTTCAGTCTGAAACCGCGTGACCGCTACGGTCGCAGGTACGAATCCAGCCTCGGGCATGGATGTGTGTGATGTCCTTAGGTTAGTTAGGTTTAATTAGTTCTAAGTTCTAGGTGACTGATGACCTCAGAAGTTAAGTCGCATAGTGCTCAGAGCCATTTGAACCATTTGTCTCATCTTACACTGATGGCGTGCGTCTTCCCGCGCCACAAATATCAGGTAGCACCGGTCACTACTACCACGTTAATTAGTAGGTTACCATCACACCAAACTCATCAGACAAAAATTAGTCATCTCCAGAGACATCACGCTAATGCCGCTTCTTCCTTTGACAATGTCTCAGTTCTGAGGGAGAGAGAGCCCACAAATTTGCTCCGGTATGCCATACCCAGTTGAAGCCATTTTTTGGTAATTAGATCCCGTACACCTACCGAATAGCTCGGATGTTGACTGGGTAGTCACAGATATTTCCCATCGGACTAAGATCGGGTGATTCAGTGGGTTAGTCGACGCGCGGTGAGGTGACCTAATGTCAGTGCTCGGCAAACCTGGAATGTATTCAGGGTGAATACGTGATGATGCAGAAGGATAAATGTATCGGTGTCAGGTGAGGGATCCTAATCCGAAAACGACTAAGTCGAATGTAACCAGCCTTAAATCGTTGTGATATCTGTCACAGTAAATGAAATGAAATGTTCGTATGGTATTGTTGGCCGGGAGGTCCCTTTCGGGTCCGGCAGCCAAGTGCCAGTCTTATTTCAGTCGGCGCCACTCTAAGCGATTTGCGGCCGATGACGAGGATGAAATGATGACCAGGACAACACAACACCCAGTCCACTAGCGGAAAAAAATCTCCAACCCGGCCTGGAATCGAACGTGGGCCCAGTCCATGGGAGGCAAGCACGTTACCACCCAACTAGGCAGGTGGACATCTCTCACAGTCCAATACATGAGACAGTACTAGTGTTGCTAAGTTTGCAGGGTAGGTAGCTTTCAGAGGTGATAGTGGGACAGAGAAAAAGAAAAAAAAGGTCTAGTAATCGTGGTCTCTAAACTGCCTACCTTAAGAGCGACGAGCAGTTGTTCATCTCCGATAGTGTGAAACACATCTTTTCTACTGCAAACTCTTTGGTTTCCATATTTTTGGGGAAGATAAAATGTACCACAACAAGAAAAAATGTCCATTAAATATGGGCTCTAAAATGCTTACCTTAAGACCTATAGGCACTTGTTCAGTGGAAATGATGTGTTTTGCAGCAGCTAAGATGAACAAGTATGCGCTTTAGAATCCATGTTTACTAGACATTTGGTTCTTGTTCTGGTCCCCACCTGTGAAAATTGCCTACCGTCCTGTCTTAGCAACAGCAGTACCGGTACAGCATTCCATCGTCAGATGTATCAGAACGATTTTATATATTTATTTATTTATTTATTTAACCTTATCTGATTAGTACTATCAAGCCCTCTCTTACATCAAGTATCTCTACTGGTCAATGTAGATTCGTGCTGGCATACCCAGCGATCTCCAGAGCCTTTCCCCGGAAACTTTCGATTTGAATGACTGCTTTTGCTAGCTTTTAGCTGTTAATTGCAACTTTTCACGTTTTTAAAAGGCTGTATAGGGTGAATCACCTGAAACGTACACAGGAAATAATTCGTTAATGGAAGGTGTCATTAATATGCGGGTTTTACGGACTGGAATCGTTGCAGCCCATACAGAGTGTAATGAGTTTCAAATGTGTATTTATTTTAAAAAGTTGCAAATACTTCAATGGAACAATACCTAGTATAATACCGCAATCAAAGCGGACTAAATTATAACATTCAAATGGTTCAAATGGCTCTGAGCACTGTGGGACTTAACATCTGACGTCATCAGTCCCCTAGAACCTAGAACTTCTTAAACCTAACTAACCTAAGGACATCACACACATCACCGAGCGAGGTGGCGCAGTGGTTAGACACTGGACTCGTATTCGGGAGGACGACGGTTCAATCCCGCGTCCGGCCATCCTGATTTAGGTTTTCCGTGATTTCCCTAAATCGCTCCAGGCAAATGCCGGGATGGTTCCTTTCAAAGGGCACGGCCGACTTCCTTCCCCGTCCTTCCCTAATCCGATGAGGCCGATGACCTCGCCGTCTGGTCTCTTTCCCCAAAACAACCCAACCCATCACACACATCCATGCCCGAGGCAGGACTCGAACCTGCGACCGTAGCGGTCGCGCGGCTCCAAATTGTAGCGCCTAGAACCGCTCGGCCACACCGACCGGCAATTATAACATTAATAGTGTTTGTTGCAGCAGTCCACTGCAAGTATTTTACGAGATATCATAATCTGAACATAGTAAACACCGACAGTTGTTTGTTCCATGTTGTAGCACAAACGAATGCCCTCTACAAGGATGTTAACACGTCTCCTGAGGTGTAATGATGTTAAATGGGACATTGCCTAGCACAAACTAAAGACAAACGAAAGACAAACGAAGGTGAATATAGTACCTCTGTGCGGCCTGTCACGTGAAGAACCAGTGTACTCTCAAAGCCGGTGCACAAAATTACAACCACCAGCGTCAGGACAGGCCTGCAGTCTGCTGTGCAACGACTGCTGCACACGTTCTAACACCTCAGCGGAAACTGCAGGGCAGGCGACAATAATACGCCGTTTCATATCATCTGCAATTGTTTGAAGTGGTTGAAGGGGTTGACGCCTATTGGGATATCTTTCAGCATGCGAACGAACAGCACACTTCCTACGTCCACGATATATAATGAGCATGACCGCTTTTTTCGCATTGTCAAATACTATCTTCCAAGCACGTCCTGCTACGTCCACCATCACGCAGTAAGTGACAAGTATGTCGCAGTACATTCACAGTGTTCACGCAACACGGTGTTAACGAACGTAACATCTAAGCATTAGGATTGACACCAAACAACTGTGTCTTTAATGTTCACAGTACGATAATTCGAAAACTACTTGCACTAGGTTCCTGCAACGGACACCATTGACAATCTCTTTTACACTACTTCGAGGATTTTAGTGTTAATAGGTATTGTCCCATTTAACAGTATGTAAAAAAACTGCACTTTCGTCAAAATATCTATCTGTGTACTGGCTACAAATACGCGCCCTTGCCCGCAATTCAATACTGTGAGAACCACATGTCGATAGTGTTTTCCATGTCCGAAATATTTCCGGTGCAAGTGTTGGGTGATTCGCGCTGTATACTATTGGCTGACGAATAGAAGCAATTGTCTTCTCTGTCCTTAGTTCTGATAGAACTGGAAACCTGCCTGGCAGCTTCCTTTGCTCTCTGTGATACCGGCCGTCAGATTTAATTTCTCACAAGCACACTGAAATTAGTCCCACACTTTTAGCTCAGTCACTATTAAAGCTGTTCTTCGAATTATGGGGAAGGGTGAATCTTTACAACAGTACCCTGGTACGAGTAGTACTTAGACTCTAATTAAACAGATATATTACGCTCTTTTGTTGAATCTACCTGTATGTCTAACATTACTGAGTATGTTTTTTATTATTCAGTTGCTTAACTGACTGACTGATTAGGCTTCTAATTTGCTGTTCTGTACATCAATGTTATTGCTGAACTATTTTGAGCGTAGATTTTATTGCTCAGCTCGGTTCTAGGCGCTACAGTCTGGAACCGCGCGACCGCTACGGTCGCAGGTTCGAATCCTGCCTCGGGCATGGATGTGTGTGATGTCCTTAGGTTTAAGTAGTTCTAAGTTCTAGGGGACTAATGACCACAGCAGTTAAGTCTCATAGTGCTCAGACCCATTTGAACCATTTTTTTATTGCTCAGCTGAATATTTTGGATATCCATTTTACTAACCAATACTCTGAAAATATCAGTTATTGGTAACTGTGGTCTGTTTTCCGTTCTATTCCGGGTGCTAGTATAAACAGTGTTTCCTCTACATCGCACTCTATTTCAGTTCCTTGCTGCATGCTACTCTGAACGGCTTCGTAACACGCTACAGGGCCAGGAACTCTGCCTGCACGGTGTGCTCCCACAATTACGTCTGGTGCACTCACCACTTTGTGCTCCATCACTCATCGACAACTACGCGCTTCCGTAGCTCCCTGGAGTCACTGTCTCCACTGTAAAGCCCATATTTAGGCTACCTGCTTCCGAAGAGCAAATGTATGATTTTTTTCTAGTGTTAACTACTACTATCGACCAACCTGTAGTTTTCACTTGTTATATTATTATTATTGCATTGCAAACTTTGCTTATGACATAGCACTGACTGCACAGTCAATGCCACTGGACACACCAAAATCAATATTGTCCTGTCACACACGTACCACATGTCATGCTCCTTATTTTTTCTGTTTAACCTGACCATGTTGATATTTAATTGTGGTATAATCTAAGGATAAGACTAAATCAATACTATAGCCAAATATGTAGTGCAATCCAGAATGAGATTGTCACTCTTCAGCGGAGTGTGTGCCGATATGAAACTTCCTAACAGATTAAAACTATGTGACGAACCGAGACTCGAATTTGGGACCTTCGCCTTTCGCGGGAAAGTACTCTACCATCTGAGCTACCCAAGCACGACTCGCGACCCGTCCTCACATCTTTAATTCTGCCAGTACCTTGTCTACTACCTTCCAAACTGCACAGAAGCTCGCGAAAGGCGAAGGTCCCCAGTTCGAGTACCGGTCCGGCGCACAGTTTTTATCTGTCCGGAAGTTTCTTGTAGTACAATATTAATATGGCTGAAATAGGCAGCAAAAAAATTTAGACCATTGACTGTGAATACAAGAATTAATCCTAGTTAACAGCCGGCCGCGGAGGTCTCGCGGTTCTAGGCGCTCTGTCCGGAACCGCGCGACTGCTACTGTCGCAGGTTCGAATCCTGCCTCGGGCATGGATGTGTGTGATGTCCTTAGGTTAATTAGGTTTAAGTAGTTCTAAGTTCTAGGGGACTGATGACCACAGATGTTAAGTCCCATAGTGCTCAGAGCCATTTGAATCATTTGAACCTTGTTAACACTGCTTAAATAACCGAGTAATGGAAATCATACATAGTAAAAAGCATTGAATTCGAGTTAAGTAAGAGGGAGATGCCGTCAAATAGCAAGAGCAGTAAAATCTCTGGAAAACAAGTGGGATAATCTTGGAGCTTGGTGACGATTGTATATTCATGCTACTATTGTTAAATTAAACAACGAATTATCGCGACTGATGAATCATAATACAATTCAAATTATTTTTCTTCGAAACAGTTGCTTTTCTTAAGCTTCTCAGGCTTCAGCGCTGAGAATAAATTCTACCAACGTGGCGTCTAAACTACTGATCCGTGTGACCTGTCGGCTGACTACCAGTCGTGGGTAAACGTTTTATCTCTTGCAAGTCTGGCTAAATAAATGAGAGTAATAGTTGTACGTGGAACTTCTTTAACAACTGCTGGACAAAAGTTGTGCTGCTTGTTGTGTCCGACCTATCTGTATCTCTTTGCAGCACGTTCTGGAGGAATCTGTCTGGGGTGTTTGGTTGCAGGCTCTGGTGCCTTCCTACCGACAGTTTCATCTGGTAGGTGTACCTCTTGCGCGTGAAGGCGAACTCTCACGTATAATATCTCCATTTTAACAAAATCGCCAATTTGGCTACCGTTTGTGACTTACTAATAACATTTCTTATCGAGCTGCAAAAATTTGGGGAAATTACACATAGAACTCCAAGAACTTCGTTGTCCTATCGTCACATCTCGGTCACCTCAGGAACATACATAAACTAATGAACGAATTTTGATACGTAATAAATAATAATATTCGCTACATCATTTTTATTTTTAATCACTTCTTCTACTTAATTATACATATTTTCTCGTTGTTCACTTGGTATCGATACCCCTTGAGTCTGTGCCATCACAAACTGGTTTTTGAACTTCGTTTTCTAAGGTCAACCAGACTTGTGTATGCTTCTACAAATATGGAATTAACGAAACCAAATTTTAAATTTTTTATTCTACAGCACTGCCTATCCTGACTCCAAAACGAAGCGTCGTTGATGACAATTCAAAAATACCAAAATTTTGGCTTGGTGTCCTATTCACAGTATCTCAGTTTCTCCTGTTTTACGCTTCGTTTCTCGGTTTTAAGAGCAAAAATAGGTATTTACGCCACTTTTCTTCTGTGAAAGTTACATCGTCGATTGTAAAAATATTGGAATCGTAATATAAAAAGTCCAACTTTCAGACCCTGTTTTAGTCACCCCAAGTGAATGCAGTCTGTTTCCAATACGATCGATGATTCCTTTCAGTTTTGTCAAAAACTGTTCGTCTCTAAATCACTTCATGCCGGCCGGTGTGGCCGTGCGGTTAAAGGCGCTTCAGTCTGGAACCACGTGACCGCTCCGGTCGCAGGTTCGAATCCTGCCTCGGGCATGGATGTGGGTGATGTCCTTAGGTTAGTTAGGTTTAATTAGTTCTAAGTTCTAGGCGACTGATGACCTCAGAAGTTAAGTCGCATAGTGCTCAGAGCCATTTGAACCAACCAAATCACTTCATACTCATATTATCATTACTCCATACGGTTAAGCCAATTGCATTTTCGAGGAAAGTTCTGTTTTTGCACTACAAACTGCACTTGTTTAACCACTTACGCGAACCATATCAGCCACATACGCGTCGTGACGATCTTCAGTAAGAAAAACAAAACGTTTGGTTCTCGTACAACACAGCAGCGAACGAAGTGAAGAATGGAAATCTGGCGGTTTAAAGTTTTGTAATGTCGTAGTAGTCGAAGACAGGGTGCAGTTCCGGCTGTATGTAAAAGGGAATACGAAAAGTAGCAAGAATGAAGAGATTTAACAGTAAATTTGAGTTTAATAGCAATCAATTGTAAAGAGAAGCAGTTATCAGGAATACCACGGAATATTAGTGTGCCGGTCGGGGTGGCCGAGCGGTTCTAGGCGCTACAGTCTCGAACCGTGAGGCCGCTACAGTCGCAGGTTCGAATCCTGCCTTGGGCATTGGTGTCCGTGATGTCCTTAGGTTGAGTTAGGTTTAAGTAGTTCTAAGTTCTAGGGGACTGATGACCACAGATGGTAAGTCCCATAGTGCTCAAAGCCATTTGAACCATTTGAACCTTAACAACAGTTATTACAATGACAATTTAAAAACCTGGTTAAAAGAATAACAAAATGGTTCAAAATAATTTTAAAAACCTGAACAAGATCAGTTCAATAATAGCAAAGTTTAACAATTCATACCTTTAAGAATAGGATTTCAAACCAGGAACATACAATCCCCAAAACAAGTAAGAAGTCACCTCAGCTAGATGTGGCTGAGTTTAATGAGTAAAATGAATTACAAATGACTGCCACTAAATGTACCAAGCATGGATAACACGTTAAAAAATAGACAAAATTCCTTAAGCAATAAAATACACAAACCCCCAAAATACGAGAAAAGCTGGGGAGGCATACAATTTAAAATGTGACTCCTAGATGGTACACTCCAGAAGAAACATTGACAATGACCCTTAAATAAATATGCAATCCCCCAAAATACAAGATATGCTGAAAAATACAGCAAGTCGTTATCACAGCCAACTGGCAACAAGCAGCAAGTTTTATAATAAATTGAGTTACACTATGCGATCAAAAGTATCCGGACACATGGCTGAAAATGACGTACAAGTTCGTGGCGCCCTCCATCGGTAATTCTGGAATTCACTCACCCTTAGCCTTGATGACAGCTTCCACTCTCGCAGGCAAACCTTCAGTCAGGTGTTGGAAGGTTTCCTGGGGAATGGCATCCCATTCTTCACGGAATGCTGCACAGAGGACAGGTATCGATGTCGGTCGGTAATGCCTGGCACTAATTCAGCGTTGCAAAACATCCCAAAGGTGTTCTGCAGGATTCAGGTTATGAAACCAATCCGCCACAGGCCGTGCATTATGAACAGGTGCTCATTCGTTTTGAAAGATGCAATCGCCATCCCCGAGTTGCTCTTCAACAGTGGGAAGCAAGAAGTTGCTTAAAACATCAGTGCAGGCCTGTGCTGTGATAGTGCCACGCAAAAGAACAAGGGGTGCAAGCCCCCTCCATGAAAAACACGACCACACCATTACGCCACCGCCTACGAATTTTACTGTTGGCACTACAAACGCTGGCAAATGACATTCACCGGACATTCGCCATACCTAGTCCCTGCCATCGGATCGCCACATTGTGTATCGTGATTCGCCACTCCACAGAACGTTTTTCCACTGTTCAATAGTCCAATGTTTCCGCTCCGTACACCAAGCGAGGCGTCGTTTGGCATTTACCGGGGTGATGTGTGGCTTATGAGCAGCCGCTCGACCATGAAATCAAAGATTTCTCACCTCCCCCCTAATTCTCATAGTACTTGCAGAGTGAAAATCTCATTCTGGAAACATCCAAATGTAGTTTCGAATTCCTGTGTGATGGTGTGGATAGATGTCTGCCAATTACACATTACTACCCTCTTCAATTGTCGGCGTTCTCTGCAGTCAACAGACGAGGTCGACATGTACGATTTTGTGCTGTACGTGTCCCTTCACGTTTCCACTTCACTATAACATCGAAAACAATGGACCTGGGGATGTTTAGGAGTGTGGAAATCACGCGTACGGGCGTATGACACAAGTGACACCAGATCACCTGACCAAGTTCGAAGTCCGTGAGTTCCGCGGAGCGACCCATTCTGCTCTCTCACGTTGTCTAATGCCTACTGACGGCGATGATATGGAGTAACTAGCAGTAGGTGGCAACACAATGCACCTAATATGAAAAACATACGTTTTTGGAGGTGTCCGGATACTTTTGATCACATCGTGTACCTAATGACTGTGGGTAAAAAGGAAAAACTCAACAGTTCATACTCATAACTAAAAGGCTTTAAAACTTAACATGCTCCACAAGTAGCAAAAAAGATGTAAGGTTTAAACAAGTAGTTAAAGAGCAGGTATAGTGACGAGGAATTTCGGACTTGCAGAACACGCTTCAAGCTTATGTGCGCACTGAATTCGCAATATTGGATAGATCAAGAGTTCCCGATTAAGCTGCGACACTCCGCCCTGTCAAGAATCAAGCGATCAAATTGACTTAACTTGAGCCAACACGATGCAGCTCGTAGACGCACCTGATTACGGTCCAACCTAGACGTCTTGCAACGAAGGAAGTGTCGCCGCAGCAGAAAGAAAATACGTCTGTGCTCCGGGCCCAGGTAACAGGAATGAACCGTCCGCTGCCAAACTACCCTGCCAGCACACATCAGAAGGGATCAGTAATCTGCCCAAATGAGGCAACAGACGAGAATACCTAGGATTTAGGCAATATTAACTTACTGTGGGGGCGAATACGCATACAAGTTACAAGCTTAACACTCCTTACAAATTACTTAAAAAACAATGACAAGGGCGTGCTCATCTACAAAGGGGGCCTTGAAACTTCCTGGCAGATTAAAACTATGTGCCGGACCGAGAATGGAAGTCGGGAACTTTGCCTTTCACGGGCGAGTGCTCTACCGTCTGAGCTACCCAAGCAGACTCACGACCCGTCCTCACAGCTTCAATTCTGCCAGTACCTCGCCCCCACAGTAAGTTAATATTGCCAACATCCTAGGTATTCTCGTCTGTTGCCCCATTTGGGCAGATTACTGATCCCTTCTGATGTGTGCTGGCAGGGTAGTTTGGCAGCGGACGGTTCATTCCTGTTACCTGGGCCCGGAGCACAGACGTATTTTCTTTCTGCTGCGGCGACACTTCCTTCGTTGCAAGACGTCTAGGTTGGACCGTAATCAGGTGCGTCTACCAGCTGCATCGTGTTGGTAGAGCGCTTGGCCGCGAAAGGCAAAGGTCCTGACTTCGAGTCCCCGTTCGGTACACGGTTTCAATCTGCCAGGAAGGTTCATATTAGTGCACACTCCGCTGCAGTTCGGCAAATACTGTGCTACAATTTGAATTTCATCAACTCAATTTATAACAGAGAATGCTCGTAAAATAGCACGGAATAAAGTCTCGAACAACAAATTACCATCAGTTACAATTACCGCTGACCATACACACAATCACTCGGAGACGCGTTAAATAACAGATCTACGTTAAATGGTTCAAATGGCTCTGAGCACTATGGGACTTAACATCTTAGGTCATCAGTCCCCTAGAACTTAGAACTACTTAAACCTAACTAACCTAAGGACATCACACACATCCATGCCCGAGGCAGGATTCGAACCTGCGACCGTAGCAGTCCCGCGGTTCCGGACTGCAGCGCCTAGAACCGCAAGACCACCGCGGCCGGCGATCTACATTAACACAGACGTTTCCTTACGATAACAACTACCAATAAAAAAACAACACTTAACTCCACTCAGTTGTTAAGGAGCCGTGACGACCAGGATGTTATTGCTTCCAAACCGTACAGGCGGTCTCCGAGGTGTAAAATTTAAGCTTGCAGAGTAGGCCGGGGACTTGTCGACCAGGTTGCACGCGGCGTCCACTGCTCCTCCCGCAACTCGCCGCTACCAATCCATGAGCGAGCTTGCGTGGCTTGCCGCCGACCAATTTAACCACTCGCGACTTCTCGAGGCTCTTACCTGACAGCCGGAGTCCCCCAAAAGCAACAACTTGCAAGCCACGTCCCCTCCAGCTAACTTTCCGTACCAGGGCCCTCCAAAAACCAACACCACACGGCTCGACCCAAGGCCCTTGAGCCGTGGACCCATTGAACTAGTAGGTTGTTCGGTCTGGCTCAGGTGTAGTACCGACCATACATCTTGCGGCCCCATTGCCAACATCTATCAGGAAAAGTTGGTATCTGTGGGTTGTGTCCTTAGAATTCTTTGCATTTCGACATATACTGTATACGGGGTTCGCTGGCCCGAGAGAGAAGCATGAAGTTTGGGGATTGGCGGTATCGTCGCAACAATAGGTGGTTACGAGGTTCGAGCGGCTGAAGCCGCAAGCTGCACAAAGAGGGCCTGCGCAGAGAGAAGATACCGGGGTATTTCATCGGGGTCAGCGTCCACTACAAGCAGCAGGCCAACATCTCGTCCATTGGTTGGCAACATTCGTGTCTGACGACCGCTCGTGGTCTGACTGCTCTCTTCTACCTGGCTTTCATCGGAACCACTCAGCAACCGCTGCGGCGCACTGTGGATCCATGGAACTGATGGCTGATAAAGGGGAGTAACTTCCTGTAATCCTCGTGGTGATTTGTTTCTTGGTCTACCCGCCCTCCTTATTATGTTCTGGTTTCTACCCGATCCTCTGGGTTTTACTCGGTTGGCTCTTTGGTCGTAAATATAGGCAGTAGCATTATACTAAGACATTAGTTGTCGTTTGAAAATTTCTCCCGCTGTTATATTACCTTTTCCTTCTGATTTGTACCCGATAATTAATGTTCTAATTAATCAGCTCTTGGGTGCAAATACAGCCGGAACAATTGTACTGAGGCATAGGTTGTCGTTAAACAAAAGAGGGACCTTGCGGTTAGATTTAGCTGTTGTTGTTGTTGTGGTCTTCAGTCCTGAGACTGGTTTGATGCAGCTCTCCATGCTACTCTATCCTGTGCAAGCTTCTTCATCTCCCAGTACCTACTGCAACCTACATCCTTCTGAATCTGCTTAGTGTATTCATCTCTTGGTCTCCCCCTACGATTTTTACCCTCCACGCTGCCCTCCAATACTAAATTGGTGATCCCTTGATGCCTCAGAACATGTCCTACCAACCGATCCCTTCTTCTGGTCAAGTTGTGCCACAAACTCCTCTTCTCCCCAATCCTATTCAGTACTTCCTCATTAGTTATGTGATCTACCCACCTAATCTTCAGCATTCTTCTGTAGCACCACATTTCGAAAGCTTCTATTCTCTTCTTGTCCAAACTATTTACCGTCCATGTTTCACTTCCATACATGGCTACACTCCATACAAATACTTTCAGAAATGACTTCCTGACACTTAAATCTATACTCGATGTTAACAAATTTCTCTTCTTCAGAAACGCTTTCCTTGCCATTGCCAGTCTACATTTTATATCTTCTCTACTTCGACCATCATCAGTTATTTTGCTCCCCAAATAGCAAAACTCATTTACTGCTTTAAGTGTCTCATTTCCTAATTTAATACCCTCAACATCACCCGACTTAATTCGACTACATTCCATTATCCTCGTTTTGCTTTTGTTGATGTTCATCTTATATCCTCCCTTCAAGACACCATCCATTCCGTTCAACTGCTCTTCCAAGTCCTTTGCTGTCTCTGACAGAATTACAATGTCATCGGCGAACCTCAAAGTTTTTATTTCTTCTCCATGAATTTTAATACCTACTCCGAATTTTTCTTTTGTTTCCTTTACTGCTTGCTCAATATACAGATTGAATAACATCGGGGAGAGGCTACAACCCTGTCTTACTCCCTTCCCAACCACTGCTTCCCTTTCATGTCCCTCGACTCTTATAACTGCCATCTGGTTTCTGTACAAATTGTAAATAGCCTTTCGCTCCCTGTATTTTACCCCTGCCACGTTTAGAATTTGAAAAAGAGTATTCCAGTCAACATTGTCAAAAGTCTACAAATGCTAGAAACGTAGGTTTGCCTTTCCTTAATCTTTCTTCTAAGATAAGTCGTAAGGTCAGTATTGCCTCACGTGTTCCAGTATTTCTACGGAATCCAAACTGACCTTCCCCGAGGTCGGCTTCTACTAGTTTTTCCATTCGTCTGTAAAGAATTCGTGTTAATATTTTGCAGCTGTGGCTTATTAAACTGATTGTTCGGTAATTCTCACACCTGTCAACACCTGCTTTCTTTGGGATTGGAATTATTATATTATTCTTGAAGTCTGAGGGTATTTCGCCTGTTTCATACATCTTGCTCGCCAGATGGTTGAGTTTTGTCAGGACTGGCTCTCCCAAGGCCATCAGTAGTTCTAATGGCATGTTGTCTACTCCCTGGGCCTTGTTTCGACTCAGGTCTTTCAGTGCTCTGTCAAACTCTTCACGCAGTATCTTATCTCCCATTTCATCTTCATCTACATCCTCTTCCATTTCCATAATATTGTCCTCAAGTACATCGCCCTTGTATAGACCCTCTATATACTCCTTCCACCTTTCTGCCTTCCCTTCTTTGCTTAGAACTGGGTTGCCATGTGAGCTCTTGATATTCATACAAGTGGTTCTCTTCTCTCCAAAGGTCTCTTTAATTTTCCTGTAGGCAGTATCTATCTTACCCCTAGTGAGACAAGCCTCTACATCCTCACATTTGTCCTCTAGCCATCCCTGCTTAGCCATTTTGCACTTCCTGTCGATCTCATTTTTGAGACGTTTGTATTCCCTTTTGCCTGCTTCACTTACTGCATTTTTATATTTTCTCCTTTCATCAATTAAATTCAATATTTCTTCTGTTACCCAAGGATTTCTACTAGCCCTCGTCTTTTTACCTACTTGATCCTCTGCTGCCTTCACTACTTCATCCCTCAAAGCTACCCATTCTTCTTCTACTGTATTTCTTTCCCTCATTCCTGTCAATTTTTCCCTTATGCTCTCCCTGAAACTCTGTACAACCTTTGGTTCTTTCAGTTTATCCAGGTCCCATCTCCTTAAATTCCCACCTTTTTGCAGTTTCTTTAGTTTTAATCTACTTGTCATAACCAATAGGTTGTGGTCAGAGTCCACATCTGCCCCTGGAAATGTCTTACAATTTAAAACCTGGTTCCTAAATCTCTGTCTTACCATTATATAATCTATCTGATACCTTTTAGTATCTCCAGGGTTCTTCCATGTATACAACCTTCTATCATGATTCTTAAACCAAGTGTTAGCTATGATTAAGTTGTGCTCTGTGCAAAATTCTACCAGGCGGCTTCCTCTTTCATTTCTTAGCCCCAATCCATATTCACCTACTACGTTTCCTTCTCTCCCTTTTCCTACACTCGAATTCCAGTCACCCATGACTATTAAATTTTCGTCTCCCTTCACTATCTGAATAATTGCTTTTATTTCATCATACATTTCTTCAATTTCTTCGTCATCTGCAGAGCTAGTTGGCATATAAACTTGTACTACTGTAGTAGGTGTGGGCTTCGTATCTATCTTGGCCACAATAATGCGTTCACTAAGCTGTTTGTAGTAGCTTACCCTCGTTCCTATTTTCCTATTCATTATTAAACCTACTCCTGCATTACCCCTATTTGTGTTTATAACCCTGTGGTCACCTGACCAGAAGTCTTGTTCCTCCTGCCACCGAACTTCACTAATTCCCACTATATCTAACTTTAACCTATCCATTTCCCTTTTCAAATTTTCTAACCTACCTGCCCGATTAAGGGATCTGACATTCCACGCTCCGATCCGTAGAACGCCAGTTTTCTTTCTCCTGATAACGACATCCTCTTGAGTAGTCCCCGCCCGGAGATCCGAATGGGGGACTATTTTGCCTCCGGAATATTTTACCCAAGAGGACGCCATCATCATTTAATCATAGAGTAAAGCTGCATGTCCTCGGGAAAAATTACGGCTGTAGTTTCCCCTTGCTTTCAGCCGTTCGCAGTACCAGCACAGCAAGGCCGTTTTGGTTAATGTTACAAGGCCAGATCAGTCAATCATCCAGACTGTTGCCCTTGCAACTACTGAAAAGGCTGCTGCCCCTCTTCAGGAACCACACGTTTGTCTGGCCTCTCAACAGATACCCCTCCGTTGTGGTTGTACCTACGGTACGGCTATCTGTATCGCTGAGGCACGCAAGCCTCCCCATCAACGGCAAGGTCCATGGTTCAATTCTTTGATTGTAATTCCATTTCTCAGTCATTAGTTATAATATGAACAATCTGTTCGTTTCTGTATTTGAAAGACCGGGTCATTATTGGTGTATTTTAGCTGGATCTTGTGGTTCCGCCGAGTGAGTTCTCTTGTAACAAGTGTTCACAAGAAATGTTTTAAGACGTTCCTTCAGAGCGGTGTTAATAACTGACAATCATTTTAACTTTGAAAATATTAACAGCAACTGTTACCAGGGCCTTAGTCAAAATAAAATTGTCAGAAGGGGCGTGTTGGGATCCAGTCTCACCTTGGTTGCCGATTGAAATTAAGAGGTTGGATGCGTCGAAGTAAGTCTTATCATTGTCATATTGTTTGCTAATCTGTTTAACCTTTAAGCGTAGGTGCGCATCTTATCCCCAAACCTTTCGACATACAGCTTTCAATTTAAAAGTTAAATCATCTGTTTCGAGTAACTGAATCGCTCTTGTCGTCAATGGTGCTTATATAGTTTTCATGTGTTGGTGAAAGACATTTAATAAGACAGCCTGTGTCCAGCGCGGTAGTAAACACCGCTGTTTCACCCGGTAACGGGCGGGCTGCAGGTCCGACAGTCTTGTAACCATTGTCATATTGTTTGCTGTTTGCACTACAGCATTTCAGATTTTTTTTTTGTTGCAAAGATTAAAAGCTTATTCAACATAGGAAATAAGGTCAAAAGAATTTTGCAAATTTGTTCATTTTGTTAAAGAAAATTTCAGGTTAAATGCTTCGATTATCTGTAAAACACAGTTAAGTTATATTGGTGGGTCCTCCCTTCCACGTTTTCCTTAATTCCAGTAAGCACCACATATCAACCCTACTTCCCGATATATGATCGGGATGGATATCGACAACCAACGTAGTTAGGGCACCAGCGGAGTGCCATGCCCGCCAAAATTAAAGCCGTTGTGGCTCAGCAGGATACAGGGTCCAGGTGGCTCATTATTCGACACAACAGATGAGAGTGGTATTACAAGTAGTTACGGAGTGTCCTAACAGTGTTAGTGCTGGATTGTTAATACTAGGTTCGTAGAAATGACTTAGGGTTACGCAATGGCAAAATCAGAGACACAAGATGTCACTTGTGCAGAAGCTATTCAGTCATTGGTTAATCTGGAGCTCAGCTCAGGGCAGGGAACAAATTTGGAAAAAACAAGCTATCAGGGAAGGATGGGGATGTAGAACTGCTGAAGTCGCACAATTTAGAGGTGGATCCAGCAGTTTCGAACCTAATTTCTCCCGTCTCCGGTAGGTCGTCTGAGAGTGTGGTGGGATTTGTACAAGATTTCTTGTCGTCGCCTGACATAGGGGGTTGGTCAGATACACAGTTGTTACAAATAGAAAGGATGCGTCTGTCAGGAGAGGCAAAGTCGTTTGTATAGTGAATAGAGACACTGAAAAAGGTGGAGACTTTCGAACACCTCGGGCTAGGATTAGAACAGAAATATGGGACGCAGAACAGTGCACGATTTTTTCGTGAACAGGTGTGCGTAATTTCGAAAATGCGCAATGAGGCTGTAGAGTTTTTGCAGATAGGATTAGAATACTTAATGTATATACGTACGAGTTAACACATAATGAGAAGATGTACAAGATGTTGCCACAGGAACCGAGCAGCGATCACTTGATGCATTCCTGAATGGTTTAGCACCGGCGATGTCCATTAGGATGCGCACTGGTGCTTCTAAGGATGTTCACGCAGCCGTTGTCATTGGGGTATGAGGAAATCGATTTTCGTCGGGGAACGGAGAAATGTTTGCGTCAAGTGTAAAACGTTCTAATTGTGGGCATACGGGGCATCTGTAGAGGCAATGCTACGAGCCACGGAGTAATAGGGATGATCGGACCGCCAGCGGTTTAATGGGAATGGTAATAGAGATAGTATGGAGCAGCAGCAGGGCTATAGGAGTAATGGGTGGAGTCGTTGAATGGTGATGAACACCCATTAAACTTAAGAGGGAGTTCCAGACTTGGCTAAGGGCGTTCCCAGTGAACATAAATGCAGTGAAACCGAATGTAGAGGTAGAATGCGCCACAGTGTATGTAATAATACAAAATAAAAGTTTTTGTTTGGCGCCGGGCACATGTGTTAGTGGCCTCGAGAGAAATAGTAGGTAAGGGACGATGGAAACCACCACATATGTTGTGCGAAAAGTGAAATGCAAAGGCTCAGTGTAGATATAGTTGACGTTAGTGAAATGAAGTGGAAAGAAGACAAGAATTTCTGTTCAGATGAGTATGGGCTAATATCAACAGCAGCAGAAAACAGTATACCGGGAGAAGGATTAGTTATGAATAAGAAGGTAGGGCAGAGAGTGACGTGAACAGTACATTGATGGGGTTGTTCTCATCAGAACTGACAGCAAACCAATGCCGACAATAATAGTTCCGGTACAAATGCCGACGTCGCAAGCAAAGAGAAAGACTGAGTTCTGCAATAAATTACAGCTAGTAATGGCGAATACTCACAAGAATCGCAAGAGCGTGAGGTATACTTGGGGAAGGATGGGAGATACGGGAAGATTTCAGTTAGATTACATCATGGTCAGGCAGAGATTCCCAAATTAGATATTGTATTGTAGGATGTTGCAGGATTTACCCAGGAGCAAATATAGGCTCAGATCATAACTTAGTAATGATGAAGAGTAGATTGTAGTTTAAGAGACCATCAAAGAAGAAACAAAGTGCAAAGAAGTGGTATAAGAAATACTATGGAATGAAAAGAGACGATTGAAGTTCTCTGAGGCTACAGATACTGCGATAATGAATACTTAGTAGGAAGATCAGTTGAAGAGGAATGAAATCTCAAAAAACCACGGTCACAGAAGTTGTAAAGAAAAGCATATGTACAAGGGAAGTAACTGCGAAGAAATTGTGGGTAACAGAAGAAATACTTCAGTTGATTGACGAAAGGAGGAAGCACAAAAGTGTTCAGGGAAATTCAGGAATACAGAATTACAGGTCACTTATGAAATGAATAAATAAGAATTTCAGGGAAGCGAAGGCGAAATGACAAAACTAAGAATGTGAGGAAATCGAAAAAGAAATGACTGTCGGAAGGACTACCTCGGCACACAGAAAAGTCAAAACAACCTTCGATGAAATTAACATCAAGGGGACCGTAACATTAAAGAGCAATGGTAATTCCATTGTTAAATAAAGAGGAGAGAGCTGATAGGTGGAAAGAATACATTGAAGGTATTTATGGTTGGGTGGATTTGTCTAATGACATGATAGAAGAATAAACAGGAGTCGGTAGTGAAGGGGTCGGGAATACAGTATCAGAGTCAAAATTTAAAAAAGATTTGGAAGACTTAAAATCGAATAAGGCAGAAGGGATAGATAACATTCCTCCGGATTTTCTAAAATCCTTGGGGGAAGTAACAACAAAAGACTATTCACGTTGGTGTGTACAAGGTATGAGTCTGGCGATATACCATCACACATATGGAAAAACTTCATCACACAATTCCGAAGATAGCAAGAGCTTAAAATCTCATGCAACCAAGTTTCTGACAAGAATAATTTGCAGAAGAATGGAAAGAAATAGGAGTAAAATACACTGAAAGATGTGTAACATACATTACGTACAAAAACCAAAAGGCAATAATAAGACAAGAAGACCAAGAACGGGGTACTCAGATTAAAAAGGCTGTAAGACAGGGATTTAGCCTTTTACCCCTACTGTTCAATCTGTACATCCAAGAAGCAATCACAGAAATAAAACAAGTTCAAGAGTTGGATTAAAACTCAAGGCGAAAGGACATCATTGACAAGACCTGCTTCTGACATTCACATCCTCAATGAACACTAAGAAGAATTACAGGATCTTCTGAATAGAATGAACAGTCTAGTGAGTGTAGAATACGGCTTGAGAGCAAATCGAAGAAAGACGAAAGTAACGAAAAGTAGCAGAAATGAGAATTGTGAGAAACTTAACATCAAAATTGGGGATTACGAAGTAGACGAAGTTAAGGAATTCTGCTACCTATGCAGTAAAATTATCCATGTGGATGGAGCAAGGAGGACATGAAAAGCAGACTACAACGACAAAAAGGACAATCCTGGCCAAGAGGAGTTTACTGGTATCAAACATAGAACTTAATTTGACCGAGAAATTGCAGAGAATGTGTTTAGAGCACAGCAATGTGGGGTGCGACACATGGACTCTGGGAAACGGGGCAGAAGAGAATCGAACCGTTATAGATGTGGTGCTGCAGAAGAATGCTGAAAATTATATGGACTCATAAAACAAAGAATGAGGAGGTCCTCCACATAATCGGTGAGGAAAGGAATATATGAAAAACACTGAGAAGAAGAAGGGACAGGATGATTAGACATGTGTTCAGACATCAGGGAATAACTTATATGATACCAGAGGCAGCTGTACAGTCTAAAAACCGTAGAGGAAGACAGATGTGGGAATACAGTCCGCAAATAATTTAGGACATATGTTTCAACTACTATGCTGAGAAGAAAAGGTGCGTTGCAGTGTTGCAGAAAGGTATTTGATTTATGCAAGCATCATAAGCAAGCAATGTGTGTAGCATAGAATTCAGTGCAGATAAATATATCAGGAGCATGGCTGCAAAAGTATCTTCTTGGAACCCAGCGTCTCGTAGCAAAATTCTTCTTCGATAATTTGCAGATAAGCATAGAATGTATGTAAGCACAGTGTAATTATAACATGTGTTAGTGAAGAAAATCATATCATTATAAAGCGTTACACTGCAAAAGCAATATATTCAGAAATAGTGAACATCTCTCTTAGCTCATCATTAACATTATATGTCTTAGAATTAATATGTTATAAAATCAAAGTAAATAGCAATTAGTACTAAATTAGTAAAATCTTCATAACCAAACTGATAAATTGAGGAAATTTCTCAACTATTTCTTCTCAAATTGCAGTCAGATAGGTGTTGTGTAAAGAAAGATGTTCAAGAATAGGGCACACGTAGTGCTGCATTAGCTAGGGGACCTTGCATTCGCCACTCTCATGGTATTCAAAGAGTGCGTACCATCCTAAGCATCTGATACTGAAAATTGTATGATAATAATATAGCAATGGCTTCAGTTGATAAAATTCTCATATGTGATGAAATATGTTAAGTAATATGATGCAAATTAAAATTGTCATTAGTTGATAGATGTGTAAGTGAAGAATGGACAAAAAAAATGTGACATTGGTAGTGTTCCTGTAAAGCAAATTTTGGATTGGCTGGGAATACTGTGTGAGCCACACACATTGTACTGAAGGCGTGTGTACCACCGTGAAGGTTTGTTGTTTTTGATAATAAGGCTTCAATTGAATGATATTTCTTAGCCCAAATAATTTGTGTGGTTTAGGGCACATCAGTCTTATGCATTTGGATGTGGAATATCCATAATCTCAAATGGTCCAATAAGAATATCAAACAATTTCTTTATCTCTTCAGTGATGGCTTTAGATTTTTCATATCTTTACGTTAAGACAATATCTCTTACTTTGAAATGAGTGACTTTCAGTTTCCTATCATGTTTTTGTTTTCTTTTACTATGAAACAACTCCATGTTTTTCTTAACAATTTCTTCTCTTTCATCTGCAGATAATTTTGTGCTTGTTGGATAGCTAATTAATTCATACAGTATATTTGCTGGTTTCGTACTGAAATGCACCTCACATGGTGTAAAACACGTGGCAGTGCGCTGTAGACTATTTAATACATCTTCAAACTGACGACTGTAACAGTACCAATTAGTATGATCTTTTGCACAGTATTTTCTACAAAATCTGCCAATCACTCTCTTATATCTTCCAGTTGGATTACTGCATGATAAATAAACTAATATAAGAATGTATTTAATGTTTTATCACTAACAAACTCTTTCCTTACATTTGATGTAAACTGACTTTTAATATCAAATAAGATGGCATGTGGTTTACCAAATTTCTGAAAATAAACATTTGTGAAACAGTGTGTTACGTTTTTGCTTGTAGCTTCCTTCAGAGGACACAACTTGATAGGTTTTGAAAATAAATCTACAGCAACAAACAAATAGGTGTATTCTTCTTTAGTGTGGGCTAGTTGTCCAAATAAATCGAAGCCTACAAATTCTCACTTACCTTTCAAACTAATATTCCGCATAAAACATTTGTGTTTTCGATAAGTCACCATCAGCTCTGGCATCCTTCGCATGTTGCTAAACATTTTCTAACTATTTTAGCAATGTTGTTGAAATAAATATTCTCCCAATCTTTTGAATACGTTTCATCGTTTCACGATGTCCAAATCTTGGGTGTGTGTACATAATCAAGCTGTCAGTGTGTTTCTCAGGCCAACAGATCATCCAGATATCGGACGCCAGACTGTGTCTTCGAAATAAAATTCCTTGATAAACCCGGTAATATTGTTTCACTTTGTCATGACCTTTGTTACCTAAATAACTTTTTACCAACTTCCCTCATTGTCTTGGTTCTGAGTTCGTCTTAACTATTCATACTTTTTTTTACAATTCCTCTTTCCTCCTTAATTCCCTGAATATATATTATTCTGAAATTTCTGTTGTCCTAAATGTTCTAATTTTTTTGTTCCCCTTCGCCTCCCACTGGTAATCAAGATAAAGCATTCATTATCACGTTTTTTCCACCTTTTATGTACTGGATGGTATAATCAGGCTGTTTCAATTAAACTGCTCACCTGGTAATTCTGCTGTGGTACAATTTGCGCTCATGTATATAGCATAACGCTTTGTGGTCGGTGTTAACTATTGATTTGTGTCCTACTAGGTAATTCTTGTGGCTCTTAAAACCCCAAACGACGGCCAATAGCTCCTTTTCAGTAACAGTGAAGTTCTTCTCATGGTTTTGTAAACCCCTACGAGCAAAACTAATTGAATGGTGTTCTGTCTTTCTCTTGAAACAAGCGTACAGCTAAGCCATAATCACTTCTATCAGTCATGAAACAAAATGACAATGACAAACTTGGTCCATGTAGTCCTTCACTGCTGCATATCTGTTTCTTAATTTCATCAAACGCTTTCTGACATTCTTTAGTCTATTCGCAGATACTACTTTTCTGTAACAACTCATGAAAACATGGTGCATTAAGTGCTTGTGTTCTGGTGTACTTCCTGTAAAAATAACATAAACTGTAGAATGATATAAGTTCTTTCTTTGTCTTTGTTTTTGGAAATTCTGCAGTGGCCAAAACTTCGTTTTTATAAGACAGAACTTCCTCTTCACCAATCGTGTGACCAAGAAAATTTAACTCTTCCACACCAAATTTGCACTTTTCTAATTTTAAGGTCATGTGTCCCTGTCTAAGCTTTTCTATAATCTCTCTCAAAATTTCTTCCCAAGTTTTACTAGGAACCATATACATAAATGATCAATTTCGAAAGTAAATAATTACCTAACACAAAGTCAGAGCAGGTATAAATTCAACAGATACACTTAAGCCAAAAGGTATAATACAGTATTGAAAACTCTTGCCATTGTACAGAAATGCTGTGTTTTGCCTAGAGTTTGGCTCTAAAGTAATTGGGTCGTAAAGCAATCTGGTGTCAAGTCAAGACTAGTAAAGTATTTAGGGTCATGAAATTTGTTCAAAAGTTCTTTCGTGGATTCTTTCTAAGAATTTAAGTGTCGAGGATCAAGAATTAATCTTATTCCTCCATCTTCCTTTCTTTCTTGGAAACAACAACCAGTGGGTTGTTAGACTCGCTGCTGCTCCTCTCTACTTTTTTCCATTTCTGAAATTTCTGTAATGGTCTTTCAACTATTTTTCTTTTCCAAATGGGAACATCGTAGGGTCTGATGAAAAAAGGATCACGTTGTCTCAGTTACAATCTACACATACAGTCTTTCACTCTACCTGGCTTCTCAGTAAATATTTCAGGGCAGTCCCACAAAAATTTAACTAAGTCATCTCTTTCTGTACTACTCAAAGTATCTGCTGTGTTTATTTTATCTGACCAATAACTAATTGCTTGTTCTCCTCAATATAATTCCTATCATCCAAAACTTCAACACCTCTTAATTGATTGCTACAGTTTTCATAAAACTCTACATGTTATTTAGTTTCGCAGCACATTCCAGATTTCTGTTCTACAAACCGTAACTTCATATTTTCCCCAGTGAAAACTTACACTGGCCTCAACAATCCAGTATATCCGTAACAAAATGTGTTTGTTCAGATCAGCTACCACTAGACAAGCTTGTTAAAACGTAATATTACCGACTGTGAATAAAGTCAGAGTTTGTCTACTAATCAATTTACTAAATTTTCCTATGGCCCTCTTTAATTCCACTATTCCTATGCTTCCTTTAATTCTAACACCAGTGATAGGCAATTCTGTACAATATTCCATGTCCTTCAATCTTTCTTTTAACTTACCAGAAATGCCACAAATAGGACTACCAATATCTATTAAACAATAGAAATCACAGTGTATGAGTTACTACATATTTAATGCTTTTCAATATTTTCATCTTCTACCTTAAAATTTAGATCAGTGTTCAGTTGTAGTGCACTTGCTGCTGTAGGTTGTAGCACACTTAGTGGCAACTTGCAACTACTCTGTGTATCTTCTAAAACTGACAAATCACTGTCACATGTGGTTGCAGGTTGACTAAGTGAAAGAATCTATCTGTATCCCAAGTATCACAAGGTGTGTGTGTGTGTGTGTGTGTGTGTGTGTGTGTGTGTGTGTGTGTGTGTGTGTGTGTGTATGTGCGTGTGCGTGTGTGTGCGTGTGTGCGTGCATGCATGTGTGTGTCTGATTAACATTAACATCAAAATTAAACTCTATCACAAACTGTATTACAATTAACTTCAACATCATTTGATCTGTTCAAAACTTCAGGTATCTTGTTACTAATCTGCCTAGTTTTTCATCTTTATTGCTACAGCGAGCGAGGATCTCATTGACATCAATGGGGATTAGTTGACACTCATGCACCTAACACTAACATCAAAGCATCATTATCAAATCCTATAGTCTCACTACTTACTTCGTCATCTAGCACTTCTACAAAAATCATACCATCTAATTATCACAGATCAATGCATCTTCATCAGCATCACATCTACTAATATCATCATCAAAATAATCAATAGTAGCACCATCATCAATACGAATATCCGCTGCTACCTCAAAACTCTCTACAACAAAATTACCATTAGTATCAGTTGTGCTGGTGGGCTTACAAACAGAACCAGTTATCAAATCATCATTATCCTTAGATATAAGATTATCAACTTCTGCCACATCTACCTCAGATAAAACTGACAGTGCATCATCACACAATAAACTGGCTAAATAATATTCATCAAAATCATTGCGCATAGCATCGTTACTAAACACAAACTGATCATCAAAAAGATTATCATCATAAAGTTCAAACTGATTTTCTAGCTTTATATACTCTTTAGTCATCTGTTGTAGCATGAAATCCTGAAACTGTCTGTTAACCTGGTAATCACTAGTATGTTTGATGTGGTATCTGTAATCTGAACTACGTCTACTGCTATTAGCCAGGTTTCTAGCAATTCTTCTGTACTCAAACTGATGGGCTCCCAATGAGGTGATCAGCTGTTTTCCTATTATTCTTGTTCTCATTTGACCTATTATCGTTTCTTGCCTCACTACTATCACTGTGATTATTTTGTGGTTATTATTAATATTATCATTATTTCCATCCTGGCTGTGATGACTATTACCGTAACTGTTATTTCATCTTATTATTATGCCTATTCCCGTTCTTGTTATGGTGTTGAGAAGAACCCCCACCTTGGAACTGGTTCTGATATAAGTGTGGCTATTATTGGACCTGTAATTATTTTCCCAGGCACGATCCACTTGGTCAACATATTTAAGAAATTCTTCTACCGAATCGTCCAGTCCATAGACCAGACATGGTTAGGCACGCACCGTTTCATTGTGTCGATTTATATGAGCTCATCTAATACCTTGTCAAGGTGTGGTAGCGTCCTAAGCTGTCTCTCACAAAATTCCAACATGCTCATATTGTCTTCGCAATATTCGCTACAATTTAGAAATTCTGTCTTAATTCTGGCCCGTTTACTTTCTGACCAAAATTTGCTCAAAAATAATCTTTCACGATTGGAAAAAGTCATTTCTGGCTTAAGCAGTTGGTCAGCCCAGGACACAGCCTCTCCGTTCAGAAAACGCTTCGCCAATTTAATTATAAGCGGTTTTGGCATACCAGATGGGCAGCTGTCCTTGCATTGGTATATGAAGTCTACAGGATGCAATTTAAAATCTTCGGGAAAATTTTAATGTAACATTATTACAAGTACTTATAAACATGCTGCCGCTACCATAGGCGTTAGTAAACACATTTGTTTCCAGATTGTTTACTTTGGAGTTGAATGTTAGAATATTTTGATCAGTAATATCAACTTTATTGTTAAAGGAAGAAATTTGTTCAGTAACAAGCACTCAGTTTAATTTTAATTTTTCCTCAATATAGTTACGCTCAGTCTCAATATAGTTTTGCACTGCTTTGAACTCAGATTTTCTCCTGCGTAACTCGTCAATGACAACATTTTCACTTTCTTTTACTCGTTCTCCCACAATATTCACTCAATCGTTAACCAATTGTAATTCAATATCTGAGAGGTTCTTTAAACAATCAACTTCTAATTCTACATCATCTGCTCGCTCATTCATAGCATCTAACTTTTTACATATTTCACCCATCCTCCTTAATTGATTTTAGGCTATTATTTAGTTTTTCGAACTTAACATCTATTCTCTTAAATTTTTGTTCCATACATTTACCAACATTTTTTAAAATAATCATCCATTTTCTTATTTTGTTCTGATGATTTACTAGTAGCCGAGAAAGCTACCCAATTAAATTAACTGGTTGTAGTATCGGCTGAAAACCTTGAAATGGCAATGATGAACTGCTGGATGTATTTCCTCGACTCTTATCTAGAAAATTTAAGTTTGGAGTTGACGCGTGCAGCCGACGTCCGGATCTTATCGTCACGCCTGCTTGATCTAAATTACTCTCTCTCATATCGGCGAAACTCTTTATCAAACAAATCACACGAAAACACTTTTCCTAACAAATTCTTTCAAAACTGTAACACGTAATATTGTCTGACTATATGGCGTAAACAATGAAATCACTTCCTACTATCAAATTGTTTAAACACTGAAACTAGAGAAAAAAGAAGGAAATCAGTAAGTGTGTTCATCCGACAAAAATTCACTGTGTCGGCAATGGTTCACTCTTCTGCGGGTATACTTTTTGCCAAATGGGTCCGTTTGTGTCCAAAGTCAAGCACAGCACTTTTTGCAGTCAATTGTTGTACCAGAAACTGAACACGCATTAGCACTCTACACAGACTTATATGTATCTCAGTTCGTGACAACACATTAAAATGGAACTGCTGATGGCGAAGAAGTCGTCGTGATGTGGGGTTTGTATAATATGGATTGCTGATAATTAAAATATTTGCAGACTTACAAAAGTTGAAACTTTATGCCAAAAGATTCGCGGCCACAATAACAACTTACACCGCAATAATTTAAAAAATGGGCCTCAACCAACTGAGATTGAACTGAAAAATGCAGAACTGTTCATTAATTTAGAGATGAAATGTTGTTACCAAGAAATGTTCGAGAAAATTTACATCACTTGTAGATCTACATTCTTGAGGTGTAGCTTCACTGCAAATATTCCTGATCAAGTCAAGGCGCGTAATGTCTGTAGAGCGGGGTGGCCAGGGTGTTGGACCGTTCCTACCAATCCACAGATCCGGACATTACTCCGTCTCCAGACATTACGCTCCTTGACTTTCTTTCTGGGGCTATATCAAGGACAGAGCCTTCGTCACACCAGTTGCTGACGTCGATGAACTGAAGGCTAGGACACAAGCTGCTGTGGGTACTGTGACAGAACACATGTTACGAAACACCTGGCGGAAACTGGAATACCGCCTCGACTTTCTCCGAGCTACCAAGGGAGCACACGTTGAGGTTTGCTAACGTAAGTGGCCTTAAAAAACTAATAAAAGTAACCTATGTAACGGCATCAAACGAAAATTATTATGTCAAACGGTTATTCTGTAACAGATTGTTATAATCACGACAAGACTTTGTGCTCACCCTGTATTTCTACAAAAGTGTGGCTAGTGGAACTAAAATATGCATAATTTTGGTATCCAGTTAGGTAGTACCATGATTATAACGCTGACTGTCATCGTTTGTTGTCAAATGGCTGAAGAAGAGTGGTCTGCTGAAATTGCTGCTAAGGAGTTTGGAATGAGGAAGAGGAATCTTAACAAAGAATGCAAAAAAAATGGGAATGGGCTATTCAAGAAGAGTATGCAATTGAAACCCACTTAAAAGGCCACATGATATGTAAAAGTTACAGTAGATTTTTTTCTCTTTTTTCTGGAAACTACATTTTGTGTAGGGGAAAGTGTTCTAACTTCGTACACTTTTCATATTTACGGCTCTAAAAGAAGTTTCACATATTTTCTTATTCCAATTTTTATGTCCTGTAGCCTTTCTCTGAAATTACAAAAACTACTCTATGTTATCAAGGCTTTTCCAGATGCGAAAGGCCGCGTTGGTCTAGCGGTTCTAGGCGCTCAGTCCGGAACCGCGCGACTGCTACGGTCGCAGGTTCGAATCCTGCCTCGGGCATGGATGTGTGTGATGTCCTTAGGTTAGTTAGGTTTAAGTAGTTCTAAGTTCTAGGGGACTGATGACCACAGATGTTAAGTCCCATAGTGCTCAGAGCCATTTGAACCAGATGCGAAAACATGTTCCAAGGTAGAACATGGTCATGTAACTAACAACAGACATTCGCCTGAAATTTAAAAATTTTCAAACTAGAACTCTTGTCCGTACTGTAGTCGTCTGTCTGCTACATTATTACCGTACGACACACCAAAAATCAGTAAGACAAATCAAATTAAGCAGAAGTATTATCAATAACCTGTGAAAGAAAATACATTTTTAAATTGAAGTTATCGGAAACTAATACAAATTTCTGTTTTCAAGACAGGTGTAATTGTTAAGACAGCGACTACAGTAAAGAAAATAAGTTAATTTGCAAATATCAAATGTTCCATGCTAAAACACATTCTTTTATTTGAATGTAAAGGTAGTGGTGCATGATGATGAAGCGTGGCTTAACTGTCTACATGTTATATAAATATTTCTAAAGGTATATGACATATTACTCACCACAGAATATAGTAACTAGAGGATTAACAATAAGTTCCAAATACCTTAATGTATTATACAGTACTTAAATGCGGACAACTCAAATGCAAGGCTATTATAAATTATTGAAGCGATTTCATAAACTCGCTATAGCTACAGTAATTAAAATTTTGTGACAAAGCTCAAAATTGGTATTGAAAAACTTCAAAAGTTTTGTATTATTGCAGAAGCTCTTCAGATTCTTGCCGCGAGAGCGCAGCCTTGAGCAATTAGGCAAGATGGGGACAGACGGTGAGATGTGTTATGTTGTACTTGATAGGCATTCACATCAGTCTGACGTAACAAGACAAAGGCACTTCAGAACAATGTTCAAGAAAGATCTACTAACTACCGACTTCATTCTGTGATGGTATGAACAGTTCAAAGCTTCAGGATGTCTCTTCAATGGGAAATCAACTGCTGACTGTGTGCAGGTGAGTTCTGCACGTAGCCCACAGAAGTCTACGAACAGAGCGAGCAGAGAGCTGAACATACCACAACCGATCGTTTGGAAGATCATAAGAAACGACTGAAGCTCAAGCATTATTGCTTGTAATTGCTGCAAGCCCTGACAGCCGACGACAATGTCGAACACTCTGAAGTTTCGGCAAAGTTGATGGGTTCGAAAGTGGATGGGTTTCGTGAGATACTCATGTTCAGTGGTGAAGCAACATTTTTTTGTTAATTGTGCAGTGAACAGGCATAATTTGCGAATGTGGAAGACAGAGAATCCTCACACTATCAGGCAGCACATTCGAGATTCGCCAAAAGTAAATGTGTTCCGTTCAGGCTCACGGTTTAAATTTACTGTCCCTTTTTCCTCTGTGGAAAGACAGTGTATCTGGACATGCTGCAAAACTGGGTCATGCCGCAACGAGAGACCAACGGTGTGGACTTCATCTACCAATAGGATGGTGCTCCGCCCCAATTCCATCAAGATGTTCATGAATTCTTAAACAGGAAATTGAGAAACCGATGGATCGGACGTCATGGGATTGATGATCACCTGTTCATGTCATGGCTTCCACGTTCTTCCGACCTATGTGGAAGGTTCAGTGTTTACGCCTCCTTCATCAAAAAATCAACCAGAATTGTGAGCTCGTGTCAGCAGTGCAGCTGAACATATTGGTATGGACGTGATGCGGCGAACATGGGGAGAACTTGATTATCGACTTGATATCTGAGAGTCAGTAGAGGGGCATATACAGTATGGAGCACTTGTAACATGTCAAAAAAAGAGCTTTCTGAATTTTTCTGTGTGTGCAAATCCCTGAGACAATATTTCAAATAATATGGCGACAGTAAATCTGTGAATTGCTTGACTTATTTATAACAACCTTAAATTTACAAATACTGCACAGAACAGAACTTCATGAACAGCAATAACAAAAACTGTAGAGAACAGCGGAAACTGTTTATGGCGGCCTTTGGTGCACATTCCTACATGCGATTCTAGTATCAGTCACTGGACTGAAGTATCGACCAAAACCGCATCATGTGTTCCGGAGCACATTATCCTCTAGGTCAATACTCCCATACTTAAGATATCTTGCCAATGGTTTCAACCAATTCACGAAACTTCTCGCAAATGAAGATTACGATAACATTTTTGTGTTGTGCCCAAAACTTCGTAAGATTTCCTGGTATGGATGTACTACATATTACTGTTGGTAGTAATTTATAATACTCCAGACAAAAACATGTAAGGCATGACATATTTCCATGAATGTTGAGAGAATCCTGCAACAGATGAGTGACATTAGATGCACGATGTCCTAGATAAAGGTACCGAAAATTCATCTCGCACACAATTGTTTATAATAATTAAATTATCGAAAGTAAATAAATTATTTCTTTCTAATTCCGTTTTACCTACTATTCAGTGTTGACAGAAAGCTCTTATTTGATTTTATACATCCAGAGTAATGTAGTTTCAAAGTGAAGAGTCAAAATGCTCCCTTGCGTGCATCACTTTGAACGGGAGCGTGACTCTACATACTGAAGTGACCTAGTTAGTTCCCCCTACGGCTATATACTGAAATCCTGAAATATCTTCTCTCATTCCGTGCTCCTTCCCACACGTACCGAGCAATGTGGCGCAATGGATAGAACATTAGACTCGCAATCGGAAGGTCGATGGTTCAAATCCGCGCCCGACCGTCCAGATACAGGTTTCCTGCGCTTTCCCTAAATCTTTTAAGGCAAGTACCTTTGAAACGGCACGGCCGATTTACCTTTCCATCCTTAACCAATACCGAGTTTGCGCTCCTGCTCTAAAAATCCCGTCGTCGACGGGACGCTAAACCATAATTTTTCTTCTCTACATACTTCCCTCCTTCCTTCCTTCCTTCCTTCCCTTCTGCCCGTACGTTGTGTTATGTGTTGCGCTGCATATTTGTATCAGAGGGACTCGACGTTATGGTAATGATCAGCCAGCAGTTCATCAAGAAAATGTTGTGTGCCTCTCCGCCTACACGTTTGATACCTATCCATTACATTTAGTCCAAATATTTGCAGCCACGCACATATGGCGGTTATTTTCCGCGTGGTGATGGATACCTTATCCGCCGACGTCATTATGAAAAACGAGCTTCACGAAACTAGTGACTGAGTACTTTACCCCTGGCCTGTCCCCGCATTTCATCGCGACTTATCAGCGGCGTGAGTGATGTCGTGGGAAACAAAAAAAACGTTGGTTCACGAATACAGTGTGGAATGTTTCGGCATAGACTACATTTCTATCTCTCCGTCTGTGTTCTACTTAGGAGAGAGTATTGTAGCTAGAGGGTGGTATACTATGACCACACGTTGTTTTATGGTCTTTACTTCAGTCTGGTGACTGATTTTAGAAACACTTAAATAAATGAGCACTAGAAGCCGCTATAAGCACTTTACGTTATTTTCTACAATTTTTGTTGTAAAATTTAAAGCTGTGTTTTGCGCAGCATTTGTAAAGCCCAGCATTTGTAAATATTCCGCATTCTACACATTTAAATGCTGTGTAACATATTAAAGCTATTTGAATTATTTTGTTAATTCCTCAGGTATAGAATTTCATGGTGAACAAAATGCTACATATTTTTAGATTAATGTAACAGGTCGACAGTTAAGCTCGACATCGTCGATCGTGCAGCATTTTGAACCTTCTACCACCCGACATGTAGTATTTGCAGTGAACTAAGTTTCTTTAATGTCTTTGCAGTCCTACCTTTTTGAAACTGGAAATTTGTGATGGTAAGGAATAGCTACTGATTGAAAATGCATTTAACTTGCAACCAGTTTTTGATAACACTTCTGTTTAATTTGATTTCACTAAATGATTATTGCTTTGTAGTGGAGCAGTAGAGTAACATGAGGACTATTAAATATAGTACTGACAAAATGTTTTCGACTGTAACGCTTTTAAATTTCAATCGCATATCTGCTATGAGTTACATGACGATGCTGTACCTTGGAAGATGTTTTCATGTCTGGGAAATCCTTAATTTTTCAGACTACTTTTTGTAACTTCATAAAAAGATTGAATCACGTAAAAGGTGAAAGCCATCTTCTAACAACTGACTAGGAAAACACGGTGAGGTAACAAAAGTCATGCGATGCCTCCTAATATCGTGTCTGACCTCCTTTTGTCCAGCATAGCACAGCAGCTCGACGTGGCGTGGACTCAAGTCGTTGGAAGTCCCCTACAGAAATATTGAACCCTGCTGCCTCTATAGCAGTCCGTAATTGCTAAAGTGTTGCCGTTTTGTATACTAATAGAACCTTTATTGCGTCCATAAATGTTCTATGCGATTCAGACCTATCGATCTGCTTGGCCAAATTATTCGTTTGAACTGTTCCGAATGCCATTCAGTCGCGAACAGCTGTAGCCCAGTGACGTAGTGCACTGGCATTCACACGAATTCCATCGTTGTCTGGGAACGTGAAGCCCATGAATGGCTGCAAGTGATCTCAAAAAAGCCGAACATAAACATTTGCAGTCTTCATCGGTTCAGCTGGACGAAAGGACCCAGTCCATTCCATGAAAATACAGACCACACCATTATGGAGCGACTTCCAGCATGCACAATACCTTGAAACTTCCTGGCACATTAAAACTGTGTGCCTGACCGAGAATGGAACTCGGGACCTTTGCCTTTCACGGGCGAGTGCTCTACCATCTGAGCTACCCAAGCAGGACTCACGATCCGTCCTCACAGCTTCAATTCTGCCAGTACCTCGTCTCCTGCCTTCAAAAGTTCACAAAGCTCTTCTGCGAACCTTGCAGAACTAGTTATGGAATTTTCCAACGATTTCCGAAATGGAAATGTCCCATGTATCTAGCTCCAATTACCATTTCGCGTTTAAAGCCTATTAATACCCGTCGTGCCGCCACAATCACGTCGAGAAGCTTTTCCCATCAATCGCCTGAGGACAAATGACAGCTCCGCCAATGCACTGCCCTTTTATATCCTTGTGTATGTGATACTACCGCCATCTGTGTATGCGCATATCGCTGTCCCATAACTTTTGTCAACTCAGTGTATATAAAACTTCTTTTATAGGTCTGTTAGAGGTGAAAGTCTCAAAAGTGTTCAAATATAGAACACACTGTCGTACTTGTAAATGAGAATGATCAGCGGTACGTTTTTAGCTCCCGTATTTCAAAAATAAACGATGCCAACTTTACCATTTCTACTTCTTTCTCTTTCCTCTATTGTTATCATGTGTACCATGACACTACTTCTTTCACAGACCAACCGAGCGGGATGACGAAACGGCAGAACACAGGGCTCACATTCGTGATGGCAGTGGTCCAAATTTACCGTCTGCCCACCTACGTAGTTCAGCTTGCCTGTGGTTTTCCTAAATCATTTAAGACAAATTCCGGGGTGGTTCTTGTAAAAGAAAGGATCAGTTTTCTTCCCCGTCATTTTCCATCCTAGTTTGTGCTCTTTCTATAATGGCCTTGTTGCCGATGGGGAGTTAAACTCCACTCTTCCTTCCTATCCACTGTATCTACAACTATTACCCATTTTGTTCTGAAGACTCGCAAACGCAAAATCAAACTTCACTTGCGTAATTCTTTGCTGATTTATATGTTTCTTCTCTTTCCTTTTCATGCATGTCGTCATGCTTAGTGAACCAATTCGAGATAATATAGTTATTACCAATCAAACACATTTACATCTGAGTTACATTACTGAAATATTCAATGATGACTTGGTTATTAAGTTCCAAAGGAAATCGATACACAATAGACAGGAAGTGGTCTTTAAATTCTCTAAGGTAGTCAGCCGCAAACGAGATAGATGAAAAAAAGTAAGTAAACTGTTAATACAAGATGGTTAATTCATTCATGGAAAACTGTTTGAGGCTGCCTACGGAACCATGATTATACCCAGACGAGCACATCTTCGTGGAGAGCAAACCAACAGCTACGAATGTCTTTCCCCGGCGCTCCAGTAGTATGGAAATCACCCAGCGGAACTTCTGTAACGAATCTGAAACAACCTTGGCAATATGTGGGCCGATTTCCATACTTTTGGAGCCCTGAAGAAAGACATTCGTGACTGTCGGTTGGTTTTTCACGAAAACGTGCTCGCCTGTGTATTGCCAAGGTTCCGTACGCAACCGCAAACACTTTTACATAAGACAATGACGGTCTTGGCTCACAGTGGGATAAATGTATTAACAATTATGCATTGTACTAACAATTATGGCGGCTACTTTTCAAATGGTAAATACTTTTTTACATGTGTATCGTTTTTATTTCACTGCCTCTTACATGAAGCAGTGACCACGTCAAGATTACTATATGGGTGTGAAGCCAGACACTAACCATTATTTAAGCTGAATAAGAAATTAATATCTAACTAATAGAAGAAATATAAAGAAAAACACAGTGTCGGAGTAAGTAAAAACGTAATATAGCCTAGAAATAGGAAGAAAGAGGGATTGATATTTGAACGAAATATTACTGGATCAATGTTGTTCAGGTTGAAATAAATCAGAATTCACTGCTGATGATAACGATGCTTTTTGTCTGAAACGTAGAATTTGTCGTAATAAGCTGCCATATTCAACCCTTTATTTGTGATGAATGAACTGTAATCTAATTTCTAATATATTTCAGTTTTTATCCCCGTCTTTTGTTTTAAATATTAAAATTTTGATCTTTGGTGATCAACGAAGGTTCTTGAGTGACTCTTCGTTAAGATTAATCATTATCACGAAGTGGCACAATATATATCTTTAATATCCCTAATTTGTGGAGATCATATGCGTATTTCTAAAATTTTTATATTCAAGGCACCAACGCAGTTTCGCATACTTGCGAACAGTTTTATTTAGATTAAATAGAATGGTTCAAAACTTCAGCATCTCATATCAGTACAATGTCACAAAGAAGGAACTACAAGAAATATGTTAGTGTAGCTCCAATTACGAAGTTAAAAAAACAAGATTCAGATATTCAGATCCTTTCATTGCAATTTATGTAGGTCGCAGTGAAATTTAAACACACTGCCTTTTCGTGAACATCAATAGAATATGACTTTTTGCATTCTAAGCGCTACCCTCTCTTTAAACGTTATACGCAAACAGCACATGTTTTAACTGGATTTATTATTTTTGATTAGGACTCTGAAGCTCGAAACTTTAATCTGTCATAGATGAGTTTCATCTGAACTCATATTATTTCCGAGCTCTCTTATTTTAGTGATGTGTAAGCTACATTCAAAGTTCATCTGCATGGTATAGCAAAAGGAATGAAAATACGATATTCATTATATGTTAATAGATTCATTGTCGAAGAAAAGTCTGAATTGTTTTATCTTGAACTTTAGAAACAGCCAGGACAAGAAATTTATATTAGAAACGAGATTGTTTTCAGGATGAGCAGAAGAATAAATATTCCATGTTTAATTACCCAGAAGCGACTGAATTTCGTAATAAAAATTTAAACACACGCCTGTGTTTCCTGCTGGCAATAATATGTGGAACTGATACACATACAAACGAATGTCAGTATCATTTGCAGACAAGTAAGTCATTCCATTAACAATACTGCTTGAAATTAACGAAAACACGGAGGCCAAACAATACGCGTTCGATTATTCCAATATGAGCGTATAACAACTGGCGCATCTCAACATTAGTTGCTTTTATAAGGGAAAAGACCGCTAAAAATTTATGCTCGAGACGGAAAACTCGCTGAACACAGTGATCTGTAATTCGCGTGGATACCCACTGGAAACCATGAAATTGCCAGGAAGTGCACTTCAGAGAATTTCCGCACAGTTTATGAAGTTAAAGCTCTGCAATTAGAGTGTTGTTTCGAGGAAGAGCCAGCGGTATCCCTAATGGCAAATGTGAAGCTCGAAACCTGGTGAAGTTGTCACTGCAGATACAGATTTTACGCCACTGAAAGTGCTTGCAGCGGGAAAAATCGGAGTGCATCACCGTCAGACTTCTTTACGTGGAAGCCTTTAGTAATACGCGCGACGTTTTCTTTCCTGCTAATAGATTCAGTACATGCGATGTACATAACCTCCAATGAACTCGACTGTTAATAATTCTTTATTCTACTTTCCTGTGAATTACAGACGCAGCACAAGAAACGAAAACTATAAAAGCTTTTCAGGAATATTATTTTAAATACAACTTATCTTCGAAGCAAATATTTGCTTCATTTTCGAGCTTCCGAGAAAAAATGAAGGCCTCGAGCTTGATCTATGTCCAAAAGACAGTCTGTATATAGCTCGGTACAGGAAAAAAAACATTCAGCAGGGCAAACTAGTAAAGGAAAGACACACTGCTATACAGACCTAAGCATTTATTTTAAAAATGTAAGTATCTTCCATCTACATTTCTTCTTATTTTAGAATAATTTGGTGAAAATATTTCCCAAAAACATGAAAAAGTTTTTGAGGTGATTCCTTTCACATCTTTGCTACAATTAAACGCGTCAGAAAAGCGAGTATAGTCAATTGTCATTTCCAGAAGCTTTTTTAAACACTTTTTATTTGTGCTGCTCAGGAACGAACTTTCAGATTCATTGGATATAAATGTTTGAAACAGCTGGTGTCCTTGAATGACAATTTATTAAAGCAGACTGGTGCCTTGCGATGCCTATGCACAGATGGAGTAATTATGAGTTAATGTCACTGTGTGTCGTCCTTGCAGTGAACTTCTCACTCGCGACAAGAGCTTTACTTTTACCTCACCCATTTTATTGTTATGTGAAACAGTACACTTAAGTCATTCTGAGATATTTCTATCTTACTTGTATGTTCATTAAGGTGCCTGAAGTGCCTAATGGGCATTTGTTAATCAGGCTTTTCTACAGAACTGTGTCATATCTCATATACGAAAGTTCCGCTGCAATGCAGCACTCACTTTTATTACACTCATTTTCAGTTTCTTTTTTAGACTTACGTAAATGATACATTTAACACGCACCTAACATTTTTCTATGGTGAGAAAACCTACTGTCTAGAGTATCTGTCTGAAACTCACAACAAATAGTTGAAACCTACAAAAGTGCTGAAAACATTCTATTAAATGAATGATTGCGGTTGTTGTAGGCGTCAAGTTTCTCAAGTAATGAATACTAGCATCATCCTCATCACGATGCTCACAACAGTAGCCTGTCAGATGATGACTCGTCCGTAGCCAATGGGATTTCCAAGATTATAGCGGGATTTCACGTATGACTCACGCTGACGCGTCGCTGAGTTCATGACGTCACGTGGGAAAACTGTCAGTTGTTGCAGGTTCTGTACCCCCTAGGTTACGGCCCAGCACCTGGAAAGACAGTATAGAGTGCCACTGGGTACAAAAACGATCACCTCTTTTTCGCGTAGTCGGTAATTTTGACAGCGCTTGCAAAAGTTCTTACGTTTTAAGGGTGGTGATTGTGTCCTACCCTTGAAGGTGCCCGTGACCGCTTATTACCCTTGCTGACCTGACATATTTTGATACAGATCTCTCATGGTTGTTTGTAAAAAAAAAAAAATAAACGACAGTTTAATGACTACTCATTTGTGGTGATGTCAGCTTAGTTGGTAATGACTCTGATGTGTGATTTATATCACTACGAGAGGAAATGGGTAGGAATGAGACCGTGCATGTGGAATGAAAGAGGTATTCTTTTAGATCTGGAATTATGTATAGGTCTCGGGATGAGTATCATTTTCAGCTGCAAAAAAAAGATTCATTTGGACAAGATACTCTGGTATAACGTGAAAATTACTGGCATGTTGCGGAGAAGGATTTTGCAATGTCAAGATTCCAAAAAGTGTAAGACTTACGTAGATGTTCGACATAAAGTATCGGGGGAATTTTATAACTTAATAAAGCATTCAAGTAAGGTAGGATAAGTGGATCTACGGAGCGCAGTGTAAAGTTTTTCTGATACCCCATATATGGTAGCAGGTGAATATAATTAAACTGACAACGTGCCGAGTGCTGCAGTGCAGGTTGCATACATCGCAGGACGCTGAAACATGGTATGTTCAGTAATCGGTGCGTTCGTGGAGTATGCTGAAAAAATAATATTTCGCCTGTCTATCATCAAGTGAAAATATGGCATATGATAACGGTTGTTCTGACACGTTTATTAGGATATGGTCACACGTCACAACACGTATTCAATATGGTCTGCCGACTCAGCAACATGCTGTATCCGTAACGTGGCCCGCAGTTGCTCGCAGCATATTTCGTGTAATCAGTGCGATATGTTGTCGTATGCTATCCTTCAAATTAGGAAGTCAGGATGTATCCCTGATAGACATGGTCTTTCAGATATTCCCACAACCAGGAGTTACAAGAATTTAGATCGGCGGTTCTGGAAGGCTACACATCTTGCAACTGCCTAGAGATGTTGTGGACATTACCAACGGTTTCTCAAAGCAAATCTTTCATCTGGTGAGCGACATATGATATTGTACCACCTTTAAGAAAATAGTGATGTGGACATAGTTGCGTTCTTGCAAAGCTGCAATCACGTATTGCACAAGAAGGTCCTTATCAAGTGCAGATGTCACTGCATGCCAACAGGACCACGGGGCATCATCACCTTGAAGGAAAACGGACCAAAAATGAAGGAGCTCGTGAAACCACACCACGCATTCGCATAAGCAGAGTGAAATGGATGTTCCTTCAAATGAGAGGAGTAGAGTCCCAGAGCCCCAAATGCAACTGTAATGTATTTTCACGGCACCGTGCAGAATAAAATGTGCTTCGTCTGTCCAAAGAATATTCCCTGGCCACGTGACACGCATTTCCGCAGTTGCCAAAAAACGAAGGGCAAAGTCTCGGCATTGAAACCTATCTTGGGACTTCATTTGGTGCACAGTCTGAATCTTTAAGGGTACTAGTGTAAAATGCGTCGCAAAATCTTTAGAATAGTTTACCAGGGCGCAAACAATTTCTGTAAGACAGCTGAAGCATTGGCTGTAGCAACTTCATCAACGGCTGCCATAGGAGAGGTCCGCATGCCTCTTGCTTCTAAACCCCCTAATTGAGCCGTTTCTTCCAATTTCTTGATCACTTTCCTTAGCCGATGAATTCGTACGGGGCCTCTCCGCAGCTGTATCTGTCGGCGATATTCCACAGTGCAGCTCTGCTACATCTGCCGTTGTGATAAAACAGCTTTGCCAGGATAGCAATGTTTTTCTGGTCTAGAGCCATTGCGTTTCGTGCACATAACTTCAGCCTTCTTAGCCCTTTGCACCAGTACCGGCCATGGTGCGCCAAACTTCACGCATGCAGCGTGTACGGGCCGCGTGCAGGCCAATGCTCGGCCTGCCACTCGGCTTTGCTCGGTCCTTCTCGGAAGCACCAGGTACAGCGCGACATCTCATTTAGCACTGTGGTGCGTTGTTCTGCGGTCAGCACAGCTCTCTGAGTTCCGCGGAATCGGGGTGTCAGCGCTGTTTGCCCTTCTATACTTGTTCGTGGTATGAAGGACATTCACAGGTACAGTGGCTGTTTGCACCAATAATCTAGGGATTTCTCGCCACAAGCCTTTAAAATGAACATAAATGACACGAGAGAGGGAGGAGAATTCTCAATTCGCATTAGAGACGGGTACTGCTTATTTGCTACAAAACGACATTATATTTCCGTGCAGAAAAAAATTTAATTTTTAGATAAAGAGCAAAAAAGTACAATGATCGATTGACAGGATTCGTTGTTCTGAACACCAAGAAGCACTTTGTGCTAAATTTGAAGCCATGGATGACTTGAAGAAATTGGTGTAAGAATAGTACAATTTTTCAAGTCGGATAGACTGTCAGTCATAGATCACCTCGTGTTCCTACTGCTAAGAAAGCGAGTACACCGTTCGTTTGTTGTATGTTTTTACGAGATTCAGACAGGAGCGACTTCTTTATTTAAAGATACGTGTGTAGTTACTACATTATTTTTGTAATTTCTTGCGGGTTCGAGAGCTTACTACGCACAAGCTTTTATTTTAATAACAGTGTAGCGCACCGTACCGCCGTTGCTATCGACCCTTATATCGATCCTCGGATCGTACAGGCTTTTGTTTGTTTTTGTCAGTGTAGCTCAGTGTCGTTTAGACCGTTAGTGAGAGAGCACTTCGAATTCCTGCTGCTAATAAGCTGAGTACACCATTCATTTTTTGTATATTTTTACGAGCTTCAAACGGAAGCGACTGCACTAATGGATAGGAACTTTGATTGCTGTATACAGATGCGAGTTGAGTTGGCGACACTTCGTTCACAGCTCCAGGCTGCATTGGCTTTTGTCACACAGCTTGAGGTTGCTGCCAAGGGGCATCACTGTAGGGGGGAAGACGCGGGGATGTGAGAGACGTCGAGCACATCCCATATTCCCCCGTTCGGTCCACTGCTGTGGCTGCCCTGGTTACTGCTTGCACTGGGGTTGACCCCTCATCCGTGGTAGAGTGGGAGATAATTCCAGTCTGGCAGACAGCGAAAACCTCCCCGAGAGGCCGATCGTAGGGCCTGCTCAGTTTGTTTGGCAAACAGGTTTTCGGCGTTAACTGTGGCTGACGATGTCTCGGAGCCGGATACAGTCGTCCACCCTGTTCCAGAGGAAGCTTCTCGGCGTGCAAGGCCGGCGAATTCACAGTTGCTGGTAGTTGGGAGCTCCAACATTAGATGCGTAATGGTCCCCTTAGACATATGGCTGCCAAGGAGGGGAAGGAAGCCAGAGGGCACTCTGTGTGCATACTGGGGGAGTCATTCTGGATGTGGAAAGGCTGCTTCCAGATGCCATGGTTCAAATGGCTCTGAGCACTATTCGACTTAACTTCTGAGGTCATCAGTCGCCTAGAACTTAGAACTAATTAAACCTAACTAACCCAAGGACATCACACACATCCATGCCCGAGGCAGGATTCGAACCTGCGACCATAGCGGTCGCTCGGCTCCAGACTGTAGCGCCCAGAACCGCACGGCCACTACGGCCCCAGATGCCACAAAGAGTACAGGGTGCAGCCAACTGCAGGTGGTGGCTCATGTCATTATGAATGACGTATGTCGCTTTGGATCTGAGGAGATTCTCTCTGGTTTTGGGCGGCTAGCGGAAATGGTAAAAACTGCCAGTCTTGCTTCCAAGATTAAGGTGGAGCTCACCATCTGCAGCATCGTCGATAGAACCGACTGTGGTTCTTTGGTGCAGAGCCGAGTGGAAGATCTGAATCAGAGGCTCAGGCGTTTCTGTGACCGTCTAGGATGCAGATTCCTTGACTTACGCCATCGGGTGGTGGGTTTCCGGGTTCCGCTTAATAGGTCAGGATTCCACCACACACAGGAAGCGGCTACACGGGTAACGGGGGCTGTGTGGAAAGGACTGGGCGGTTTTTTAGGTTAGAGGGTCTCAGGGAACTACAGAACGGGCGTCCATCTAAAAAGGGGCAGGTAAAACACAATAACTTATTTCTAGAAACGATCGGTATTGTAAATTGTTGTAGCTGTGTTGGGAAAGAACCAGACCTTTTAGCAACAAATAATCCTGGACAAATTTTGAGTATTGTGACGAACATAGGAATTAGCGACCACAAGGCAGTTGCTGCTAGGCTGAATACCGTAACTCCTACAACCATCAAAAAGAAACGCAAAGTACATCTATTTAAAAAAGCTGGTTAAAATTTTCTTACCGCCTTTTTAAGAGACAGTCTGCACTCCTTCCGATCTGATCATGTAAGCGTAGAAAAGTTGTGGAATGATTTCAGACACATAGTATCGACAGCAATTCAGAGGTATATACCACATAAATTAATTTAAAAGAACGCAAAATTCCCAAGACAGGTAAAGTTTTGATGAAGTTCGAAATATAGTGCGTACTTCAATGCGAGATGATTTCAATAATTTCCACAACGAAACTCTGTCTCGAAATCTGGCAGAAAACACAAAGAGATTCTGGTCATACATAAAGCACACCAGTCGCAAGACCCAATCAATACCTTCACTGGGCGATAGCAACGGCGAAGTCACTGATGACAGTGCCACTAAAGCAGAGTTATTAAACACTATTTTCAGAAACTCCTTCACCAAAAAAGAGGAAATAAATATTCCTGAATTCCAATCAAGAACAACTGCCAAGATGAGAAACATAGAAATAGATATCCTTGGTGTCGCAAAACAGCTAAAATCACTTAATAAAAGCAAGGCTTCCGGTCCAGATTGTATACCAGTCAGATTCCTCTCAAAGTATACTGATACAAGAGCTCCATAATTAGCTATTATATACAACCGCTCGCTCACAGAAAGATCCTTAGCTAAAGGCTATAAAATTGCTCAAGTCACACCAATACCCAAAAAGGGAAGTAAGAGTAATCTGTTGAATTACGGGCCCATATCACTAACATCGATTTGCAATAGAATTTTGGAACATATACTGTATTCGAACATTATGAAGTACCTCGAAGCAAACGATTTATTGACACATAGTCAGTACGGATTCAGAAAATATCGTTTTTGTGAAACACAACTAGCCCTTTATGCTCATGAAGTAATAAGTGCTATCGACTCCTAAAACCATCAAAAAGAAACACAAAGTACATCTATTTTAAAAAGCTGGTTAAAATTTTTTAGATTTCCAGAAGGCTTCTGACACCGCTCCTCACAAGCGTCTTCTAACCGAACAAGCGTGCCTATGGAATATCGTCTCAGTTGAGCGACTGGATTCGTGATTTCTTGGTTCAAATGGTTCAAATGGTTCTGAGCACTATGGGACCTAACGTCTGAGGTCATCAGTCCCCTAGAACTTAGAACTACTTAAACCTAACTAACCTAAGCACATCACACACATCCATGCCCGAGGCAGGATTCGAACCTGCGACCGTAGCGGTCGTGCGGTTCCACACTGAAGCGCCTAGAACCGTTCGGCCACAACGGCCGGCTGTGATTTCTTGTCTGAAAGATCACAGTTCGTAGTAATTGACGGAAAGTCATTGAGTAAAACAGAAATAATATCCGGCGTTCCCCGAAGAAGTGTTATAGGCCCTCTATTGTTCCTGATCTATATTAACGACATAGTAGACAATCTGAGTAGGCATCTTAGATTCTCGGGCATGGATGTTTGTGCTGTCCTTAGGTTAGTTAGGTTTAACTAGTTCTAAGTTCTAGGGGACTAATGACCTCAGCAGTTGAGTCCCATAGTGCTCAGAGCCATTTGAACCATTTTAGCCATCTTAGATTGTTTGTAGATGAAGCTGTCATTTACCGTCTTGTAAAGTCATCAGATGACCAAAACGACTTGCAAAATGATTTTGATACGATATCTGAATGATGTGGAAAGTGGCAGTTGACCCTGAATAAAGAAAAGTGTAAAGTTATTCACATCAGTACTAAATGAAATCCGCTAAATTTCGATTACGCCATAAGTCTTAAATCTGAAGGCTGAAAACTCAACTAAATTCTTAGGCATTACAATTACAAAAACCCTAAATTGCAACGATCACATACACTCCTGGAAATTGAAATAAGAACTCCGTGAATTCATTGTCCCAGGAAGGGGAAACTTTATTGACACATTCCTGGGGTCAGATACATCACATGATCACACTGACAGAACCACAGGCACATAGACACAGGCAACAGAGCATGCACAATGTCGGCACTAGTACAGTGTATATCCACCTTTCGCAGCAATGCAGGCTGCTATTCTCCCATGGAGACGATCGTAGAGATGCTGGATGTAGTCCTGTGGAACGGCTTGCCATGCCATTTCCACCTGGCGCCTCAGTTGGACCAGCGTTCGTGCTGGACGTGCAGACCGCGTGAGACGACGCTTCATCCAGTCCCAAACATGCTCAATGGGGGACAGATCCGGAGATCTTACTGGCCAGGGTAGTTGACTTACACCTTCTAGAGCACGTTGGGTGGCACGGGATACATGCGGACGTGCATTGTCCTGTTGGAACAGCAAGTTCCCTTGCCAAACACGCATACGACCATCATTGGCACCAAGGCAGAAGCGACTCTCATCGCTGAAGACGACACGTCTCCATTCGTCCCTCCATTCACGCCTGTCGCGACACCACTGGAGGCGGGCTGCACGATGTTGGGGCGTGAGCGGAAGACGGCCTAACGGTGTGCGGGACCGTAGCCCAGCTTCATGGAGACGGTTGCGAATGGTCCTCGCCGATACACCAGGAGCAACAGTGTCCCTAATTTGCTGGGAAGTGGCGGTGCGGTCCCCTACGGCACTGCGTAGGATCCTACGGTCTTGGCGTGCATCCGTGCGTCGCTGCGGTCCGGTCCCAGGTCGACGGGCACGTGCACCTTCCGCCGACCACTGGCGACAACATCGATGTACTGTGGAGACCTCACGCCCCACGTGTTGAGCAATTCGGCGGTACGTCCACCCGGCCTCCCGCATGCCCACGATACGCCCTCGCTCAAAGTCCGTCAACTGCACATACGGTTCACGTCCACGCTGTCGCGGCATGCTACCAGTGTTAAAGACTGCGATGGAGCTCCGTATGCCACGGCAAACTGGCTGACACTGACGGCGGCGGTGCACAAATGCTGCGCAGCTAGCGCCATTCGACGGCCAACACCGCGGTTCCTGGTGTGTCCGCTGTGCCGTGCGTGTGATCATTGCTTGTACAGCCCTCTCGCAGTGTCCGGAGCAAGTATGGTGGGTCTGACACACCGGTGTCAATGTGTTCTTTTTTCCATTTCCAGGAGTGTAGATAATGTTGTGGGTGGAGCCAACCAAAGACCAGGCTTGTCCGCCCTATTCTGAAGTATTGCTGTGCGGTGTGGGATACGCACCAGGTGGGACTGACGGATGACATCGAAAAAGTACAAAAAAGGACAGATCATTTTGTATTATCGCGAAGTTTGGGAAGATAGTGCCACAGACATGATACGTGAATAGGAGTGGCAATCATTAAAACAAAGGTGTTTTTCAGCGCAACGGGATCTTCTCATGAAATTTCAGTTTTCTCCTCCGATTGCGAAAACATTCTATTGGCACCCACCTACATAGAGAGAAATGATCATCACGATAAAATAAGGGACATCAGGGCTCGCACAGAAAAATTTAAGTGCTCGTTTTTCCCGCGCGCCGTTCGAGAGTGGAACGGTAGAGAGACAACTTGAAGATGGTTCGTTGAACCCTCTACCAGGCACTTTATTGTGAATAGCAATCACATAGATGTAGAATCAATTTTCAGTTGCAACAGTTTTAAATGGAAATGAACGAATAATATGGAGACTTCATATGTTATTGCAAAGTGCGTTAGTTATGTCAAGGGCACGACCGGAATGATTTTTCAATTTAAATCTCGCTATTGTTGAATTTGTGAGGAAAAAGGAGTGCAGGAACGGAAATAAGAATATCTGGAATCAACTGCAGGCTACGCATTTTAAGTGGACACTGCTCACAGCAAGACATTGCAAAGTAATTTCTTTCTGGTTTGATGGGGATGTATTTAAAAAGAAAATCGCGTTGTGGAAGGAACACACTGTGACAAAGACAATCCAATTCTCTAAGCTCACTGGCTTTAAAGAAAGCTCAAGATTTGAAGAATTCATTGTGACTTGCAGGAATAACAGTGATAGTTTTATAAAGGTTTTGTGGACACTCTCATTCTTACATGTGTTTCCGAGCTGTTTTCGAGACCGTTTGCCGTTTCAGTCGAAAGCATGGGCCGATGTAACTGCATGACCTGCAAGGTAATTCAGCTTTAATTGCAAATCTTTTTAAGTTAAAACTGTCCAGTACTTCTACATTTCTCTTCTCAGGTATATTTTCCAAGTCTCCATAATGAGACTGAACAAGTGCTGAAATATTTCGATCGACATGTTTGTGTGAAAGACGTTTTTTTCAATTATGAAACTAAATAAATCAAGATTTGAGCGCGAAACTCTGTGAAATTGTCTGCGTCTCTCCGAATGGTGACAGTTTGAACCAGATAAGAATGTATGTTTTCAGCGTGCCAAAAATAGTTAATTAATACTGAAAATTTGTTTTGTTTGTGATCTATGTTGTTGAGAAATGTGAAATATGAAACCAAGTCAATGCAATACGAATGTGCTGCCATTTAAATGCGGCGCATTGGCTGTTTTCCTCTCTTCCCCGTCCTCACACTCAGGCACCGCGCCGTGATGGTGGGGGAAATATGAAGCGAGGCAGAGTGCCTTCGCACTCGAGCGACATCTTCGCCACCCCTGCTTTACACGAACAGTTACTTCCCAAAAGAAATCAAACAGCATGCTGACACGATGTAAGTATACAGCGCGCAACGCAGCATTCTAAACACCGTCAGTTTAACTATAAACACGGCGGTACATTTTACTAGAACGAAAGAGATGAGAGGAATAGAATACCGCAAAATTTTGGCCAGTGTAAAAAAAATTGCTTAGGTTTGGTTTATTCAACCATACGGCTAACATCTTGTCACATATATAAAAACGTTAACCAGTGTGTTCATTTTGCTGAAGACATTAAAATATCTCGAAAACTACACATCGTATCAAAAAAAGTTATAACTCCAATTTCTTTGTTTTGGAGGGGACATCTAACGATACCACACTCGACACGCCACCCAACCCTGTGCGAGGGTGGTGGGGGGGGCAGCTTTGAAATCTTTAATGGGAACCCCCTTTTTTATTGCAGATTAATATTCCTCGGCACAATCTATAAACATTTTGTCTGGAGTATTTTCTATCTTTCGCCGTAGATTCGGCTGTAATCGGAGGAATACCAATGGCTACACAGTCGTAATTTACTACTCAATGGCCCTTGAATATCCAACGTCACGTAGGACCTCACCTCCATGTTGCGAGACTAGGATAGGCCAGTATTGCATAACTTCTAATTGGAAACCCTATTCGCAACGTCGTATTTCTCCGACATATCGGAAAGTGGACTACATGACGCGCCACCGTGGCCGTGTAGCGAACTACGACGTATCATAACAGGCGGTACACTGCGGCCGGAGCTCACGTGTCGTGCAGATTAGAACAGATAACGGATCTAAATATCGCAGCACCTGCGTTGTGTTAATTGCATGCACACCTATCATTTGGAGAACAGACGTGCGAGTGGACGATGAATGTTGCAAGCACAGAAGGAAAAAGCGAGATGATCATAATTTACGGAGAACGTAGGAGAAATGTTGGCGCTACTGCTGCCTTGTATGCCGAGCGTTTCCCAAAGATAGCTCCCTCTTATTCGTCTGTTTACAAGATTATGTACACCTTTATGTCTGATGGCAGCGTACAGACGGGCAAAAGGAAAAGAAGCAAACGAGTCACAGGAGAAGCTAATAAAATAGCTGTACTAGCGGCAGTCCACCACAACGCACTGATAAGCGCCCAGCAACTACACCGTGGTTCTGATACGACAGTAGGTAGTATTGTCAGAATACTGTGTCGTCATAAGTATCATCCAAACCACATGTCACTAGATCAAGAACTTCATGGCGTCGATTTCCATAGCCGATTAATTTTTTGTGAGTGGACACCTCAACAAATGCAAGCGACCCCCGCGTTCTATGCTGAAGTACTATTTTCGATGATTCTACATTCACAAATCGTGGTAGCGTTAACCGGCCCAACATGCATTACTGGGGCGTAGACAATCCCAACTGGTTACGGCAAGTTGACAAACAACGTCCATGGTCGATTAACGCGTGGCAACATGGCGAACAAACTTATTAGTCAGTATTTTGTCGAGGGCACGTTGAATGGACGAAAATAGCGGGAACAGGAACTACCAGTACTACTGCAGGATGTTGTTCTGGACGGTCGACAACGTATGTGGTTCCAGCATGACGGTTCCCCGTCGCATTACGCAAGTGAAGCACAGGAGGTATTAGACGGTGTGTACAGTGGTCGGTGGATCGGCAGAAGTAGTGTTGTGTTGGCAGAAGAGCCAACACCGTGTTAGTAAAGGAGGCCGAAATGCACGCGTTTTAGCTCACGCACGCTAGCGTGAGGAGGGAAGAACTATACTAGCGTGAGGTCTGGAACATGACAAGGAATTAGAATTCAGAAAGCGGACGTAATTAGTTTGATACTTAATTAATGATGAACGTCGCTGTTGACGGTACACGAGTCACTATACTATCCGTTCAGAAGACATAGTAACTGAATATGGCGCCTTGCTAGGTCGTAGCAAATGACGTAGCTGAAGGCTATGCTAAACTGTCGTCTCTGCAAATGAGAGCGTATGTAGACAGTGAACCATCGCTAGCAAAGTCGGCTGTACAACTGGGGCGACTGCTAGGGAGTCTCTAGAGACTAGACCCGCCGTGTGGCGGCGCTCGGTCTGCAATCACTGATAGTGGCGACACGCGGGTCCGACGTATACTCACGGACCGCGGCCGATTTCAATGCTACCACCTAGCAAGTGTGGTTCCGGCGGTGGCACCACAGGTAGCCCTATTAATTGGCCCGCTAGGACGCCGGATGTGAGGTACTGGATTTCTTTCTGTGGGGATACTTGAAAGATAACGTGAACCAGCAAGTGCCAACAGGCCGTAAAAAAGACTTTGTCGACCGCATCAGGAACGCCTATCCTGACATTCCCGCAGACGTGCTTCCGTCCTACGTACGGTCATTTGAAAAGCGGATCACTAAACATATTGAAGTTGGCGTTACTACTTTTGAACACTTATTCTAATTGGAAAAGTAGAGTAGCGTTCGCCTCGAGCCACGGCCGCAGTGGCGCGTTGAGTTGTCCCCTGTTCGATATGTCGGAGGAATGTAAGGTTGCCAGTGGGGTTTCCAAGTAATGAAATACTGGCCTGTCCTACCCTCGCAGCATGGACGTGGGGTCTCACGTGACATTGGATAGTAAGGGCCATTCAGTAGCATGTCGTAAGTTACAGTTGTGAACCCATTGCTATTCCTCAGATTACAGCACCATCTGTGGTGAAACCAAGAAAATGCTTCAGACAAAACGTGTGTCGATTTTGCAGTAGAATCTTAATCTGTAACAAAAAAACGGTGGTTCCCATTGAATATTTAAAGTTTCCCACGCCATCCACACAGAGGGTGGGGTGCCAAGTCGAGTGTCTCCCTCAGAGACAAACAAATTGGAGCTGTAACTTTTATTTGATTCTGTGTGTGGTTTTCGAGAGATTTCAATGTTAAAATTAATACCCTGTGTAGAGAAATCTTAATACAAACAATCTGAACAATGCAGAATGAGATTTTCAGTCTGCAGTGGAGTGTGCGCTGATATGAAACTTCCTGGCAGATTAAAACTGTGTGCCAGACCGAGACTCGAACTCGGGGCCTTTGCCTTTCGCGGGCAAGTGCTCTACCAACTGAGCTACCGAAGCACGACTCACGCCCGGTACTCACAGCTTTACTTCTGCCAGTACCTCGTCTCCTACCTTCCAAACTTTACAGAAGCTCTCCTGCGAACCTTGCAGAACTAGCACTCCTGAAAGAAAGGATATTGCGGAGACATGGCTTAGCCACAGTCTGGGGGATGTTTCCAGAATGAGATTTTCACTCTGCAGCGGAGTGTGCGCTGATATGAAACTTCCTGGCAGATTGAAACTGTGTGCCCGACCGAGACTCGAACCTTTCTTTCAGGAGTGCTAGTTCTGCAAGGTTCGCAGGAGAGCTTCTGTAAAGTTTGGAAGGTAGGAGACGAGGTACTGGCAGAAGTAAAGCTGTGAGTACCGGGCGTGAATCGTGCTTCGGTAGCTCAGTTGGTAGAGCACTTGCCCGCGAAAGGCAAAGGTCCGGAGTTCGAGTCTCCGTCGGGCACACAGTTTTAATCTGCCAGGAAGTTTCATATCAGCGCACACTCCGCTGCAGAGTGAATATCTCATTCTGGAAACATCCCCCAGGCTGTGGCTAAGCCATGTCTCCGCAATATCCTTTCTTTCAGGAGTGCTAGTTCTGCAAGGTTCGCAGGAGAGCTTCTGTAAAGTCTGGAAGGTAGGAGACGAGGTACTGGCAGAAGTAAAGCTGTGAGTACCGGGCGTGAATCGTGCTTCGGTAGCTCAGTTGGTAGAGCACTTGCCCGCGAAAGGCAAAGGTCCCGAGTTCGAGTCTCCGTCGGGCACACAGTTTTAATCTGCCAGGAAGTTTCATATCAGCGCACACTCCGCTGCAGAGTGAATATCTCATTCTGGAAACATCCCCCAGGCTGTGGCTAAGCCATGTCTCCGCAATATCCTTTCTTTCAGGAGTGCTAGTTCTGCAAGGTTCGCAGGAGAGCTTCTGTAAAGTCTGGAAGGTAGGAGACGAGGTACTGGCAGAAGTAAAGCTGTGAGTACCGGGCGTGAGTCGTGCTTCGGTAGCTCAGTTGGTAGAGCACTTGCTCGCGAAAGGCAAAGGTCCCGAGTTCGAGTCTCGGTCGGGCACACAGTTTTAATCTGCCAGGAAGTTTCAATCTGAACAATGTCAGCATCAAAATAGGCACCATACTTACGGCTAAAGCACATGACGGCAACTGCTACAAAGTGTACTACATTGAGACGGCAGGGCATGGGATAATGATATATCCATATACAGATGGCGATGATATCGCTTCCACAAGGAATAAGGCAGTTGGTACTCCAGTGATTCATGTGATTAGGCCCGCACGACGGGAATTAACAGAGTTTGAAAGTGTAATGATAGTTAGGCCACTACATTTCGGAAATCGTTATGGAATTCAATATTCCAAGATCCACAGTGTAAAGAGTGTACCGAGAATACAACATTTCAGGCATTACCTCTCACCACGGTCTACTCAGTGGCTGCCGGCCGTCTCTCATCGACCGAGGGTAGCGGCTTTTGCTTAGAGTTGTTAGTGCTAACAGATAAGCAATACTGTCTGAAATAACTACAGAAATCAATGTGGTACTTCGACGAACGTATCCGTTAGGATATGCTACAAAATTTGGCTTCAGTGGGCTATGGCAGCAGACGACCGACGCGACTGCCTTTGCGAACAGCAGGACATCGCTGCAGCGCCTCACCTGGGCTTGTGACCATATCGCCTGTACCCAAGATGACTGAAAAATCTTGGCTTGTTCGGGTGAGTCCCGATTTCAGTTGGTAAGAACTGATGGTATTGTTAGAGTGTGACGTAGACCCCATGAAGCCATGGACCCAAGTTGTCAACAAGGTACAGTGCAAGCTAGTGGTGGCTCCATAATGGTGTGAGCTGTGTTTACATGGAATGGACTGCGTCCTCTGGTTCAGTGACCGCAAATGGTTATGTTTGGCTACTTGGAGACCATTTTCAGCCCTTCATGTTCCCAAACTGCGATGTAACTTAAAATAACGACAATGCGCCATGTCACCAGCCCACAGTTGTTCGCGATTGGTTTGCAGAACATTCTGGGCAACTCGAGTGAATGATTTGGCCACCCAGATCGCTCGGCATGAATCCCACCGAACATTTATGGGACATCGAGAGGTCAGTTGTGCACAAAATCCTGCACCCACAATTACGGACGGCTATAGAGACGGCATGGCTCAATATTTCTGCAGGGGACTTCCAATGACTTGTTGAGTCCATACCACGTCGACTTGCCGTACTAAGCAGGGTGAAAGGAGGTTCAGTACGATCTTAGGATGTACCCCATGACTTTTGTCACATCAGTGTTTAAAAAAAACTGCATAGAGTCTAGGATGCGTACACCTGGAGATTAAAATGTTCATGTTACCACCAAATTTCATGTACACGCTTTAATATCTCTTGTGCCGTGATTTAGCGGCGTAAGGTAAAGTTAAAATCCCGCCCGCTCAGTAGCTGGCGCCAGGGCTCGTGATGTCTTCCTGCCGCAGAAGAGAGCGCGTGAATCACCTAAGCCACCGACCACAACACTACCGTGAACCGACGGAGTGGCTAGAGCGACAGCAGGAAGCAGTCTTGTGTGTATAGTGGGGCAGCAGTAGCTCGAAGTCAGCAAAGGGGCAGTGGGTGGCAGCTGTTGGAAGAACCCTCGAGGACGGCCTCGGATGCATTGGAGGGGGGGGGGGGGGGCTCCCCGCCTGCATCTTCATTCCGAAAGTGCCAGTCTCACAGTTTGCCGGCGATCAGCGGGATCGCCGGATCTCGCAGTTGATAGCTGGCAACTCAAGTGAGTGGCCCCATATCCGAGGGGCATGGGCCAGCCAGTGTTGTCTTGCTGTCCGGAGGTATGTCGGGGAGCAGCGGGACCATGCAGTCTTGGCGCGTGGTGGTGCGCTGCTTGCAACATGAGTCGGCCAGCTGTGGAGGAACAGAACATCTTGGACTTGGAGAGGCGATTGACGAACCGAGTGGTGAATGGTGGTTGCCAGTGAGAGCGAGCAGTCCGGAAGCCTAGAAGTACAGGCTGGCCAACATTGTCTTTCTACTGCCCACTCCATCCTGTGATATCACATCCAGTTTCACCTGCCATCGTAGGGGTAGTACACTCAGAGCTATACAGTTGGTAGGTCATATCCTGTGGCATCAAGGACTCGTCAGATTTGTAATGGAAGGAAGTGTTGGGGGGGGGGGGGGGGGGAGGGAAGATTTTAAAGGGAGACAAAGTCTTAAAAATAATATTCAGGTGAACAGCTGAATCAAACTTGCCTTTGAACCGAAGGCCACGACTACAATAACAACAGATATCCCTCTCTCACTTACAAGGGAACGGTACAGTCCGACAAGCCGAAACCTGTAGTGAAATTTTTTATACTGGAAGAATACACCAAAAGGAACACAACCTCAGAATTTTAGTTGGTAATACACACTGCAAGTGATTTAAGAAAAACGCTGAAAATTGCCAAATTCGTAGCTCGCAAGACGGCTGGAGAAATGTATACCTGTACATCAGCTGCAGCAAACAGCGCATGCGCAACACGACAGGTGCATAACATTGGTTGACGACTCACCGGTAAACAGATAACTAGGTAGAACACGATCGTAATTTGTAAATCGAATTTTAGTTTCCGTTGATAAGTTCTCTGACACAATTGTTCACAGTTATTATTCACTACAATTCCCAATTCATTCAATGTTCATAATAATTAGCAGTTGTCTTTGCATTATCGCTAAGTGTTAACAATACAGATAAATTTGCAGTATTTTCTTCGTATATTCTTTCTAATAGCATCTATCTTTGTGTAGCTTTTACAGTTTCACAGTAATGTGGAATCCAGTTAATGTTTTCAACATAGCAAAGATGAAACAGAAGGAGGAGAAAACAATCGCATTCACCTACTTCTCCTGAAGACCTACATATCTTTTTATTATTAGTTAATTTCTTGGACATTCAATCAGTTGGTGTCGACACTTCGTTAGAAGTTGCGAAACATTAGAAGAAACAGGAAATAAGGCTGACGATTTCGTGAACGATCGTTCAGACGATGTTGTTGTGTTAATCAATGTCCAAAAAAAAAAGTATATTGCCATCCTAGCCTAAATAAAACATGTACAGCAATAGTTTTCAGTGAAAAACAAATGGCTGTAATTTTTTTTTTTGTTAACAAAGGAGGGAGAAAACGCTTAAAGGAAAACAGTGTGCAAAGCAGGTTTCGTTTCGTAAAAGCTGAATGTGAGTTTTATAAATGGAGGAAAGATCTACACAAAGTACGAGATATGCACCAAAATGAACTTACAAAAGTGTGAGAGAAAAACTGTTCGAAATAATTTTGACTGCTCTGCTATTACCGAAGGAGATCTATGAGAATGAACCCTTTGAATTGCAAGTGAGATGAACAGTACTGATTTCCACACTTCTTCTACATGGTTAAGCTGATTTAGGAAATTATACGGAAAAGGAAACATCAAAATTACGAAGGTTACTTCAAATAAACGTGTAGAGCAGATATCATTAATGGGTATAGAGAAATTTGTAACTGACACGTATAAAGGCAATCAATCAGGTTTTGAGCGAGAACTGTATGCATACCACACTTATCATTGAGAGTGAAAAAAAAAGACGCTTGTGCAGTCGATGAATGCCATGACACATTCATATGTAACAATGTCAGTGATAAGTCTCAGCCGGCCGCGGTGGTCTCGCGGTTCTAGGCGCGCAGTCCGGAACCGTGCGACTGCTCCGGTCGCAGGTTCGAATCCTGCCTCGGGCATGGATGTGTGTGATGTCCTTAGGTTAGTTAGGTTTACGTAGTTCTAAGTTCTAGGGGACTTATGACCACAGCAGTTGAGTCCCATAGTGCTCAGAGCCATTTGAACCATTTGATAAGTCTCAGTCGATTACTATTTTCGCACGAACCACACAGAAAATTCGACTAGAAACTTTAAGAAAGGGCTGTTTAGTGGTAAAAATCTTTCAATCGCTATAGCAAAAAGTGGGAAAATGCAAGAGATTAATTTTCAGTATCGCATCCTAAACGTCTTCTTAACATTTGCGGAAAATCATTCAATGCTATTGTAGGACTCTTAGCCTGGACATAACAACAGCTCTGTCTTTAGGAGGAGGACGAAAATATTATTAATAAACGTAGCTCGGATTCCACACGGAAATAATTATGTGATTCAACCTCTCGATAATTAAATTTTTCGACAGTGTGAAACAACTTTCAGAAAAGTGTCCGACAATATAATTTCCGATAGCTCAATGTCATTTCATGTTTATCAGCGTAATAATATTGTTAAACGTTAGTTATTTGTGTAGTGTCAGTCTGCATCACTACGTTTTAAGGGGATACGGAATCGTCTATCCCCGCAATGTTAAAATATGTCTACTATAGGGAACATTTTCTCACAAACTACTGGAGACAGAGAGATAAAATTTTTACTGTATGTGCATTGATATGTTATAACAATACTGAAACAACAGTTTATTGTCAAAGTATTTTCTTACAGAGATATTTTACATTTATTTTTAAGTAAATTTTTTCCGTCACTTTTTACTAGATTATCACCCCGAAGTCTTTTGTACATCAAGTCATTAAAAAATATTATTTCAGTGTGTAAAACAAACCCATGTGACTTAAGTCATAAAATTTTCAGACTTCTAGCTTCGCCAGTACCTGAGATAATGTTCCTAGAAGAAGTAAAAAGCAAACTTACGGGAAACGGAGAAAGAAGGTTAAAATATTCATGATCTATAGTTAATACCCCCTTCACGGTCTTCATAATCATCAAGTCTTTTTTTGGCACCCCTCTGCACCTGTCTTGCTTTTTTCACTAATGTCTTGATTATATTGTCAGCATGCCTTAGTCTGTGCTGATCTAAAGTCAATATAGCACATACGGTGCGGGAACCAACACGCACACCCAACTTTTGAAGGAGCTGGCATTTAGTTATATTCCCAAGATTGAAGGTTGCCACAGCATCATACACACCAAAATGAAGTGTATTAAATTATGCTTATCCATTACGGATATTTTACAACTGTGACTGTATATTTAATGTAAATAAGTTACACAGAACTGCAACGAGTCACTTTTTTGAATAATTATGTTTTATTCCATGTACCGGTTTTCGAACTTTTTCAGGTTCATCTTCAGATGGTTTCAGGAAGTTACATCATTACTGCTAGCATAATGCTGGGTGGTGGCTCTATGACAAAAAGATGGGTCACATTTTAATGTATCGCCATGACTATAGGTTATCTATCGATATGGCTGTAAATTTAGTTTTTTACTTACTGCGACAGTATAGGCACCGTTTTTCGGTTAGTGTCCATCTGTCTGCCTCCATTTTGATATCCAGTTGTTATATCAGTACACACACTTCCACACAAACTATATTAATTGGAAATTGGTAGATTTAATTATATAGATTTATACATTAAATCATCAAAATTTATTCTAAACACTTAAGATAAAATTAGTTATGTATGAAATAGTGAATTTAAATTGGAATAGTTTTTACGAACATATAAATTTATGAAACGAAATGACGTATGCTCGACGATATCGAATAATCCTGTATGTGTCTCAGGCTTGGAAGATAAATGGAAAGATAATGGAAGATAAAAATGTTTTTGAGGTAAATTCATTCTGTAATGATGGTTATGTTGCTTATTAAGATTTTCATTATATTGTTCGTTTGTGGACTTGAGCGCGACAAACTAGAGCTCAATTATTCTGTACATTGTGTGGCAGAGATGCAAAATGGAATTTTTTTAGTCATTAATATTGGCTTTTGCTTGGTGAGATCTTGTTTGTTCATTGAGGTTTCATTAAGTAAACCTTAAATATTCTATGGGAATTACATATAGTTTCTATCGCTCATGAGTTGTGTACTATCCATTGCTTATTTATTAAGAAAGTCTTAATGTTATCCATTTTATTTTTATTGGCGAAGCTTTTATTGTTCTTTAAAGTATGGGCGTAACTTTCTCTCTCTAAAGGTTGCTCTTAATTTAATAGCTTGCCTGCAAGGTTGTGTGAATTAGATTTGCTTGTTTAAAATTATTTATAGCAATTGTCCTTTCAATAAATTGCGTATTTTGATATGAAAAATATACGCCCCCAAAAGTCGCAGCCATTTATGCTACTGCTGATCCTGCCCTATAATTTCAATGAGGGCTTTGTATTCTTTAATGTCATCATTAAACAATAAAGCTTGTTGGAAGGGACACATTCATCTTCACAGGTGTTTGAATTAAGTTTTTTTACTCTGTTTATAAGAAACAGCAGGAAAACCGGAAGGCCGGCCGGGATGGCCGAGCGGTTCTAGGCGCTACAGTCTGGAACCGCACGATCGCTACGGTCGCAGGTTCGAATCCTGCCTCGGGCATGGATGTATGTGATGTCCTTAGGTTAGTTAGGTTTAAGTAGTTCTAAGTTCTAGGGGACTGATGACCTCAGAAGTTAAGTCCCATAGTGCTCAGAGCCATTTGAAAACCGGAAGTAGTTTCAACTCCTTCTTTCTTTTGACAGTAAAAGGGAGGGTTATGAGTGATGCCTATCCGACATAAGTGGGAACGAGATGAACCATGACTGACAAATTTGTACCAGATTAATTATCAGCTTTCTGCACACTTGAAATTTACGAAACCAACCAGAGTTTCTACTTTCTGTTTTGACTTTATCTAAGTACTGACATTTAGGGCACACTTACGCGCCAAGTTGTCTGCCCATTCTTCTTCGGTCAGTTTCTGTATTCATATATTGAAGTAGGAAGATGGTAGACTGGCGTTCATTATAGGTCCGGAAACACTTCCCGTTTACGTTTCTTCCCCACCAGCGTATCTTGCGCGCCTAGTTAACTGCCAGTGGGTTTGGCGTGGTTCGGCGGCCGGCAGACTTGCCCGCCTCAAAGCGGCTGTTGCGGCTACCATCGACCGCAGCCACAGCACGGCGCACCACGCCACACCTGTTGTGGCTCGCGTGCCGTGGCCAGCCTTCGCGGTGTCGTGTGGAGGCACGAACGCCTCACTCCCTGCCCTACAGAAAAACTAAACAAAAAGGCACATCACTGCTGACCACGCGACTAAACTGCACACCGCTGTCAAGTATTATTCAATTCATCACTGAGATTTTCTGTTTCTCTTTAAGCAGCTGACATGGACTAAGTCACGGAAAAGTAACTGAGCGTTCAGTTCCGTCAAAGAAACGATGTAAGCGAAGTTTTTGTTATGTTCTCGACGCCACTCTGTATATTCGTTGCCACTGTACAGTCGTCTACCATAGGGATCAAGGGAGAGGATGTTGTTTGGCGACGGGCATCCTCTTTCTGCAACACAACTGCAAGCATGTATTAACAGGGTTCTTTATTGACATAGTCCGCAGCTCGTGGTCTCGCGGTAGTGTTCTCGCTTCCCAAGTACGGGGTTTCGGGTTCGATTCCCGACGGGGTCAGGGATTTTCACCTGCCTCGAGATAACTGGGTGTTGTTGTGCCGTCTTCATCATCATCATTCAATGGCAAACCACCTCCACTAGGACCCTGCCTAGTGCGACGGTGCGGGTCTCCCGCATCGTTCTCCTACGCTCCGTCAAGGAGTATGGGACTTCATCATCACTATTGACATGAACAGGAAGCTATTTATCTTTGAGAGAGTCCTCGTGTTGTGGTACAAGATCTTCAAATAATAATAGCCTCACTGCTGGCGATGTACAGGTCGCGCTATAAGCACTATTGCGGTCGCTATACACTCTCGTAGCCAGTGACGTGAACTGACAGACGCCAACTAGGATAGTAACTGAGTGGCCCATCTCCTGATAGGCGCACTTGATCCAATATCGATCTTCTTGCTCCCTCTTTGCCGACGGGTGAGCTTTCGACAGATTACGCCAGCACAGTTTTAATGCCATTGGAGGAGTACAGAAGTTTTCCTCAGTTCAAATGGCGCTGAGCACTATGGGACTTAACATCTGTGGTCATCAGTCCCCTAGTACTTAGAACTACATAAACCTAACTAACCTAAGGACATCACACACATCCATACCCGAGGCAGGATTCAAACCTGCGACCGTAGTCGTCATGCGGTTCCAAACTGAAGCGCCTAGAACCGCACGGCCACCCCTCCCTCCCTCTCTCTCTCTCTCTCTCTCTCTGACGGTCACTACTTCCTCAGGATAGTGGCCACGCACACAAAATAACGTTTATCTGTAACATTACTAGGGCAACGGAATTGCTGCAGTGCATACACCGGTTCCCGTCAGTCACCGAAGCTACGCGCTGTTGGGCGTAGCCGGCACTTGGATGGGTGACCGTCCGGGCCGCCATGCGCTGTTGCCATTTTTCGGGGTGCACTCAGCGTCGTGATGCCAATTGAGGAGCTGCTCGACCGAATAGTTGCGGCTCCGGTCACACAAAACCATCACAACGACCAGGAGAGCGGTGTGCTGACCACACGCCCCTCCTATCCACAGCCTCAGCTGAGGATCATACGGCGGTCGGGTAGTCCCGATGGGCCACTTGTGGCCTGAAGGCAGAGTGCTATAACATTACTGGTTTCAGTCGGTAATGACACTATTACTTAGGCTTCCGCGGCTAGTATCATGTTCAAATTCTTCTGGTTGTCGTACCGCCGCCGCTAACAGTGGCCGAGCGGTTCTAGACGCTTCAGTCTGGAACCGAGCGTCTGGTACGGTCGCAGGTTCGAATCCTGCCTCTGGTATGGATGTGTGTGACGTTCTTAGGTTACTTAGGTTACTAAGTTTTATGGTATCGATGACCTCAGATGTTAAGTCCCATAGTGCTCAGAGCCATTTGTTGTACCGCGTCATTGTATAAAATGCTTCAACTATCAACTGTAAAACCAACGTTTCCAGCGTATTACAACGCCCTTTTCACGGCAGTCAGATACCCAGAAGAATTTGGATCGTTTATGGTGTACATTCTTCACTACACAACAGAATCTACATTTTTACGACATGGGATGGGCCTAAGTGAACAATGATCGTGACATATCTTAGTAAGATGCCTGAATTCAACATCCAAACACGAGCTGTACTCTCTTGTGGTATTGCAGCGTCGGACATCAGACGGAAACTGGCGCGCAGGAACGAGAAAACAAAGCCACTGACTTCGGCGATGGACCCGCTGTGTGGCCACCTCCTAGCCCTTCAACATCTTAAATCTAACAAATTATTTCAGAGTACCAGACACCCTCACAGATGCACCACAAGGCACAAGATCGCAGCGCATCTTAGTGACTGGCCAACACCTACAGAAGAATTGCTTCCAGACAATACCGAGGAGTAGACGGCCAGCAATAATGCATATTTATGTTTGTACTTTTTTGTTTAGTATATAGTGCATCATGGCGCCGATACTTCTCACACGAATAAATAAATCCACTAATTGTAAATATGACTGTCTGTATGTATGTCCCATCTCCGCCCAAACAACTGGAATGATTTAAGCCGAACTTGGTATGCATATGACTGTCTGGAAAGGTAACACTGTGGGGGTACGTACACCTACGTCTTGAAGAGGAGCGCCGAAATAAATGCATAAATAACAGTGCGCAAACATCCTAAGTATATTGGTTCAAATGGTTCAAATGGCACTGAGCACTATGGGATTTAACATCTGTGGTCATCAGTCCCCTAGAACTTAGAACTACTTAAACCTAACTAACCTAAGGACATCACACACATCCATGCCCGAGGCAGGATTCGAACCTGCGACCGTAGCGGTCGCGCGGTTCCAGACTGAAGCGCCTAGAACTGCTTGGCCATACCGGCCGGACCCTAAGTATATTCATTTACTGTATGAGTACGGGACCATTTGGTGACTTGCAACGAACTTCACTCATATTTCCAAACCTTTACGAAACTTTTTCGCGCTGACACCCTCCTGCCGGCCGCGGTGGTCTAGCGGCTCTAGGCGCTCAGTCCGGAACCGCGCGACTGCTACGGTCGCAGGTTCGAATCCTGCCTCGGGCATGGATGTTTGTGATGTCCTTAGGTTAGTTAGGTTTAAGTAGTTCTAAGTTCTAGGGGACTGATGACCACAGATTTAAGTCCCATAGTGCTCAGAGCCATTTGAACCATTTGAACACCCTCCTCCTACAAAGTAATGAAAGGAAAAAGTTTATCAACGACTACAGTTTCGCTGTTCGTGTAGCAAAACTGTCGTACCAGGCATGACATTTTAATTTATTACTTTTTCGCTACACATTTTGCTGCCAGTATCCACATATACGACAATGTAGCTGCAAAGTTATATCATTGTACGAAGCATGGGTCAGAATATATGACGTGATCAGCACTGACACGCGTGAGAAACTAGCTTTTCTTAAAACGCAATGCAAATTACCGGGGCTATCCTCATCCTGTGTTTGATAGTGAGAGCACTTGGCGACTTCCAGCGAACTTTCAACGTAATTTCAAAACCTTTTCTAAAATGTTTCTAGCTTATATGCCTCACGTCAAACACTTAATACATTAAATTATTTGTAAAGTAATCCGAAGTTTGGAAATGTTTTATACAGCGCAATTTGATTCTTTAAGGAATCGGGGTTTACTGGTTGCTTACTGTTTGGAAAACAGTTGAGTTAGAACCACCTAAAATCCATAGGGTCGGCAATGAAAAAGCTGTGATACTGAAGCACAACTCAGGAACACCTTGAGCAATAGCGAACAAATTTTTTGCATTCGTGATATTATTTGTGTAAAAATACTGCGGGGTTAAGATTCCATACAACTTCCAGGGACAGGGAACACACTATCCTGCAGACAGACAATGGCCTGGTGCGCCGTTGAGGAATGAGTTGGGAGAGTTTTAAGACAGAAATGGACAATATTAAAGTGAGACGAGGATACATAGTCCAATGTCTTTTTATAGAATTTTATTTGTTAGCATTTTAGTGCAGAGAATTGACAACCTGATGATGAGAGCAGTATCTCTAGAAACACATTGTTGACTAGTGTTATGTACAATCAGAGTGGTCGAACGATAAAAAGACGTTATTGATAATAGGACTCCACTTAAGTTCACTACCGCACTAATGCACACATCAAAAAAGATTTGCATCACCTGGGCTCCGAGAGTTTCGGAACTTGTGCAGAAAATTTGAATAGGGATCACCATAAACCTTATTTCCCCCCTTTTTATTGCTCATGAAAACCAAACATTGCATGTTGTACCATTGTACAGTGAGACCGTCAGACGTGGTCGTCCAGATTGCTGTACACAGTGGAACCTCTAATGCCCAGTAGCACGTCCTCTTGCATTGATGCATGCCTGTATTCATTGTGGCATACTATCCACAAGTTCGTCAAGGCACTGTTGGTCCAGATTGTCCCACTCCTCAAAGGCGACTCGGCGTAGAGCCCTCATATAGGTTGGTGGGTCACGTCGACCGTAAACAGCCCTTTTCAATCGATCCCAGGCATGTTCGATAGGGTTCATGTCTGGAGAAAATGCCGGCCAGTCTAGTCGAGCGATGTCGTAATACTGAAGGAAGTTATTCACAAGATGCGCACGATGGGGGTGCGAATTGTCGTCCATGAAGACGAATGCCTCGTCAATATGCTGCCGATATGGTTGCACTATCGGCCGGAGGATGGCTTTCACGTAACGTACAGTCAATACTGCTCTTTCCATGACCACCAACGGCGTACGTCGGCCCCACATAATGCCACCTCAGCCGGCCAGTGTGCCGTGCGGTTCTCGGTGCTTCAGTCCGGAGCCGCGTGACCGCTTCGGTCGCAGGTTCGAATCCTGCCTCGGGCATTGATGTGTGTGATGTCCTTAGGTTAGTTAGGTTTAAGTAGTTCTGCGTTCTAGGTGACTGATGACCTCAGAAGTTAAGTCGCATAGTGATCAGAGCCATTTGAACCATTTTGAATGCCACCTCAAAACAGCAGGGAACCTGCACCTTGCTGCTCTCGCTGGACAGTGTGCCTTACCGGGTTGCCTCCAAACACGTCTTCGACGATTGTCTCGTTGAAGGCTTATGCGACACTTGTCGGTGAAGAAAACTGAGCGGTACATTCGGTATGTTGTCGCACCCATCTGTACCGCGCTGTATAGTGTCGTGCTTGCAAAGATGTACCTCGCCATGGACGTCGGGAGTGAAGTTGCGGATCATGCAGCCTATTGGGCACAGTCTGAGTCGTAACTCGACGTCCTGTGGCTGTACGAAAAGCATTATTCAACATGGTGGTGTTGCTGTCGGAGTTCCTCCGAACTATAATCCGTAGGTAGCGGTCATTCACTGCAGTAGTAGCCCTTGGGCGGCCTGAGTGAGGCATGTCATCGACAGTTCCTGTCTCTCTGTATCTCCTCCATGTCCGTTCACTCCGAGACGCCTGGACACTTTCCCTTGTTGAAAGCCATTCCTGGCACAAAGTAACAATGCAGACGTGATCGAACCGCGTTATTGGCCCTCTAGGCACGGTTGAACTACAGACAACACGAGCCGTGTACCTCCTTCCTGGTGGAATGATTGGAAGTGATCGGTTGTCGGACCCCCTCTGTCTAATAGGCGTTGCTCATGCATGGTTGTTTACATCTTTGGGTGGGTCTAATGACATCTATGAACATTCAAAGGGACTGTGTAACACAATATCCACGGTCAACGTCTATCTTCAGGAGTTCTGGGAACCAGGGTGATGTAAAACTTTTTTTGATATGTGTAGGATGGCCGATGGCAGCCACTCAGCCCACATGCAATTGGAGCCTTATTGCTATGACTCCATCGTTCATGCTTAGTATTGCGAGCTTCATCCAAGTGGCTACTGTTGAGCTGGACTCTAATTCTTTCTGCAATATATGTGTAATAAATCTCTGTACGCTTGGAGAAATACAAATAAATCTCTATTTGCCGTGTTAACATGTCCGCTAATCATTTCTGCTCCTGTCCAGCTTTACAACGACGACAGTTGCCACACCACTCTGTAGCTCACCTCTCCTTGCCTTTGTATATGAATTCGTACACAACAGTTTCTGCTATTAAAGATGTACAAAACTTAACATTATACAAAACTACATGTGTGCACAATGTGCTGCCCGCACGTTGCCCGAGTGATGACCTGTCTCATCACTACTCGGAAAGTCTTTGCTTTGCTCGGTCCTTCTAGGTATTGCCCGACATTTCATTTATCAGCGCGATGCGACACTTTTTTCTAGCATTTAGGATGGCTTGTTTTAGTTGGCACGCCTTTCTTCAGTTCAGCAGAATAGTGGTGTAAACCCAGTATATCCTTCGTGGAATAAAGGAAGTTCACAGGTCCAGTGGCTGTTTGCGCAAAAAGAAATAGTCTTAAGATTTATCGTTTAATCCTTTAAAAATAAATGAGAATCAGAGAGGAGAAGGATTAGTACTGTCAGTATCTATTACGTAGTCGGATATTAAACAGGTATCGCAAATTTGCAATGAAATGTCATTACAACTCATGCAGAAATAATTTAAAGATATCGTTGACAGTAAAAGAGCTAAAAATTATAAAGAACGACAGACGATTTGTTCGGGTGTAATAATTCTTCTGTTCATCAAGAAGCACGTTGTGTTGAATATGCAAGTATGGAACACGTGATGGAATTGGTGGTCCGAATAGTAGATTTTCTGAAGTCGCAAGTGTTATTCCATCGTGAGTTGCAACGCTTTTAGTTGGAATTCAACGAAGATTATTGATATGTCATACATTACTGTGAAGTACGTGGTAAATTCTAAGGACAAGCGTGGAACGAGCTTTCGTTTTAAGATATGCTGTTTTGAGTTTATGAAGGAAATTGGAAAGCAAGAACGAAAATCAGAAGATCGGGATGAATAGCAGACCTTGCATTTTAAGAAATGTGTTCAAATGTGTGTGAAATCTTGTGGGACTAAACTGCTAAGGTCATCAGTCCCTAAGCTTACACACTACGTAACCTAAATTATCCTAAGGACAAACACACACACCCATGACCGAGGGAGGACTCGAACCTCCGCCAGGACCAGCCGCACAGTCCATGACTGCAGCGCCCCAGACCGCTCGGCTAATCCCGAGCACATTTTAAACAAAGATGACTGTAGACTGCCATTTAGTAATACATTGTTAGGGGAGAAGCAACTTATTACTTACTTCATGGTGAAAGTGGATGCATATAAAAAATAAAACCGCATTGTGGATGTGGCAGGTTCTGACAAGGAACACCATTCATTTCCACGTACTGACTGACGCTGAACGAATTACCAATACTGAGCATTCCATTGCGGCGTTGAAATAATTACAGGAACAGCTTTCTAAAGGTTTGAGAACATTGCCAATCGTACGTCTGTTTTCGAGCTGTTGCGAAACCGTTTGCCATTTCAATTGTATGTGCCCCTGTGCATCTGCAGATGGAATGATCGATCTGCATTGTAATACCCATTAAAAGACAAATTCTTTTACGTTAATACTGTCCAGGAGACCTAAATTGTTTTCCTCAGTAATAGTTTAAACATTTCGCTAGTAAGGTTGCAAACGTGATATCAATATTTCAATCAACATATTTGTGTGAAAGGCTTTTTACAGTTATGAAACTTAATAAGTAACGATTACGTGGCAGTGTAAGTGACGAAACTGTCTGATACTGTCTGCATCCGTACGTATGCCAACAGTCTGTGCCAGATATAAATTTTATTGTGCCTTCAGCGCGCCAAAATCAGTTAAATAATACTAAAAATTTGTTGTTGTGATCTATGATGTTGAGAAATATGATATATGAGAAAAGCGTATGTAGTTCCTTAGCAGTCCCCCGCCCCCTCCCCCCTCATCCCCCTCTCTCCCGACCTTCATGCTCAGAGGCAAGGATGCACTCGGTCGCGGGAAACTGGCAACCCTGCTCGAGCACCGCACGGGAGCAAAGTTCCTGGCCGTTTCCGGTTAAGCAGCCCCCGTACTGCTCTCCGCTATGTGCTCTACTGTAACTACTGACCTCTGTTCGTCTGCAGCGAGAATTAATTCAAGTATCCAATAAACCGCCCAACCTGAAACACTACATTTATGCGCTTATTCGATGCTACGTCTCAGGAGTGTATGTCCAAGACTACAGATGACAGAATTAAACGACTATTCAGAGCGCCAAAGACGAGTATTTCGGTAATCTATTCGTCCTGCAGTGCTCAAGAGAAATATGAAACACGTTCGTCTGTTACTGTTTTTTAATTTGATTTTTTTACGCGTTTTCCTGAAACGGTTATGGATGGGGCATCAAAAAGCTTTTGACGATTTTGTCACAGAGTCAGCGGCTGTAGTTTAGCTTTTTCCAAAGCTTCAGCTGTTGTAAATATTTAATAATACGCAGATTTTTGCTTGACGGCGCCACATCATGATCGCCCGGCCAGTCTAATTATTCCAGACTGACCCATCACACCGCAGCGGAGTGTGCGCAGGTTTGGAACTTCCTGGAAGACTAAAATTGTGTTGCTGCATTGGAACTTGACTCTGTCACCTTAACCTATCCCGGGCATGTGTTCTACTGACTGAGCTATCCAAGCACAACTCCTGACCTTTCTTACAGAAATGATAGTGAAGTGTGGTATTCAGGAGAACTTCTGTGAAGTTTTGGAAGGTAGAAGATGATGTTAGCTGCGGAAGTGAAGCTGTTGACGGTAAAGGGGAAAAGGTCGTGGGTCGCGCTTGGTTGGTTCAGTCGGTAGAGTACTTGCCCACAAAAGGCAAAGGTGCCAGGCTCTAGTCCCTGTCTAGTATCAAGTCTTTAATCTCAGAATGAATTTGCGTTCTGCAGCAGAGTGTGCCTTGATATGAAACTTCTTGGCTGGTTAAAATTGTGTGCCGGACCAGTACTAGAAAGTGGGTTTTTAACCTTTGGAGGGCAAGTGTTCCACCAACTGAGCTATCCAAGGACGACTCAGGCCGGTCCTCACAGCTTAACTTCCGCAGTTATCTTATCTCCAAAGGCAAAGGTCCCCTGCTCGAGTCCTGGTTTGGTATAAGGTTTTAACCTGCCAGGAAGATTCACTCTTTAATCTAACAAAAAGTGCCAGTCTATAAGGTCAATAGCCTTTTGCATATATGGGTCCACAGCCGCCACAAATTTGTTAAGGAAAGTCGTTGTCCTGTGTAGGCTGTTTTATTTTTAAAATAAACACTTTATTTCGTGCTTCTGCGCTATCAGCTAATTTCATCCCCCTGGGCATTTTCAAGTTACTGTGACGGAGGTAGTTTGAAAATTCCCAAGCTGGCGAAACTAGCTAACAGCGCAAAAGCATGAAACGAAATATTTATATAAAAAATAAAAGCAGCCAATGCAGGACCATAACTATCCTTAAGTATTTAGTATCTATAATTTTTTATAACTATACTCTCTGGTATTGAGAGATTGTTTGTTCTCGTGAAATGTGAACTATACACAATCTGTGTTCGTGGGAAAGGAATGTGTTGACTATTGACCGCCACCAGATAGCATCACTTCGAAGGCACGTGCGCTTTGGCATCAGCAGCCACCCAGCTAGGACGCATTTCCTACCTACCTCCTTTGTGGGCTTAGGTCCGAAATGACTAATACATTTCTAACGCATCACCTCTTGATCCGCCAAGACTGTTCGGTGGCCTTGAAAACCTTCATGGACGTGCCTAACAGTATGTTGTATAAATAATAAAGTTGCTTTTGGGTTAAAAAAATTTTTATGTTTTAACGCCCCCTGAAGATGCCCACGCTTTGCCTATTCTGACCAGGCACATTAAGCAACTGAACAAAACATCACAACAAGATGATGATGAAATGGAGGAATTGTGTTTTTTATATTTTTATAATCAGTAATTCAAGGTCAGTTAGCTTGGAGCAGATCAGCGAAATGGTAAATAACGTAAAAAGACGAAGTTGTTGGAATACGTGGTCCAGTCACGTTAATGTGAGTACCGCCTATGTTCTACGTGCAAAAAACCAGTCACAGACGGCACGTGGCAGCACTACTAGTGGAGACTACGCAGAGTGGTCAGAACCAATCTGAAAAGCTTTTGAGGGACTTGCAGGGGAGGTCATGTTACAAATAACTGTAAGGAAAAAAATTCAATACCTTGTGACGTTCCCGACTTATTTAACATTGAATTTAGCCAACGAGGTCGTTGCACATGTAAATTCAAGCAGCCTGCCACAGGCAGTGTCGCCGAACGCATTTTTCGTTTGGTTTCCTCAAACCGAACAAATGTAGCATTTGCACAACTAGCTTAAATTTATCACCTCCGAAAAAGGCAGATATTAAGAGAACCTGACATCTAGGGTTGTCGGGTGTTCTGCCGGATATCACCGTCGTACTTGCACGATATTTCGGTAACGTAGCTCGTTACCTTCATCAAGGTGCGACCAGAGACTGATGAAGGTAACGAGCTACGTTACCGAAATATCGTGCAAGTACGACGGTGATATCCGGCAGAACACCCGACAACCCAACATGCCATTAGATCGCCGGGAAAGCCTGAAGAATCACATTAAGAGAACCTGTTTGGCTAACTTCAGTGCTAAATAACGTTGAAACGGCACAAGGTACTTATTTCCCAGCACAACCTCCCAAGCAACAGCCTTACATGCTTACCTGACTGTTGATCACCCTATACATATCACGTCGGGAGACGCAGAAAACAATACAGTCGTTTTCACACGAAAACGGAGCGATTTATCTGACGTCCAAAACGCCATGATTATTGGCTTTTGGACCAGCGGTGGAAGCATTTCCACAATGGCTAAGTTTGTCAGCTGTTCGCATGCCGCCGTGGTTACAGCATACAATGCGTGGCAAAATGGCGCTATCCAAAACCAGAGACGAGGCAGTTGTGGTGCAGCCAGCCGCGGTGGCCGAGCGGTTCTAGGCGCTTCAGTCCGGAACCGTGCGACTGCTACGGTCGCAGGTTCGAATCCTGCCTCGGGCATGGATGTGTGTCATGTCCTTAGGTTAGTTAAGTTTAAGTAGTTTTAAGTTCTAGGGGATTGATGACCTCCGATGTTAAGTCCCATAGTGCTCAGAGCCATTTGAACCATTTTGCAGCTGTGGTGCACAATTGGCCATAGATGACAGGGGTGAACGTTAGCTGTCGAGATGTTTATAGATGAATAGTCGTGCAACTGTTGAGGAACGGTCAAAGGCTACTAGCAGTGTCTCCTCAACAATCATTCAACGATCATTGCTGCGAATGGGTCTCTGCGGTGTCTGGCTCTCAAATGGTTCAAATGTCTGTGAGCACTATGGACTTAACATCTGAGGTCATCAGTCCCCTAGAACTTAGTACTATTTAAACCTAACTAACCTAAGGACATCACACACATCCATGCCCGTGGCGCCCGCATCTCGTGGTCGTGCGGTAGCGTTCTCGCTTCCCACGCCCGGGTTCCCGGGTTCGATTCCCGGCGGGGTCAGGGATTTTCTCTGCCTCGTGATGGCTGCGTGTTGTGTGCTGTCCTTCGGTTAGTTAGGTTTAAGTAGTTCTAAGTTCTAGGGGACTTATGACCACAGCAGTTGAGTCCCATAGTGCTCAGAGCCATTTGAACCATGATCGTGGCAGGATTCGAACCTGCGACCGGAGCAGTCGCGCGGTTCAGGACTGAAGCGCCTCGAACCGCTCGGCCACCGCGGTCGGCGCGGTGTCTGGCGCCTGTTTCATGCACACATGCTGACTGCTGTTCATCGGCGACGAAGTCCGGAATTTGCACACCAATACCGCAATTGAACGTCCACTCAGTGAAGACAGGTGGCCTTTTCACATGAATCACGTTTTATGCTCAATCGAACAGATGGACGTTGCAGTGTACAAACACCCTCCGACCAGGGGAATGTTTTCGTGGCATTCTCTGGGCAATCTTGTCATTCTGGAAGGCACAATGGATCAACACAACTACGTCTTTGTTCTTGATATCACGTCTGTCCCTAAATGCAGTCTTGGCAGTCTGGTTTTCCTTGGCACTCTGACAGCTAAAAGTAGGACAATGTAACGTGTCAGAGCTCGTAATGCACATGCGTGGTTCGAGGTGCACCGGAGTGAGTTTACCATTCTCTCCTGGCTACCAGACTCTCCGGATTTAAATCCAATCGACAATTTATGGGACCATCTCGATCGTTCTGTACGTGCCACGGATCCTCAACCGAGAAATCTGGCACTGGAGTCGACATAGCTCCACATCCCTGCCGGTATCTTCCAGAACCTCATTGATTCTCTTCCAGCGCATCTCTCAGGGGTTCGCGCTGTTACAGGTGGTTCTTCAAGCTTTCGACAGGTTGTCACCGCATGATGGGACAGTGTACTATTGGAATGAGACGCTTTTCACCCTTAAATATTGAACTGTTCTACGAAGAAGTGGCGGGTCAGACCATTAATGTTTAAACTTTAGATGATATTTCGTTTATCTGGAAAAAGTGAAATTGTGCAACAGTTTAGTAGTAGTGGACTACGACTGCTCAATTGGTGGTGCACACCTCATTGGCGTAACAAGGCCACGGCATCGGGATGCGTTCTCTGGATGTCGGCCCCATGGGGCGCAGTTCTGAGACAGATGGAAAAATTGGAAAAGGGATCAGGGATGGACGCTAAAGTCATGGACTGTGCGGCTGGTCCCGGCGGAGGTTCGAGTCCTCCCTCTGGCATGGTTGTGCGTGTTTGTCCTTAGGATAATTTAGCTTAAGTAGTGTGTAAGCTTACGGACTGATGACCTTAGCAGTTAAGTCCCATAAGATTTCACACACATTTCAACATTTCTGAGGGATGGAGGATGGAGGATTAGGAGGGTAAAAATGAGTATAAGGAAAAGAAGGGAATGAATGGGAGGAGACGAAAATGGAAAGGGGGCGGAATATATAAAAGAGGTCTTCAGGAGATTTGGACTGGGCGGTGTTGAGGAACTGTTCCATAAAACCTACCTTCATCTCATACAGAGACGCTTGTTCCTTCTGTCTACTAGGGGAGTTATACCAATTGAAACAACTCAACAAAAGAGTGCTGGGTATATTTTACGTTTGTTGTTGTGTTTGGTATGGCTTTACATTCATTGACAATGAAACTGAGAAATAAAAAAAATGGAAACAAATCGGTCAAATGTTTTGTGAAATGATTTGTCTAAAAGTAAGAAATAAAACAGATTATAGAAACATGTGACGCACCTCATTGGCTGTACATGATTTGGAACGTCTTTCAAAGGCTCATCAAATGTTTCTCTAATTCCTTGCTTTTACACAAATCATTTTACCTAACGTTTGACCGATGCTTTAATTTTTTATTTTCAGATTCTTTTCAGAAAACATGATCTTACCTCTTTTGCTTTCCCAGTATCTTCTGTTCATGAAATGTGGGATATGGCAGCAAGAGAGGGGAAGAAAACCAATGTGCACTCCGTGTGCATACCGGGGGGAGTCATTCCAGATGTGGAAAGGGTCCTTCCGGATGCCTTGAAGGATGCAGGGTGCACCCATCTGCAGGTGGTCGCTCATGACGGCACCAATGATGTGTGTCGCTATGGATCGGAGGAAATCCTCTCTGGCTTCCGGCGGCTATCTGATTTGGTGAAGACTGCCAGTCTCGCTAGCGGGATGAAAGCAGAGCTCACCATCTGCAGCATCGTCGACAGGACTGACTGCGGACCTTTGGTACAGAGCCGAGTGGAGGGTCTGAATCAGAGGCTGAGACGGTTCTGCGACCATGTGGGCTGCAGATTCCTCGACTTGCGCCATAGGGTGGTGGGGTTTCGGGTTCCACTGGATAGGTCAGGAGTCCACTACACGCAGCAAGCGGCTACACGGGTAGCAGGGGTTGTGTGCCTTGGACTGGGCGGTTTTTTAGGTTAGATGGCCTCGGGCAAGTACAGAAAGGGCAACAGCCTCAAAGGGTGTGGGGCAAAGTCAGGACATGCGGGGACCAAGCAGCAATCGGTATTGTAATTGTAAACTGTCGAAGCTGCATTGGTAAAGTACCGGAACTTCAAGCGCTGATAGAAAGCACCAAAGCTGAAATCGTTATAGGTACAGAAAGCTGGCTGAAGCCAGAGACAAATTCTGCCGAAATTTTTACAAAGGCACAGACGGTGTTTAGAAAGGATAGACTTCATGCAACCGGTGGTGGCGTGTTTGTCGCTGTTAGTAGTAGTTTATCCTGTAGTGAAGTAGAAGTGGATAGTTCCTGTGAATTATTATGGGTGGAGGTTACACTCAACAACCGAGTTAGGTTAATAATTGGCTCCTTTTACCGACCTCCCGACTCAGCAGCATTAGTGGCAGAACAACTGAGAGAAAAATTGGAATACATTTCACATAAATTTTCTCAGCATGTTATAGTCTTAGGTGGAGATTTCAATTTACCAGATATAGACTGGGACACTCAGATGTTCAGGACGGGTGGCAGGGACAGAGCATCGAGTGACATTATACTGAGTGCACTATCCGAAAATTACCTCGCGCAATTAAACAGAGAACCGACTCGTGGAGATAACATCTTGGACCTACTGATAACAAACAGACCCGAACTTTTCGACTCTGTAAGTGCAGAACAGGGAATCAGTGATCATAAGGCCGTTGCAGCATCGCTGAATATGGAAGTTAATAAGAATATAAAAAAAGGGAGGAAGGTTTATCTGTTGAGCAAGAGTAATAGAAGGCAGAGTTCAGACTACCTAACAGATCAAAACGAAAATTTCTGTTCCGGCACTGACAATGTTGAGTGTTTATGGAAAAAGTTCAAGGCAATCGTAAAATGCGTTTTAGACAGGTACGTGCCGAGTAAAACTGTGAGGGACGGGAAAAACCCACTGTGGTTCAACAACAAAGCTAGGAAACTACTGCGAAAGCAAAGAGAGCTTCAAGTTTAAACGCAGCCAAAACCTCTCAGACAAACAGAAGCTAAACGATGTCAAAGTTAGCGTAAGGAGGGCTATGCGTGAAGCGTTCAGTGAATTCGAAAGTAAAATTCTATGTACCGACTTGACAGAAAATCCTAGGAAGTTAGCGTCTTACGTTAAATCAGTAAGTGGCTCGAAACAGCATATCCAGACACTCCGGGATGATGATGGTATTGAAACAGAGGATGACACGCGTAAAGCTGAAATACTAAACACCTTTTCCCAAAGCTGTTTCACAGAGGAAGACCGCACTGCAGTTCCTTCTCTAAATCCTCGCACAAACGAAAAATTGGCAGACATTGAAATAAGTGTCCAAGGAATAGAAAATCAACAGGAATCACTCAACAGAGGAACGTCCACTGTACCTGACGGGATACCAATTCGATTACGCGAAAGAACTTGCCCCCGCCACCCCCCTCCCCCTTTTAACAGCCGTGTACCGCAAGTCTCTAGAGGAACGAAAGGTTCCAAATAATTGGAAAAGACCACAGGTCGTCCCAGTCTTCAAGAAGGGTCGTCGAGCAGATGCGCAAAACTATAGACCTATATCTCTGACGTCGATCTGTTGTAGAATTTTAGAACATGTTTTTTGCTCGAGTATCATGTCGTTTTTGGAAACCCAGAATCTACACTGTAGGAATCAACATGGATTCCGGAAACAGCGATCGTGTGAGACCCAACTCGCTTTATTTGTTCATGAGACCCAGGTAGATGCTATTTTCCTTGACTTCCGGAAGGCGTTCGATACAGTTCCGCAATGTCGCCTGATAAACAAAGTAAGAGCCTACGGAATATCAGACCAGCTGTGTGGCTGGACTGAAGAGTTTTTAGCAAACAGAACACAGCATGTTGTTATCAATGGAGAGATGTCTACAGACGTTAAAGTAACCTCTGGCGTGCCACAGGGGAGTGTTATGGGACCATTGCTTTTCAAAACATATATAAATTACCTAGTAGATAGTGTCGGAAGTCCCATGCGGCTTTTCGCGGATGATGCTATAGTATACAGAGAAGTTGCAGCATTAGAAAATTGTAGCGAAATGCAGGAAGATCTGCAGCGGATAGGCACTTGGTGCAGGGAGTGGCAACTGACCCTTAACATAGACAAATGTAATGTACATAGAAAGAAGGATCCTTTATTGTTTGATTATATGATAGCGGAACAAACACTGGTAGCAGTTACTTCCGTAAAATATCTGGGAGTATGCGTGCGGAACGATTTTAAGTGGAATGATCATATAAAATTAATTGTTGGTAAGGCGGGTACCAGGTTGAGATTCATTGGAAGAGTCCTTAGAAAATGTATTCCATCAACAAAGGAGGTGGCTTACGAAACACTCGTTCGACCTATACTTGAGTATTGCTCAACAGGGTGGGATCCGTACCAGATCGGTTGACGGGGGAGATAGAGAAGATCCAAAGAAGAGCGGCGCGTTTCGTCACAGGGTTATTTGGTAACCGTGATAGCGTTACGGAGATGTTTAGCAAACTCAAGTGGCAGACTCTGCAAAAGACGCGCTCTGCATCGCGGTGTAGCTTGCTCGCCAGGTTTCGAGAGGGTGCGTTTCTGGATGAGGTATCAAATATATTGCTTCCCCCTACTTATACCTCCCGAGGAGATCACGAATGTAAAATTAGAGAGATTCGAGGGCGCACGGAGGCTTTCAGACAGTCGTTCTTCCCGCGAACCATACGCGACTGGAACAGAAAAGGGAGGTAATGACAGTGGCACGTAAAGTGCCCTCCGCCACACACCGTTGGGTGGCTTGCGGAGTATAAATGTAGATGTAGATGTCCTGAATTTGCTACTTGATTCGAAAGAAACCAATGTAGCTTTTGTGCGCAAAATAGCTAGGAGTTGAAAACGTGAAATTTTTGACACCTTATTCGTCCTCTTAGTGTGTACTGTTTTGCAAATGCCCTAAATTCAGTAGTTGAGTCAAAGCAAAGCACTTTAAAAATCAAATATTACACCAAATGTAACTGCTTATGCACTGAATAGCTTGAAGAGAACTTTCTGACGCTAGACTAACATAGCTAGCAACAGCTATTCCTGAAATATTTCACTTTTCCCTTAAATTATTAATTAAATTTTTCTTAATTATTATGACTACTTTCACGCAATTTTGTTTCTAAATTAGACCGCATCCAAGTTCATTTGATATCCCATTTGTTCATTTACCACAATTCGTCTCTCTATTTGACCAAAAAGGAATTTCTTTCTTGCAGGCAATGCGACTTTGGAGTGTATATTGTTCACCTTTTTCAGTTAAAGCGTACAAAATTACTTTTATATGTATGTTCCACTTGATTGTAAAGTTGTGTTGATCACAGTCTAGGAAATGCAGGCTACGCAGCGGTCAGGACTAAAAGAAAGTTCAGGGAGATGTCGACAGGGGAGGAAGGAACGCAAAGTCTGCTGTGGGCTCCACTTACCCTGCTTACACCACTGGGTTCGAATGGTTCAAATGGCTCTGAGCACTATGGGACCTAACATCTGAGGTCATCAGTCCCCTAGAACTTAGAACTACTTAAACCTAACTAACCTAGGGACATCACACACATCCATGCCCGAGGCAGGATTCGAACCTGCAACCGTAGCAGTCGCGCGGTTCCAGACTGAAGCGCCTAGAACCGCTCGGCTACACCGGCTGGCACACCACTGGGACTCCACCCTCACCATTCGACGGACTGCGCGTGACCGTGTTGTTCCAGCGCGGAGTGGTATTACAAGCCTTCGCAACCACTTTACTGTGAGAGACAGCACATTTCCGCGGAAAGAAGTGCTTTTGTGATCAGTTTGGAAGCTGGCCGTGGTGTTGTTGTTGTTTTCTGGGGCGGCCCCCAGAGAGAGGGCCTGAAATACGGGAGTGGCGGCGGCCATTAGGGCGCTACCCGCGGGAGCCGGCAGGCGGCGCAGAGTGCCACCGCACCGCACCGCACCACACAATGGCGCCACGAGCCGAGACAACAACACACAGATGGCGCCGGCACTTCGCGATGAGGCCGAGATGCCGCGCCTGGCGCCAGCTTTTGCTTTCAGGCCCACTGCGGAGGAGCTGGGACGCTGCCACTGAAGCCCCTCACAGCGAACAGCCATCACAGGTTCTCAAAGGAAGTCACTTTCCTTTGTAGGTTATTCTCTAAACTTGAAGTAATTTATTTCATTATTTAACAGTCATAATTTAGCCCACTTGAGAATTAAAAACGTACTCCTCTATGCATATTGTTATGGTCACAGTATGTTATGAGCCACACACCAGAGTGGATAAAAAGCAACAGGTGATGCCGTAGTTAATAAATTTGCGGACAACCATAGAAGAGGCAGGTTCAACTGTCACAGTTGCGAAAACCATATGTAAAGATTAGATGGCTTTTTTACTGAATCACCAAACAGAACATTAAAGTACATCAGCGTAACTACTGAACTCGAAACACTGGAAACACACATGGTACAGTCAATGTCTTAAAATAAAATTACAGCTTGATAATACGCAGGAGGGCATAATTAGATAATTGTAAACTTCTGAAAGTGTTTATTTAAAAAAAAAGGGTTCAAATGGCTCTGAGCACTATGGGACATAACATCTGAGGTCATCAGTCCCCTAGAACTTAGAACTACTTATACCTAACTAACCTAAGGACGTCACACACATCCATGCCCGAGGCAGGATTCGAACCTGCGACCGTAGCGGTCACGCGGTTCCGGACGTGTTTATTTCAAAATGAAAAAACAGCCCAGCAGGTAAATGACTTGCTTCATGATCTTCATTGCGCTCGGTGACCATACATAAAAAAAAGATTGTGTGTAGTACCTCAGTTTTTTAATTCAAAGTTTTTCAATTTTTTTATTTATTTTGAAATAGGTAAAATTTCGTCTCCTAGATCACATAACTCTAAACCACAAGCAAATTACTTTGAAAGTACGTACTAATAATAGCTAATAGCAGTACAAGTAAATGATTAATGTTTCAGACGTATGTGACCAATTTAAATATTATTCGAGGCCCTGTACATACCACATCAGTGAATGAAATGTGCGCTCAATGTAAATGTTGAGAACACTCTACTCAACTCCTCCTATACAGTTGTGAGAAACCAGATTAATGTTTTGTTCACGACATACGAGGTGAACAGAGAGATCAGGGCACAAGCGACAAATTTCAGCTCTGTTCTGCGAGAAATATCTGCTTTTGGTGAGAGTAATTTCGTTGACTGTTGACTCGACCCAATACAGAGACAACTTCACCCGATTGCCACCTGCAAAAGTTTTGTTAGGGATTACTTACTGCTCCTAAACTGAGCAGCAGCTCCGTAAAAAATATTTGAAGTGCCCTCTAGCTTTTCTTAAATCTGACAAGAAGGGCACAATGACACCCTGATTTTTGTAATTTTTTTAAATTATGGTACGTGAAGTTCAGAATTGAATTAGCAGCATGTCAAAGTATTTCAATGCAACTTTGAAAAATTTTCGATGTAATCTTCTCTGTAGCTTTCCAACCATGTTTAATACACCAAAAGTGAATTCATCTTTCCAACTAGGAGTTCTGGACTGTGACAGACTGCTCACCTGCCCCCTGGGGTGCCTGCGTTCGGTTCTCGATAGATCCAAGCTTTTAAATAAAGGTGCATCTTCTAGGAGCGTTTCTGTGAAGTACTCGCATAAAATACATAAAGATGGAAAGAATCGGTAGCATTCGAGACTAGTAATCGTAGGATCGAACTTCATTTTCGTCGTTTTTGTTTTCTTTTTCCGTTCAGTTAAAATATCTATATAAAATTAGTCAAATACGTGCTATCTAACACAAATATAATTGTCACTTTAATTTTATACATATACGTCATCTTTTTTCTAATTATATAGCGCACACAAAAATCCAGTTTTCACTGCAAATATAAATTCTTAATTGTCGATATTTTGCAACAGATTTTAATCAAGATTTCTTAAAATCCAAACAAACATTACAATTAATTTATGTATTTTACGTTTCAGATAAATGCTCGCAGAACATACACCTTTGAAATCGCGGGGAACCAAACGCAGGTCCCCACGTGACAGGCGACCGCTCTACCGCAGAGCTATATCACTTTTCGAATGAGTGACCTTAAATTAGCTTATTAAACATGATTAGAAAACTTAAAAGTCGATTTTCTCGAAATTTTTGACCGTTTCCTCAAACTGCTACGACTGATAGATATTTGAGTTCTGAACTTCCTGTATCATAAACATAAAAAATACAAAAATCCGATTGACGTGTGGTCTCCTTGTGAGTTCGATTCGTTGAAGAGAGTGATGGGGTTACTGGTAATTACTAATTCACATTGTTGACAATAATTGATATTTCCTCTGATTTCTTTTTCCCAGTAATTACATTCCCATAATTTTCAGCTCGCGAACTTCTCTTCATTCTTACCGTAATATTTTATGTATTTTTATACAGCTAATTAAATTGTGCCTCACCGCAGTTCAGGTTGGAAAACACACTTTCATTACCCTGTCGGAGTACACAAAAGAGGACTAAGTTCGTCACTAAAAGACACCAACAGAAACGTTGGAAACCAGTTGCCTCAATCCTCATTCCGTCGTCCTCCTCAAAACTTTTGGCATGCGAACACATTCCCTCTCTTAACACAGAACGTTCTAAATCCTTTTACCCGGTCTCTTTTTGTCGTTAAGCGTTCACACTCAATATCTCCCACAAACTGCCACTATATATGTCTCTCTCCCACTGTCTCCTTTACCTCCCATCAACTTACAGAATATCCCACTGCCACAGTCTTCTCTCTCACTTACATTCTCTTCTTTTGTCTTTCTCTCCCAATGCCACGGTCTCAAAAATTCTGGAGGGTCCAAGTTACTTTTCACCGATACTCATGTTTTTAAAATTTCGCTCCAAAATGCGACCTGCCCCACACCTACATGTTAAAGTTCGCCCGTCTGAGAGGTCCCAGAGCCACCAAGCGTATGTATGGCGTCAACTCATCTGTGTATTTTTCATTTCTACTCTCTTTTGCTCCCACTGGCTATATCTCCATCAATCTCTCTCTTTTACTGCCACTTTCTCTCACCGACCATAATTATCTCCTCTCTCTTTGCCTCCCACCACTATTTCTTCGTATCTCTCTCTCTCTCTCTCTCTCTCTCTCTCTCTCTCTCTCCCTCTCTCTCTTTCACTACTACTTTCTCTCTCGCATCATCACTGCCTGCTCTCTCTTTCACTCCCATTGGCACTGCCTCCTCTCTCTTCCACTGTCTATCTGCTACTCTCTTTTAGCACAAAAAGCGTACTCGGGAGGATGGCAGTTGAAATCTGCATCCAGCCGTCCTGATTTATGTTTTCCGTGATTTCCCTCAATTGTCACTGGCAAATTCTGATATAGTCCCTTTGAAAACAGGACACGGCCGATTTCCTTCCCCATCCTTCTCTGTTCCTAGCTTGTGCTACGTTTCTAATGACTTCGTTGTCGATGGAATGCTAAATTCGATACGTACTAATCTCCTCCTCACAAAAATCGCGAATATGTTCGCATGCCAAAATTTTTGCTGAGGAAGGCGGAAAGAGGATTGAGGCTGCTGCTTCTCCATTTTACTGTCAGAGTCTTTTAAAGAGGTACATATTCACCTTTTGTGTGCTCCCACAGAAGTACTTTTCCACTAGTTTCCTTCTTTTCTCTGCTACAATAGGATGTGCCTCTTACATAAAACAAATTCTATAGGTCAGTAAAGTTTTGATAGCTTATTTATATGCTTCCACGCATTTCTAAATTTTGAAAGACAGAAACAACAAATAAGTGCACATAAGGTTAACACAAAATCGTTTGTTATACATTTTTTTCTGTATACTTTCTTCACCGACTGCAATTCATCGAAAACGCCTGGCTCAAGATTCGTATTTGGAAACAGTAAAAATGTTAGAAATATTTTCTGAGTCTGCGGTCTTTCCAGTTTTACATTTCTTTTGGCACTCATTTTGAGTTCTTTTCTGGCATGTTAGGACCGTTTGTATCCCATTTTTGTTACTGCGAAACCACTTTTGGCATATTAGACTTGAAGACTCCATTATACACAGACAGCGCACATAGTTAGGTGACCTCAGAAAGCTTGCGATGGCCCTAGAATCCTTGACATGTCTTCACTAAGTCAGACCGGATATTTCGTGCACATTTTACGCGCATAAGACGTTAACTTACACCTCTGGAACCTCTGGATCTTGGCAACTGGTAACGATCGCGCAAAAAGTTTTAAGATTCCCCGAGAATATCGTCTTAAGAGCATATGGTAAAAATATCGACGATCTGCCATCAACAGAAATCATAGAAGGGGCCATCGCCACAACTGGTTCTTTTCGTACGCAAAAATAATGGTTTTTCGGGGTTTTCTCAGGAACGGCCCATGAACAAATGGTGCTCTTATAAGCCGCCAAAGGTCAACCTAGAGCAGATCTAATGCAGAAGAACCAACCGATTTACTCCATTTGCCTGGACTGGAGTTAGCAGGCGATGCTTAAATTTTGAACTCATATTGTAGTATAGTTACAGCTGTTCTCTTGTCTCTCTGATCAGTACAACCCGAGATACGACGCCCTGAAAAATCGCATTTTCGTGCACAGCTTTTTTAAAGATATTGCTACCGTGCACTGTCCGGCCCCTTAGCTGAGTGACCAGCGCATCTGACTGCCATACATCGGACCCGAATTCGACTCCCGGCCGGGTCGGAATTTTCTCCGCTGCATGTTGTGTTACTCATCATTATTTCATCATCGACACGCAAGTCACCCGTTGTGGCGTCAGCTAAAACGTGTTACAGCTCCGCCGCCAAACTTCCCCAGGTGGGGATTCCCGGCCTTCAGTGCCATAAGACCATTTCATTTTTTTTTCTCTGTGGACTGTCGTGCACGGACCGATAAACAAAGAACAGCAAATTCCCTGCCTGAACAGAAGAATGTATACTTTCCATAGTATGTTTCACCTACTGTCATACAGATCACTTCAATTCCTCTAGTACTGATTTTACACAACTACAGTTGTCTGTCGACTTGTGAAGTAGGCACCAAGTTCACTGCGACTGTGGTAGTTGCCCATCCAACTGCGCTTCGAAATAGAAGCGTGCGGTTTGTTAGCCTATTATTGCTGGTCTGATGGGAAGGGGGAACCTATGGACTTGTCCTTAGTTTTCAACATATTTACAGGATTTGAACATCAGAGCCCGGGCATTAGTTTCGTAAAGCAGACCGACGCAATTCTACCCCCCCCCCAAAATATATATATATATATATATATATATATATATATATATATATATATATATATATATATATAATCGCCTTTGAAAATCAGAAGATTCTCTTCCGCTGTTAATTACCAAAAACTTCAAGGTCTTTATTACACTTATTGTTAACTGAGTGCATAGCGAATGCTCAATAATGATGAACTCGTTGGTTCGAATCTTTTTTATTTTTATTTAAATTCCGTATTTATAATACTAACCGGATAACTCGGTTCGTGTTTCATGCTTAGAGATCTTAAATGCGGGTTGCCTATCTAACGGCTTCTAGGAGCAACACAAATACGATTTCCTATGTTTCATGTAATTATTGAACGAACATTTTTAAAGTGCTGTAATAAATTGCTCATAAAGAGGAATAATCTGATGTCAAAGGTTTAACTTAGTAAGGCAAATATCACAGTTAGACACAGTGTGTATGTCTCGAGGCAACGTAGTTCACTACGCGCAAACTACCCCGACTATATTCGACCAGAATTTGAGAACGAGAACACTTAGCAACTTCCAACACACTATAAACATAATTTCAAACCGTTCTTAATTTTTTCTCTGTTACATAATTAACATCAAATATTTAACAGATCAACTCATTTCTAAAGTAATCAGACGTTTGAAGCAGTTTTCTACATGGGAGTCCAATTCTTCAAAGAACAGAGGTTCAGTAATAAATTGAAATGCAAAGTAATAAAATTTTAATAAAAATAAGATATTTTAATTGTAATTACTAATCGCATGAAAATGATAGTCATGCGAAATGCCTTATTGTGAAATTAAAAATTTATATACATGAGTCATATTGCTCAATGTCTAGTAATAAGAAAGTATTTTTTCTGTTTGATATTTCGAAGTATTTACCAGACTTTAATTTACTGTGAATCTTGCATTTTGAAGCGATTAGCAATTAGAAACAGAAAGATGTTACTTTATTTTACTAACTTATTTGAAAATTGTAATTAAGTATTTGTTAAGTAACATTTCCGTTTGTTAATAAATATGGAATTTAAATAACAGTAAGAACGTAAAAAAATTCGAAACAATGATGTTCAAACCCTCAACTTCACGATTACTAAATTTTTACACTATGATCTCAGCCACCGGTTTATACATTAATCGTCATGAAATGTTCCGCAGTTGACACTGGTGGTAAATCTTATTTTAAAAGACAGTTTTTCGAGTTTTTTTAGAATTGCGTCATACTCCAATAGCAAACTGTTACTAGAGCACAGACCTTCAAGTCCTGCAAGTATGTGGAAAGTAAGTTACGATAATCCTCTTTAATCTTCATTCCTGCCACACCTATCTCACAGACACACACATTCTCGGTGTCATTTGTCATTACGCTCTTTGACGGCTGAATCAAACAACGCGTTGCAAAGACATCTGCTGCTCGCGCGTTCGGTTTCAAAGAGACACATCGTTTTACTCGCCACCGTCGACGCTTTCAGCAGCTTTTTTAAAATTAATGTTTACACGTCACTCCTGACCGGTTTTGTAAGACATGTTGCCATTGACAAAATTTCTTGACGTACATTTGTACGGGTTCAGGTTCGCTAATGAATTATGGTTACGAGCACTTGCACTGACCTCCACCGCTACTTTCTTTCTTCTGGGTGTCATCTTGCACCACGTCTATGGAAGAACTCCAACTCCAGCGTCACATAACTGACATAATTTCTAGCAGTTTTTCCAATTTAAACTATCTAGATGATGTAGTGGTAAAACTGTAGTCTGCTTAAAACGAGTAAACTGTGTCTGTCCTATGTTCGTTGGTTTTACTAAAACCTTCTATGCAACGTCAAAAGGGATTTTTTCGAAAAGACATTGCTATATTCTTGACAAAATTCATACTGCATTCCGCCATATTTTTTTTTTTTAATCAGTGCTAGATACTAGGTTCATTTATTGTCATCGGTAAACGTGTAAATAAAACTGTTGCATCACCTCGGTAAACGCGAGGTCGCTAGACACATATATCTGCCCCCGGACGGTAACGTGCAGCTGCGCTGTAACAAGAGATTAAGCTGCACACACACACACACACACACACACACACAGAGAGAGAGAGAGAGAGAGAGATACAAGAACGGAATGAATAAAGTGGAAAAAATTAAGGTCACAGAATGAAATAATCTTTCCACTAAAGCCTATTGTGCGGTGAATTAGTTCTAAACTGCGTTAAATTCCAAAGAAACAGCTAAAGGCCGGTTTTTTTAATATCCCATTGACGTGATGGTCACATTAGACAAAGCGCTGACCTAATGGGATTATAATGAAATGAGAACTGAGACATGGTAATCTTAGTCTAGAGGAATTCAAGGAAAAAAGGAAAAGCTATTTGAGATAAATGGAGATGAAAATAGAATACTAATTCTCATGAATATTTGTGTATTGTTCCTTTACTTTCTGCTGTCTTAAATATTAAGACAAGAATGTGTTTATTATCCCTCTGAGCTATGAAAACATTCGACCGAATTTATCAGAACACTGCAGAATGTAATGATACATTTCTTTAAATATACTGGCGGAAAAAAATCACAATACCAGGAAGGAGTTGTGCAACATAAACGAAAGTTGGTAGGCATATTTATACATCTGAAAGATGTCTTACAAATTTCGCTCCAGGCGTACAAGAGCGCCACTATGAGGATGCAAATCACGTTTTCTTTAAATAAGCGCTGTAACGGTCGTGACCATAAGTTAGTTTTAAGATTGAACCCGGTGATTCATGTTAGTCAAGAATGCCTTTAAGGCGACAAAGATGCCAGTATCAACATCTCACGTTCAATGACGTAGTGTAATAGGGATATGAGAATCTGCATGTTCCTTCGAAAGATTTGTCAGGAATGTAGTTACTGCATATGATTGCTGGCGGGATTGGTCTCGAAAATGTACGGTCGCAAGAACACCGGGCTCCGAGCGGCCAAGTAGGACTACCGAGAGGGAAGAGCATCATGTTCGGTGTATGGCTCTGGCGAATCGTACTGCATCTGCAGCAACAATCTGAGCAGCACTTGGCACCACAGTGACACAACGAACTGTCACAAATCGGACACGGCAAGGACAGCTGCGAGCCAGGCGCCCTGTAGTGTGCATTCCTCTGATCGCAATCCATCGCCATTTGCTACTTCAGTGGTCTCAAACGAGAACCCAGAGTGGAGACCTGTTGTATTTTTTTGTGATAAATGGTTTTGCTTCGGTACCAGTGATGGCCGTTTGTTGGTTAGCAGGAGGCCAGTTGAGGCCATTGTAATGGTACTTGAATTACGTAACCATTACGGCACCTCACCTCAACTTCTCGATACCAGCAATATTCTACTGTGTTTCTTTAAAATAGTTAACATATTTCTGTGACAACATTCACATTTGATTTCATTAATCTAGAGGTACTTCGATACATCGATATGTATATATTGCAATGATATTATTCTTATGTGTATTCTTTCTTTTGTCACTATGATCTTTGACGTACTTGTATCTCTGATTTTTGGGCGCGTAAGCGGTTATTAGAGAGTCAAGCTTTGGTCGTCATGTTAAAAAGACGCAAATTGTAGTCAGTTTATGAAATGTGAACTTTAACAGTGAGGAAGATATTTTCAAGTATGTTTTATATTCTGAAGTGATGTTTTGGAACGAGTACGTGATACTGCAACAAAAGTAATAAAGAAGTGTAACTTAAATTCGGAGTGCTGATTACTTATTTACATTACCATTGTCCTAACTTGCAAAAGTTTAATCTTCAAGAATGGTTTATGGAACACATCTATAAAACTTTTGAATATCGCAGAATAACACCTAGGCCTCTTTGCATCCGAGCTTGGAATCATCACTACCTAGATTTTTCGACGATTGAGCCATGAGTTAACAACGAGACCAGCGTGGGAAACACGAAAAGATGAGTGCCTAGTTTATCCATTATTTCAAGAAATGACTTTGTTAACTGTGTTATAATGATACCTGCCACATAATATAACTTTGTTGTTGCCCGAAAATGCAATATTTAGCAGCGTGAGCAACACTAGAATCATAATTAATTTTTGACCTTTGTTGTGGTAGGGTTTTTACAACATGCAACCAACCTGTCAGTGTGCTAAACACGTTAGACCTCAGCTGGAGTTTGGACTGTGGTGCGATTTCGTATGACAGCAGGAGCACTCTCTTCGTTATCCCAAGCAACATGATTGCAAATTTATGGGTTAGTCTGATGATTCAACCTGTGTGGTGGCATTCATTAACACCTACAGGTTGAATCACGTGTCATTCATTAACAGCACCGAGCGAGGTGGCGAAGTGATTACCACACTTGAACTCACATTCGGGAGGACGTCGGTTCAAACCCGCTTCCAGTCATCCTGATTTAGCTTTTCCGCAATTTCCCTACATCGCTTCAGGCAAATGCCGAGATGGTTCCTTTGAGAGAGCACGGCCGACATCCTTCCCCATCCTTCCCTAATCCGATGGGAGCGATGACCTGGCTGTTTAGCATAAGGTGTCTGAAGTGTATCTTGATTCATAATCACCTGCATCCGCCAGTTTTCGAAAAATGAACCGTTACACAAGGGTATTGCGAACTGAAATCTTCACCAACGTTAACCACGTGTCTTTCCCGACTGAGATTCATATGAAGAAATGTCACTGTGGCAAACCTGCCTTCGAACGATGCCCGTGGCGTTAGGAATATCTGTTTGGAATGTTTTTATCGTCGGTATCATCAAAGAGAGTGCACCAAATCTTCCTGAAGAATAAATATATCAATAAAATACAAGAATCAATACAAGAATTTATATGAGAATGAAATATCAAAGTATGAGAATTTAAAAAGACTGTAACTCCTCAACGTACCATGCACACATATAATAAACATGTGAGATTTGCCGGCCGGCTTGGCCGAGCGGTTCTAGGCGCTTCAGTCAGGAACCGCGCGACCGCTCCGGTCGCAGGTTCGAATCCTGCCTCGGGCATGGGAGTGTGTGCTGTCCTTAGGTTAGTTAGGTTTAAGTAGTTCTAAGTCTAGGGAACTGATGACCTCAGATGTTAAGTCCCATAGTGCTCAGAGCCATTTGAACCATTTTTTTGGTGTGTGTGTGACATTTACTGGGAATTCCATTTGTAATTTTACAGTTAATATAACGTCCTAGAGCCTCCTAACTTGATAAGAAACATTCTTGTAGTAACCTTTTCATATATGGATAGCTAAGGAAAACAATAAAAATAAAATCACATAAATAAAAACAATAATCGGTTTTTTAACATGGGGCGCAAAATAAAGTCGCAATGCTAACAATTTTTGTTTTCCCAAAGACGCTACTCCATTTGTAATGATCTATTTACTTTTTATTATTTGTGTAGGAAATATATAAAACGAAAGAAAATATGACGGAAACAGCTGGAATCGAATCCCAACCACCGAAGTGAAAATTCACGACTTTTTTTTCCTATCAAAGACGCTACCCCACTGAGCCACTATTTCATCTGAGAGCATCGCGCGCCAAAGGCACAGAAAGTACCTCGAAAACTTTGACCATTGTTTTTTCGGAAACGGAAGAGTATCTACGGATAAGCGGAGACACGTGTTCGCTTATTTTGACCCTTCTTCCACTGAGCCAAGCTTCTGCGAAATCGGCCCTTGCTGTGTTCTCCTCGTAAGCACAATTCCCTCGCCTGACGTCCTTCCCTGGCTTTACAGTTTTAATTGTCAGCAGTAGTGAATTAAACAGCTTTCGCAGAATCCGTCCCATTAGTTGCCTGCGCACGACCCCATTGTTAGACCACAAGCAGAGAGCAAGCAGGAGCACTTGGGGCGGCAGCGGACGCGGGCGGGTTAATTGAGTTTGTTCTGCCGCTGCTCCAGCGCGGCGCGCCCACAGAAGACGCAAGGTGGCGCGGTCGATAGCGATCGGCGCCGGCGACGCCATCCCGTCCCCTTCCCTTCCCATCCGGCCTGGCGCCGCGGCGCGTCTGCTGACCTCGTAAACAGCCACAGGTAGGCGCGCCTGGAAGGCTGCCACGACAGTGAAAACAGCCGTCCCGTACAATGCACAACTCACGTCGCAACTCGTACACACATTTTCAAGAACTGTACATAACCTTGAGCCGTCCTCACATGGGGCGTACGACCGAACGTGGGTGTGCAGTTGGTCGAGCTTTGTGACGATACAACGTGAAATTTCAATATGTGGAGCATTTACAGGCGTGACACATAGAATCAAACACGTCATATTTTTTTTATTTCGTAGAGGGGAACATAGTCAATAAGATGCAAGTTTGCTTTCTACGTCACAAGCAGAATTTACGAATCGTCATTTTAGATTATGATGTTTGCACTTGAATCCTGTATTTGGTGGTTATTGTATTTTAACTTAAGTGCTATGAATACATACTACTTCAAAGCATCGCCATACTGGAAGTCTGTCGAAAACGTTTCGTTTTTGATACGATTTGTTATAATAGCATTTATAGAGGGGAGTGAGCACATAATATAAGCACACAATTAAATATATATACGTAATTACATATACATACATAATATAATATATTTTGAATAAGAAACAAAACCGGAAGCGTACGGTTTACGTGCTACAGCCGTTTGAAAACATGTTTGCTAGGTAGTATGCAACAAGGTAGTAATGGAGTCGGAGGGGTGGGGCTTAAGTCGTATCGGCTGATGTCATTTGATATCTATCCTACCTTTGTGGCCTGGTCCGAGCCTCATTTACGCGTCTGTGAGCCTTACAGAAACGTATAGTTATATCGATATGGTGTCTGTTCTTTCGGGCATTCCCGAAAGAACAGACACCATATGCATATAAGTATATATTTCTGGCAGTATCGGCCATGTCGTCCTTCTTCTGTGCGGATGCACACATATTCCCCTAACTCTTACAGGGCTTGGTAAGAATGTCTTCCACGAGTAATGAGTGAGTTGGGGGTGGGACACTACGAGTGTAGTGTGTGGACATACAAGGTGAGAATGTGGGTCTCGCGGGAGGCGTGCGCGAGATAGTCCCTGCAGTCACGCTATCCTCTGTGCCCTCGGTAGCTCAGCTGGATAGAGCGTCTGCCATGTAATCAGGAGATCCCGGGCTCGAGTCACCTGTCCCCGTTGGTATATATCAACGCCCGTCGGCAGCTGGAGATATTAATATAATTCTAAATTTTAGAGAAACGTGGTTGAGTACACGTTTGCAGACTACACCAACATAACGCTTGAGAATGGCAAAGCTCACGGTAATGGAACTGCTGCTCGTCGCTTTTATAAAGATCGTTATGCACAACGTCCGACTCCATCATTTACCCTTTTCGCCACAATTACCCAACGGCTTCGAGAAAGGGTTCCTTCATCGTCAACAGGAGTGACGGTGGTGCTCCTAGAACATGCCAAACACTCGAAATGGAAGAGTCCATACTCTTCACGTTCAAGACAACCCGTCAAGAGCACACGAGCAATTTCTTTGGCAGTTAATGAGTGGAATTGTAAAACAAGTGATGTACTAGGTCACACTTAATCAGTTACTTGTAAAAGTGTTAGCGTTACCAACGTACTTTCAAATGGTTGTAGCACGGGAACTACACGTTCCCGAACGTGGGTTCCAATTCAAAATATTACCTACGCACTCCCCTCTTACAAATTCTATAAGTTTGGAAAGGGAGTTTCGGAGCGGCCTATATAATTTGTGTACTATGAAAGTACATCGTTTCAAGGTGTCGGCGCATTGAAGATTTATCAAAAACGTTTAGTTTTTGCAGCAATTTATATTTAAAATTCTTTTATGTCAGCGATAAAAGCCTTGACGACATCGAAAGATTAAAGACATGTCAGCTGTCAGTTTAATGTAGTGGACAGAGGCACTGAATGTACACTAAAATGTTTCCGGTTCGTGTTCTGTTTCTCGCGTGTATCTTTTTCAGCTTATATCCGGGTATTGTAGCAGATTTTGGGACAGTCTCACTAATTTAATATTCTATTTTATATATAAATGAGAGCACCCTCCTTGCAGAAGTGAGTTTTTCCGATTTTGTGAAAGTACCAGGTGACGTGAACTATTTAACTATAAGAGTGTTTCCTGGAGTATATACTATAGACACTTTAACATGGGTAGCGTGTGGACAGGAGAGCAAATGTGTCTTTTAATAGACGCGTTAAAACCGGGGCAGAGTTTGTATAATGTTTAAAGTGGCAATTACCACAATAAACATTGTCGAACCTAGACGCTTAGCCACGTATTCCAAAGGTTAATTGCTTTAGGTAGAAGTTAATGACTCCGAAGGATAAACAGCACACATATTCCAAGTAAATCATTTTTGCCTACAACAGCTTAAACTTTGAGCTGAAAAATCATAAGAAATATAGAAAGACAGATCGCCCTCCAGTGAAACATATTTAAGTTTGTATAACTGTTTCATCTTATATATAATCAAATGCAGGCACTTTAGCGTGTTTTTACTATCCAAATAATATATAAAGTGCCGCTAAATGAGCAAATATTCTTGTGCCGTGCAGGAGTGGACGCCATGCTGTTGACGAAAACAGTGTAATCGACAACGTCAAGCATTTGAAGATGGTCATGATGGCTCGTAACCGGTTATTGCATTGAAATAAAGCGTTTTTAAAAGTACTTGTGTTTGGTTGCGTTATTCGCCAACAGTCTTTAAGGTCTGTGTAATTCATGAGATCCGATAGGGATAAAATAACATTACAAGAAAATCTACTGACCCATTCATATGCATCAACAGCACAATAACGGTAAACATGGAACTGGGGTCATCTGTTTAAGTATACTGGTGTGTGAAACTTAAGGGCGAAAGTAAGTTTCGCATGATGTATCGCTGTCAAGTAACAAAGTCCGATGGAACTTGGACCACAGACAGAAAGAACTGCTTCGGTATAGTACAGAAGGTAACTGAAATAAATACGCAATGAGACGAACAGGAACTACATTTTTATCCAAAGACAATAATTGCACTGCAGTTACCATGATTCACCACGATGCCCTGGACATTAGAAAAGACAGCACATGGGGTGTGTGGTTACCATGGACGGCAGTGTGTGCTGTTGACCGTGTTCCCATACTGCCCATAAGGTTGCTAAGGAGTTCTTGTGGGAGGGCGTTCCGCTCTTCTTCCACCAGCTTGGATGACAACTGGTGGATGGTCGTCTGCGCATGTGGACCGGCTACAATACGTCTCTCTAACGCACCCCAGACATGTTTGTCGGGATTTAAGTCGGAGGAACGGAAGGCCAGGCCTGCGCGGTTCGATGAGATTGGGCATCGTATTCCATAAAAATGAAGCCAGGGCCCAATGCAGCCCTGAACAGACGCACATGGATAAGGAGTACAGTGTCACAATAACGTTGACCGATCAGAGTGCCGTATTCAAACAGCTGGAGATCAGTACCCCCATACAACATTTTGCCTCCCCATGTCATAACACGGAGACCTCCGAAACGATTATGTTTGACAGTGTTGACAGTGTTTTTGGGTGCATTAGTTGGTGCCACTTCTCGCCCTCTAACAGTGTCGAATATGATCGTTTTGGTGATCCAAGCGTTATGGTGTGAGGGCCATAATTTTGAGTGGGCGTACTGACCTCCACATCTGTAAACGCTCACTGGTGAACGTTATTCTGACTCGCTTTCATTGTCTTTGCAGCCTTCCGTCCCTACCCAGTCATCGTGGCTGTCGCCAGTAACACTAGCAACCTCGAAAACTATAGATTTGATACTATCATCGAATTTTTTACTACCTGTCGCATTTTGTCATCACCACCGCCATAGCTAGAGGTGTATACAAAGAATTATACTAACAATGGGTCATGACTGTACAAAACTGAAAATAGGCCAGACATTTCTGAGTTAAACTTCTACGTCATCTTCTTTTCCCTTTTTAGTCCTACAGAAACGTTCGCGGGTGTGGGCACAATAACACACCAAAGTTTCATCGTACTCGTGTTAATGTTATGGGAACGCGCAGAAGACGAAAAACTAATATGTATTCATTTGTATTAGATTTATATTACAGACCATTCAAAGTGGGAAGCCAAATGAAAATATGTATTTTATTTTCAATTTTTTCTTTTTTACATACACTCTAAGACAAAGAAAGCGACACCCCGCGACGGAATTATTCGAATGGGACGGAAATCGGTAGATGTAATGTAAATGCACAGATAAACAAATGATTACAGTTTCAGAAAAATTGGATGATTTGGCGGCCGCTGTGGCCGAGCGGTTCTAGGCGCTTCAGTCTGGAACCGCGCTGCTGCTACGGTCGCAGGTTCGAATCCTGCCTCGAGCATGGATGTGTGTGGTGTCATTAGGTTAGTCAGGTTTAAGTAGTTGTAAGTCTAGGGGACTGATGACCTCAGATGTTACGTCCAATAGTGCTCAGAGCCATTTGAACAATTTTTTGGATGATTTATTGAAGAGAAAAATTGAACATATCAATAACTCGTTGGTCCACATCATGCCATTATGCAAGCAGTTATTCGGTTTTGCATTGATTGATAGAATTGTTGTACGTCCTCCTAATGGATAGCGTACCAAATTCTGTCCAGCTGGCGCCTTAGATCGCCAAAATCCCAAGCTGGTTTGCGGGCGCTGCTCATAACTTTCCAGACTTCAACTAAGGAGAGATCCGGTGACCTCGCTGGCCAAGGTAGGGTTTTGCAAGCACGAAGACAAGCTGTAGAAACTCTTGCTGAAACGTATGCCCTGGACGGCTTGCCATGATGGGCTACAAAACAGCGCGTAAAATATCGTCGACCGATCGTTGTGCTGTAAGCGGCCGCGGATGACAAGCAGAGGGGTTCTGCTAAAAAATGAAATGGCACCCCAGACTATCTCTCCTGGCTATCGGACCATCTGTTTGATACTCAGTCACTGTCCGGGGTTTATCCGGACACGTCTTCACTGGTCATCGGGGCTCAGTTCGAAGCGGGACTCATCACTGAAGACAATTCTACTTCAATCAATGAGATTCCAGGCCGAAGACGTGTCTGGAGACGCCCCGGGCGGCGGTGGGATACCAAGCTGGCTGTCGCCCACCATACAGCCTGACAACGTACGACTTCCAACTGTTCGCGAAATTAAAACCACAGTAAAAGTCCGGTGAAACTTTGCACAGATGTGTTGCTCAATGTTTCTAGTATGGGCATCGATCTCGTCACGTCGCACTTTTCAGTTCTGAGTGCACAGTGAGCACGTAAAAATGACTAAAGAATAGTGTCTCCAGAGAGCACCTGCTGAAGGGTGCCGCCTGATTTCATGTAGCCTACGTAAAGTAACTGTCACGAATTTTCTTCTTCACGACAATTCTCAGCCGCGTACTGTAGGTGTAACGAAGACGCTCCTGCATCGTTTCCGATGGGAAGTGTTTGATCACCCACCGCACTACCCGGACTTGGCTGCCTCTGATATTCATCTTTTTGCTCACATGAACGGCTGTGTATGTGGACAGATTTTGGCACAGACAACGAGTTGCAGGCCAGCGTGGGGAACTGGCGGAAACCACAGGCGGCTGCCACCTATGACGAGGGTACTTGGAAGTTGGTTCTATGCTATGACAAATGCGTTAAGTCAGAGCGGCGACAAAATAGAGGAGACGTTGCTGGAAGGTGTAGCTAAATATTGCCAATAAAACATTGTTAAAAAAAGAATGGCTCTCGTATGGTTATATGGTGTTTCATTAAGGTAAGGCTTTTATTTTAAATGCCACAAACGCGTTAGCTATATTTTTCTTTTTTAAGACGAGGGTACTGCCTGTCATTGGTCATGTAAAGCGAATATATTCGCTCGGAGGTATAAATGTGTGAAATTTTTGCTGTCTGCTAATTCCCTTCATTTCGAAACAATGGTCGAGTAATTACCGGAGTTATTGAATATTAAATTAACAAAAAGTCATCTGTTAATAAAATGCTACTGTAACTACCTTATAAATAAAAGAGAAATAAAATATACCTAAATCACATTTTTTCGTGTGACGATCTATTAAGAAACTTTACAGTTGATTATAGATGGTGGAAAATATTAAAATAACAAATAATTATTTCAGAAAATACCATTAACGAACATTTTTGTAAATTTAGTTATTTTTTCTATCAACGAACAAGGGAGACTTATGAGTGTAATTACTTTCTCATTTTTCAGTAATTTTCTCCTGCTAAAGCCTTTTTTTCTTTTGCATGGAAGTACTACACAATATTTTTGGAAAATGCTATCATTGGATGTATTTCTCAGTACACCGTACTATTCATACGGAATTAAACGTACAATATCCACTGTAGCCGATAAAACAGACAATAACAAACCTTTTTCTGATTCATTTTTTCATTTCACTTGACCTGGGGAGCACAACTTCTGTTTTGCGCAACGATATATTCTGGCAATTGGCAGAACTACGGCAACACAAGCTTACCATAACAGTAGTACTGAGCTCTTTTTCGATTAACGTGTAAGTTGGCATACATCTGGTTTGAATAAACGAGAATGTGTCACTTCAATTAAGAATGATCTTCCTTTTTATTATTTCTGTCTTAAGACATATATCGGCTGGATGCTCTGTACTCCCTTCTTTCTTAATCTTCTGATAACTTCGCCCATTTTTAAAGTTATCAAGCGTTCCAAGAAATCTTCTTTCGCTCTCTCTCTTCCCTGTAATCTTTCCTTCTATGACACTTGGTTACAAGCAATTTCTTCGCAATACAGGGTGTCCATAATTCAAATTTTCAGTTTCAAAAGACTGTAGGAAGAGAACCACTGCTCAGAATGACGACAAATTTCAGCCGTATATTACTGACTCAAGGAGAAACGTCCTGGAAATAAATAAATTTAACAGAAATTTAACCAGTATATGGCACTGTAGTGCCTTAACGTGAATCAGTCGGCTACAGATAAAAGATGAATCGTAGTACGATAGCTATGATATACGTTGCATATTACACCAACCGTACTGTTCAATATGCATGACTGCGAAATTTCGGCAGTCAACAGTTGTGTCACTGTTAGTTACTTAAGCCCATCGACCACGGCAAGGCTGTACCACATTGGGAGGGAAAAATTTGTTTTTAATGGTCTTGGGGACAAAAATCGCATAAAAATCACAATGAAATCGGTTTATAACTGTTGTGAGACTGCGCAAGACATGATCAGTATGTCGTCCACCGTTTTCTGCCACAAGTTTAAATCGAGAAACAGCATGGTCCACACGTCTAGCCGCGCGGTCTAACGCGCTGCTTCCCGAGCGGGAAGGCGTGTCGGTCCCCGGCACCGCACAATAACCCTGGGTTCGGTGTGGGACGGCGGTGTGGTGGGTGGACTGCTGTGGCGTGTTGTGAGGTTGTGTACCACTGAGGGTTACGGCGGGACGAAGCCTCCCCGCCGTCTCTAGGTCCCCGCTTCAACACACAATACACACAATGTGCGTGTGTGAAATCTTACGAGACTTACTGCGAGGGTCATCAGTCCCTAAGCTTACACATTGCTTAACCTAAATTATCCTAAGGACAAACACGCACACCCATGCCCGAGGGAGGACTCCGCCTGGACCAGCCGTACACACAATGGTCCAGAACATATCTAAGTGTCTCGGGGGTCACGTTCAGAACGCGTTGCGCAATGGGTGCCTTCAGTTCAGCTACGTTCGTAATTGGAGCACTGAACACACATCTTTCGGATGACTCTACACGGATGTGGAGGCCAGGCTGCTGGGAAATGACGGCTGAAAACTTCAGCATTTCAGAATGCCTCTGCAGCAGCCACTTCACTGGCTGTGCAATATGCGACCAGCGCCATCTTGCATAAAAATGATTATTTCCACAGAACCACGCTGTTGTAGGGTTGGAATGACGCTGGAGCACAAAAGACTCTCATAGTGGTTACCAGTGACGGTACAGGTAACAACAAATGCAGGACTCATCTCCTTGAAAAAATATGGCCCTACGGTAAATGACGCCGTCAGCCCGCACCACACAGACACCTTTGCAGAATGAAGTGATACAGGTTGATGTGCGTGCGGATTTTCCGTTGCCCAGATTCTGCAATTCTGTGTATTGACATGGCCTTGGAAAGGGCCTTCGTCCGTCCACAGAAATGTTCATGGTCATTCATTGTCCACTTCCATGTGAGCAAGAAATTCCAGAGAGAACGCTTGTCTTGCTGACAGGTCAGGATCTTAACTTAAAACTTCCGGGCTGATAGGCCGTGGTCGAAGTATAAAACTCCCCCCTGACGTTTCGTGTCCGACTGCGTGAGACATCCTCGGAGGAACAGCGGCGAACCTCCGAGGATGTCTCCCGCAGTCGGAGACGAAACGTCAGGGAGGAGTTTTATACTTCGACCACGGCCTATCGGTCCAGATGTTTTAAGTGAAGACAATATCCTACATTGTATGAACAATTCAGGATGTTTAGTACGATTTTATGTACCGTACTCTCAACCATGTCCAACGTTCTGACAATTCCCCATGCAGTGCACGTTTGTACACCACCACTCAACCCCTCCAGCAATTTTGTGGCCACAGCTTCAGCAGACGTCGGATGAACTGCTTTCCTTCCCTGCCACATTGCACTGTAGAAGAACCTGTCTTTTCGCATTTTGTAATCATTTTCTCCAGACCCTTAGCAGATACCAGACCAACGCCTTTTTTCATACTCTTGAGTGTTGGGAACTTCTGCAGGGCTGCTGGCGTACAGTCATCGTTCTTCTGAAAGAATTTCACCAGCAAAGCGCGATCCTCCATGGAGTCAGTCATGTCGAGAGTCTCGGACGCAAACTGAGGAACAGCTTTGTGTCACTCGTTTATTGGTGTGCATATATATATAAAATCAGCGTTTTGAAACAGGACCTTTGATTTTGGACACCGTGCATATGTTCCACCCAAGATTCACTTATGAGCCAAAACATTATGACCACCCATTCAATGGACTATTGTACCAACATTTGTAAAGTAACTCTGCAGAAACCCACCGTAGTATGGATTCGACAAGTCACTGGTAAGTTTGCGGAGGTATGTGGCCTCATATGTCTACGCACATGTCACGCAGTTCCCGTACATTAGGAGCCGGTGGCTTGTGATCCATCTGTTTCACATCAGCAAATCTGGTGGCCAAGACATCGACGTGAATTCACTGTCATGTTCCTTGTAACTAGCGGATTATTTTTATTACTGAAATCTTTTGGGGCCTGTAGGGCTTCTGTACGAATACACAAGCACAGAAAATTTGCTGCAAATAAAACAGTTGCACTTTGTATGCTGCTCGGAGCACACAACTAAGGAGATAACAGTAATAGAGCCGTGCTAGTGTGGCACAAAAATTCAGATGTTTTCCTAAAAATATACTTAATGCGTTGCAGGTAGAGAGTGCAAGACCTGGATTTCGACTTTTTCTGCTCTTTCCTCGTAATGGATTTTAAAAACATTGTTTCTGTGAGAATCTGCAATGACAGCTAATTCAATCTTCTTTGAATATTAAGTTATTAATTTTGTATTATTATTAAATTTGTAGCTTGTTCGTGTGTGAACTCCTAAGGGACCAAACTGCTAAGTTCATCGGTCCCTAGACTTACACACTACTTAAGAATAACACATGCGCCCAAGCCCGAGAGCACTCGACTCTTCGGCGAGAGGGGTCGCGCAATCCGTGACATGGCGCCTCAAACCGCGCAGCCATTCACGCGGCTCTGCAGCTTGGTGGAAAGTTCAGTGGAAGATAATACCAAATCGTATTTTAAGCAATGAGCAAATAAAGAATTGCTTTTTTTATTTATATACTTTATTTATATACTTTATTTATATACCGCTCATTTATTATGAATTCTATACTTGCACACCCTATATATAAAAGAAAAGTTTTCTCGATGACTCTTTTGCCATTTCAGCGGAAATAGGTCCCTCTTCTTTTAGTTCTGAATAAAGCGGTATTTTTCGGTATTTGTTTGGTGTCAGTTATAACAAAAAAAAAATGGCTCTGAGCACTATGGGACCTAACTTCTGAGTTCATCAGTCCCCTAGAACTTAGAACTACTTAAACCTAATTAACCTAAGGACATCACACACATCCATGCCCGAGGCAGGATTCGAACCTGCGGCCGTAGCGGTCGCGCGGTTCCACGCTGAAGCGCGTAGAACCGCTCGGCCACTTCGGCCGGCTCAGTTATAACAGATTTTATTATTATTATTATTATTTCTTTTAAAAAGAAATCATTTTTATTCTTAAAATCTACAATGGTTTGAAATATTACGTTATAATAGAAAATGGGAAAGCAAACAGTGATATTTTAATTACTATTCCGACAGAAAATAAACACACGGCATAAGAATTGGTAGAGCACTGTGCAGTCTGGAAGACTTGACCCCACCTGGTCTCTACGGTAATTTCTCTCTGTAGTCGCCGTATATCCGTTGTCTTACAGAATGGCACTAACCCTAGCTTGGAAATATTTTTACGGAGTGAGGTAGTAATAAAATACAATGCTTCTTTTGCTTTAAAAGACTAAGTATTTGTCTGCCATTTCTATGAATTCATTACTACCACAGGTCCCTTGGAAGTCCAATTAGTTGTCGACCATAGTATAATACACTGACGGGGAAAAATCTTAATACAAAGAGGGAGTTCTGCGAAAGAAAGTTGGTAGGCCCGTTCCTGCTTCTGAAAGATATGTCTGTTCAAATTTCGAGCCAGTCGCATAGGAGTGGTGTTAGTAGCGCCACTATGAGGATGAAAATCAGGTTTCTTTTAAGTACACTCTTTAACAGTCGTGAACTTTAGTTAGCTTTAAGACTGGACATCCTGATATGACGTTAATCAAGAATCCCTTCAAGCCGACAAAGACACCATCATCAACAGCTCACCGAATTTGAACGGGATCTTGTGATATGTCTACGAGACGCTGGATATTCATTCTGCTATGGGCAGAAAGACTTGGCATGAATGTTACACGGTTCTAGCAGCAGTGACCACAATAACGGTCGGTCGCAAGACGACCATTCTCCAGACGGCACGTGGCACTACTGAGAGCGAAGGCCGACGTGTTCGGCATATGGCTCTGGCTCTTGTAACTTTTCAACAGTACATTAGCTATTAGTAGCTGAAATTTACTGCAGAAACTCGGCGCTTCTTTTCTCTCATCCCTTCTAGCACCATAATCTCCCGTTTTCTATTCCTTCCCCTACCGCAGCGTTCCAGTCACTCACAGTCATTAGATTTTCATCTAATTTTACGTACTGAATTACACTTTCAACATCATTTACTTTCTCCATCTCTTTTCATCTTCTGCTTGTGTCAACAGCAAGTATACCTGAAAAATTGCTGCTGAGGTAGGTTTGTTGTCGATTCTAGCGAGAACAAACCTACCACTGAACTGTTCACGGTAACTCACTCTCTGCCGCAACATTTCCGCTCATGACTAATCCTTTCTCGCTCATGACTAATCCCATTCTCGTTCCATCAATTTCTGATACTATTGATTTTGCTCTATGCTCATCTAACCAGCTATTCTGTTCTTTCTTTTCTCATTTCAGTAACCCAAACTATATCTAGATTCTTTTCATTTCCATTTTCAGGCTTTCGAGCTTCCCTACCACCTTCAGACTTATGACATTCCTCGCTCCGACTCGTTAAACGTTACCCCTTCATTCATTATTCAGTCTTTTTCTTATAGTCACCTCCGCGTTGGCAGTCTTCTCCCGTATATCCGAATGGGACCCTAATCCGTAATCTTCACCCAATAGAGAGATCACCAAGATACTTTCTCCAATTATAGGCCATATGTCCAGAGTATACTCATTGTGTGTATTTAATGCAGTGCTTTCCATTGCCTTCTGCATCCTCATGTCATCGATTATTGATGATTCTTTCGCCATTTAGGAGCAGTTTCGATTCCAGGGGCAAGACGATGCCCTAAAGCACCTCTGGCAGGGCCGTTGGCAGGAGGAGCATGACACCTTATACCAAAAGTCTTCAGCCGTCATTGTTAATCATTTTTGAACAGAAGTTTAGCAGTGGTTGGCTTCGAACCCGAGACTCAGGACGTTTGACTAGTAATCAAAAACCCTCCTCCTAGATCACAGTGAACATTAGGAAGATTATAGTGGCAGCTAAATATGTTGTGAACTGGTATCTTACCCTTGCATTTCGGCACAGATTTACAGTCCCTCAGCATTTAGCTTTTTTCTGGTGCATGTAACGAAATGGTCTGCGTATACCGTACTACAACAAATATTTGTAGGCTCAAATGTCGGTAAACAAAACACATCAGATTACTATACTTAATATTAATGCCCATAAAATTTCATCATGTTCATTTTATGTTCTCGTGTAGTTATAAAAGAAATAAAGATTTCTGAGACATAGTAATGTCAACCATGTTTGCGACCACCTGTAATATCTTGGAAGGCATTTTAATTACGATTAACACTTTATTTACTTCGACAGTGACAATGTGCTGCATAAAAAACTAAAAAGTCACCCAAATCAATAACGAATTCAAACCGACAGAAAATTCATTGGAACACTGAGCTTCAAAACTGACATATTTACGATAACTTTGTAAGATGATGAAATCTACTGTAAGCTCCGATGTCACCTTCCATTTGATTTCATGATAAATAATTAAACTTTTTAGTTGTAAGAAAAAAAAATGTTACCCTGAATTGGACCCCTAGGGGCTGCAGTTCTTAATCAGCACGCATTAAGAATTCACTGGAAAGGTAAGACAATCCTGGTTGCATCAGGTGTAGAAATATGGTGCAATATGTGACAAGCGACGTGATTGACGCAGGGACGCTAGGACGCTAGCATAGGGGTCAGCAGAACAGATACATCCTTGTGAGTGACGCCAGGCACCGACAGATGGGGAGTGAATAGGCAGGGCGGCTGATGTTGAACTTAAGGGCAGACGAAGCAGGCGGTATAGAAAAGTTACTAATTTACTTGTAACCGCATTAAATAACTTTTCCTTACCGTGAAGTTCTAATTGCAGAGTGTTAAATAATTTTTGCTGATTCCAATAGTTAACGTTGTCAGATTTCCATACTAAATGCAATCAGATTATAAAATATGGACAGACATATAAATTCCATTGCGCCCAATCATTAACACACCTAATAGTAGTCACATTACATTTCTTGAGACATGCTAGTGTATGATAGTATTTAGCTTTATTTCGATTATGATAGAAAAACATAAAAGGAGTATGAGGGAAGATACCTACATAGACGAACAATGAATGAAAAATGTGTACTAAACAAGTAAGACTTCGGCCAGAAGGCCTGAAATAAACACACACACACACACACACACGCGCGCGCGCGCGCCAGGAAGGAAGGAAGGAAGATTGGATTTAACGCCCCGTCGACATCGAGGTCATATGAGACAGAGCGTAAGCTCGGATTGAGTCTAGAATGGGGAAGGAAACCGGCCCCACCCTTTTAAAGGAACCATCCCACCATTTGCCTGAAGCAATGTAGGACTACAACGGAAAACGTAAATCAGGATGTCCGGAGGCGAGTTTGAAGCGTCGTCCTCCCAAATGAGAGTCCAGTGTGCTAACCCTGCGCCAACCAACTCGAAGTAAGGAAAAACAAGATGAAACCTGAGGAAATAGGCCGATAGGCAAAGGCGAAAACGGTCTGAAAAATGAGATCAAAGAAAAAAGTAAATAAAAAGAATGTAATGTGAGATGCACGTCTGTGAGCGGATATATGTGAAGGACAGCAGACGTGTCTAGATGAAGTGAGATTAGTTTGTGCGAACTGGAACAAGAGAAAGAGTGAGAGGTAGGACGAGGTACAAGTTCGTGTGGTAGAGGGAGATAGGGAAAATAACACGCGAAAATACGTGAGAGTGACACAGGAAGAGTGATCAATTTGAAGGTCCAGGATTAATGGTGCCGGCGGGAGTAATGGGGGATATGAGGTGCTGTAACAAAAATCAGGGCGGTCTTGCAGTCATGTTCTGTGAGCGGACCAGACGCTTGACACAAAGTGGATCGTAAGTAAGAGCGTGCAGTACGGTCTGGAAGGTGATATGTAGAACACAGGAAGAAGAGAAGGAGGGACAGACACTGAGCATGGTAGCGTTGTAAAACAATAACACACAAAAACCGTACTGTGTTGCGGGATAGAAGAAAGGTCATTACACAGAATCAACAATGGAAAAACCAGAATGGAATAATGACAATATTATGGAAAGGATAGGTAGCTACTCACCACAAAGTGGAGATGATGATTCGCAGACAGACACAACTAAAAGATTACTAAACACGTAAGTTTTCGGCCAGCGACCAGACAGAGACAGTGATCAGGTGTGTGTGAGCTGCGTTTGCGTGAATGTGTGTGTGTGTGTGTGTTTCGGAAGATGGTCTCCTGGCCGAAAGCTTACGTGTTTTGTAGTCTTTTAGTTGTGCCTATTTGCGACGCAAGATCTCAGCTATATGGGGAGCAGCAGTCTGTTCTTTTCATAATATTGCTATTATTCTATCCTGGATTTTCCATTATTTAATGAACGAACAAACAGTGATATAACTGCTGACGTCATATTATTAAAAAGTAGTTGTATTTGGCACAGCATACTTGAATAAAACTCGTTACATCATCTATAACTTTTCATGCTATGTAAAACAGTGATATAACGAGCTGCTTCGTTATACATGGCTCAGTCTGCGAATGAATGTTAAATATAACACCACAGCATGATTATATGTTATCATCTTTCGGCAATTCACATCTCAACGAATATCTTAGGACAGGGTACACACAGAACATTTCAGATGATAAAACTGTTGAATTCGGACAAAACTCAAGTATTAACTATGTAAATTGCGTTTCAGAGCGAATAATAGGAACACACAGTTCACATAAATACTTGTACTAACATCATAATTGCATCGAACGGGATGAAGCGCTAATAAATGATACGATGGAACTGCCATGCACTTCGCAGTGGTTTAGAGAGCATAGATGGAGCTTTAGATGTAGATACGCAATGCTGAACATACGTCAGGCGTGTCGGCACATGTAAATTCATGGAGCTTTCTAGGGAGGTCACACGCTTATGATGCCGTTTTCTTAATCTCGAAGAGACAAGCCAGAGCTGTGAAGATACATAGGTAAAAATGACATGAGCACATATATAAAAATGTACAGCATGATGTTTTCAATTAGGCAAGATTATTTCATTTTTAGAGATTTGTCTGCACCAAAATAAAGTCTGTTTAAGGAAGTTTGGCGGACCCTCTCTTTCTTTTCATCTCATTGTTGACAGATCCCGAAGAAGAAAAGAAGAGTGAACAACCGACGCAGCAAGAGACCTATGCAAGAAAACTCATTTCATTACTCGTCGATGTTCTTTCCTTTATCAACTGTGGACAACATTATCTCTCTGCGCTAAGTCGTCAAGACGAGATGTTCCTGCACTCCTCTTCAAGAAGGAATACTGATAGAGAGGGAGGAGATTAGAAGAAACTCCTTCTCGTATATAGGTTCGCCCCATTAGACAATCTGCCTGTGGTTCCTGCGGACTCTCAACGAGCGCGGGACTGGCACATAGCTAAGTCGGTATACTTGCTGCAATCAACAAAATTAAAAAGTCTTTATCGGTAAACTTGGCTCCAAGAATGAATAAAACGTTACTCAATCTCAGAAGCGACACGTTAGGGGGAGAATGACTGCTTGCACGTCACAGTGCGAGCCGTTATTTTCTCTGCACGATCTTCTGCGGCCTGAGACGCAAAGAGGGTGGGGAGCGGATTGAAGGAGGAAGAGCAGGACGAAGAGGGGCGGAGGCAGAAGGGTAGAATGACAATGTATGTCGTATCTGCCCTAAAAGAAAGCCCTTTAAGTCCTCCAAGCAGGTTTCCTTGCGATGGAGGGCGTATTTCTCGAGGTGTCTGCCAGTTAAGATTTATCGTCATATTCCAGTGCCTATGTTATTCCGAATTACGACGCAAGGAAAGGGCACTGCAGCGACTACAGCAATTATGAAATACATTAAATGTATTCGCAATTGTGAACATGTACAACCATCAGCTGTAGAATGGAATGACGACAGTGAAAATTTGTACCGGACCGGGACTCGAACCCGGATTTCCCGCTTGTCGCGAGCGGTCGCCTCACCATTTGGTTATCCGGGCACGACTCGCGGTCAGACCCCAACTCCCGTATGTCGTCAACCATGTATATTCCCGTACACAGGAGACAGATAAATACACTGGCGTCCAAAACTACAGCAACAAACCGAAATGTTACAAAGTTGCGTTTATTTTGCCACAAAATAGTAATCAGATGATAGTAAAGCAGAAACAATATAAAGAATATAGAACGTAAACAACAGCAACATGCATTACGGTAGACAAAAATGACCTTCGTTTTACACACGCATTCCGACAACTGATTAATGCGCTCAGTATGGGGTGAGATCACCTCTGGCACCAATGCAGGCCTGAGAAATTACAGGGTACCTTATCAGTCTCATGTTGAGACAATAACGCCCATTCTCCTTTCAGCGCTGCTCGCAAGTCTTTGAGAGTGGTTGGTGGATACCGACGTGATGCAACCCGTGTCCCTAGCGCATCCCAGACGTACTCTATGCGATTCAAATCAGGAGAGCGGGCAAGTCACCCCATGTGTGCAATATCTTCTGTTTCCAAGAAAACATCAACCTTGCGTGCTCTAAGAGCACGCCCACAGCGCCTGGCAACAACCGCACATTGGGTCCCAAGACTTCGTCGCGATACTTGACAGCAGTTACACCTTCCAGATCTAACTCTACAATTTCATGAAAATGTGTTACAGTGGTCAACATAATCCGTGCCAACGCCGTTATGGATTCTCCTCGACATCGGTCTCTTTCCACAACGGTTGGGTCCCGAAATTGTGTTCCACGGCCCTCGAGATGTGAATCTGTCGAGAATCACTCTCCAGACAAAATCGGGACTCATCTGTGGAAAGAACATTGGCCCACTGCTCGAGCGTCCAGATTACATGCTGACGGCTCCACACTAGACATTCCCTTCTGTGAAGACGCGTCAGAGAAACTTATACAGCAGACCTACAACAATAAAGGCCACTCTGCCGAAGCTTTCTGTACGCTGTTTGCCTCGCTACAACACGTCCAGTGGATGCTGCGAGGTCGGATTCCAGTTGCCGTGCAGTATTAAGGCGGTACCGTTGTGCCCTTACAGCCAAATAACGTTCCTCTCTTTCTGATGTCACACGTGGTCGGCCCTGCCCTGGTTTTCGGGATACAGTTTAGGTCTCTATTAACTGTCGCCATATCCGGAACGCAACAGAACAATTCACATTAAGCCATCGGGCCACATCAGTTTGTGACTGTCCTGCTTCCACTCTTCTCATGGCCCTCCACTGCAGAGAGTCTGGTAATCGTCTTCTATGTGTCATACTGCAAAGTCTCTGACTGTGTACATAGCGATGTGGATGTGGGACTACCCGGAAGACACTATCCCGTTTGAAACTTTGGTAGAGCACTTGCCCGCGAAAGGTAAAGGTCCCGAGTTCGAGTCTCGGTCCGGCACACAATTTTAATCTGCCAGGAAGTTTCATATCAGCGCACCCTCCGCTGCAGAGTGAAAATCTCATTCTGGAACTATCCCGTCTGATAGGTGCCCCGACTTCGTTGGCGTGGTTGTTCGATGATCAAAATGCCATCTTCTGTGCAGGAATCGATCGTATGGGCATCTGTTGACAGTTTGTGCGATTATATCTTGAATTAGACACAGGACGGGGAAATAGTAGTTCTTTCTTTAATTTTACAGCGACCCCTGTTTACACTAGGTAATGAAAAGTATCCTGACATCGATATTTAACGCAGATGGACCAGTAGAAAGAGGCGCTGTATGTCGACAATAGAGAAGCTCTAACTGCAGAATATGTGGATCGGGAGAGTTCATTGATTTCGAACGTGGACTTATTACTGGACGTCATCTGAGTAACAGATCCATCAGCACTTTTCAACACTTCTAAAGCTGCCCCAAGTCGACTTTTGATATGTGATTATGAAGTGGAAACGAGAGGAAACAGTGTCAGCTAAACCAAGACTACGCGGACCTCACGTAATGGCGGACAGGGCTGTCGAGCATTGCGGAGGATGGTTGTAAAAAATTGAGTGAAATCAGCGAAGGGAATCATTCATGAGTTCCAGAGTGCTGTCAGCAGTCCAGCTAACACAGTGACAGTGCGTAGAGAGTTAAAAAGAATGGGGTACAGTGGTCAAGTAGCTCCTTTTAAGCCACACCATTTCTGTAGTCAGTGCTAAGCGACGCTTGCAGTGGTGAAAAGACTGACGCCATAGGGCAGTGCACGACTGGAAGCGAGTGAGTTGCGGTGATGAAACACGCTATACACTGCGGAAATCTGATGGAAGGATTTAGTTTTGCTGATTGCTTGGAGAACATTACCTATCATATATGGAGGTAGTATCTGTTCCCGAAAGAACAAAAAAAAAATGGTTGAAATGGCTCTGAGCACTATGGGACTCAACATCTATGATCATCAGTCCCCTAGAACTTAGAACTAGTTAAACCTAACTAACCTAAGGACATCACACAACACCCAGTCATCACGAGGCAGAGAAAATCCCTGACCCCGCCGGGAATCGAACCCGGGAACCCGGGCGCGGGAAGCGAGAACGCTATCGCACGACTACGAGCTGCGGACCCCGAAAGAACAGATACTATTGATGGCCGTGCAGCTTCTCTAGAATGAAATGACAATTAAATCGACACCCTAGCTGCAAACAGGCGTTGATATACATCATTGGGGACATGCTGAAGATGTGTGCCCCGACCGGGACTCGAATCCGGGATCTCCTTACATGGCAGGCGCTCTATCCATCTGAGCCCCAGAGGGCACAGAGGATAGTGCGCCTGCAGGGAATTAACCCCTGCACGCTCCCACTGAGACCGACATTCTAGAGAATCTGCACGGTCATCATTGGTATCTGTCTTTCGGGAATAGACACTACTTTCCTATATAATTAAAATATGGCTACCCGGCCATTGACCTTTTTGTGCGAACGCACACGCTATGCCCCAACTCGTACGGGACTTGTGGATTAATCTGCCACGAGTAATGAGTGTGATGGGCAAACATCTATTAGGCGCACTACGAATATAGTGGTGTGGACATGTTGGGAATGTGGGTCTCACGGGAGCACGCAGAGGATTAGTCCCTGCAGGCGCACTATCCTCTGTGCCCTCGGTGGCTCAGATCGATAGCGTGTCTGCCATGTAAAGAGGAGATCCCAGGTGCGAGTCCCGGTCGGGCATACATTTTCAACATGTCCCCGATGATGTATATCAACGCCAGTTTGCAGCTAGGGTGTCGATTTAATTATCACTTCATTACCTATCATGTCTAGCACCAACAGTGAAGTACAGAGGCCGTGGTACGTTATGGGGCTGTTTTTCGTGGTTAGGATATGGTTGCCTTACTGCGTTAAAGAAACCCCTATGTACGGAAGAATGTGATTACATTTTACAGCATTGTATACTGCTTACAGTAGAGAAATAGCGTGGAGACAATAATTGATTGCCGGCCGCGGTGGCCGAGCGGTTCTAGGCGCTTCAGTCTGGAACCACGCGGCTGCTACGGTCGCAGGTTGGAATCCTGCCTCGGGCATGGATGTGTGTGATGTCCTTAGGTTAGTTAGGTTTAAGTAGTTCTTAGTCTAGGGGGCTGATGACCTCTGATGTTAAGTCCCATAGTGCTTAGAGCCATTTGAACAATAACGGATTGTGTCTGCATGACAACGTACCATCTCGTAAGGAGCTCTTGTAAGACAATGGTTTGCGGACAATAACTTTCGTAAAATGGACTGGGCTTCCCAGAGCCCAGACCTGAACCCAATGGAACGCCTTTTGGATGAGTTAGAGCATCGACAAGCTCGAGACCCCAGAACCGGACATCACTATTTTCTATGCTTTCCGCTCTTGAAGAATGAGGTACCATTCTTCCAGACATTCAGACATTCATTGTAAGTGTCCCAAGCCATCGTAAAGGATTAATGTCCACAAATAGATGTCTGATACTTTTGGTGAGATGGTGTATGTTCTATGTCCTCTCTTACTCTAGCCTAATATGAATTCCATACATTGATAAAAAAGGACGATTAGGCGAAAATGATATTACTATATACAGGAACAAGTTCGGATTAGCGAAGGATAGGGAAAGAAATCGGTCGTGCCCTCAGAGTCGGTAGAACACAAGTTTTCTATACAGTTTATATGCAGTTTCCCATTATCCTACCAATGAACCGCAGCTACTCATGTGTTTTACTTGCAACTGGGTCAAAACTGACTTGTGATTCATTAATACGGTAGTCTAACGACGCTACTCTTTTACATTTCGAGAAATGCGCAGCCTGGCACTACCCTACTTTTCGAGCAATTTACCTGGCTGATATTACTCGAGATTGAATATTGGTGCAATTTTTACGGGATAGAATTCCCTCATACGTAACTGCATCATCTGCGAAAAACATGAGATTAAGGCTAACACTATCCGCTAAATCACTGAGGTACGATATGAACAGCGAGTGCGCTATTACACGCCGATGGGCTTCACGAGATATTACTTCAGTGCCTGTTGATGACTCTCCATCCACGTTAATGGGCTACGTCCGGCCTTTCAGGAAATTTTCGATCTAGTCGAAAACCTTGCTAGGTATCCCATACCAACGTATTTTCTGTAGAAGGCGGTTTTGTGCTTCTGAATCAACATGTTTTCCTCTATTCATCGGATTAATAACATCATGTGTGAAGAGAGAGAGCTGATCGACGTTTTCGAAACCCAAGTGGATTTTGATGGTCAAGATAATTTCGTTCCAGGAAGGTCATATTGTTTGATTGGTTCAAATGGCTCTGAGCACTATGGGACTCAACATCTTAGGTCATAAGTCCCCTAGAACTTAGAACTACTTAAACCTAACTAACCTAAGGACATCACACACACCCATGCCCGAGGCAGGATTCGAACCTGCGACCGTAGCAGTCCCGCGGTTCCGGACTGCAGCGCCAGAACCGCTAGACCACCGCGGCCGGCTCATATTGTTTGAACACAAGATATATTCTGCTATTCTGCTACAAATAAATGTGAGTGATATATTAATACAGTTTTGCGGAAAACTTCTACTTCTTCTTTGTAGGTAAGTCTCAACTGAACTATTATTTAATGACGGGAAATACACATCTGCTTAAGCGATCTGCGGGAAAGGATAATCAAGAGCAGAGCTAATTCACTCACAAGTCCTCTGTAGAACAGGTCAGTATGGCCCATAGAAAAGAGTAACACAAATGTTGTGGAAAGATAGTTGCTAACTCTCGGTCGCAGGTTCGAATCCTGCTTCGGGCACGGATGTTTGTAATGTCCTTAGGTTAGTTAGGTGTAAGTAGTTCTAAGTTCTAGGGGACTGAGGACCTCAGAAGTTAAGTCCCATAGTGCTCAGAGTCATTTGAAACATTTGTTAATATTGGCACGTGCATGGGTCATCGGCTGCAGAGACCCATCGTTAGGGGTGTTCGCTGCACTGTATGTTCAGACACACTTGTACTCTGCCCAGCATTAAAGTCTTATGTTAGTTCCACCACAGTTCGCCGCCTATGCTGTTTAACCAATCTGCTCAGCCTAGGGCGACCGACATTTGTAATGAGGGGTAGCCTCCCAACCCCATGCCGTCTGGGCGTGGTTTCACCTTGGTTTCGCTGCGTGTTGAAGACACTCACCACAACGCTCCTAGGACAGCCAATAACTGGTGCAGTTTCCGAAATGTTCGTGCCGAGCCTCCAATCCACCATAATCTGCCCTCGGTCAAACTCGGATAGATCGCGCGCCTTCCCCATTCTACTCACATATAGCGTCCTCACTGATACTAGATGCACCGTGCTTACGTCTGACTAGCAGTCATTCCTCGCTAGGTGTTGCTGCTATTGCCTGGACGGGTTTATATCAATAGTAGGTCGGTGGTCCTAATGTTCTGGTTGATCAGTGTATACCCATATCAGAGTCGCGCTGCGTTGCAAACAAGCTGCAGCAACGCCTTCAAGCGGAATCTTTCTCATCGCCCGTTACAATAAGTGTCACACATCAAAAGCAATTTCATCAATCTTATAAGGTCCATTTTAACCAATTTCACCAAATCTACACGCCATACGAATATACTGACTGCTATCCGCTACATCCTCTACACGAGTGTACGAGCTTTTGTTCAACTTCCGATCGCTCACGCTGTCTGGCTAAGCTGTAAGACATTCTATTTGACTCCTCGTCATTCACCGTCGTAAATCGACCTTTCCTTCTTTGGGTATATAATTGGTATACTGATAGAGTGAAAAGCGGCTACACTACTGGCCATTAAAATTGCAACACCACGAAGATGATGTGCTACAGACGCGAAATTTAACCGACAGGAAGAAGATGATGTGATATGCAAATGATTAGCTTTTCAGAGCATTCACACAAGGTTGGCGCCGGTGGCGACACCTACGACGTGCTGACATGAGGAAAGTTTCCAACCGATTTCTCTTACACGAACAGCAGTTGACCGGCGTTGCCTCGTGAAACGTTGTTGTGATGCCTCGTGTAAGGAGGAGAAATGCGTACCATCAAGTTCCCGACTTTGATAAAGGTCAGATTGTAGCCTATTGCGATTGCGGTTTATCGTATCGCGACACTGGTGCTCGTGTTGGTCGAGATCCAATGACTGTTAGCAGAATATGCAATCGGTGGGTTCAGGAGGGTAATACGGAATGCCGTGCTGGATCCCAACGGCCTCGTATCACTAGCAGTCGAGATGTCAGGCATGTTATCCGCATGGCTGTAACGGATCGTGCAGCCACGTCTCGATCCCTGAGTCAACAGATTGTGATGTTTGCAAGACAACAACCATCTGCACGAACAGTTCGACGACGTTTGCAGCAACATGGACTATCAGCTCGGAGACCATTGCTGCGGTTACCGTTGACGCTGCATCACAGACAGGAGTGCCTGCGATGGTGCACTCAACGACCAACCTGGGGGCACGAATGGCAAAACGTCATTTTTTCGGATGATCCACGTTCTGTTTACAGCATCATGATGGTCGCATCCGTGTTTGGCGACATCGCGGTGAACGCACATTGGAAGCGTGTATTCGTCATCGCCATACTGGCGTATCACCCGGCGTGATGGTATGGGGTGCCATTGCTTACACGTCTCAGTCACCTCTTGTTCGCATTGACGGCACTTTGAACAGTGGACGATACATTTCAGATGTGTTACGACCCGTGGCTCTACCCTCCATTCGATCCCTGCGAAACGCTACATTTCAGCAGGATAATGCACGACCGCATGTTGCAGGTCCTGTACGGGCCTTTCTGGATACAGAAAATGTTCGACTGCTGCCCTGACTAGCACAGTCTCCAAATCTCTCACCAATGGTGGCCGAGCAACTGGCTCGTCACTACTCTTGATGAACTGTAGTATCGTGTTGAAGCTGCATGGGCATCTGTACCTGTACACGCCATCCAATCTCTGTCTCAATGCCCAGGCGTATCAAGGCCGTTATTACGGCCAGAGGAGGTTGTTCTAGGTACTGATTTCTCAAGATGTACGCACCAAAATTGCATGAAAATGTAATCACATGTCAGTTCTAGTATAATATATTCATCCAATGAATACCCGTTTATCATCTGCATTTCTTCTTGGTGTAGCAATTTTAATGGCCAGTAGTGTATCAGCGCTACTATGAAAATAGACATGAACGATAAAAATTATGAAAATAACGCCATTCTTTACTACAGTTCTGTCAAATGACTACATAGTCGGGATGGACAAAAAGGTTGTAGGAAATCGGCCCTGTGCTTTTGAAAGAAACAGTCCTGCCGTTTGTCTTAAAAGGTTTAGAAAATTCCAAATCTGAATACTGGACAGAGTTTTGGACCTTGCTCTTACTGAATGCGAGTCCGGTTCCTTAATTTCTCTACCACTTCCCTGAGTTCTTATGTCAAAAACAGCAGAGAAATTGAAGCACAACGTCTTATTCTAGATACTTCCCGATTACACCTCATGGAATATTCGTTTCTTGTATCTTTGAAGGGATTCTTAAAAGGCAAAACATTTTCTTGTAGCCGTCAAGAGGAGTACTGCGCTTGTCACGAAACTAATTATCCAGAATCGAGAAACTGTCAGATAAACGCCTCCACTCGATTGTACGGAAAGAATGTTATCTTACAAAAGTCTTGAAAGTAGAAACAAGCATTTACCCACTCGCTTTTTGCTTCACAGCCTGTCATCAGCAAAGTGAGGTATCGCCAGCTGTGTCTAAGGTAGTGTGAAAGGAGGTTTGCTTCCTCGCCAACTTATGTGATGTCTTATGGCTTAGAAGGAGAGATGGGAACTATTCTAATAAATTCCTGTCTATATAATTATTCGAATAAATAGATCATTCAAAGAATATATTTGTTAATAAATTACTCGCGGATAAATGCTTTATTCAGCTCTGCAAAAAAAAATTGTTATTTATGATTCGCCACTTAATAAAGTAACTTAATAAAGTAACTACCAGCATATTTTCTTTGTTGATTTCCCTGTCGGCACTGTGTTGCATATAAGCAGTGTTTGGTAGTATGACTCAGCGAATATTTTTGTCTGATAAATAATTAATTAATGCAGTTTACGAGAGTATAACTCAGTTACTCAATGGATAAGCGTCAGACGGCAAATCGAAAGCTGTGGAGTTCGATCCCCAGTTATTCCTAGGGCTTTTTCTGACACTTACCGCTTCTTTCACGCCTGGCACTGTGGGAGATGTCACTTTGCACATTGTTTCACAGTCCACGTTTAACTGCAGGTCTCACTATAATTGGGCGGCGTAACTCAGTTCTCAGTTCGGAGATCGTATGAATACTGTAGCACTGTGGTGTTAAAACGAACTTTCGAGTTTTTGACAACTTTATTTACTTTACTGCACAATAAATATAACATAGGCGTATAGCATTAGTTGTTACACTACCGACGAGACCTCTGTACCTGGCAGAATTTCCTCATTTGTGTCCCCCTATTAACAAGCCGAAGCACGCCACGTAATCAGGCACATATAAGAATGGAGCCGACATAAACTGGTTTGAAATACCTTCTTCACTTGTACCGAGTACTAATCATACTTTTCAAAAGCTTATAGGACCCTGCACCAGTTGAAATCTTGAAATTTTCAATTTTAGTTTTTTTAATGGATGTTACTCTACGTAATTCGCTTTTCCGATAATGTGTAATGCAAGTAAATTATTGCCCTATTTCTGGATTATTCGTTAAGTGAAACGAAACACTTTGTGGGCGCGACCATTTCCCAAGAATCTAAACACTTCATTGGTTGGTTGGCTTGGGGTATACAGGGATCAAACTACAGGGTCATCAGTCCCTTTTTCCTGACGCAAACAAGGCTCAAGGTAAGACAACACCCAAATTTAATTTGAGAAAGTAGAAGGGGTTAAAATGCATGGGGAAACACAACGAAAGAGAACACAAAAGACACGAACAAAAAAGGGAGGAAACGTATGCCACAAGAAAAACTAGAAGGTATTAAAACCATAGAGCAGATGGTCTGGGCTGGCTCATCACAAGAATAAAGAAGGATGAGCCGGCCACTCTGCAACACACTAAAATGTCCAGCCCAAAAAGACAAGGCGAGATGAGAACATACAAGGAAAAGACGAACAAGGCAAACAAAATGCAAAGAAAGGGTGACAGAGTTAAATCGGTGGGAGGGTGGAGGTCTCCAAGAGAAGGCCAGATGCCCACCCCTAGATGCTAAGATAAAAGCCTCCCTAACGAGTAAAACGTAAAACCAAAGCTGCTGTTGAGGCATTGTCAGCCAACACCGTAGGGAGGGTGCTGGGAAGGTTAAAAGTCCGCCGCAGAGCGGCTAAAATTGGGCCGTCCAACAAGATGAGGACGACAGTCCAAGGGGAGCCACAGCGACACCGAGGTTGGTCCTCATGACAGAGGAGGTGACCATGTGTTAGCGACGTATGGCCGATGTGGAGATGGCAAAGAACAACAGATTCCCTGCAAGGGGCTCGCATGGATGACCACCACACATTTGTTGTCTCCTTGATAACACTGAGTTTATTTGGTGTACTGAGGGTGCGTCATTCAGCATCCCAGATCGCGATAATTTTGCGGCGGAAGACCGATTGCAAATCCGTCTCCGGTAGGCCAGTCTCCAGAGCTGGTTTACTGGTAGCATGTTTGGCCAGGCGATCAGCAAGTTCATTGCCCTGTATCCCGATATGTCAGGGGCCAAATGAAGGTCACTGAACATCCACTGTTGCATAGGGTATAAAGAGACTCCCAGATAGGCATTATAAAAGGATGTCGAGGGAAGCACTGGTCGAGAGCACGTAGGCTGCTTAAGGAGTTACTACAGACGAAGGACTCACAGGTGCAGAAGCGGATATGCTCAAGAGAACAATAGATGGCAACCAACTCTGCAGGGAAAACAGTGCAGTCATCTGGCAAGGAGCGCTGTTCACTATGGCCAACGTGAGCGTAAGCAAACCCAACAAGACCGTCAACGACTGATCCATCTGTGTAGACCATTTCTAAGTCCCCAAACTCCCCGGGAAGAGAGAGAAAATGCGGCAGACAGCCTCAAGTGGAACTGAGCCTTTGGGGTCTTGCAATAGGTCCAGCAAAGCTGTGGCCGAGGTATGGACAATGGAGGTGAAGAGAAGTGGACCTGCAGGAAAGGTGGTAGAGGGGAATTCAGTAAGAAGCAATCCGACATAGACAGCAAGGGGATTCCCAGTTCTGGGCCGCCTTTGCAGGAGATAGATCACTGTGTTTGGGAAAAGAGGACTGTAATTTGGATGGTGAGGCGAACTGTAAATGTGGGCAGCATAACTGGCAAGCAGTAATTGCAACCGGAGCCGCAATGGAGGAACACCAGCTTCCATGAGACTGTTCACTGGGATCGTTCAGAAAGCTCCCATCACGAGACGAACTGCACAGTGGTGGATAGGGTCCAGCAGATGCAGTGCATAGGGCAATGCTGAACCATACACCAGGCTCCCATAGTCAATACAGGACTGTACAAGGGCTTTCTACAGCTGTAGCAGTGTAGGACGATCAGCACCCCAGTCGGTGTGTCTCAGGCATCGAATAATATTTTAAGTTGCCGCCAGCACTTGTCCTCAAGCTGATGAAGATGAGGAAGCTAAAAGGGCATTGAATATGAGACTCAAAAGCGGGAAGTTTCCACTAATCTAGTAATTGGTGATCGAGGTAAAGTTCTGGATGGGGAGGGCAGTACGATGACGACAGAAGTGCATGATGGAAGTTTTGGCGGCCTAAAGCTGAAAGTGAGTGAGGGCTCATGACTGCGTCTTCTGTATAGCGCCCTGCACAGCCACAATCATAGAAGAGGAGCAGAAGGAAATACAAAACTCGTCAGCATCCACGAGGGCATACTGATGATCCTGCTGCTAGTGCAAGACTATTGACAGGAATTAAAAGAGTGAGACATTCAGGACAGAGCCCCAAGGTACCCCATTGCTGGGTGGACGTCTTGGAAGCAGAGTCGGGCACGGAGGAGGACCGTTAAGGTCCAGTGTCTACTGTGGCATTAGTGGAGACCTTTGGGAGGAGAGCCACAAGGGACCCCTTCCACACAAGAGGATCCAGAGGAGGCTGTTGCTTCTCTGGCTGGGAAGGAGGGGGGGGGGGGGACGATGTCCCCAGTGTTTGGGGGGTATTGCTCCTGAACTATGTGCTTCGGGGGCAACAGAAGAAGATGTGTCCCTACCACCACGGGGGCAGATGTATTTGGGCGGCCCAGAGGGCCAACTGTACATGGCAGAGAGTGTAGAACAACCTTCGCTTGAGAGTGATGTCGACGTAGCTGCAGCATATTTGGATGTCAACCGAATGGGGTAAAATCTTTCAAATTTGCATTTAGCCTCTCGGAAAGTAAGCCAGTCCCGGGTCTTGTACTCCATAATTTTCCGCTCCTTTTGGAGTACTGTTTAGTCTGGCGAGCAGGAGGAGTGGTGCTCTCTACAACTGACGCAAGTGGGAGGAGACGCGGATGGAGTATTTAGATGTAGTGGGCGTCTACAGTCTCGACATGTGGCGCTGGAATTGTAGCGGGAAGACATGTGCGCCAATTTCCAGCACTTAAAGCACTGCATAGGGGGAGAAATGGTATGGTTTGACGTCACAGCGTTAAATCATCACCTTTACCTTTTCAGGTTATGAATCACCCTCAAAGGCAAGATGAAGGCACTGGTAGCAACTGTATTGTCTTTGGGTCCCCTGTAAACTCGCCGTATGAAATGAAAACGTCACCGATCTGAACTGTCGCGGAGCTCGTCGTCAGACTGCAAGAGAAGGTCGCGATGAAAAATAATCCCCTGGACCATGTTGAGGATCTTATGGGGAGTGACGGAAACAGGAATATCACCCAGCTGGTCACAGGCGAGTAGCGCCCGAGACTGGGTTTGGGATGCTGTCTGAATCAAGACTGAACCATTTCTCATTTTGGACAGCCTTGTCACTTCCACAAACTTATCCTCGAGATACTGAAAAAAAAAAAATTGAGGCTTCGTAGCTAGAAAGGAGCCCCTATATGTTCTCCTACAGACTAAATACCGAGATGAATACGGCTCTCTTCTTTCTGCAGCCCTAAGTTTCTCCCTTGATGTAGCGAGGGAGGAAAACGATTTAGGGTCATACCTATCAGCACTGTATTCGATCTTCCTCTTCTTAGAGACTACTGGTGCCATTCGGTCATCAGCAAGAGGTGACTTGGTCCACTTAATTGCGGTTCATCTGCCCTGATGCCACCCACTCCAATCACGGGCTCTCCCCAGCCACAGCAAAGGCCCCCTGGCCCCCTGGCACGATGGCTATTGCCGGGATTCCTGACGCCCCAAGAAGATGGGCATCCACTCCTGGCATACGAGGGAAGTTTGCAGCTCAGGCATCAGCAGTGCGATCCCTGTGTTGTCAGGAGGTTACCACCAAATGGGTACATGACTGCCACACCACAACGGACTGGTTACTGTGCTGGATACTGGGTGCAGAGAAATCCGATATTGTCATGGGGGCGAAAGAGAACCGGAGACAACGAAAGAAGTTGCACTTCGTTTAGACATTATTAAAGCTCACCACGATAGAGACATGCAACTGCGTAGCAGCTAGGACGTCGCATTGAAGGAGTAGGGACTTTAAGCTCAGCTGTCAGAGCACGGAGCGGAGTGTAGCGCATCGAAGCCCAGTGTAGGGGCAGCGCAACTCCAGACAAGCAGTGGGGAGCGCGAAAGTTAACAGCCACACAGCCCTCCCAAAAGGAAGCTCTGCCGTGTAGCAAAGGGCCCAGCGAGCTTTTGTGAGCATCGCCGCTGCCCAGTCCAGTCGTCCCAACAAACATAACAGAGCTGCTGGCTACCGTCATTAAATCACTTAACGAACTCGCCGTGCAACCACTGCTGAATTAAACAAAGGGCAATTTAAAAAGATTTGACCCGACTTTTCAAGACTATATCTTTTGTATTAATGAAGACAAAAACTTGGGATAGATCTTAACGTACACAAAGGACTGCATGGACGTGTGGCTTCGGCATAGCATTTCTGGCTAGCAATTCAAGCACTCTGGATCCAGAGTTCGAATCCAGCCACTGTTTAAACCCTGAATAAAAATCATCAGTAATGGTAACTGAGGAATTTCGGCATAAAGACTCGCCCTCGTTCTGCCAGTGGCATTTTCAAAGAGAACGGAGAAGTGGACAGAGCCTCAGGACAACCTCTTGTCCCTAAAAGGCAGAAGAATCAGCAGTTATCAACGGTATGTGGCTACAGAAGGCAGTGGCATAGGAGGCATGCAGCGAATATCGACAGAACAAGTGGCCTTTAATTGGAAAAATGTTACCATCTCTCCATTGACAAATGATTACTAATCGTTGCCTCACCCGTATCTGTGGGAGTGGACTGCCAAGGAGGAGGTAATCGTGAGAAAAGATTGAATTACCAACGAATGGGTGAGTCGGAGCGTGGAATGTCAGAAGTCTGAACGTGGTAGAAAAGCTAGAAAGCCTGAAAATCAACATGCGAATGCTAAGTTTAGTTGTAGTGAGGCTGGCTCAGTGAAGTGAAATGGAAAGAAGACAAGGATTTCTGATCAAAGGAAAATAGATTAATATCAGCAGCAGCAGAAATAGGTGTCACTGGAGTAGGTTCGTTATGAATGGCAAGGCAGAGCCGACAGTGAATTAGTCTGAACAATTCAGTAATGGAGTTGTTCACATCAGAATCGACAACAAACCGAAGCCAACAACAACACTCCGTGTATACATGCCGACGTCACAAGCAGAAGATGAAGAGTTCGAGAAAGTATGTGAATATATCAAACGGATAACTCAGCGGTTCTAGGCGCTTCAGTCTGGAACCGCGCGACCGCTACGGTCGCAGGTTCGAATCCTGCCTCGGGCATGGAAGTCTGTGGTGTCCTTAGGTTAGTTACGTTTAAGTAGTTCTAAGTTCTAGGGGACTGATGACCTCAGATGTGGAGTCCCATAGTGCTCAGAGCCATTTGAACCATTTTTAACTCAGTATGTAAAGAAAAATGGTTAATAACCACAGGTTGTAGGGGAAGCTACAGAAAACAGTTACGGGAGAACACGGGCGTCGGTAGAAGGAATGAGAGATAAGAAAGACTATTTAAGTACTGCAATACATTTCGACTAGTAATAGTGAACACACCGTTTAAAAACCACAAAAGACGAGATATACTTAGAAAAGGCCAGAGATACGGAAGGATTCCAACTGGATTACGTCGTGGCCAGACAGATTCCGAAATCAGATGCTGAATTGTAAGATGTACCAAGCAGCAAATATGGACTTCGCAATTTATTAATCATGAGTAGAGTGAAGGTTAAGAGACAGTCAGGAAGAATCGATTAGGAAAGACGTGCAACGCTTAGCACTAAGGAACTGAGAGATGTGTTTGGAGTTCTTTCAGGCTATAGATATTTAGATAGCGAATACCATGGAAGCAGTTCAGAAGAGGAGAGGACACCTCTTAAAAAGGCAGTCACGAAAGTTGGAAAGACAAATTTAGCGACAAGGATGGTAAATGCGAAGAAATCTTTGGTAACAGAAGAAATACTTCAACTGATCGATGAAAGATGGAAGTACAAAAATTGTTCAGAGAGAGACAGCAATACAACAATATAAGTCGCCTACAAATGAAAAAAAAAAAAATAGGAACTGAGGGGAGCCACGGTGAAATGGCTACAGGAAAAATGTGAAGAGATGGAAAAAGAAATGGTTGTAGGAAGGGCAGGTCCAAATTAAAATCAAGGGCGGAGAAATAAGAGTACTACGGTAATTGCACCGTTAAACGCTGAGGAGAGCAGATTAGCGGAAAGAGTACACTGAAGGCCTCTACAATTGGGAGGACCTGTCTGATAAATGACATAAAAAGAATGGGAAGTCGATACGGAAGATATAGAGGATCCAGTATCAGAGTCAGAGTTTAACAAAGTTTTGAAAACTTGGCGTCGGTAACATTCCTTCGAAATTTCTAAAATCGGTGGAGGAAGTGGAAACCAAATGTCTATTCAAGTTTGTGTGTAGAATCTATGAATCTGAAAATATACGCACTGACTTTCGGAGAACTATTATCCCCACTATACCGAAGGTGGCAGGGATAGATAAGGGCGAGAGCTGTGGCACAATCACCTTAACAACTCACGCATCGAAGCTGCTGACGAAAACAATATACAGAAAAACTGAAATGAAAAGCGAGGATCTGTTAGACGACGATTATTTTCGCTTTATAAAAGTAAAAACACGACAGAGGCGGTTCTTATGCTGCGCTAGATAATGGAAGCAAAACTTACGAATAGTCATGATTCGCTCATAGGATTCGTCGACCCAGAAAGAGCGTTAGACAATGTACAACGGTGTTTTTCTAAGACAAACAGTAGTATGTTATAGGGAAAGACGAGTAATACACAATATGTGTAATACATTGACGGGAAAAGAATCGCAACACCAAGAAGTAGTTGTGCGATATAAAAGAAAGTTGATAGGGTGTTTCCACATCTGAAAGATGATGTCTAATCAAATTTCAAGTCAGTCGGATAAGTGCGGCGATAGTAGCGCCATTATGAGGATGCAAATGAGGTTTTCTTTAAATATATGCTGTAAAGATATGCTGTAAAGATCGTGAGCGTTAGTTACCCTTGAGATTGGACGTGGTGAGCTGATTTTAGTCAAGAATGCCCTTAAGGTGACAAAGATGCAATTATCAACAACTCATGGAGTTTAAACGAGGTCGTGTAATATGGCTACGTTAAGCTCGATGTTCCTTCTGCGATACTGCAGACAGACTTGACAGGAATGTAGCCGCTGAACTGATTGCTGGTAGTGGTTGTCACGAGAACGTACGGCCGCGAGAAGACCAGGCTGCGGACGGCAACGTGGCACTACCGAAGGGAAGACCATCGTGTTCGGCGTATGGTTCTGGCGCATCGTACCCCTTCTGCATTTGCAGCAGCAATTTGAGCAGCAGTTGGCACCAAAGTGTACAACGAACAGTTACAAATCTGTTACTTCAAAGACATCTCTGAGACGGACTCCCAGTAGCCCGCTTTCCACTGACCCCAAACCACCGTCATTTGCGACTTGAGTGGTGTTAAGCGAGAGCTCATCGGTGGACAGTGTGGTGGTCTGTTGTGTTTTCTGATGAAAGCTGGTTCCGCCTCGGTGCCAGAGACGGCTTTGTGTTGGTTAGAAGGAGGCCAGCTGAGAGCCTGCAACCAACCTGTCAGCGTGCTAGGCAAACTATACCTACACCTGCAGTTATGATCTGGGGTGCGATTTCGTATGACAGCGGAAGCACTCTCATGGTTATCCCACGCACCCTGCATGCAAATTTGTACGTCAGTCTGGTGATTCGACGTGTTGTACTGCCATTTCATGTACAGTATTCTCGGGAGTGTTTTCCAACGGGATAACGCTAGCTCACATACCGCTGTTGTACAAATATTTTAAAATCTTCTACAGAGTGTCGAATTGCTGCCTTGGCTTGGTCGATCACAGATCTGTCTCCATTCCATCACATATGGGACATCATCCACGTTAACTGTCCCTGTATTGATCGACCAGGCTCAACAGACATAGAACTCCATCCCATAGAGTGACATCAGGCACCTGTGCAACACAGTGCTTATACGTTTGTGTGCTTACATTCAACATGCTGGAGGTTACACCGGTCATCGGTTATAAATGTACCAGCATTTCACATTTGCAGTGATTTATCTCGCGCTTACTCCTACATTAAGCTGTGACCTTGCAATGTTAATTACTTAAATATGTTACCTAGACAAATGTCTTCCCGAAATTTCATTGCTCTACATTAATTACCTTTTACTGTTGCGATTTTTTCCCGTCAAGGTATTTACATGAACCAAAAGTGAACAATAAGAATGGGAGACCAAAAACGAAGTGTTCGGATTAAAAAAGGGATAAGACAAGGATGCAGTCTTCAACTGACAATGTTCAACCTTTACATCGAAGAAGTAGTGACGTAAATGGAAGAAAGTTTCAGTAGTGGGATAAACTTCAAGGTGAAAGGATGGTTGTGAAAAGACACGCTGATGACTTTGCAGTGAAAGTGAAGAAAAATATTATAGAACCTTTCGCATGGAATGAACGGTCTAATGAGTACCGACTATGGACTGAGAGTAGCTCGCACAAAGGCGAAAGAAATAAGAAGCAGAAGAAATAAGATTAGCGATAAAATTAACATCAAAAGTCGTGACCATGAAGTAAGCAAAGTTGAGGGGTTCTGCTACCTTAGAATCAAACTAACATATGACGAAACCAGCAAGATGTACATAAAAAATTAGGCTAGCACAGGCAAAGAGGGTATTCCTGGCCAAAAGAAGTCCCCTAGTTCAAATATTGTCTTAATTTGAGGAAGAAATTTCTGAGAACGTGCATCTGGAATACATTAACGGATGGTACTAGTCACGGACTGTGGGAACAGCGGAAAAAGAAGAATCGAAGTGTATGAGATGTGATGCTGCAGAAGCGAGTCGAAAATTACGTGGTCTGGTAAGATTGGGAATGATGAGGTTCTCCACAGAATCGCCGAAGAAAAGAACGTGGAACACATGGACAAGAAGAAGAGAGAAGATGGTAGGAAATATGATACGTGATACACTGCTTGCCGTGCCTGGGTTACCTTGGGTTCGAAAGGAGTGAACCAAAGGGGCACCAACAAGTTTTAAAACACATTTATTAAACATATTAAGCAATCAAATGTGTTCACATCAAGTCAGGAAGTCAGTGCTTTCATTTGAAACAATTATTAAAGGAAAATTATTCAAAAGGTTAACACTTGTGTGAGCAATTAGTGTTCCTGAGATTTTCATAAGGAAAATCACTGAAAGCGTTATTGGTCAAAACAAGTTACCGAAGTTAGCAAACCACACAGCAAGAATGGGAAAAATATGTACATAAGTAAACTCTTCTTCCGAGTAAGCCACTCAATGGTTAATAATATGCCCCGACATCGCCCAGAGTTTCGAGGCGTCTTACAGTGACCCCTTGTACCCAGGCTCCGCCTCTCTAAAACGTAAATACCAACAGTTCGTATACATGAACATTTACAGCCATTGAGGGGCCCGTCCCGAGGTCCAGTTAGCTTTAAGTGACAACGAGCAATGAAAACCCAAAGGTCGACAAGTTTTCTTAAGCTCAAGACCAGAACAATACTATCATTTCCTACCTAATTAAATGTGTCGAAGATTTTTACAACGACGAAGCTCCGACTGTAAACATTACGGGACACCGAAATAACAGCCGCACGTGATAGAGGCAAAACAGAATAATCACTATTTCGAAATATAGTCACTCATTAAACAAAGACCAATTTAATGTTAGGCCCCACATGCACCCAAAACGTGAGATCACGGCATTAATAAATAGCATAAGCCTGGGGCAGGAGTAGTTCGTTTCGCAATTTTAACAACTGGGAATTGCACTGCAGGCCAGAAACCCTTATTAATTCTTGTCAAAGTTCACACTCTTAAATGGCGACATCAGCGCTGGCCAGCTAACAAGGCACCACAAGAAAACTGTTCACTCAAAGGCTTAAAGCATCTGTTAACTATTTTGTACATATTCGCATAAGGGGACATGCTGCAAAACTCGGGCTTCGGCACGAGCGAACAGAACTAGAGTAGCCAAAGGCAGCTCGCAATTAAGAAACCATGTTTACGGCCGTTACCAAAATTTAACTGCCAGAAAGATCTCATAGAATTTAAGGTACACAGGAAACACCTCCTGAGCCCAAACAATCGGCCAGAATACACAATCCACGTATCAACAGTTCCTCTTTTAAAAAAGGAAACTCTATAACTAACACTCGGCAAATATGTACGTCAATACCACTTCAAGTTAGGCAGGCTGGGCAGTGACTGCAATTCGACCGTTAATGTTGTTACTGTCAAACTCTAGGTGACACGGAGTCAACAGTTTGAAGATTAAATGAAAGACAGGCCTTGGTGATGCTACTGCAAACGACCATTTGGGAACCAATACAGAGGCGTGCACAACGGTACCGTATCAGACGACTTAGCGCCGAACATGAACATTTACAAGGAAGAATGTTTTCGAAGTTTTTCACGCAGCGTAATGCAGAAAGTTGACGGCGGAGACGAAGAAGCTTGCAGAGGCCAAACGTGCTCCAATTTGCTCGGGATTCAACCGGTTTCGAAAACGATGTCCCACAGACAAAGTAAAGGCGGACGTCTTCCCGCTGACGGAACGGCCCCAGCTCAATCCGTTTATGTTGCCTTCCTTAATCGCCAACGAAGCACGCTCCGCCTACTCGGGGAACACCAGGCAACGAACCCCGGATCTACAGAAGAGGCCCACACGGCCACAACACTGACCGACTCGACCGTTACTGTCTCCGTTAACTCGCTTCGCCTCTCTCTGCGCACCACCCCAGTCACTGCTCCTGTCGCTCTCACTGTCTCGACTCATTCCCGCTGCGCCACGTGCATAAGCCTGGGGCAGGAGTAGTTTGTTTCGCAATTTTAACAGCTGGGAATTGCACTGCAGGCCAGAAACCCTTATTAATTCTTGTCAAAGTTCACACTCTTAAATGGTGACATCAGCGCTGGCCAAAGAGCTTGACGCGAGATATCAAACGCGGTACGGCTCACGACAACACCACAAAATAACTTCCATGGTACTAGAGGGACATGTAGAAGGTACTAACCGTGGGGGAAGACGGAGACTGGAATACAGAGTCCAAGTGATACTCTGACGGTTAGCACAGGAGAGGAATTCGTGGCGGGCCGCGGCAATGACACAAAATAAAATTATAGGGACGAACTACAAAGTCTTTATTTTGAAAAGGCCTATCCGTTTTTATAAGGGTGTATCTTTTACGTCGATGCATATAAAGTCATGAGGTGCTTTTTACATTTATGTTAAGTACAAAGTTTTCATTTACTATGCAGAGACGTGCCCTCCATAAGAGGCTCAACAAATCTTCAGTTGAAAGTCACACTAGTCCTCTACTTTTGTGAACATGTCTGGAACTATTGCTTGCACTGATGTCTCTGTACAACATCGCAATCTACCCAACTCTATTGGAAGGGGCGGCGTATAGCTGAAATCCTTCACAAACCCTCAAAAATAAATCTCATACCATTAGATGACAGAGACCAATGATGGAATGTGAGATTCTCAGGCCACGTACGATCCGTCTTTTAGGTTGCTCATTGCTAAGAATTGCTTCTGCATGCAGGTACCAGGGGCATGGTGTTCCATCCGCTTGAAAAAGGACATTCCTGCAATGTTCTCAGAATTGTGGAAAAAGCCAGATGTTCAGCATATCGTGGTATGTGACTCCCGAACCGGGTTGAACGAGCGGAGAGCGAGATTCAGAAAGAAGACGGAGACTTCTTATCGGATAGCTGCCGGAGGTGGACAGAGACTTCTTATAGGCAAACACGTGAATCGACGACCCAACTGTCACCGAAGTTAACTTTTAGTTTCGCTACGTAAGTTCAAGTTTCTGTTCAAAACCGCATGATCCCTTTTGAAATACTTTGTACTCTACGGTTCCTCTTTTTATCTCACCGGAGCTTGAGTACACCTGAATAAGTATTGTGGGAGGACTATCGAGCTGTTAGCCCTCCTCTGTCTCTCGTAAAGATATTAATCAACTGTAATTATCTACTCATTACAAGGCTATCAGTTCGTTTCGCTGACAGATAGAACCAGTTTTACAGTCATGAAATATATTCGTAATTGCGAATATGGACTACCATCAACTGTATAACGGAATGACGACAATGAAAATTTGTGCCGGACCGGGACTCGAATCCGGATTTCTCACATATCGCGAGAGGTCGCCTTACCGCCTCACCAACTCTTTTTTTTTCCCAGTAGCCCATCTATTGTGTCTTTTGTGCCTCATTGGATAGAGGCGATGTTACTGTGTACACTATTATTTTCTATTAGCTTTATTTGCATCCTAGACAAAACTAAGTGGTTATTTACATCTGTAAGTAGTTCATGTTATGTCTTAATGTTAAAATAAAGGTAACAGCAACAAAAACAAATACGGCATTGTGGAGGAGTAAAGTAGATACAATTTGATGCTTTTACTCAGGAAGAAAGTGTTTCGTGCCAACGCAGCTCGAACATCGGCGAGTCTGCGTATCCGTTCTCCACGGCATTGCCTCGTCTTTTCTTTTTCTTTCTATTTTTTATTCGTTTTTTCTATTTTTTTAAACCGTTTCTTTTTTTGTTTGTACTTAAATTTCGCAAGAACGATTTTCCAGCATTACAAAACGCAATACCTCAGTTAGGTATGCTGATAACAAAACAAATTTTATGTATCAAAATAATAATCACAGTTCTTTAATCAGCACTTACTCTAAAACAAACGTTGATCCATTGGGCAGAAATTTCAGAATAGAGGTAACTAAGGAAACAATCTTATGTGGACCTTTTTTTGTTCAAAAATGGCTCTGAGCACTATGGGACTCAACTGCTCAGGTCATTAGTCCCCTAGAACTTAGAACTAGTTAGACCTAACTAACCTAAGGACACCACAAACATCCATGCCCGAGGCAGGATTCGAACCTGCGACCGTAGCGGTCTTGCGGTTCCAGACTGCAGCGCCTTTAACCGCACGGCCACTTCGGCCCTTTTTTTGTTACACAGTGTAAAAAGAATAACAGAAAAATCTTGTTTGAACATAGAAAGCAGGGAAAAGATGCTCCCAGTGTGCAAAAACGAATCGGCGACCTCTCGTTTTGAAGACGGCAGTTGCAGATATCCCTTCGCAAAGCGAACGCCGAGCCTTTGATGGTCATGAGAATATAGCTTAACCTGTCAAACCCGCTCACTGGGGAGGTTCCAACTCCGGGGCTGGTTGGAGAAAATGCTCCCTAGACAGTCAGCACTGGTATTTGACATATCGTCTCATTATGTGGTGTCGTTTTAGCAAATACAACCAAAAATCGATCACGTTCTTGGGTTCATTTCTGAAAACATAAACGTCGACCATACCCTTTATCCAGGTGACAGCATGTATCTACGAGGGTGGGAGCGGGATGAGGAGCGTACTGGGGACGACCGCCTGCACTGGCACCCGGAGATAAAGTGCCAGTATCTGCTGGAGAAGGAACCATGCATCCGTCGCCACGCCGAAGCGGAGTCCCCAATACACCTCAGACAGAGCGATGGCATGGAGTTTGTGACGCGTCTGGTATTTACCGGTAACGACGATGTACCAGGTGGTGCTCATTTCTGCGGTGAACTACGGTTGATGAACTGCGAGCCATACCGCCGGCTGCCTAACCAATGAATGAAGTTCTTCGATAGCATTCTCACGGTGAGTCCGTATTAAGAGGTGATAAATTTCTCGCATAGTGGGAGCATTAATGCAAGGAAAGTCTGCATGGACATAACTGCATTCCAGAAGGAAAAGTTTAACATGTAATAGCACTGGAGCAATATGGGCCAAGACGGTCGTTGGTTGACGAAGTAGGTGCGTGTTCGTCGATCAAAATTCCGGTGATACCGTTGAGTCTGCGATTCATAACTTAGGTCGTACGTACGTAAAGAGCTGTAGGGCGCGCGTGGACATTGACAGGGCGAGACCTCCTCCCCCCTCTCCCCCTACCCTTTCGCTTGGGGAGTGTGAGGGCGTCATACTTGACCTTGAATATTTGACCAGCAATGACAAAATAACTGCAGGCCGTTTGGTCCTGACGATCGAGAGCCCCATTGCCGAGCGCAACAATGATTTCGTCAGTGGAGATGTTTGCTAAAAGGGGGTCCACCGCTTGGTCATCAAGGGTACGATGGATCATCTGTAACTTGTCTGTGATTGCCTCAACGTAAAGGTATCCTTCACAACAGGCGTGCCGATAGTTATCTTCGAAGGCTGTTGCGATGTCAGTCTGAGATACCAACCGTCGGCCGCCACGCAGTTCTAAAGAACAGACCTGCGAAGACATGATGCACGGAGGGCGTTTCTCCCGTGATGCTGTCTTGACATCTCGGTCAGACAACTACGTCTTCCAAGCGGCACCGAGTTAAGGCCTGACATTTCGGGGATTGCGGATGCTCCACAAGGTTCCGGAGGACTGTGTGGTTAAATTCTGTCGTGTTTCGGTACCACTGCATTCTTTCCTTGCTTTAATGGACCAGCGCGGGGCGTAGGGATGATTTTACACATCTGACACATTTTACCGACCACTGAAGTATGGACGAGTATTGTGAGATCCATCTTTAAGTTTCCACGGACCTCGACTGCGCCATATTGTTTGTCTTTGGAGGTTTATCGTGCACACATAAACACTACATTCTTAGAGGTCTGAAGGCCATCTTTCCGCGTTCAGGACATCCGAAAGCGAGAGGGGAAGTGACGCAGACGTGATCCAATCGGCTGGCTGAGTGGCTCGTGACGTATGTATATCTCTGGCGACTGCCTGTACCACCTCCCAGGTGAAATTAGGTCAACTTATTAAGTAACAGAATTCATGACAGGTGGTAAAATTTGGATGTTTGTCTTTCCTCGCCAGAACACAGTTAAAATCTCCGCCGATAAATGGTGCTGTTATCGTCCCAGGAAAAGCGGCGTAATTGTTTTACAATAAATCTGTGAGCGCTCTCGTATTTGGTCTGTGCAGGATGGCGCATAGTCATCCACTAGTCTGATCCCGTGTACTGTTTATTGATAGTCCTCGAGCTGGCTGCAAGTAAGTGACGTCTCCTACTGCAATGCAATCGCGAATGATAATCGCTGCTCCACTACGTCCCTTGGCAACGGGGCCACGTGTGCAGTATCACCATTAAATTCCGGCAAAGTCTACGTCCGTAGCTCTTGAAACAGAGCAATGTCATTGTCCACTGCTCGTAATATATCACGTAACAATAGAAGTTTAACATAGGAACAGATCATATTTAAACTGATGGTGGCAATTCTGTACGCCTGCAACGGTAGCACGTTGTCATGTTCGCTCATGTCGGGAAGAATGAAGGTAGTAGGGTCTTAAGCATTGTATGTGTCCTGATCGTGCCCTTTTCACATGGGCAGCCTGTGGCATTTCTTCGTCTGGTGGAGATACAGGAACAACGTCGACCGTCCTCGAAATTGGGTAATCAGGTTCGGTCAGCGCTGATGCAGGAAGAGCTGTTAGCGTGAGGGTGGGCCGCGTGGGGAACATCGCCATTGGGGTCTTCATGGCGTGGCTGTGTGTCTCAGTCATTCAGTAAAATGTCCTGACCGTGATGGGACTGGGTACGGCAACTGTGCATGTAATCTCCTCCTGGGAATCATCTGGTGGGTGTGTGACGGTCTCATCTTGGAAGCATCATTCCGACTCTGCCGTCGATGTCATCTTCCTCTTCTCGCGTCGTTTTGGTGACCGTTATTTACGCGAGTGTGGTTCAAAGTAGGACGACGAGATGGAGTAGTGACATTCAGGAACGAAGGCGGCATTATACAAAACCGTGGCATCAAGAGCGCTATCACCTTCACGTCTGTCAAAATCTTCATCCGGCAGCGGGTTTTCCGGGGGATGGGCCAGTTGCTGTTGACGGTCGGCCTCGTCTCGTTCGGTCTCTGCAGGCTGTGGAAGGTCGTGCGGCAGTTGCCGTGTAGGCCTCTGAAGGGCATCGGGTCTCAGTGTCATCGCGTGGAAAACATGTCGCAGTCGGAGGGGGAGAAGCTTCGTAGGTCCGCAGCTGCGTAATTCTGCGTTGCAGGCATTGATAAAGCACATGTCCTCCTTTACCACATGCAGAACAGGTCTTTGGCTACCCATGTGTAAGACAATGACACAGCAACCGCCAGTGAAGAAGTAGGACGTGACATGTTTCTTTAGTCCAGTGCGGACGAACCGTACTCCGTTCAAAACTGGGTATGTAGTGAAGTGTGCTTATTTCTCTGCTACATGCCCGAGTGTCCCATAAAGGCGCAGTGCCGAAATCACGTCTTCTGCCGGCGTTTCGAACGGAAGATCGAAGATAAAATCGTGCATAATTCCAGGTCGGTATGTTCAATAATTTCGGGGCCGATGTGGCCGTCCGAATGCCGGAATCTAAGGCCATCTTCAGCCCGTTCTAAGATTTTGTCGCCAGCTGCGTCGTTTGTCAGTTTGACATAAACCACGCCAGTAACGATGGACAGATGTATTCCGATCATAATCTTCACGAGTAATCTTCACTTCGTCACGTAGGAATCGTTCGACGGCGAGTGCTTGTGGCCGAGCATATTAGTTCGAAAAGGTGAACTTCAGTGTGGTTTTACGGTGACAATGGGCCATTCTATCGTTGATCGTAACATGCGCGTATTCCGCTGTGAAGTAAACAACCGTGAGGCACACGCCGCGGCGAGGACGTAAACAGCTGTGTCGACACAGCTTAGCCACCGACGGCGAACTGCGTAATTGCGCAAATGGACTGCCATCAGCTGTATAATGGAATCACGACAATAAAAACTTGTTCCGAATTTCCCGCTTATCGCCAGCAGTCGTCTTATCATTTAACTACCCGAGCACGTGTTAGGGCCAGGCCAAATCTTCCAAATGTCGTCAAACACGTGTCTACAGCCTGCACTCGTGCATCCATTAAATATACTCTTGTACAGGGGAGACATTTTATTTGAAAGTCGCTCGTCCGTTGTCGGCGGATAAATACAATACTGCAGCGCCTGTGTTATTCCATTACGACGCAAAGTTCCTTCGGACATGCATGTATTTCCGAAGGAACTTCACATTGTAATCCAGAATAACACAGGTACTGCAATATCGTAGTCGTACAGTTAGTTGCATTAACGCCTGCCTTCTTCGTAAAGAGCAATGGCACAATAATTTTGTTCAGTACAGAAGTCAGAATTTACACGTATTAATATAAAGTACAGAAAGCAATAAATGACTGCAAATCAACAGGGTTTATGAATCCCGATACAGCTGACAAAACGACAACATAAATATTTTAAAATGGTGATAAAGTGATTTGCGCAATCACCCTCCATTACATCAACGCAAGCTATGCCTTCAGGCGGTTGTGCGGGAATGCTTATTTTCAGACGGACACTCACATATCCACACATTCATTCTTATATGCAACTCGGGCTGTGCCAATCCGCAGATATGATTCTTACGATGCCTCCGTACGTCCTTACGCTACTGTTATAGGTGTCTGACTGCACAGAACACGTCTTGTGGATGAACGTTTTGAACAGTAAATAATTCAGCGTATATACCTTCCCACCTGGTTTTCGCGGAGCGTGTTTACCGTCCTCTTGAGGCAGCTGTTACTGTTCACAGTTTACCTGTCCGAGGCGTTGGCTGCACTGAGAGGAACGTTGCAACAAGAAGTGTACTTATGTCTAAGTTGTAGGCTTTCTTAGCCATTATCTACACAACTATATAAAGACAAAACGTTGTCTAAAGTTCTTACCAAAAATCTCGAAAAGCACATTGACCCATTTACTTCAAATTTTTACACAATATCCTAATAAACATTCGGATGGACATAGGATATAAATTTTAATATATATACACTATACATAACTATATATTATACACTCCTGGAAATTGAAATAAGAACACCGTGAATTCATTGTCCCAGGAAGGGGAAACTTTATTGACACATTCCTGGGGTCAGATGCATCACATGATCACACTGACAGAACCACAGGCACATAGACACAGGCAACAGAGCATGCACAATGTCGGCACTAGTACAGTGTATATCCACCTTTCGCAGCAATGCAGGCTGCTATTCTCCCATGGAGACGATCGTAGAGATGCTGGATGTAGTCCTGTGGAACGGCTTGCCATGCCATTTCCACCTGGCGCCTCAGTTGGACCAGCGTTCGTGCTGGACGTGCAGACCGCGTGAGACGACGCTTCATCCAGTCCCAAACATGCTCAATGGGGGACAGATCCGGAGATCTTGCTGGCCAGGGTAGTTGACTTACACCTTCCAGAGCACGTTGGGTGGCACGGGATACATGCGGACGTGCATTGTCCTGTTGGAACAGCAAGTTCCCTTGCCGGTCTAGGAATGGTAGAACGATGGGTTCGATGACGGTTTGGATGTACCGTGCACTATTCAGTGTCCCCTCGACGATCACCAGTGGTGTACGGCCAGTGTAGGAGATCGCTCCCCACACCATGATGCCGGGTGTTGGCCCTGTGTGCCTCGGTCGTATGCAGTCCTGATTGTGGCGCTCACCTGCACGGCGCCAAACACGCATACGACCATCATTGGCACCAAGGCAGAAGCGACTCTCATCGCTGAAGACGACACGTCTCCATTCGTCCCTCCATTCACGCCTGTCGCGACACCACTGGAGGCGGGCTGCACGATGTTGGGGCGTGAGCGGAAGACGGCCTAACGGTGTGCGGGACCGTAGCCCAGCTTCATGGAGACGGTTGCGAATGGTCCTCGCCGATACCCCAGGAGCAACAGTGTCCCTAATTTGCTGGGAAGTGGCGGTGCGGTCCCCTACGGCACTGCGTAGGATCCTACGGTCTTGGCGTGCATCCGTGCGTCGCTGCGGTCCGGTCCCAGGTCGACGGGCACGTGCACCTTCCGCCGACCACTGGCGACAACATCGATGTACTGTGGAGACCTCACGCCCCACGTGTTGAGCAATTCGGCGGTACGTCCACCCGGCCTCCCGCATGCCCACTATACGCCCTCGCTCAAAGTCCGTCAACTGCACATACGGTTCACGTCCACGCTGTCGCGGCATGCTACCAGTGTTAAAGACTGCGATGGAGCTCCGTATGCCACGGCAAACTGGCTGACACTGACGGCGGCGGTGCACAAATGCTGCGCAGCTAGCGCCATTCGACGGCCAACACCGCGGTTCCTGGTGTGTCCGCTGTGCCGTGCGTGTGATCATTGCTTGTACAGCCCTCTCGCAGTGTCCGGAGCAATTATGGTGGGTCTGACACACCGGTGTCAATGTGTTCTTTTTTCCATTTCCAGGAGTGTATATATAATTTATGAAAAGGAAACGTTGTTAGCAAATACACTAGAGTCCAAAATTGAAGCAACAAACCGCTGTTTCTCCGTCCTGTGTCTAATTCACGACATAATCATTCAAACTGTCAACAGATGTCCGTACAATCATGTTCTCCACGGAAGATGGCATTCCAGTCAACGGAAAACCACACAAACGATGACGTCATGGCGCCTACCACCCGGGGTAGCGTTTTCTGGGTAGTCCCATATCCACCATCGTTGTGTACAAGTCACAGACGGTGTAGTATGACACAGGGAAGATGCCTACCAGGCTCTCTGCGGTGGAGGAAGAATGGAAACAGAACAATCGGAAACTGATGTGTTCTGATGGTATGATGTGAATCGTTCTGTTGTTTCTCGAATTTGGTGACAGTTTATAGAGACCGAAACTGTATCCTAAAAACCAGGGCAGGGCCGACCACGTGTGACGTCAGAAAGAAAGAAACGTTACTTGACTGTACGGACACGACGGTACCGCCTTAGTACCCGATAAAACATCAAATACTGCAAGGCAACTGGCATCCGACCTCGCAGCATCCAATGAACGTGTTGTATCGTGGCAAACGATGTGCACAAGACTTCGGTAGAATGACCTTTATCGTCAGAGATCTTTGTATGTGTACCTCTGACGCGTCTTTACGGGAGGGAACGTCTAGAGTGGATTCGTCAACATGTCACCTGACAGTCGAACAGCGGGCCAATGTTTTTTTCACGGATGAGTCTCGATTTGGTCTGGAGAGTGATTCTCGACGGATTCGCATCTGGAAGGAACGTGGAACACTATTTCTGGACCCAAACATTGTAGAAAGAGATCGATATCGAGGAGAATCCCTAATCGTGTGGTCAGGAATTATGTTGACCCACTAATACTTCTTCATGAAATTGTCCGATTAAATCGGCGAAGTTTAACTTCTATCAGGTATCGTGACGAGATCTTGGTACGTCATGTGTAGTTGTTGCGAGATGCTTGTGGACTCAAACTTCTTACTGATGGACAACAATGCTCGGCATCATAAAACACGGATGGTTGATGTTTTCTTGGAAATGGAAGATAATGCACGCATCGCGTGACCTGCTCGCTCTCCCGGTTTGAATGCTATAAAGTATATCTGGGATGAAGTAGGAAGACGGGATGCTTCATGTCAGCGTCAGCCAACCACTTTCCATGTCTTGCGTGCAGCTCTGCAACAAGAACGGGCATAATTTCCTCAACAAGTGATTGATGACACCATTCGGGGCATGCTCCGTCGTTTTCAGGCCTTTATTGCTACCGGAGGTGGCCACGCGCCATACTGAGCACATTAATCAGTTGTCGGAATGTGTTGTAAAAACGAAGAACATTTTTGTGTCCGTTATGCATGTTGCAGCTGTTTACGTTCTGTATTCTTTACATTGTTTCTACTGTGCTATCACCCGTTTATATTGTTTTGTGGCAAAATAAGCGTAACCTTGCACACATTCCCATTTGTTGCTTTAATTTTGGGCACCAGTATATCACGGAAAGTCCTTCTCCGATTTACTTCAAAATTTTATACGATGCTCTAATAAATATTTGGACACACATAACCTAAATATTTACTAGTGTCGATAAGTTCTTGACCGGTTGACCGGTTTACTTCAAAATTTTAGACGATTCTTGACCGATTTGCTTCAAATTTTTACACAGTACTACAGACGGTCATAGGCTACACATTTTTCTTAAACAACAATGAACAGGTTTTCTGTTAAAACCGATTTCGAGAAAGAAAATGCTTTACTGTAAACATTTGCGGTTCTTTTTCTTTTTGTAGTTATCAGAGCATTTAAACCATTACATAAATTATTTCTCTCTACATGTATATAATTTCTCCCTATATATAGCCGGCCTTTGGTGGCCGAGCGGTTCTAGGCGCTTCAGTCTGGAACCGCGCGACCGCTACGCTCGCAGGTTCGAATCCTGCCTCGGGCATGGATGTGTGTGATGTCCTTAGGTTAGTTAGGTTTAAGTAGTTCTAAGTTCTAGGGAACTGATGACGTGAGATGTTAAGTCCGATAGTGCTCAGAGCCATTTGAACCCTATATATAATTTTAAATAAAAATTGTGTACACAATAATAGCCTTCCTCTAAAAATACACAGGATAATTCAGCTGCCCCTACTGATGTCGTGTTATGCAACCCCATAGGCAGAACGATGTTGTTGGCCAGTTCGCTCTGGAGATGTGAAGCACATTGTCAAAATATCACAGAATAACTGGTAAAGTACAAGAAGACATCTTAGACCTAGTGTACAAATTTTGTTTATGAAACTAATTTAGCACAGTAACGCCATACTTAACATATTAATCTTTTCATCGTGATATGTACCGGAAACTTTTTTCTTCTGCACTTCCCATTTTGATATCTCCTGATAATTTCGTTGTTGCAGATAGTGAAACACACTGAATAAGGCAACGTTTCTGGACAATTTACGAAAGATTACATACTACAAACGGATTACACTTACAGAGACACACAAAACCCACATGACTACACCACTAATTACACACAGACTGGAGAGACTTGGATAATTATCGCAATAGTAAAGTATATCTTTCTCCTAAAATACAGTGTAACTCATAGCTCCTCACTTTAATTTTATACAATATGATTTCGTTTGCTAACAGTTGCCCAAAGCTCTAAGAGGGAACTTATATCGATTACATTGCTGTCGCCTGTGTGGATACTGTTCCTGAAAAAGACATTGTGTAGGTTGCATAAATCGACATCGATAGGGGCAGCTGAATCAACCTGTACTTTTGTGTAATTCACACGTTCTAACGATGTCTTGGTTAGGAAAGTGAAAAGCAAGATAAAATGAAAATCCACACTTAGCAAACAATGAGAATTATTTTAAAATAGAATCTGTTCCACAACATATTGGCAATTAAATGCAAAGGTAATACTTAAACATGAACATCATTTAGCTACAATATAGCAGGTCAGCAACTGGAAGCAGTTAATTCCATAAATTATCTAGGAGTACGCATTACGAGTGATTTAAAATAGAACGATCATATAAAGTTGATCATCGGTAAATCAGATGCCAGACTGAGATTCATTAGAAGAATCCTAAGGAAATGCAATCCGAAAACAAAGGAAGTAGGTTACAGTACACTTGTTCGCCCACTGCTTGAATACTGCTCAGCAGTGTGGGATCCGTACCAGAGAGGGTTGATAGAAGAGATAAAGAAGATCCAACGGAGAGCAGCGCGCTTCGTTACAGGATCATTTAGTAATCGCGAAAGCCTTACGGAGATGATAGATAAACTCCAGTGCAAGACTCTGCAGGAGAGACGCTCAGTAGCTCGGTACGGGCTTTTGTTGAAGTTTCGAGAACATACCTTCACCGAGGAGTCAAGCAGTATATTGCTCCCTCCTACGTATATCTCGCGAAGAGACCATGAGGATAAAATCAGAGAGATTAGAGCCCACACAGAGGCATACCGACAATCCTTCTTTCCACGAACAATACGAGACTGGAATAGAAGGGAGAACCGTTAGAGGCACTCAAGGTACCCTCCGCCCCACACCGTCAGGTGGCTTGCGGAGTACGGATGTAGATGTAGATGTAGAACATGAACAGTCACGACCGCAAGGAACTTCTCTTTTATGAGGTTACCGGTTTCGATCTGTTTTAGACCATCTTCAGACCTCACACCATAATGGTAGACGCTGGCTGCGTACGGACCAGGCGCTACGACACCACAAACGCTAACCGCAAATGCTACGACTCCATGAACGCAGTCCTAGCGTCTGCTCCGCTCGAAGCCACCTTCTACCATCATGGTGTCAGGTCTGAAAAGGTCTAAAACAGATCGAAACCGGTAACCTCAAAAAAGGAAGTTTCTTGTGGTTGTGGCTGTTCATGTTCATGTTTAAGAAATGAAAAAACCCGCTGTACTCCAAGAGAAATGTTCTCAAAAATTACGTAAATCTAATAATTTAATAACTTTGGAAAACACTTGTTGCTGAAAATAATACTCCTGTTCTGCAACAAACATACACCTGAAACTTCCGCCGGGTAACGCAAATGTGGAGGAAGTCATGAGGCTGTGTGCCTCCCAGTTGCCTACCGTGCCCCTGTCGGCTGTCACCGGTGACCATCAACGCGGACGTCACGCACGGCATCCATTAGTGACCTCAGCACCGCACAGCACAGCGTGTAGTACCTTAGGTACGAAAGCTCAACGTGGTGGCACTCGTCCAGATTACAGCGTTGGCGTCGGCTGCGGTGGCAGCTGTGACGATTCGAACATGCAAAGAGCGAGCGATACCCTGCTGTCCATTACCATGAGTAAAACCATTGTAGACGGGCATATCGTCAACATTTAAGGCACCCCCGCGCGCTTTAGTCCCTCACATGCACATACAGGATGTTTTAAACAAAAGGGTCGCATATCCCTACAGGAGACAATACTGTTTAATATTATAAAAACGTTCCAATAATGACATGTCCGGAAACCAGTACCTGTTAAGATGTGGGCCAATCAGTCCTCTCATTCCCATGTGTCTGTTACGTAGTAGCACATGCTGTAGGCATTTGGTTATCACGCATACTGACCCATGCTTCAGCCACTCTTCGTAGCAAATCATGCACTCTTTCAAAGACGCCCGGCTACTTTCGGACTGCATCATGTGCATTGGTAAGACGCTCCTGTAACTCTGTAACGTCTGCATGTTGCCGATAGGTTGGGTTTACACCAATACCTTTAAATGTCCCGATAGCCAGAATATAACGGATTCGGATCCTGGAAAAGGAAGGCCATGCTACCAGACTGCCTCGACAAATCTGTTGTCCACGAAACGTTGCAGTGAGCTACTGTCGTAAGACCCACTCAAAATGCTGTGGTGCTCTTTCGTGCATGATCAAAAGTCGTTGTCTTTCTGCAAGAATAATGTTCTCCAATAGAGCTGGTAATTCATCGTGCAACAGTCGGTGATAGCACTTGTTGAGCTGTTTGGTAAGGTGTACGCTCTATGAAATGAATGAAATTAATGGATCTCCCTTATACCCTCTTCTACATTGCTCTAGATAATAAACAAATCGACTGCCTGTACATACGTGAGCGAAATTTCGATCTGAAGCAGAATAGTATTCTTACACTGATTAGATAACGTGACTTAGGGCTGCAACGCTGTCGGAAGCAAGGCTGGAGTAAGAGGGAGACACTTACAAGGGGAGAGGTATAAAAGGCCTAGCCATATGAAAAGTTATTCACCTTTGTGTGTAATACTAGCAATACCTCAATCATGACTCGGCAGTTACCTGCATAAGCTTGAACCATCAGCAATATTGCTCCCCCATACCGCTGTACTGCCGTGTACTCCAGCCACTTTGCAGCATAGCCGCAAACACAGCCCACATAAACACTCCTTTAGTAACTCTTTAATAACGCAGTCATAATACCCTTAGTAACCAATGTACCCCCTTCAACGCTCGCCCAGAGACAAACCTGAGGCCATGGATAAGCTAGTGCAATCTCTTACCTCTTACAGAGGTTTTAGTGTAAATAAATGCCTGGATACCAGATTTCCTGCGAGCGCAATTAAATGGAAATTGGAACGAAGCGACCTGGCACACTGCGCTTCAAGAGCCTCTCACCGTCCAGTCTGGTTGGCTTACACTGAAAGCAGCCAAGGAACGCCGGCTTTTCATTATAGGCAAAACGCCACTCAGATGTCTAGCAAAAATTTGGTACACTGCACGCAACTGCATTTCCAGGACCACACGATATAACTAACTAGGTCAAGTGAAGATGTAGTGCCTTCTTTCGTGGCGAACACAAATCAATAATGGCTGCCTTTGTTATAATGTATCTTGTTAACTTTTAGCCACTTTCACCTCCTGTAACTGTATCCAAACTCTAAAAATTTTACCTTTGTTAGTTTACCTTCAGCAGTGTGCCGTCCAGACATCAATAAAAACGACTGATAGGACATTAGGATCCCTATACAGTTGGAGCATAGTGTCCACCCATCAAAGCATGTCGCTATATAATTTGGTATCAAATGTGGGACCAGCAAAAGTAACCACAAAACAATCATTATAAGACTACAATATTAGCCAGAAATCAGTTGCTGATTTTCCGTACTACGCGAAATCCGATTTTCTCTTTCGTGTGAACTGTAAGATATCTTTCTAGTACAATCAGTCTACAACTCTGTTTAGCTATTAGGATTTCCTATACTAGAAATGTGAGGGGACTTGCGTTAAGCTGCCGAATAAAGCGTGAAAGTATGACATGAGTAGACTTTCCACACACAAGTACACTGTCACCGCAATGACTTATTATGTGGCCTAGAGCCTTGTCTTTTAGGGGAAACGCACATTTTTATTTTCATTTTTACTTACTTTCACAGTCCTTTCGCACAACGTAGTCATATTACTTTAGGTATTTACGAGCTGTGTCATGTGCGTGCGTAGCTGAAGATGTAATTTAATCAATCAAATGTAACACAGCTAAACAGACGAGGAAAACCGTTTGAGTTGACTTCACTAACGGTGATAAGTCATTTCAATAAATAATAACCACTTTAACTTCCCTCCCTCTCTGAAATTTGAAGCTAAATTATTGTTTTTGTGGTCTTCAGTCCAGAAACTACTCTGATTCAGCTCTCCATACTACCCTATCGTGTGCAAGCTTCTTCAAGTAACTACTGCAACCTACATCTTTCAGAGTCTACTTAGTGTACTCATCTCCCGCTCTCCCTCTACGATTTTTACCCACCACGTTGCCCCCTAAGACTAAATTGGTGATCCCTTGATGCCTCAGAACATATCCTACCAACTGATCCCTTCTTCTAGTCAAGTTCTGCCACAAAGTCCTCTTTTCCCCAATTCTATTCAATACTTCATCATTAGTTACGTGATCTACCCATCTAATATTCAGCATTCTTCTGTAGCACCACATTTCGAAAGCCTCTGTTCCCTTCCTGTCTAAACAATTTATCGTCTACGTTTCACTTCCATTTAATTGCGCTCGCAGGAAATCTGGTATCCATGGATACTCCTTACAAATACTTTCAGGAAAGACTTCCTGACCCTTAAATCTATACTCTTACTGAAATCTATATTCTTACTTAAATCTATACTCTTACTTAACAAATTTCTCTTCTTCAGAAACGCTTTTCTTGCCATTGCCAGTCTACATCTTATATCCTCTCTACTTCGGCCATCATTAGTTATTTTGCTCCCCAATTAGCAAAACTCTTCTACTACTTTAAGTATGTCGTTTCCTAATCTAATTCCTTCATAATCACCTGATTTCATTCGACTATCTTCCATTATCCTCGTTTTGCTTTTGTTGATGTTCATCTTATATCCTCCTATCAAGACACTGTCCCTTTCGTTCAAATGCTCTTTCAGGTCCTTTGCTGTCTCTGACTGAATTACAATGTCATCGGGAAAACCTCAAAGTTTTTATTTCTTCACCATGGATTTTAATTCCTACTCCAAATTTCTTTTGTTTCCTTTACTGCTTGCGCAATATACAGATTGAATAACATCGGGGATAAGCTACAACCCTACCTCACTCCCTTCCCAACCATTGCTTCCCTTTCATGCCCTCTACTCTTATAACTGCCATTCGGTTTCTGTACAAATTGTAAATAGCCTTTCGTTCCCTGTATTTGACCCTCGCCACCTGCAGAATTTGAAAGAGAGTCAACAGTGTCTAAAGCTTTCTCCAAGTCTACAAATGCTAGACTTCGAGTTTGACTTTTCCTGATCGATCTTCTCAGTTTAGTCGTAGGGTCAATATTTCCTCACGTGTTTCAACATTTCTACGGAAACCAAACTGATCTTCCCCAAGGACGGCTTCTACCAGTTCTTCCATTCGTCTGTAATGAATTCGTGTTAGTATTTTGCAGCTGTGACTTATTAAAATGATAGTTCGGTAATTTTCACACCTGCTAAAGAATTATATTCTTCTTGAAGTCTGAGGATATTTCGCCTGTCAGTAATTCTAATGGAATATTGTCTACTCCCGGGACTTTGTTTCGACTCAGGTCTTACAGTGCTCTGTCAAACTCTTCACGCAGTATCTCCCATTTCATCTTCATCTACGTCCTTTTCCATTTCCATAATATTGCCCTCCAGTACATAGACCCTCCATAGATCCTCTATATAGTCATTCCACCTTTCTGCCTTCCCTTCTTTGCTTAGAACTGGGTTTCCATCTGAACTATTGACATTCACGCAAGTTGTTTTCTTTTCTCCAAGGATCTCTGTAATTTTCCTGTAGGCAGTTTCTACCTTACCCCTAGTGAGATAAGCCTCTACATCCTTACATTTGTCCTCTAGCCATCCCTGCTTAACCATTTTGCACTTCCTGTCGATCTAATTTTTGTGACGTTTGTATTCCATTCTGCCTGCTTCATTTACGGAAATTTTTATTTTCTCTTTCAACAATTAAATTCAATATCTCTTCTGTTATCGAAGGATTTCTACTAGCCCTCGTCGTTTTACCTACATGATCTTCTGCTGCCTTCACTATTCCATCTCTCAAAGCTACCCATTGTTCTTCTACTGTATTTCTCACCCCCGTACTTGTAAATCGTTCTCTAATGCTTTCTTTGCAACTCTCTGCAACTTCTGGTTCTGTCAGTTTATCCAGGTCCTATCTCCTTAAATTCCCACTTTTTTGCAGTTTCTTCAGTTTTAGTCTACAGTTCATAACCAATAAATTGTGGACAGAGTCCACACCTGCCTATGGAAATGTTTTACAATTTATAACCTGGTTCCCAAATCTCTGTCTTACCATTATATAATTTGCATTTCATTTAGAACGCAAAGAGTATTAAAGATAATATTATGTAAGCTTCCACATCAAATTTTTACATCAAAGTATTCTGGAAATTTCATCTTTGTAGCCTAAAATCCTGCAGAATGTAAAATATGACAAAATAGCGATTTTTGGGAAAACTACTTATCTGAGGACGCTCAGACTCAGCATTTCTTAGTTCTACATACTCCCACATCAGTGATTTGTTGAAATCACAAAACAATAGTAATATTAAAATTTCTTGTTAGACCATCGCATAACAAGACGATTCAGAAGTGAGGTTGGCTTGATCTTGGGGCTGATACAGGAAGAGGTTTTGTTGATATCGTGCCAATGAATGAAGACTCAAACATCCACGGAATTCGTCACTTTGCTTTCCGTCAATGCGCTGTTCTGATAAACCGCTCAGGGAGTAACACCAAAACGGCAATGACAGATGAGGAGCGGACGCGTCACCGTCATTTGTCTCCACAGACAGCCACATTCAGTGTGGAGGCCAGAGCCGTGACGTCACGTGCTGAGGAGGCACGCGGCCGCGGTTCGCCTGCTCATTAACGCTGGCAGCTCGTTAAGACGAGAGGCTACCGAAAGCAAAGGCTGCTGCAGACGCCCCGCTCTCTACCTTCCTGCGAAAGACACTGCCAGGAGACACCACTGTCTTCCGGCTTCCCAATTTGCGCGTAGAAATCACGTTGCCATTTGTAGCAACCGATTGAAGATATTTAAGCTGAAACCTAATGAGAAGAGCCGACGAAAATACGAGTAACTGCAAACAGGATCCAACGTCTCTATAATCTGATGTCTGTAATCGTGGCAATTTTTTTTTATGCTACGAGTTAATGGAGCTACAGCCCCCGTCTTCGCAACGATAACAAGTACGTGGGATTTCGTCTGCAGGAACAAAATACTCGATTTCATGTTTATCAAGTAGTGTAGCTGTTGTTGTTGTTGTTGTGGTCTTCAGTCCTGAGACTGGTTTGATGCAGCTCTCCATGCTACCCCGTCCTGTGCAAGTTTCTTCATCTCCCAGTACCTACTGCAACCTACATCCTTCTGAACCTGCTGAGTGCATTCATCTCTTGGTCTCCCTCTACGGTTTTTACCCTTCACGCTGCCCTCCAATGCTAAATTTGTGATCCCTTGATGTCTCAGAACATGTCCTACCAACCGATCCCTTCTTCTAGTCAAGTTGTGCCACAAACTCCTCTTCTCCCCAATTCTATTCAATACCTTCTCATTAGTTATGTGATCTACCCATCTAATCTTCAGCATTCTTCTGTAGCACCACATTTCGAAAGCTTCTATTCTCTTCTTGTCCAAACTATTTATCGTCCATGTTTCACTTCCATACATGGCTACACTCCATACAAATACTTTCAGAAACGACTTCCTGACACTTAAGTCTGTACTCGATGTCAACAAATTTCTCTTCTTCAGAAACGATTTCCTTGCCATTACCAGTCTACATTTTATATCTTCTCTACTTCGACCATCATCAGTTATTTTGCTCCCCAAATAGCAAAACTCCTTTACCACTTTAAGCGTCTCATTTCCTAACCTAATGCTCTCAGCATCACCCGACTTAATTCGACTACATTCCATTATCCTCGTTTTGCTTTTGTTGATGTTCATCATATATCCTCCTTTCAAGACACTGTCCATTCCGTTCAACTGGTCTTCCAAGTCCTTTGCTGTCTCTGACAGAATTACAATGTCATCGGCGAACCTCAAAGATTTTATTTCTTCTCCATGTATTTTAATACCTACACCGAATTTTTCTTTTGTTTCCTTTACTGCTTGCTCAATATACAGATTGAATAACATTGGGGAGAAGCTACAACCCTGTCTCACTCCCTTCCCAACCACTGCTTCCCTTTCATATCCCTCGACTCTTATACCTGCCATCTGATTTCTGTACAAATTGTAAATAGCCTTTCGCTCCCTGTATTTTGCCCTTGCCACCTTTAGAATTTGAAAACATTGTCAAAAGCTTTCTGTAAGTCTACAAATGCTAGAAACGTAAGTTTGCCTTTCCTTAGTCTTTCTTCTAAGATAAGTCGTCGGTCAGTATTGCCTCACGTGTTCCAATATTTCTACGGAATCCAAACTGATCTTCCCCGACGTCAGCTTCTACTAGTTGTTCCATTCGTCTGTAAAGAATTCGTGTTAGTATTTTGCAGCTGTGACTTATTAAACTGATAGTTCGGTAATTTTCACATCTGTCAACACCTGCTTTCTTCGGGATTGGAATTATTATTATATTCGCCTGTCTCATACATCTTGCTCACCAGATGGTAGAGTTTTGTCTGGACTGGCTCTCCCAAGGCTGTCAGTAGTTCTAAAGGAATGTCATCTACTCCCGGGGCCTAGTTTCGACTTAGGTCTTTCAGTGCTCTGCCAAACTCTTCACGCAGTATCTTATCTTCCACTTCGTTTTCATCTACATCCTTATGGTCGCAGGTTCGAATCCTGCCTCGGGAATGGATGTGTGTGATGTACTTAGGTTAGTTAGGTTTAAGTAGTTCTAAGTTCTAGGGGACTGATGACCACAGATGTTAAGTCCCATAGTGCTCAGAGCCATTTCAGAGCCATCTACATCCTCTTCCATTTCCATAATATTGTCCTCAACTACATCGCCCTTGTATAGACCCTCTATATACTCCATCCGCCTTTCTGCTTTCCCTTCTTTGGTTAGAACTGGGTTTCCATCTGAGCTCTTGATATTCATACAAGTGGTTCTCTTTTCGCCAAAGGTCTCTTTAATTTTCCTGTAGGCGGTATCTATCTTACCCCTAGTGAGATAAGCCTCTACATCCTTAGATTTGTCCTTTAGCCATCTCTGCTTAGACATTTTGCACTTCCTGTCGATCTCATTTTTGAGACGTTTGTATTCCTTTTTGCCTGCTTCATTTAATGAATTTTTATATTTTCTCCTTTCATCAATTAAATTCAATATTTCTTCTGTTACCCAAGGAGTTCTACTAGCTCTCGCCTTTTTACCTACTTGATCCTCTGCTGCCTTGACTACTTCATCCCTCAGAGCTACCCATTCTTCTTCTACTGTACTTCTTTCTCCCATTGCTGTCAATTGTTCCCTTATGCTCTCCCTGAAACTCTGTACAACCTCTGGTTTAGTCAGTTTATCCAGGTCCCATCTCCTTAAATTCCCACCTTTTTGCAGTATCTTGAATTTTAATCTACAGGTCATAACCAATAGATTGTGGTCAGAGTCCACATCTGCCCCTGGAAATGTCTTACAATTTAAAACCTGGTTCCTAAATCTCTGTCTTACCAGTATATAATCTATCTGATAACTTCTATTATCGCCAGGATTCTTCCGAGTATACAACCTTCTTTTATGATTCTTGAACCAAGTGTTAGCTATGATTTAGTTATGTTCTGTGCAAAATTCTACCAGACGGCTTCCTCTTTCATTTCTTACCCCCAATCCATATTCACCTACTATGTTTCCTTCTCTCCCTTTTCCTACTGACGAATTCCAGTCACCCATGACTATTAAATTTTCGTCGCCCTTCACTACCTGAATAATTTCTTTTATCTCATCATACATTTCATCAACTTCTTCATCATCTGCAGAGCTAGTTGGCATATAAACTTGTACTACTGTAGTAGGCGTGGGCTTCGTGTCTAATTTGGCCACAATAATGCGTTCACTATGCTGTTTGTAGTAGCTTATCCGCACTCCTATTTTTTATACATTATTAAACCTACTCCTGCATTACCCCTATTTGATTTTGTATTTATAACCCTGTATTCACCTGACCAAAAGTCTTGTTCCCTCTGCCACCGAACTTCACTAATTCCCACTATATCTAACTTTAACCTATCCATTTCCCTTTTTAAATATTCTAACCTATCTGCTCGATTAAGGGATCTGACATTCCACGCTTCGATCCGTAGAACGCCAGTTTTCTTTCTCCTGATATTAATGTCCTCTTGAGTAGCCCCCGCCCGGAGATCCGAATGGGGGACTATTTTACCTCCGGAATATTTTACCCAAGAGGACGCCATCATCATTTAACCATGCAGTAAAGCTGCATGTCCTCAGGAAAAATTACGGCTGTACTTTCCCCTTGCTTTCAGCTTTTCGCAGTACCACAACAGCAAGGCCGTTTTGGTTAGTGTTACAGAGCCAGATCAGTCAATCATCCAGACTGTTGCCCCTGCAACTACTGAAAAGGCTGCTGCCACTCTTCAGGAACCACACGTTTGCTGGCCTCTCAACAGATACCCCTCCGTCCCTTCGTTGTGGTTGCACCTACGGTACGGCCATCTGTATTGCTGAGGCACGCAAGCGTCCCCACCAACGGCAAGGTCCATGGTTCATGGGAGGCGGGCGGGGGGGGGGGGAGCGTGAGCGGGGGGAGGGGTGTAGCTAGTTGGTACAAAAACTTAACCTGCACCCATTCATCTTTGTGGTATGTGTCACACTGACATAACCAGTTCTGCCTGTATCAAGTTCTCCTCCCTGACTTGATACTCTGGGGATGAGTATATTCGAAATTCGGCAATAAACCAGTTGCCTTACATCTGGTGATTATTAAATACTTATCCAGCGTCAGTATCAGCACAGTTCATCATTTTAAAGTTCATAAATTGGGCGCATGACTGTTGCGAGAATATATGTCACACCTTGAAGCTGTAATTTTAACACGAAATCCTCGTGAAATGTGTGTGAAAATTACCCATCGCATTCACTGGAAACTGAAAGAACAGAAAGAGTGCACACAAAGAAACAAACATAATAAATGATCGAAAAATAAAGATAGTCGTAGAAATCAGAACTTGTTAGCGAACACAGAAAGACCGAGATTTTCCCAATGCTCATCTGGTGAGAGCGAATTAAGGCTGCCATATTCTATTCATACAACAGATGGTGAAAATATAGGGATTGAGAAGAAGCGAAGATGACTTCAGGGACTGGCAGAAGTGAGGGTTTTTATGCAGGGACGGCTTGTCCAAATGTGACAGGAGACAGCCGCAAGGTCTGAAAATTGCGTCGTCATTACGTATTTGGTGGAATATGCTATTTTCCACGCAATTGCTGTCGAAACTTTGTCAAATATAACAGTCACGCCGAACATAATCCTGAACAATATGAAGTCTTGTATTCTAAAGCTGACTTACATTGTAAGCTGTAAAGACGATCAAAGAATTCAAAATATTCCTGCTGATACCATTTGCTTTCACTTTGGCTAATAATTCCGATAGAGGTAGAATTCAGTGTAAAGTGCGTGCTGAAATTAAACACTGTCGCAAGAGTGAATACAAGAGCATGTGTGCCATCCAAATGGAAATGAGCGTACGGCATTTCGGGCTGGGAGTTCCCCACTCGATGAAGTTCGGCCGCCGAGGGCAAGTAGTAATTTCATTCGACGCCAAATGGTTCAAATGGCTCTGAGAACTATGGGACTTAACATCTGAGGTCATCAGTCCCCTAGAACTTAGAACTACTTAAACCTAACTAACCTAAGGACATCACAAACATCCATGCCCGAGGCAGGATTCGTACCTGCGACCGTTGCGGTCGCGCGGTTCCAGACTGAAGCGCCTAGAACCGCTCGGCCACATCGGCCGGCTCTTTCGACGCCACATTTGGCGACTTGCGCGCCGGAGATGGGGATGAGATGATGATGAGGACAACACAACACACAGTCCCTGAGCGGAGAAAATCTCCTGTCTTTGCCGGGAATCGAACCCGGGCCCCTTGGCGTGCCATCCAAATATTGGGCAGACTTCAAAAGTGAATGGGGAGAAAAATAAATCAAAGATCTTTAGCAAAATTCCTGATTATTAATAAGCAAATTAACGATCAATCACAAGCATGACTTCTCCCGTGGTGGACCACATGCTATACAAGTCCACGATGTACGAAAATAAGGACAAAAAAAACTCCATACGCACTTCAAGGGAATGTAACGAAGCCACCACGCTAAACTCACAGACGAACAAGTGAAACAACACAATTGTACCGCGAACATGGAACAGGGTCTCTTTAACGACGAAAGTTAAGGTATCGAGTGCTTATAATTAAACTTACGCGGTTCAGAGTGCTGTAGTGCGTGCAGTACAAATCACAGGACGCTGAAACAGCATAGTCATGTTCATCAGTCAGTGCGCTAGCAGATTATGCTAAAAAAAATTCCACTTTCTACTACCAGGTGTAAATATGGCGCTGTAAGCAGTCAGAATGTGAACTGTTTGCTGTGTTGACGTCAGTGTGCTGTTTGAGCTTGGCGATGCGTCTTGATATTTTTTGTGAAGTGACTGTTGGTGTAAAGGGTTAAGACGATTGAAGTTTTCCTACGAAAGGCAATTTCTATTGACAAGAACGACTGAACACTGCTTGTAAATATGTTTCATCAAAACGGCAGCAATAGCAGCGCTGCACTGCGGGAATGTCGTCGAAAGGAACAGCTGCGAAGAAACCCAGTGTCAATAAATGGGCTGAAGATTATTATCAAGAAATTTGAAGAAAAAGGTAAATCACGTGGTGCAGCAGAGAGGCATCCATTCCCATGGCAGTTGTTGATAAAGCTGCTATAGCTACAACCAAACGTGCAGCATATACTCCAAATTCTTCAACCAGCACTCAAGCTGTGTTGTTGGAATTTTCTCTACCGTGGACAACTGTTCAAAGGATTTTGCAGCGCATTTTACACTGATGTCCCTGCAAGATTCATAATGTTCGCCAGATCAAGCCCTATGATAAGCTATAAAGCTGTGACTTTGCCCTTCGTTTTTTTAGCACGTAGCGAAATGGATGACGTGTGGCTGGGGAATATTCTTTTGACGAAAGAGACACATTTTACTCTGTACGATGCCGTGAATGCACAGAACTGTCACATATGGAGTTCTACTCCGTTACATGTTGTGCAGGAACATCCACTGCACTCTGCTTATCTGACTGTTCGTTGTGATTTCGCAAGTTCCCTCATTCTCGGTCCGTTTTTCTTCAAGAAGATGACACTTGATTCTAGCTTTGCAAGAACACAACTGTGCCCACACCACCATTTTCGTGCAAGATGGGGCGATACCACATGTCACTTGCCGAGTGAAAAATTTGCTTTGAGAAACTTTCGGTAAGGATCGCGCCATCATTAGGCAATTTCGCCTTCCAAAACCCCCTAAATAAATACATGTGACATTCGGTTGTGGAGTTATCTGAAAGATCGTGTCTGTAAATGATGTAACAGGCTCTTCCTGATCTGAGGGACAGCGTACTTCGACATATCACTCTTATTACACCGCATATGCAATAATCAACTGCCGACCATGCCGCACTCAGATGCAGCACTTTGTTGAGATGGGAGAGCATATTGGACACGTGTCGTAAATTGTGACCGTTTCCTGCTAAACGTGCCAGAACAACCGTTAACATGTATTTGGTAGTTCTCCTCTTTCTTCACCAAAACCACATACTGGCTGCTTACAGCTCCGTATTTTCATCTGATGGCAGTGAGTGAACTATTTTTATTTTATTTTATTTTATTCAGTGTACTCCGCGAGCGCACCGATTAATGAACATACCTACTATGTTATCCGTCCTGCAATATATACAGCCTTCACTGCAGCACTATGAGCTTAACTATAACCACCCAGTACATCTACAGACTTGAAAGCGTTGTAAACAAAGTATTACACCAAGCAGCTCGGGCATGCGGTGATCTCACCATAATCCTTGCAGAATGTAGCATGAGAATGACCAATGTTGTGTAGCATTAACTCAAGCCCACATCGTCCATAAGCCAGCTCCACCAAGTGCCGAAAAGCAAAGAACGCCAGTCGTCAGATAGTAAAGCGGAAACAGAATCAAAACGAATAAAGCCTTTTCTCCCTTCTTACAGTATTGCCAGAGATATACCTTCACTTTATCGGTCAAGGACTGTGTTACACTTAACAAATGAGAACCTGAATTCAAAATGTCTTTGCAGCAGCTTAGCAACTCAGAAATCGCGTGAAATGAATAATATGAAAGGTTGTATTGTATGGAACTGGGGATCTAGAAACGACAGAGAGGCTTCGTCCCCGCCGTAGCCATCAGTGGTTCACAACCCCTCGCCCAGAAAGCAGTATGTTAGACTGCACGGTTAACCGGGTGGGCATATTAAAGATTACTATTTAATGAACCCTTCTTATGGCTTCCTAAGAAATTGCCACGAAGCACTAAAAACAAGTGGACCGTCGCCTGCGATAGATAGCGATATGCATACGCTGCAGATGTCGACTAAGATCGAATTGACTCTATACTCAGAGGAAAATACACTTCTACATACTTTGTCTGGAACGTGCTTTGCTATAACTAGATTAAAAACAGTTCTCATCCCCAGGTTTTGACCACGGTTATCGTTATATTTTCCTCTGCTGTAAGGCATGAGATGACACACGAAATTTCAGAACTATATATTAAATTTTTCCCTTAAATAAATAGGATCAAATTATGTCCTGATAAAAGCGAAAAATAAGTTAGCAACGGATTGTGTATTAGTAACAGAGTGTGTCTAATTTCAAATGGAAAAAAAGTGTTATGCAAAATACGTGCGGACTTATTTAACGATCGAAGTTAATATTGTAAATAGAAACAACTTGAATTCCAACATGAAGCTGGAGTACTTCAGAGAACTTTAACTGCAAATTAACAAGAATCCTTAAAGGTGTGATGACATTGCAACTGCCAACTGCCTTTTTTTTCTTTTTTTTTTTTTTTTTTGTAGCTCTAATTACTGCCAGTAACTCAGATTTGCTTGTAATCTGTCGTCCTTAGTATTCAATTTGAAAAAGGTTATAAATAACTTGTTTCTTTAATGTTTCAGGAGCGGTAGACTCTTCATAGGTCAAAGAGCAAGAAGAAATTAAAAGTAAGTATTGCAGCAGAATTTGATTTTTCTCTGTTCTGTCGCTTCCACAGGCAACCCAACGGAAGCATTGGATAATTGATGGCTGAGGCAAATATTTTGTTGTGTGGCCATATCTTAAGTTTGGGATCCTGTCCATTCATTTCTTATTGGGTGCCTAGGAAACTGTTTTCTTGGATAACTAGACAACATACCAGCAAATCATATTAATCGAGTTTATTACAGTAATTGAATTGACGATACTTAACTTCCGTTTCTACATGATGGGTCGCAAGCAATTGGCGATTTGCAAAATAATCAATGTCCTTTGATGGATACAATTTCCATGCAAGCTAATCGCACGAGTTCATAAGTCACTGTTATCGTTAATATCACTGCAACTCTTCTACTGCTCTCTTCTATTCCAGGCCTACCAGCGCGACCGCAGCTTTCTTTTATTTTTTGTGGGAGGTTGAAATACAGCTTCACTGGTGGCTAACGGTCTTAACTGTCTTGGTGGATAGTAAAACTGTTCCATTCGACAATGATGTCATTCCAAAGACATCACTGGAGTGCACGTTGAAGGTGTGGCGCTGTGACTTTAAGTCCCATACCTTCCTCCAATGGTGAAAGTTCAGCTCGCAGGCAAATATTAACTAACTGCGAACTACATGACTTATGAACAGTGGTGGATGATGATGGTCAATACCCATCGAGTAGTCAAGCTAACACTAGCGCTTCATTAGCGGCCGCAACAGTGCTATTGTTAGCCATGGTTATAATCAGAGTCCTCAAGGATGGTGAGAGGAAGAGGGTGACGGTGCCAGTTCTGGGGAGGCGTTGTGCTAATGTTTTGTAAGCCAGCGACCATGTCTGAGGGCTTCTACTTTGGCCTTCTCTCGCTAGGACATCTTGAGCGTGGCCATGTCCGTTTCCTCGTGGAGGATTACTACCCTCGTGAGGGGAGGGGCATGCAGGCTCCACTGAAGCACGTTATTCTGCAGGCGCTGGAGTGTCTGCATCTTGGAGACACTAATTCTAGCCCACGCAGTGAATCCATAGGTGAGGAAAGGGTGGACAACAATCCAGTACAGCCAGAGCTTGGTGTCGAGAGTCAGTTCTCAGTTGGTGAACATTGGGTACAACGCTTTTATCAACTTGAGTCCATTTTGGGTTACATATTCTGCATGGCGATGGAAGAGCAGTTTGTTAGCCATCCAGACACCTAGGCATCAGCACTGAGGACAATCTTGTTGGAACGACATCATGTCACAGTCGCGTCCACCTACCTCTGGAGGCGAGCAATGAGCTGGTCTGTGTTGCAGCCAGTGGTACAGAGCGCCATATCATCAGCATATTGCGCAGGATGGCAGTGTGGGAGACTGGCATATCGTTAACATAAATGTTGAAAAGGATGGGAGACAACACAGAGCCCTGAGGGGTACCCATCGACATGTAAGCTGGAGTGCTGACCTTCCTGAGTAACCAAGAAAGTCCTGTCATGGAGGAAATTATGCAGGATCTTCACATAGATGTTGGGGATGGTGGTCTGTGTCAGCATTTTGTACACAAGATTGTCCTGCCAGACCTCGTCATATGTATTTTGCATGGCCAGGAAAACTGCTGGTGTCTACATGAAGGAGTTAAAGCCCTTGCTGACAAGTTCCATGATCTGGCGGACTTGGAGTTTGGCTGACAGGTGGGAAGTGAATCCAAACTCTTCCAGACAGATGGTCCCAGCCACTGCCAGAGACTGGGAAATGTGGTGGAGGATCAAAGATTCTAGAACCTTGGTCATGGTATTCAGAAGGCTAATGGGTCTGTTGTTAGTAGGGGCCATAGGATCCTTTGAGAGCTTGGGGATGGCAATCATTCTGGCCTGCTTCCACTTTGGGAGAAAAACGCCAGTTGTAAGACAGCGGTTCAGGGATGCTGGTAAATAAGACCAGTGACTTGCATGGGAGCCAGTGTAGGTGCTCATTTAAGATACCATCCAAACCTGGAGCCGACTACCCACACTTCCACCGGAGGATCCGTTGGATTTCCGCTGGGGACAAAAGGTGAGGGGCAGACAGAGGTGGTCTTTGTCTGAAAGCGGCTACAGGCTTCCACCACCTGCACAGCAGTTCTTCTGGATTTAGAGTTTGCCTAAGAGGGGAGGCAAGTCATCGAGTGGGGTTAAAGCCAGTGGGATAATCGATTTAGAGACCTTCATCACCTTTTGGATTTTTGTGGCTAGGTAATCAACAGCACTAACCAGATTGGCAGATGTTGTCAGGTCGAGATGTTGCCGACTGGTGTTGTTAGGGGTCCTGCAAATCTTTTCCCAATCTGTGATGGTCAAGGTAGAACAGATGTCTAAAGACAGAGCAAAGTCAGTAAGGTGCAGGAGCATGGGGTTGTGATCGGAGACCAGTGGGTGGAGTGTTTCCAACAAAAATTGCACCCCAGTGTCCTTGAAAATGGCCATATCCAGAATGTCTGGCTGGCATCAGAGCAGACTGGTATATGGGTGGAAGCGTGGGGGCCATAGACCAACAGTGCTAAAGGACCATCTAGGTCAAGGATTCAAGGAGGAGTCTGCCCTTGGGATTAGCAATGCGAGAATGCCAAGCTGGATGCTTGGCATTGAGATCTGCCCCAGCAATGAGTTTGTCAAATGATGTCAAGGCATGGAGATTAGCTTCAAGAAGTGGTAGGTTAGCGCTCAAACTGCAGCACAAGTTATAGCACCAAGGCAGGTGGAAACAGTGACTGCCGTAGCCTCTATATGTTAGAGTGGCTGGAGAACCTCATGATTATGGATGAGAGACTTATGCAGAAACACTGCCATGTCCCCACCTTGGAGATGGATCCTGTGAGTGAGATAGCAAACTATGTTGCGGAGACAAAAATCGTCACCTAGTTTCAGGTGGGTTTCTGACACAAGTGGTCATAGAGGAAAAGCCATTAGCATTAAAAATACAGACAACTAGATCCAGAGGGGACTGATGGTTGAGTGGTATTGATTCGCCATTATAACAAAATCTGGCCGAGCACATCAACAAAGGCGATGACCTTAGCGAGCCCCTCCTCCGACTGACGGATCTTTTGAGCCATTTCATGAATGAACACCCTGATGTGGGTCGCATCAACAGAGATATTACTTGTAGGATCTCTCGCATGTCACCCCTGAAAGAATCATCTGTCTCCACCACTGGAGGAACATCCTGGGTGGGCTGCTTGCCCCTTCAGCGGGAAGGGGTTGGCATTGTAGCTGGTGGAGAAGGCGCTGAAAGGAAGAGTTGTGGCACCAGCAGGTGGGTGGGAGGATGTCACAGACAATTTTCAGCTTGGTGGGTGTTGGTATGCGTCACAGAAGACGAATGAGCATGAGGAGCCTGAGCTACAGCAGTGAATGTTGTCGTGGGGGATGGAGCTGGAAGGGGCTCCTGTGTCGCAGAAGCGTCAGGTGCCTGAGGAAAGTGGTAGGATGGTCGTCGGATTTACCCCATAAGATGGGGCAATGGGTGCAGTCCCGTGATGGCGGGAGTGGCTGATTCGTCCTTGGTTTCCTTCATGGACGACTGGAAGACTACATACCCTTCTAGCATATAGGGCAACCCTTCCAGGAAGCCAGATAATGGGGATCGTGAGAGGTGCCCAAACAGTGGGCAAAGGTGGATTTTTCTGAGGTCGAGAATTTGCAGTCCTCTGATGGATGTGAGCCAGCACACTTGAAACACCAAAAAGACACTGAACAATAATTTCCAGTGTGTTGCGAACGTTGACACCTACGGCAGATGGAGGGGCCGTTGTGACCTTCATATGATTGAATACGCACCTTGGTGCACAGGAGATACCTGATTTGGTAAATGCGTTCGACGTCCTCTAATAAGGGAGACAACATGGGTGGGCATAGGGATTATTTTCCGGGTCTCAGGATCCCTCTTGTTGTACTGGTGGACCAAAATATCTAGGAACTTGAGATGGAGTAACTCATACCTGACGTCTGTTTCTGTAACTTCACAAGGAAGGTCTTTGATGACTATTTTTGTTCTACTGTCGCCAGAAGCCTGATAAGTGTGATAGTCCATTGCCCTTGACTTCACAGAGTTGAGGATTTGGAGATAATCATCAATAGTGTAAAGCAGGTACTTGACATGGTATTTCTGGTATACTGCCCGCTGTTGGCCCCCAGTAAGGCGTTGCAGTTCAGTGTTCAATTTAATGTAGTTTGTGTGATTGTAAACGATAGGAAGGATATTCTCCTTCTTTGGTGGTGGTGGCGGGTCGGAATCCCCAGAAGGCCCGATGGGACGAAGAGATGGTAGAGACGGAGCAGCACGTGACAGGGCATACACGTGGCCGTCGGTTATATTAATGCTGGGGCCGACATGGATTGACCGTCACTAGATGAGAGGTCATTCACCAGGCGGCCATGGCAATCGTCCGAGGACGAAGAGGAAGATCGGTCCCTCACGCAATGCTGTGTACAGATAGTACGTGAATTGGTATCATTCTCAGTGCTTATCGGTAACTTGGAGGAGGCACAATGCGCTCGATCCTTAGCCCGTTGGGTAGTGTCAGTATCAGCGCAGGAATATCCACTGCACTCAGCTTATGTGATGGTGCAGTGTGGTTTCACAAGTCCCTCATCCTCGGCCCTCTTTTCTTCGAGGAGATGAAACATCGTTGTCCTGTTAGTCGTAACGCCGGCCGGTGTGGCCGAGCGGTTCTAGGCGCTTCAGTCTGGATCCGCGCGACCGCTACCGTCGCAGGTTTGAATCCTGCCTCGGGCATGGATGTGTGTGATGTCCTTAGGTTAGTTAGGTTTAAGTAGTTCTAAGTTCTAGGGGACATGACCTCAGATGTTAAGTTCCATAGTGCTCAGAGCCATTTGAACCTGTTAGTCGTAAGCGACATCTTTGCTTTATAAGGACCTCGGTGTGCAACACTTGGTTCTAGCTTTGCAAGAACACAACTAAGGGACGACGTCACATGTCACTTTCCAAGTGAAAAATTTGCTTTGAGAAACCTTCAGTAAGGATCACGTCGTCTTTACGCGATTTGGCCTTTAAATCCCCCTACCTAAATCCTTGTGACTTCGAATTGTGGGGTTATCTGAAAGATCGTGTCTATCAGTGATGTGCAAGACTCTTCCTGATCTCGAGGATAGCATACTACGCCACATCACTCTTATTACACCGGACATGCTATGATCAACTGTTGACCATGACGTATTAGAGATGCAGCAAGTTTCTGAGACAGGAGAGCATATTGAACACGTATCTTAAATTTTGACCATATCCTGCAAAACGTGCCAGAACCACCGTATCATGTATTTGATAGTTCTTCCTCTTTCTCTTCACGCCACCACATACTGACTGCTTACAACTCCACATTTTCACGTGGTGGCAGAAAGTGGAACTATTTCCTTTTTAGCATACTCCGCGAGTACACCGATTGATGATCATACCTACGATGTTTCGCGTCGTGCAACATACACAGCCCTCACTACGGCACTCGGAACACTATCAGTTTAACTACAACCACCCAGTACATCTACAGAGTTGAAAGCGTTATAAACAAAGTATTACGCCAAGCAGCTCTAGCATGTGGAGGACTGACCGTAATCCTCGCAGAATACAGCTCGAGAATGGCCATTGTTATGTAACATAAACACAAGTACACATCGTCCATAAGCCAGATCCACCAAATGCCGAAAAGCAAGGAACGCCAGTCGTCCCATAGTAAGCCGGAAACAGAAACAAAACGAATAAAGCCCTCTCTCCCTTCGAACAGTGTTGCCAGAGAAATACCTTCACTTTATAGGTCAAAGACTGTATTACACTTTAAAAAACCAGAACCTGGATTCAGAATGTCTTTGCAGCAGCTTAGCAACTCAGAACTCGCGTGAAATTAATATTGTGAAAGTTAACTATTTAATGAACGTCTTTCATGGCTTCCTAAGAAATTGCAACTATGCACTAAAAACAACTGGAACATTGCCTGCGTTCGATAGCAGCACGCATACGCTGCACATGTAAAGTAAGACCGAGTTTACTCTTTATACTTAAAAGCAAATACACTTCTACATTATTTGTCTGGAATGTACTTTACTATAACTAAATTAAAACCTGTCATCATTCCAAGTTTTGATCACGGTTGTCGTTAGTGTCGTTAGGTTTTCCTCTGTTGTAAGGCAACTGGAACTGGAATGAGATGACATACGAAATGTCAAAACTACAGATTAAGTTTTTCAAGCAAATAAATAAGATGATTTTATGTCCTTCTATCTGTGAAAAATAAGCTGGCAACGGATTGCGTATTAGTAATAGAGTACATTAAATTTGAAATAGAAACAAAATATTACGTAAAATATATGCAGATTTATTTCATGATATAAGTTAACATGTAACGTTGAAATGAAACGAAGTTGAATTGTATAATGAAGCTGAAAATATAGTACTTCAGCGAACTTTAGCTACAAATTAACAAGAATCCTTAAAGGTATGATGACATTGCTACTGAATTTTTGTAGCTATAATTACTATCAATTAAAGTAAATACACACTTACTTTAAATTTCCTTGTAAAATATGTCCTCCTTAGCATTTAATCTGAAAAAGTTATGAATAACTTGTTCCGTTCGTGTTTCAGGATCGGTAGACCCTTCATAGAACAAAGAGCAAGAAGAAATTAGAAGTAAGTATTGTTGGTGAATTTGATTTTTCTCGGTTTTGGCACTTCTACAAGCACCCCAATCGAAGCGTGGGATAATTGATGGCTCAGGCGAATATTCAGTTGTGTAACCATTTAAGGAACTTCCTGTTTCATTTCTGTGATACATTCCTTTTAACTGTGCCACTTTGCCATCCATCATCAGAATTCAGAGAAAACGAAAATTATGATACCGTAAAAAAGTTAGTATGTACGTAAGAATAACAGACAGCTTTGTTTATTGCCGTGCAACTCCCCTAGTTCTGAGAATTTTATTTCAACAGTATAATGCTCCATACTGCAGCTTCATCAGTCAAGTGAGTGAAATGGTGAAGGAGCCATTTCCGGAAGGAGTGAACCACAAATCTGAGTCCAGACATCTAGATTTATGCTTACTGTAAACTCTAAATCACTTCACACGAATGCGAGGTGGTTTCTTTAAATAAGTTTATGGTCGATTCACTTCTCCAGCTGTGACCAAAGCACATTCGTGCTCCGTCACCAATGACATCGACTGTTCGTAACATTCCATCCTCCGTTTCAGATTACTTCTGTACGCCAGAAATTTGTAGCATTTTCCTTAGAATATATTTGCTTGCTTTTCCTCATCGTGTTTCATCATTATTCCGTTTAACCAAAATTCACAACGCGTATTGACCACTGCCTTCCGTGATTTGAAAGCGAGTGAAATGCACAAAACTGTGGCCAGGACTAATCTAAACGCCAGCACAATATGGTTTGCGCATTTAGGTGACGTAAGATGAACTACAGTATGGCGCTACTCAAAATTGGAATGCTGCTGGAACTGGTGCAGTCATGGACATTAAGTTTAACGCACAGTAACAGTTATTAGTTGCAATTACGCACCATTCACTGATGCAGCCGTAAGAGTGTACAGAAAGGCAGACATGAATTGATAAGGGAGGGTAGAGTTGGCCTAAAGCTTCACTACTGTAAGCACATTCTAATTGATGTAGGTTTCAGCAGGTACTCACAAATGAGAAGTGGCACAGGATAGACTAGCATGGAGAACTGTATCAAAACAGTATTCAGACTGAAGCTCACAACAACAAGCCTGACACAGTCACGTGGTTTAAATATCTGCAAAGCATTATGAAATGGAACGAGCATCTGAGGATTTCTGTAGGGAAACGAATAATCGACTTCGGTTTATTCGGAGAAATTTAGGAAAGTGTGGTTCATCTGTAAAGGAGACAGCATATGTGCTGTGCGACCTATTCTTGAGAACTGCTCGAATGTCTGGGATTCGCATCAGGTCGGATTAAAACAAGACATCGTAGCAATTCCAGATTTGTTACCAGTAGATTCAAACAACACGCAGATGCTTTGGGAACACAAATGGGAATCCCTGGAGGGAAAGTGACATCCTTTTCTAGGAACATTATTGAAAAAATTTAGAGAAACGGCAATTGAAGCTGACTGCAGAATGATCATACTGCCACCAACATTTATTTTACGTAAATCCCACAAAGATAAGATAAGATAAGATAAATTACTTCGCATACAGAGGCATATAGCCAGTCGTTTTCCCCTCGCTGCATCTCATAGTGGAGAAGGGAAGGAAACGCCTAGTAGTGATACAGCCATGCACCATACCGTGGCTTGCAGAGTACAGATGTAAGTGTAGATGTAGATGTAGAACTGCACATTAAAGAAGATAAGAAATCACCAACATCAATCGACAATACGAAACAGTACCAGAGCTTAGAAGAAATTAGCAGTAGACAAAGCTGGAAGAGAAGCTTCTGGTACTAAATCAGAAAGAAAAATGTAGATCAACACAACGACTTAGCGATGGACGCTTAGTAACTTACTTACGAAATTGTGGATAATAATTGGTGTGCCCTGCAGCACAGAATTATGAACAGCTGCCACAGCCCTTACACTTTCAGTAAACGTCAATTCTGAGAGACAAATAAACATGAAGTTAATAGGTATCTTTCGAAGCTCCCCTACTGACAGGAGCGATTCTCTGTAAATGTCGCACATTTAGTCACATTCACTTGGTTAGAAGTCTGAGAATCGTACGTTTTTTCAGCTTCCTGATACAACCTACACGATCATAGAAATGATGGATGAATTGTTTGTACTAGCTTATTCCCTTTGGCTTCGTCAGTGTACGCGTTCAAAACATAAACCTGTATTACTCACATCTCCTCTCCCCCTTCTTTGTGTCCACTTCTCCCTCCCCTGTCTCTCTGTACAACTCATCCTCCCACCCCTAACTGACGCTCTCTTCCCCCCACTCTGTGTCTCCAGCTTCTACTTCCCTCTCTTTGCCAATTTCCTCCACCCTCTCTCTCTAATCATATCTGCCTCATCCCTTCCCCAGTCAAATCCTCCTCCCCCTCTCTCTCCATCTCCTCTTACATCTCTCTCTGTCCATCTCCTCATTCCTCTGTCCATATCCTCCTCTCCTCTCTCCCTGTCCATCTCCTCCTCTATCTGCCTCAACCTTCCCCCAGCTGTATCCATCTGCACATGTAGTTGCTGCAAAAGAGGTCGATAAGGCAAGCCAATACTACCCCCACAAACGACCATCTTGCAGAGTAGCCTATGTGCCAGATGAGTGAAAACCGTTTGTTGTCCCTAACGTATAGGCTGCAATGCAAAGCAAGTCATTACTCCAACACAACATGCCTGTCATGCAGGTTAGCCTACAGGTCAGGAGTTGGAAAACCATTTGTTGCACCTGATGTGTAGGCTGACACACAAAGCAAGTCAATACAGCTATCCAATACTACTCCAAAACAACATCCTTGTCATGGAGGGCAGCCTGCATTTCAGGGGTTTCAGATCTGTATTTTGCCCATCACATACAGCCTGCCATGCAAAGCAGGTCGATGAAGCAAGTAGATACTGTTTCCATGTAACACACCAGTCTTGCAGGGCAGCCTGGCATTGGCTGAAAAACGCGTTTTAGCCCATATATCGACTCCTAGTTGAGCTAGAAGGCTATAAACTTCACAGAATGAATACTTGTTTGCCTTTTGTGTGTCAAATGTGGTTGATATCGATCTAGGGGTTTGGGACAAGATCTCAGATATGTGTTCATACACACATACTAACATACATATGGCTATATATATAATATGACTTGAAAGGGTACCTCCATTATTGCATCATATACATGCACACACACACACACACACACACACACACACACACACACACACACACACACACACACACACATTAGTGTTATAAATATGATGAAGATGGGATCAAAATAAAATTGCCATTTTTATTATGATACACACAATTGGAGGCACTGAAGGGTAGTAATGGTTGTTGTAAATGAAAGAAAGACTATACCTTCCTTATCAATCTAAAAGAAATATTTGATTTCAATTAAAACTATTTTATCTTCATTAGGTGCACATGTAGATTTGGAATATAGTGCCACTGTGCCTTGTTCTTTGCACAAGAGACGTTGCACCATGAAAAACTTGTATGTAGTTCTCCAACAGCAGAAACATGCACTACAGTAAATAAAAACCTCCCATGGTGGTGTGCTGTAGTATGATAGCATGTTCCATGGTCAACTTAAATACCATACTCTTAAGTCCACTGTTTCAGCGTTCAAGACACAATAACACAAAGTCTAATAAAGACTCACTTGACAAGTATCATGGTCAACTACAATAACAGTTTTCTTCTTGTGGTGTGGAGCAAAGGCAGACTAGTAGAATTATAATGCGACCACTCTCACATTAAGGCAGCCTGCCAGATGGGAGTGGGTGTTATTCTTATCTACATCTACATGCATACCCTGGAAGCTACCATTCGGTGCATGGCGTGCGATATGTTGTCCCAATCCTAGTCATTTCCTTACCTACCAGTAACAAAGCTAGTAGCATGCCTCTGAATTTCTTCGACGTTCTTCCTTCAATCTGAACGGGTGGGGAGCCCAGAGCTCGAGCAGTGCTCAAAAATGGTTTGCATCAGTGTTCTACAGATGGTCTGCTTTAGAGAGATGTGCTACAGTTTATCAGAATTATCCATATAAACTGAAGTTGACATTCGCCTTCTTAGACCTTACGTGACTGTTCTATTTGATGTCGTTCTTCAGTGTTATGCCTACATATTTAATCAACATGACTGTATAAAAAAGAACTTCACTAACACTGTTTTCAGATATTATAGTATTGTTTTTTCTCCTCGCTTGCATTGCTTTACGTTTTGGTACATTTAGATGAAGCTACCATGATCATACCACATAGAAATTCTAAGGCATCCTACACTCTCCTACAGTCACTCAACGACGACACATTCCCATACACTACAGCGTTATCAGCAAACAACTGCAGATTGCTGTTCACCCTATCCGTTAGTTTGTTCATGTATGTAGAGAATAGGAGCTTTACTATCGTACTTCTCTGGGGCACTCCTAACGATACTTCTACCTCCTGTGGACACTTGCCGTCCAGGATAATGCTCTGGTTTCTATTACTTAAAAGACCTTCGAACCAGTCAGATATCTGACAATGTAATCAATATTCTGATACTTTCGTTAACAGTCCGTAGTGTTACACTATGTCAAACACTTTACGGAAACATAGGAATGTGGAAGCTGCCTGTTGTCCTTCACTCGAGGTTTGTAAGATATCGTACGAAAAAGGAAAGCTGAGTTTCGCACGAGAGATACTTCTTAAATTCATATTGATTTGTGGAAAGAAATATCTGAAGATACAATATGTCGAAGAGTTCCGCAGCAGACCATCATTAAACATTTCGAATTTCTGTAGCTTTTGTCTTTCGATATTTGTGTGTACTTTTTTGAACCGAGAATGCAACACACTCTGTTTTGAGCATTTGCCGAATTTTGTTATTAAACCACGGTGGGTCTTTGACGTTCTGATACATACTTTCCCAGAGTGTGATTTACAATCAGATTATATTTTGCCCGCTATCCCTGTCTGTATCGTTGATGCTGAACAGTCCAGACACTTACGTGGTTTGTTTCCAAACTAGTCTACCCTGTACAAGCCTCATCATCTCTTCAAAGAAATTTAAACCAGCACTGCAGGCAAACCGTGAGCTCCCTCTAGAATTTGTATTAACACACTTTCCTCCATAACTAGTGTATCTACTTTTTGATGACTCGGGATGTGACTTGTTAATCTGTCCCTTCTTTTTTAATCGAGTTGTTCCTTAAATATCTTTTCAGACCGACTAGATTCAGTACTGCTTAATTGGTTATCCGAGCTACCTATCTCAATTTCATCATTCTTTTACACACTTTTCAGAAACTTCTCTTCTTGTCTGTATTGTTTATTATTCGTGTTTCACTCCCACATAAAGTCACAGTCCAGACCAATACTTTCAGATAAGACTTCCTAACACTTAAATATTCACGACGTAAAAATATTTCGCTTCTTAAAAAATTGCTATTGACAATTTGTATTTTATGTTCTCTTGACTTCTGTCATCGTGAGCTATTTTACTGGTCAAATAGCAAAACTCATCTACTACTTTTAGCGTCATTTCAGAATCTTATTCCTTAAGCAACGCGTGATGTAATTCTGCTACATTCTGTTACTTGATCTATTTTTTTTCTCCCTGAACTTTGATTCGTTTTCCAGTTGTCGCCTTAGTTTCCTTTACGTATTACTCTATGTACAGGCTGAATAACAACGCTGTCTCTGTCCTTTCTCAACAACTGTCCTCCTTTCATGTCATTCGTCTCTTTGAACTGCAGTCTGATTCCTTTACTATTATTATCTAATCTTTCGCTTCGTGAATTTTATTCCTGATCTTCATCCAATTTCGCCACAATATTATGCGCTTATTTATACTTCAGACAAGCCTTAAATTATGACAAGCAACCATTTCTTTTTGGCCACGCCCATATACATACACATAGAAGATTATAATCTTAAAATATTGCTAATTCTGTCGTACATTTACTTTTTATATCTTGTGCTGTGTAATAGGTGAAATTGGAAATCAAATAGTGGAAACATATTTCAAGTATACCAGAATTTGAACAGCTTCGTGAGTTTGACTCTTAAATACGTTTGTTCAGATTCGAGCTCTGTGGATATGAATAGTGCCGCCGAGCACTGTAGCTTAGCGACGCAGTTTAACAGGACGCAAAATAATATTGGCTTTGCTCAAGGTGGCGGTTAAACATTTCAGCAATCCAAATACACGCTGCTCGGTCATTGCTGTAACATCTGTGCACATATGTAAGCGAGATTAAATAATGCTCTCTTAATATTTCCCAGACCGCTGAGGATACTTCATGTTCAACTTCTGATTCTTTAGCTTTGTAGTGGCTATGAGTGTACCTAGCTTTCATTTACTCCATCAACACGTTCCGCAGTTGTATCTTCTATGACTATACCCAGCCCTGTTTTACACCGACAACAGCTACCCAGTCCTTTAAAAGCATCAGGGCAATCTCCACCACACAGAGCCATGCAACAAAGAAATTCTTCAAGCTATTATTACGTAACTTCACACTCATAAACATCTTCGGACAGTTTCTTTACAGGGATAAGACCTTTAATAAAGAGTTCAAAAGTTTTCTTACTTCGTTTTTTTCGCTAATCCAGAACTATATGTCGTAAATTAAGGAATTCGCCTACAATTATTAGTCAGTAACACTCACCCGTTAACATCTTATGGTAATGACAGGTACGAACATTATAAGCAAATTTTAATTTAGATATAATGAAACCCCACACAGATGTTCATTTGAGGATTATCAAGTATTTTGTTTTGATATTTCAATATTCTTTGGAAAGACAAAAAGCAAGTTAGTATATTATCAACAGCGATGTAGTCACAGTCTTAGACGCCTACAGTATCATTTTGGATCCACATAAATTCTTCGTTATTTAGTGCGGCGAAATTTCATTTCTTTAGCTACATAACCGTAACGACCCGTTTCGTTTCGATTCTTATCCCGAAATAAAAAAAAAAAAAAACTGCATACTTCCTCATATTATTGTATAAAATATTTACGCCTTGCTGGCCGTCGGTGGTTCATTCACGAGTCTGAATGCAGACGCCACAAATTACAACAATAATACGACGTTTGGATTCCGATGTCTGCTGGTTTCAAATAATACATTTATTTTATCGTCAGCGACCCTTTTGATTGATGCCATTCTTCTCTGCACACTCGTCACACCAACGTCCGTTATAAGCTGTACAATATCTTGAAAGCTTTCTTATTAGCTTCCAAATTTTGCACCTACTAATACATCCATTGCCCAGCAGGACAATCCTCAAGACGTAGAACTAGAACATAACCACTTCCCTCTTAAAGCTTTTACATAGACGACCCAAGTTTCCTGTTCGGTCTTATGGCTGTTAATTTTCTACTATATCGTGAGCTTTGAAACCTAAGCTTTAAATGGTTATTTTTTCTTAAATTTTTATTTATTCCTGTCCACGTCTCATCTAAGAGTTTTCTGCTCTTAACCCTTCATTTGAGACTAAGAGACTTCTTTAACTGACGAATGATGAAACCATTGACCACTAGCCTGCTTTCAATAATTCTCGATTCAAAAATCTTGGCTTTCTTATACTTCAGATTTCTTATGAAACTCTCACTGTTCCATCCTTTCTCAAGTGTCATTTATTTTGTTCTAAACTACAAGAAGTATTGTTTCGCTCACTACTCAGAGGCACACAATTTGGAATGAACACAACATTTATTACTTTGATATGTAATACCTGTATCTCTTTTTCTCTATAATAACTGAATTCGTTCCAGTCGTCTTCTCCATTAGATTATAAGCAAAGTCTGTAGCCACACTGGTGCTACTTTTGCAGTCCAATAGCGACGTTCTAATGTTTGTCATCCGCTTCATCCTTTCCTTATGGATTTTCATCAACAAATGTATCGGAATACGAGCGCAAGCATCAATAGTCCGCTGTCTGTGATAACCAAGGTTTCTGATCTTCACAACATACACAGTTATCCTAACATGTCCCCACAGACAGAATTCTAATTGTCAATATGTTATCTCTCGCCATGGCTGCCACGTTGGAGATGTACGAGAGGCGGCCAGCAAGTGAAGCAACACTTTCTTTCCTCGGCCAATTTAGGTAGAAAAAATGTGGAATTTGTAGTGGTACATTATCGAACATTACCATTTCACCCCCTATAGTTTCATGAAGTTCCTATAGAAGACGGCGCTAGAGGTAGAGAGCTCCCACTGAGTTTGTTTTGGCTGAAAACCAGAGTATTTTGCAGAACGTCTACGGAGGCATGGCAGGGAAGAAAAGCACGGTCAGTCGTTGGGAAGGCGGTTGTCATCATCGGAAAAAGGGTATCTGCCAAGTGCCGGCTGGCCGCCCACTGGTGTGACTCCCGCAATGTTGGAATGTGCGGACACTCTCATTCGAGGTGATAGATGGATCACAATCAAACCCCTCGCTGCACAACTGACGTCTCTGTCAATGGTGCTGACACAATCGTCCACCAGTCAGGGTACTCAAAGGTGTTTACCCACTGGGCTCCTCGCCACCTAGCAGAAGACCATAAAGAGCACCGAAGGACCATGTGTGCAGAATTCCTTGCGCTTTACGAGGCTGAGCTTGATATGCTTTTGTCGAACATAGTCACAGGCGATGAAACACGGGGTCATCACTTGGAGACGGAACCAAAACGGCAACCAGAGAAGGGTGTCACACCATCCCTCCTCGTAAGAAGAAGTTGAATGGCGCAACTTCAGCCGGTAACTTAGGGCGACGGTCTTCAGATACACTGAACGGGTTATTCTGTATGATGTCCTCCCTTATGGTGCAACGATCAACTCTGAAGTGTATTGTGCTACCGTCAGGAAAGTGAAGAAACGACTCCAGTAGTTCAACCATCGCCACAAGAATGAAATTCTCTTAAGCCTTCTTCCGACGGCGGCGTCGTGATTCATAACTTTCGGACGTGTCATTGACCTCTGAGCAGCCAGTTCAGCCGCGTCGCCGCATGCAACATGGTCTGCCTTCTTGTCCTGACTTTTATGAAGCACCGATGCGCAGACTGAACTGATCGCTGGGCGCACTGCATCCATTGTGGGAAGAATGGCCATCTCCGAACTGTCCGCTGTCAGACATCAGGTCACTCGAACCCCACTCCTAACATGCATGAATTTCAGGCTATCTATCCCCAGTGAAATCCTTGCGCCCCGAAGTTGCTTATTGATCTCACAATTGGTCGTCAGGATGTTCGTTTCCAAGCGGGAGCGACGGTTTTAGTGATCAGTCTCCCGACATACGCTCGTCTGGCTTTCCTGGCGTCGCCTCCGCCCTCTCGCAAGTTGGTTGCATTGGTGACAGCTCTATTCCCCTCAGAGATCGAGTCACCACTATGACAACATACAAGATGGCCAGTAACAATTCATGTTGTCAACAGTCATTCAGTGGCAACATTTCCGGTTTGGTCGTCTTGGACACAGTCCCCATCCAGGAACTTTATGACCTTTGTGCCTCTTTCACGTCTCTGTTTGAGTGTGCCACCAATTTTGGGGTACATATTTCTTTACGTCCAGATACAGTGCCCCATTTCTGTTGAACACGTCCTTTTTGAGTCTCCTTACGGACGGCCTTTAAGCTCGGACTCGATCGTCTTCAAGACGCTGAGGTCATAGAACCGGTCAAAACTAATGCTTCGGCCACACCCCTGGTCGTGGTCCACAATGCAATGGATGCCGAAGCTCTCGCGGAAACCTACCCCGTATCACATCAAGAGGACCTCCTCTCACAGCTTGTGGGGTGAATGTTTTTCTAAAACAGACTTTGCTGATCCTTAGAAACAGATTCCACTAGATCAGGAATCGCAATGCATTGTTATCAATACACCTTTTGGCTTATACAAATACATGTGCTTGCCTTTTGGGATCTCTTCTGCTCCAGCGATCTTCTAGAGATACCTGGAACAGTTAACCATATCCATCCCAGCTTGTGCCAATTGCCTTGATGACTTAACTGTTACGAGTACTACACGCCAAAATCAGCTGCGTAACTTACGTACCCATTTTTCTACGTTGTACGATGCAGGTGTCAAGTGCCCTCTGAACAAATGCCAGTTTTTTCACGATGAAATGGACTACCTCGGCCACTTTCCCACCAAAGACGGGATTCAGACCGTATCGCCCATTTCGGGTGAGGGGTGGGGGGTGGGGATCTGGTATCCCGGTTCGGCAATTTTGACAGCCCGCCAGAAGGCATGGAAGTAGATGGCAGCCGCTAGGAGGCGCCCCTGTAATATGCGAGAGCTGCTGTCGCCACCACAGCACTATGCGCGGGCCACGCCCGCCGCGCCGGCCTGTCGCCGCTCACGGTGGTCCTATATAAGGCCGGTCGCGCCAGGGCTCAGACCCAAAACCCAGGCGATCATTGTAGGCAAAACTACCCCTTCCTTCCGCCTCCTTGATTTCTATCTCACCATCTATGGCCGTCCTATCGCCCTCACTCCCACCCTTAAGTACCTTGGCGCCACCCTCGACCGTCGCCTCTCCTGGACTCCCCACCTCCGGACAATCCAAGCCAAGGCACGCTCCTGACTCAGTCTCCTCAAGCTCCTCTCCGGCTGTACGTGGGGTCTGGACCCGTCCACCATCCTCCACACCTATAAATCCCTCATCCGCCCTATCCTTTGTTATGCCCATCCGGCTTGGATCTCCGCCCCCCCTACCCATTATAAATCCCTCCAAATCCTTAAACGTCATGCTCTCCGCCTCGCCTATCGCATCTGTCTCCCCTCCCCCACGCGGATCCTGTACGATCTCATCCCCTTCCCCCACCTCCTCCTTTTCCTTGAAAGGATACGGATCCTGTACACCTCCAGCAAACTCGATCCTCCTCACCCGCTCGTCTCCCCGATCCTCTCCCACCCCCGCCCGCTGCCGCGCCTGTATTCGCATATCCCACCCAGTCTCCATCTCTCCACCCTCCTTACCCTCTCCCAAGGTGGCTTCCGCCAGCTCCCCCTCCCTGATGATGCCCTCCTCCCCTCCATCTACCCCTCCTACCAACTTTGATCCTCCCGCCCTCCTCCTGTGCTTGCTCCTCTGGGCACCCTCCCTCCCTTCTCTCCCTTTTTCCCTCCCTCCTCCATTTCTCCCCCCTCCTCCCCTGGGCTTCCCCTCCCCTGTCCCTCTCCTCCTGCCCCCGTCTCCTCAGCCATTGGCATCCTTTTTCTCCCCTCTCCCCCACCTCACCCCTGTTCCCCTCTTGGCAGGTCCCCGGACTCGCACACGCTAAGTGGACACTCGCGCGCCGGAGATCACCGCCATCAGTGTTTCGCGTGTGCCGTCATGTTTAGTGTCACACTCCATCGTTCACCAGTGCCATCGTCTTCTTCAGTGTTTGTGCGTCGTATCAACAGTTTGCAGTGTGGATTATCGTCGAGTGTGAACGGCTCCGTGTTTGTCTTTATGTGTCTACTGTTTTATTGCCCACCATTCTGTAACTTATGTGTCTTCTCAGTGTTTCTTCTCTTTGTGTATCCTCTGACTGAAGAGCGGCGTAGAATGCTGCTGACAGCCTGCCTGTTGTACAGGTTTAAAATAACAATAAAGAAAAAAAGGGGGGGGGGGCTCAGACCGCAGTCGTATTCAGACAGCGCTCGTGATCGTTCATCTACTCATCGTTGCTCTGGTCGCTGACAGTTGCTAAGTCTTGATATCCGATTTGGTTTTGCTCTCTGGTCTCGGTATTTCGCCGTGTGGGCTGCGGTGTCAGTCGTCCCTGATGTGTGTATGTGTGCGCGTTCTACAAGCGATTCCCCGTGGGCCGGTGCGCTCCGGTCTCACTCGAATCCGGTTTCTAGACTCTCGTGACCTTAAAGGTCCCCACATCTGTCCCCGATAGAACGTGTGTGAGACCAGCAAGGTCGTCAACTCTGTCCCACTGCCAGAATCCAGGACATCGGGGACCAGTATGAACAGTCGTGAGCCAGCTTGCACCAGGAGGGGATACAACGAGTTTATGTCATCCTTCCCAGTAGAATCAGTGCATGCATCAGTGGGCTCATAGTGCTACGTTCTTTGCAAATTTGACTCAAATTTCGTAATCACTGAAATAACATCACATATCTTCTTACCATGTGAAGCTACATTTCGTTTCTCCCTCACTTCTGGATGCTTGTTCGTCTGTCAAGCAATTATTTTATTAAATAAATGTCGTGTGACTAGGGCCTCCCGTCGGGTAGACCGTTGGCCTGGTGCAAGTCTTTCGATTTGACGCCACTTCGGCGACTTGCGCGTCGAATTATTTTATTAAACGGCTACGGTCACCCATTACCACTCGCAGGTTTCCTATCGGATGGCGTCAAGGGGAAACAGAAATTTAATTTTCAGTATTTCATATAATTATCGACCGAATTTAAACACTTATACTTCTTTCATAATCTACTTATTATGAGATATCTTAATGTCAAAGGTCAAAAAGCATGACTAACTGCACCCGAATTACGTGGGAGTTCGATTCTGTAACGAGAGGGTGGGACTACTAGTTACTTGTAAGACACATTACTATTCTTACCAGTTTCGTGTTATTATGTTTGTTAATATAATGTTCTTTTAATTTTTTACTTTCTACAAGTTTATATAATTCCAGAATAACTGTCGCATTGATTTATCGTAAGATGTAAGAAAACTTTCAGAATCAAATGCGGGTACCTACTTCGAGTGTTCCCTACTTAGGAGCACAACGTTTATCATCTGATTACTGGACACAGAGCAGTCAATACCGTACGTATTCATTTTTCGACACGAGACGGAGTAAACGTTTTTATCCTGTGACATGTAGTGACGGCTCAACAGCGACAGCAAGCAGAGTTTAATTCCCACCCAGTTCAAACAAAAATCAATGACCTACGCTTTCTTAATTAACTCCATGACTTTGTTACAACATGCTTGTTTGACTCAGAGCTTTAACAGAACAAAGCTAATATTGAAGAGTAATCTCAAAGCCAAAGGTATTCTTTAGCTGAAATTTTTGCACCGCCCACTTTTTAAGCTCGGCTGACATTTTCGGTGTTACATAAAGACTGCCAGAACATTACAAAACTCCTGTATCAAAGGCATTTCTCTTCTGTCAGTTAAACATTTTCAGAGAACATAATGGTTTTCTCAGTTAACAAAATCATCTCCACTTATGCGATTAGTATTCTATTCGTGCCGTTGATAATCTAGGCCGTAATTCTTCCAAACTTATGATTTTTTAAAATCTTATTCCTCAGTAGGAATACATTGTCATGCATCTATGAATACTGCGCCTGAAGGATTTAAATGTAGGACGAGCGATAGTAGAAAATTAAACTGACAATCAGTCACTCGATAGTCGACGCCACTCAGTCGTTATGTCATTCTATATTCGCATCAAGATTACTGCACGACGTTCCTACGACGAAAATGGACAAGGTCCTCAAAGATTATTGTTAAATGATGACTGCTCGTCCACTCCAGGACCAAATGCATAAGATTTATTGTCTAAGAATTTTTATTAATGATGTGTATTACTGTTAACTGTTTCTGCTTATCCGCTTTCCGAATGTAATAATTCCAATGCCACAAAAGACAGGTGCTGAAAGGGATGCTACCGAGCCACTGGTTTAATAAATTATACCTGCAAAAGACTAACACTTGTTATCTACAACTGGATGGAACGATTGGTTGTAGTAAACCTGGGGAAGTTCGGTAGGAACACAGAAATCTATATGACCCTACGACTTATCTCTGAACTCAGGATAAAAAAAGCAAATCTACATGTATATAATTTGTAAATTTGGATGAAAATGAGTTATTCTAAAGTTATCAGGGATAAAATATAAGAAACAAAAGGCTATTTACACTTCTACAGAAACCAGACTGCGATTATAAAAGTCCAAGGACATGAAAGGGAAGCAATATCTGAGATGGCAATGGAGATAAGGTTGTAGACTATTGCGTATGTTACTTAATCTCTTCACATAGCAAGTAGAAGGTGAAACGGAGGACAAATTTGGAAAAGGAATTACATTTCATGGAGAAGAACTAAAAACTTTAATGTTTCTTGATGTCGCAATCGTGATACTATACCTAAATGTGCGAACGTAGTACATTTCATTAAGACTACCACCGCTAATAAAATTACTGGCAAAGCAGGCTTATCACTGGTTACACAGAGAATCAGATATACTCGTCGGAGTTTGGATTTGGTGCCGGAAGTGCTGTTTCACTTACACCTCAACAAAGCAGTAGTGTCCTCTTAGCTGAGAATGGACTGGCGGCGTAACTTGTATAAAATCGGACAGGATCCATCCAAACTCCACCGAAACGCCAGATCCAGAGTTTGAACGCCTGGTTACTTTTTCTCAGCGACAAACATCTTTTAAATATTCAGTTTAAAAACTAACGAATAAGGGGCTGGATAACTCGACGATGACTGTTTTAGGTAAGGCCTTTATTTTTGTTCCTACACCGAGGCCCCTGCCACTAACAGTTTTCATGGGAAGAACTGTAGAAGCCATCAGAAAACTGCCTGTCGACATTGCTGAAGAAGTAAGGCTGGAAGCATGCCGAGCAGTAATAAGATCCCATCCACAAAAAGCAACATATCCTCGTCTGATAGAGCTGCACTTTCGAAGCTCCGGAACGATTCCCAGGCGTTAATTCTTCCTGCAGACAAAGTTAATGCCACTGCTTTGTTGCCAAGAGGCGTCTACTTGAAAATGTATGACTTACTTGAGGACAGTATATCGTAGGACTGACGAGGACCCCGCTGCACGTGTTCAAAGAAAACTGTTTCACTTCTGAACTCCAGCTGTCTACCCAAGGAAGTTACGAACAGACTGAAGGGTCACAGCTCTGTGCCTTCAAGATTATCCGGTCTTACCGACGTCCAGAAAGTACTACAGAACCAAAATAAATGTTCAAAAGAAAATGAAACTCAAACTACACTTGGGGCAAATTGTAAAAGCATTGACGTTTAGCCCAATACTGAGTAACACAGACGCACATACTTATTGGATGGCCAAATATTTAGCTTCGTTGTTGAGGCCTTTTGTAGGTACATGTGAACATTCTATCCGTAATTCAAAAGACTTTATTAATAGGCTAAAAACTTAAAACTTTTAGTACACAAGGCTCATGTAGTGACAGACCATAGAGTGAACTGATACAGTTAGAAGAAATATTTCGTAAGAATGGACGTACAAAACAGCAAATTAAGAGAGCTCTGCAAGCGAAAACACCAGACCAAACAAAAGAATAGCAAGAAAGAAGAATGTAAAGTCTACAGCCTTCCTACCCAATGTGGAATATATTTCGCCAAAAATTGCAAGAATAATGAGGAAGCATAAAGTGGTTGTGATCCTCCTCCTACCGGCCAAGACGGCAGATCTTCTGAGATCTGTGAAGGATGATGTGCTTGTACGAAAGGCAGGTATATACCAAATTTTCTGCGAGTGTGGTAAGAGGTACATAGGACAAATAATACCCACTGTAAAAGAACTTTGATTGAACACCAGCGATACATTCGTCTACTACAGCCCAACAAATCTGTACTGGCCGAACGTTGTATTTCCACTCGCCATTCCGTGGATTACGGGAAATTAAAATACTGGCCACAGCCTCATCCTGCTAGGATTCAGTGGTCAGGGAGGCAGTGGGACTGCAGCCGAGACGAGCGTTTCCAGTCCGACAAATCATGGAAACCCCTCATTTCGCGCCTGTGCTCTCCAAGGAAATGTTGTTCTAAGTCTTCACTGCTTGCCATTCAGACATATGCCATCCACAATAATCAACCAAATACTTCGTAAGCACTGTGATTTCGACGGCTCTGCGCTTGCTTTGTTTTACTCTTAGAGGCGTAGAGTTTAATCGCTGACTCTCGCTATCGTTACCAACAGTGTTGTCTATGAAGCATGCGTGTTTACTCCACAGGCTAAAGTGCTTTAAAGATCTTGCAAGCGACTCACTATGAGTATGGCTGAAAAGTAAAGATTATCACCCAAAATATCGGTACAAGAGTTAATAGTACCCCGGATACACTCCCGAAAAATGAAGGAAAAAATTTTAATGCTTACTGGAGATATTACAATTCTATCAGAGAGAGCGAAGCTCTTGAAAGGCCAGTCACATGCAATGAGTAGTCACTTGGAAAGAGGTTATGAGATTAACATTAAGAAAACAAAACAAAATAGTGTCGTGTACTCGAATCAAATCAAGCGACAGTGAGGGAATTAATTTAGAATATGAGTCATCAAATGTAATAGGTGTGGTTTGCCACTTAGGCCGTAAAATAACTGACGATGGCGGAAGTGATGAGGAAACAAGGTGTAGACTGCCAATAACGAGAAACGTTTTTCTGAAAAAGAGAAATATATTAACAACTAATACAACTGAGACATGGCGACTGAGACCAAATGTTTCTAAAACTGAGGTAAGCCTGTTCCACCTCTCTAATAGCCTTTCATCAGCAAAGATCAGTCCACAGTTCGGCCCTCTTGGCACAGTCAGATACAACGAAGGCCCAAAATACCCGGGAGTCACTCTGGACAGAACTTTAACATACAAAAACACCTTTCCAACTTGGCCAAGAAGATACAAACACGAGTGAACCTTGTGAGAAATCTGGCAGGCAGTACATGGGGAGCAACCACATCAGTTCTCCGAGGAGCATCCCTTGCAGCCGCGCGGGATTAGCCGAGCGGTCTAAGGCGCTGCAGTCATGGACTGTGCGGCTCGTCCCGGCGGAGGTTCGAGTCCTCCCTCGGGCATGGGTGTGTGTGTTTGTCCTTAGGACAATTTAGGTTAAGTAGTATGTAAGCTTAGGGACTGATGATCTTAGCAGTTAAGTCCCATAAGGTTTCACACACATTTGAACATTTTGAACATCCCTTGCACTGGTATACTCTGCAGCAGAATACTGTGCACCAGTTTGGCTCCGAAGCACCCACGTAGCGAAAGTAGACGTCCAACTGAACTCAGTTATGAGTGTAATTAGTGGTGCAGTCCGGTCTACACCTACTTGCTGGCTACCAGTGCTTTCAAACATCTGTCCTCCAGACCTCCGTCGAAAGGCTGCTCTTTACAACCTCTGTCAGCAAGCTTCTGAAAACAACTCGATCCCTCTTCATGACGATTTGCTATCACTGCCCAGGAAACGCCTCAAATCTAGAAGACCAGCATATGAAATGAGAGTCCAAATGCTATCCACAGCTTTCGACCAGGACGCAGAGTGGAAACGTGAGTGGAATGCTACAAGAACCCGAAACCACGAACTCGTAGACAATCCAACAGTTCCAGTTTCAGGCTTCCACCAACCAAGGGAGGTGTGGGTGCAGTTAAACAGATATCGGACCGAAGAGGGTAGGTGCAAATACAACATGCACAAATGGGGCTTTTCAAGTGACAGTGTGTGTGACTGTGATGACACCAAAACAATGAGCCACATTATGAATGACTGTCCAATCACACGCTTCCCTGCTGGCATTGAGAAGCTCCATCAAGCATCCCACGAGGCACTCCGCTGGATCGAGTCCATCAACATCCGAGTGTAGTCTGAACCGTTTTAAAACTTGTGTACTATATATAATTTCATATGTTCATTTTTATATATATTTCTTTGTTTTGCTAAATGTGTATTACTGTAATTGATGAATACGATAATTATAATAAAACTAATAAAAATGTACTACATATGTTAGAAGATTTTCTATTTTTTCTTTTTTTCCAAATTATTTGTACGGAGTGTAGCTTTATTTGGAAGTGGACCATGAATGATAAAGAGGGCTGACAAGATAAGAATAGAAGCTTTTGATATACAGTGTTACAGAAGAATGCTGAAGATCGGATGGATAGATCAAATAACTAACGAAAATTTGGTGTACTGAATTTGGGAGAAAAGAGCTTAAAGACAAAACTTCACTGTAAAGAAGGGATAAGCTTTTAGGACGCATCCTGAGGTGTCAAGGAATGTTTTTTGGTGATAGAGGGAAGTGTGGACCTCGAAGCTTGTTAGAGGTTGACCAAAGTGGCATTAGAGAAAGCAAGTTCCAATGGATGAAGACTGTAGTAAACATGTAGAGATAAAGACTTTCCAAGGATGGCGTGGAGAGCTGATGCAAACCAGCCTTCTGGCTGAAGACCACAACAGTAACAACAGTAACCACAGCACCTGCTTCCCATTTTGGTACACCAATCTGCCATGTTCTGATATCAAATTATCCACACACAGATTATCGAACACTCTACTACCTACGACCTTCGACTTTATGGCCGAGAGGTAACAGGCTTAGTCCTACTGAAATTTGAGCTCTGGAGTACACGAAATAAGTGGATCGCCTTTGGGAACATCCACTGTCCGTATAAATCTAGAGCGGCAATGGTCCATGAGAATCAAATTCCGTCATGGTTGCCATTTCTCCACTATTCATTTCAAAATGTGCACAGGAACACAAATCCACTAACCTAATAAACCGTGTTTCGACAACGGAATCTATCATCACCGCACACGCTAAGGTTTGTAGAAAGTGGACGTAAAGTTATTTAACGAATGCATGGGAAATACAGAATGTCCACATGAAACCTCTGATTTCCATACTCAATTAAAAAAATGAGATAGATGCTAGACGCAGCTTCAGGCGTGCCCCAGAGAATCGCATTTGGGACCCACAATTAACTTCACAAAATGCAAAAACGAAGTATCCTAAGATTACAATATCAATGAGTCACAATTGATTTGAGTCAACTGTACACATACCAGAGTCTAACAATTTGTAGAGATATTAACTGGGATGATCACATAGGCTCAGACGAATTAAATCAGGTGTAGATTTCACTTATTCATTAGGATACCGAGAAAATGCAATGAGTCTGCGAAGGAGATTGCTTACAAAACACCTGACTGAACCATTCTAGAGTACTGTTAAAGCTTGTGAGACCCGTGCGAAATAGGCGTAACACAAGGTATTGAGCGTATACAGAGAAGAGCAGCACGAATGGTCACAGGGTTGTTTGACTCACGGGAGAGAGTCAGTGAGATACTGGAAAAACTGTCCGATTCTTGAAGATGGACGCCAACTACCTCGAGAAAACAGCTACAAAGTCTCAGAAACCAGTATTAAGTGAGGAACCTGTATATACGAGCATGCCACAACCCTCTACATATTTTAGGGACAACAAAGATAGAATTAAACAAATTACGGGGTGCAGAGAGGCATCTAAGTAACCATTCATTCCGCTCTCCATCCGTCAACTGAATGGAAGATATCTTCGTGCCTTGTACAATGGGAAATGCCCTCTTCAACGTTCTTCTCAGTGGTTTCTAGAGTCTAGGAGTAAATGTAGATGTTGACCTTCAGTAACAACAAACTGGGACGTCTCAAATTTGAATGTGCATTCTATCATAAAGGAGAACATTGTAGTTGTTGGACAACCTGGCAGCGTTACTAATTCACCGTAGCTGTTGTACGCTTGGTTACGCTCGAAGTGAATGTACAGTTGCAATTTAACTGTGTTTTAGACGTCCTTCTGAAAGTGATACTAACAATGGTGCCACGAGGGGTGGATCTACCTTGACTAAAAGGACGCTATTGCAGTCCAGATGAAAGCTGCTGGCTCATTCCGTGCAGTTATTAATTCAACGTAGGGCGTGCTTAATCTGCCGTAACTTTTACATGGTTGACTCGTATGATGGGGTACTGCAAATGTAACGCACGCATATGTGCGTGCTGCCCATGACCTGACGTGAAGCTGGTGTCAGTAATGTCTGTGTTTGCTTTGTTCCTCGTGCCTGTATATGTATTCACTAATATGAGTCTAACAAAGGGACTGATGGCTCTCTGATATGGAGCGAGTATCGCTAAGCGTGAAATCATTAAGTTTGGAGGATCCATTACTTTTCACATTCGTAGCAGCAAATTCCGCAACACTTCGAGGTACGACATATATATGAAAAAATTAACGTTCATTGTCTCATTGTCTAATAAGGAGGTGTAACCTAAACCGTACCTCAGTACCGACTGGTTCTTTGACGCACTGCAAAATAGTGGGTCTGTAATAGACCCCAACTGTTTTCCGAATCAACAGATTTATTGCGCTTGCAACAATTTAACAACGTAACGTTACGTTTCATAAAATGATGAGGGAAAACAAGGCTGAAGCGTACTTACCATGAAAAGGTGGAACTCTAAATACATAGAAGCATAAAAAAGCCTAGATTTCTCAAATACTAGTCTCTTCCTTAAGGAACAAAGGAATGTAGGTTTTCAAGGTTGGAGTAGTTATTCAAGTCCCAGAGAGAATGGTCCACCGACTGAGAGAAAGAAAACACTATATTTTCCCTTAGATCATCGATCGTTAGACCGTTATCGTTTCTAGTTAATAAGCTCACCTAAAAAATACAGAGCACACTGGTCGCTTTGGTGTGTTGTAAATGATGTTGAATTGGTATCAGGTGATCATGTTGCCCTCCATCAGCGACGTAAGTAGTGGCAGTGAATTGGTGTTGATATGCCTGTCAGCTGTATGGAATATGCGCAGTAACATGGATTCAGGTGGAGACGTAACAGAATAGTAGAAAGGAACTACCGCGTTTGAACGTTCCCTTGACCACATGGTGAATGAAAATATTCGATTTCTTGGTGTATCGACACGAACTGTCGAACGCGTCTACAACGACTGTTGTACCACTCTCAGGGATGCCAAACGGCGGGAGAAACCGCAGTAGCAACAAGATCCTGTCCGAAAGGGTCCGTAAACCAGCGTCAAGCCTTGTCAATGTCAAACCGTTTGAAACATGAAGAGCTTTTCTGTTGTGAATGAGTGCAGCAGCATCTGAATCTGTGAAGGGAAGGACGGCCGCTGTGACGAAGCGGTTCTAGGCGCTTCAGTTCGGCCCCGCGCGACTGCTACGGTCGCAGGTTCTAATCCTGCCTCGGGCATGGATGTGTGTGATGTCCATAGGTTAGTTAGGTTTAAGTAGTTCTAAGTTCAAGGAGACTGATGACCTCAGATGTTAAGTCCCATAGTGCTCAGAGCCATCTGAACCATTTGCGAACGCAAGTGCTTGAAATGGACGTCTGGAGTTGGGTAGCACACACACGGCTGTTGTTCAAAATAGTACATACTCGTAAAACTGTAAGTCTTCAGCTGGTCAGGTAACACACAAACTGTGCTACTGATGACTGGAGGAGTGTAGCGCAAAGTTCGACTACATTAACGGTCAATGCGGCGTTTAACTTGCAGTATGCGCTGAGTGTAGTCGACGTTCCGGGGATGATTTTCGTGCCGTGACTTGCCCTCTCGTGCGAGTTACTGTGAACATGAACCACGACGTTTATTTCAACATTCTCGGTGACCAGTGTTGCCCTTTCGTTAACGAATACATGATGAATACGCTGTCTTCCAAGGTAACACCAGTGGTGTTCATAGTTCTGCAATCACATGTTCACGATTTGAGAAACAGTCAGGCGCCTTATCGCACCCTGACTTGCCTTCTAAGCTACCAGATCTTAATCGGACAGAAAATTTCTGGGACTGTAGTAATCAATGAGCATTCACACAGTTTGGTAGCTCTACAGAATCTGACGATAAAGAATGGCTTCAGCTAGGTGCAGCATACCTGAAGAAAATTGTGGAATCTCTTCGAACTGGCACGATTGACCAGGCCACAGTGCGACTTTATACGGTATTAGCGTGATGTCTCCTGGGGGTGAATATTTGTGCAGTGTGCTTCTTACAGTGCAATATAAGGAGCGATCAAAAATCTTCCATTCGCAGGCCTTACAGTCTAGAGTCTGTATGCCAATCACGTAAAATTTCCGTGAGCACTGCGACAATGATCCCACCGACGCACCACGTTGAAGGTATCCGTTCGGTAAAACACCGTCAGCTGCGGCATAAAGACATCCGTAACTACCTCCTGCACACCTTCGGCCGACAGTAATCGTCGACCCTTCAGGGTCTTTTTTAAGGGGACCAAAGGTTTGATAATCGCACGGGAGAGATCAAGACTACAGGGCAAGTGCTAGGGTGTCTCTCACTTTAGTTGGCATTACGAATGACGCTGGCCTCCCAGATCGACACGCGTCTTGCGTCGAACTGCGACCGACACATAACTTTGTGCTCCATTCCATAACGGCGGTTTTCCACAGACATGTCGCTTCACACACATTCTTCATTCTTAGACTGATGTCTGCCGGTGTTTCTCATTCAGCAGCCAAGAAAAGAATAAGAGCACGTTTGTCCTGTTTAGACACATTTGCTAATAACGTCCCCATAGTTAACGTTTTCGCATTTACCGCACGCACGTCGGAAAGATACGAATGCCGCACTAATCCCTTACCTACATGTTGGTATTTATATACCCGCATTGGAGTAGCGCTACATTGCTTACACGCTGCAGCAACGTCCTCAAATGGAATCTTTTTGATGGTCCCTTATACATATGATTTCTTGTAATACCTTTACTACAAAAACGAAATATTTTCTCTTCCAGTACTTTTACTGAAAATGTTTCGACTTGCATGTACAATCTACAGCAAATCTCACTAATATTTGTGAAATATATGATGCAGATTTGATTAGGTTTCTTAAAACCGTAATACGTACGCCTCCTACTTTCGTTATACTATCGCTTACCTTCTAGTGCACCATTTTACACCTGGGTTCCACAATGTAGAATACTGTTGTATATTCGACGGCCTAGCCGCATGTCACCCTCAAAGTAACGATAAACTGTTTTTTTCGCCAAAGATTATTTCAGCTTATTTTATTTCCGATTGTAACAGTACTGTATTGCTCAACGTACGTTTTGTACAATGTTACGCTGCGTTGTACTGTTTTTTATGTGTAGCTACACACATCGCAAGACATTTTCTTATTTCAATGTTACTTTACTTCGGCAGTTGCCAGAAACAAAACGCATCAGACGGAAAATCAGCGACTCAAAAAGGGATTTTATGTTACTTCTACTGCTCGCTTATTCATCGAGTTCTTTTCCATAAGTGTGCTGCCAGTTTTGAAAGTTTAGTTCGAATGTGGATAGTAAGCAATTAAGATATATCTGCGTATGCGTCGGAGACAGAGAGAAAGAAATTTTCTCGCAATAAAATCCGCGAAACAAAATTTCTGGGGACTACATCCTAAAATGTCACAAAGTGACGGGCGAAGTGTCAGTTGCAGTTATCGACATCAACCGTCCGAACGATTCTGCGCCGTCGGTTACACTGATCACAGTGGAAACTAACTTTTACACAAGCTACGGCCTAATCGCCCTGTGAAGAGGCAGAAGTCTCGTCTAAACTTTATAAGCAAAAGCGAATGGGATGAGTTAAGCAGAATGAATAATTAAGAGTGATGAAATGACATTTATGTGACGTTTTCATAAAGCGCGCACGTACGCTGCTCTACAACAATACAACCACACGGTGTACAGGACACTGACTTCCACTTCGTATAACGACATAAATGCAATATTTTGTAGTTTCCGATCCGAATGTTCGTGGCATACGATTATACGTCCGTTGGTCTGCCATTGTTCGCCAGCATCATCCTTGTCGTTGCTACACGATGCTGCGGGCTTTTCGTGCAAAACTGAGTATCGTGTGGCGAGACACGGCTACCTGCGCGGCATCCTCTGTGAGAGGAAAGCCCGATAACAGCGGAAGCTGCGGCGTCGATCGTGCCCTGCACGAGGCGCGCGCCCGCTCTGCCAGTCGCAGCCCACCTGCTCCTGGCGAGGTAAGCTGGCGCTCACCAGCACGCTTCTCACGAGCACCCTCACTGTCACACTTTCTGTGCACACTCCTGTTGCGTCGCAGCTTTTTCAACTAAACTGTTGGCCACATCTCTAACTTTTCTCAGTTGGTGCACACTGTGTTGGAATTTTGGTCCATCTAAAAAACCCTGCCGGCCGCGGTGGTCTCGCGGTTCAGGCGCTCAGTCCGGAACCGCGCGACTGCTACGGTCGCAGGTTCGAATCCTGCCTCGGGCATGGATGTGTGTCATGTCCTTAGGTTAGTTAGGTTTAAGTAGTTCCAAGTTCTAGGGGACTGATGACCACAGATGTTAAGTCCCATAGTGCTCAGAGCCATTTGAACCATTCGATACAAAACCCTATTTTTCGAGCCGGCCGGAGTGGCCGAGCAGTTCTAGGCGCTACAGTCTGGAACCGCGCGACCGCTACGGTCGCAGGTTCGAATCCTTCCTCGGTCATGGATGTGTGTTATGGCCTTAGGTTAGTTAGGTTTAAGTAGTTCTAAGTTCCAGGGGACTGATGACCTCAGCAGTTAAGTCCCATAGTGCTCAGAGCCATTTGAACCTATCTTTCGAGAAACATCATCAGTGGCCAGAAATATATACGTATTTTTGTGTACGCTATTTTGTTTTACAAACGGAATGCTGTACATAGGGTTTAGCAACAGCTCTGCCAATTTCTAATATTCTATAACGTAAGATAAGTTAAAATTCCTACTTCAAACTTTTTAGATGCTTTTCTACACGTGTTCTTGTTCCAGATTTATAGCTGTTCTTCTGATTTCTGTCATTTTATTTTTCATTAGCACAGCACGAAGTATGAAGAGTCGTTTACTGCATGCTATATTTCCATTGTTGCTGCCATGTACTGAACGTTACTGCCAACAGTCGTATGTGTGTTTGTGATATCTGTAGTTTTGTGCGCATGTGAGCCAGTGAGTGAATATATATTTCAGCGCAGTTCGGTCTATACATGTGTCTTTTTTATTTTCTTAAAATATTTGTTTTATCGAGGTTATCAGAGAATTTTATGCTCGTGTGCGTGTGCGTTTATCGCCTGTTTATTCCCCGCAATAGCTTTCTGGATATGGTAGATATCATGCTTTGCGATGTGGATTTGTTGCGGTCCTCTATCCTGACGATTGTCATATACTGTTCTATGTTGGTTGCATGGTGCTTTTGGTGCTTTAAGAACTCCGTAAATATGGGATCGCTTTTATCACACTTCCAACATGTGTTCATTGTAGGGCGTTTTAAAACTTTACACGCCATACCAGTGTATACTGCATCAAAAACTTTACATTCAAGTTTATATAGTCCTGCACTCTGGAATTCATTCTCCCTGACTGATGGTCTGCTTAACTTTATTTGGAGAATTTGCACAGTTATTACATGAAGGTTCTGTTTCATTAGTATGTTTGCCACTCTGTGTTTCAGTTTATGAGTGTAGTTCACAGTATACCACGTCTTTTGTTTCTGTCTGGTGTTATAATTTTCTACGTGTGTTCTGTTTATTTGTGACTTTTGGGCTTGTGAGCTTTCCTGCACTCTGGACATGGCGTTTGTTTTGTATCTTTGTTTATAATTTTTGGATTGAATATGTGTGCTACATGTGCAACATGAGAAAATTCGTTTCGTTCGGTTGTATATAGAGGGACCTAACATGAAAATAATCAACACACTACTGCCGGCCATTGGGAATGCAACACCATGGAGGCGCCAAGCAACGAACATCAAAACCACAAGTGTACTGGCTGGCTCTGAGCACTATGGGACTCAACTGCTGAGATCATTAGTCCCCTAGAACTTAGAACTAGTTAAACCTAACTAACCTAAGGACATCACAAACATCCATGCCCGAGGCAGGATTCGAACCTGCGACCGTAGCGGTCTTGCGGTTCCAGACGGCAGCGCCTTTAACCGCACGGCCACTTCGGCCGGCACAAGTGTACTGCATGCTTGGATATATACATGGTTGGCATTTTAGTTCCATTGCACAAAGTAGGTGGAGTCACTCCTGGACATAAATGCTCGAATCATATCTCACACTAACGGTTACCACCTCATTTTTGCGCATTGTACTTTAACTGCGCAGCATCGCCTACAGATCAAGCACACTTACTAATTCTGAAATTGATGGCCATGTGTCCTCGGATTAAAATGATCACGTGTTCTTCAAATCTCTATGAAGCACTCAACGTTGTGAATCTGTACGACCCTTTTCTTTCCGGGCCTTCACCCTTAGCAACCCCCATCCCCCGTTTATATACAACAAAAGTTTTACGCCTTTCTACTGAACCAGTTTTCATCAAAATACAAGTTGAATTTACAAGTTTAGCACTCCAAATAAATAGATGTCCTCATGAGACACCTCTGTGCCAATTGCGAATATGTAACACGACAGTATTCTGCGAAGGGATGCGTCACTTCACTAGCCCATGTAGGCCAACAGCAATAATTTGCTCCGCCAAAAAGAATACGCGCCACACAGTTTTGATTTAGGATCAATACACAACGATCTCAAGGGATAATTCGATTGAATGTGGGTACTCTAAAACGCGATTTTCAAGATTGTATTTATGTACTCATTAAAACAAGCACTGTTAATACTACCAAAATCCTCTTCACCCAACGTTCCGCAGAAACTAGTGCTTGGGAAGCAAGTTTTTCTTCGCCGCCACCAAATTTTTACAGACAAAGGCAGCCGCTGCCTAAGCCGCCAGCGCCTAGGAGTAAGCGTTAGCTTTACAGACTTTTGTACTGTCATTTTGGAGCCAATCAAGGAAGCGTGCGCAGTACACTTAACATTGTAAATGCATACAAGGTGTTGACGAAGCGTGTTACGCAAAGTGTCTTTAAGAGTGGACACGTATTTTTGGAGATATTTTTGTTTTTTTTTTCGTGTATTTAGTTTTTCAGACAGCCTTAATATTACACAGAAATTGCAATTTTATGTTTCATAAATACTGACGTATCCATTACTTGTGTGCTTTTTCCTTGCTTTATTAATATACATATTTACGTAAAATAATTTCAAAATAAAGTTGAACCCTCTCATTTACAGTTATCCCACTACATACAGGGCATTAAAATATCAAATTCCCGAGAAGATGCGCTCTTCATTATGAAGAACGCAAGTATCGAGTATTTCACTAGTTTAAACTATCGTGAACTATAATAACCTCTATCAAAGTCAGTTATATTTCATTCGGAATTTTTTCATGCTTTAAATGTAATGTGGGCGTGTAGTACTACGTATGTTTCTTCCCGTTTCAGGAACTTAATTTGAATTTAAGTATTTTAAAAGGATCCACTTTGGTGTGAGCTTTTAAAATATCAGCAAATTTCATGACGGCAAACGCAATTCCACCGTCAGAATCCAAACCCGTGTCGGCTGTCTGTTCTGAAAGTCAACGGTAATGCAAGGTCTTTGATGTACTATTGCAGAGTTAGGATTTTTTCTTAATTTTCAGAATATATTTATTGTTGTTCTTTGTAGAAAATTGCCACACCACTAAAAGCGTGTTATTCATAGAGCTGCGAAGGAGGATTTGTTTTTTAGGAAAAACACTGAAAGAGCCTGAAATAAGGTGAGACAGTGTCATTGCCCTTTCCAGTCTTTTCTAAGTGACAATACCACCCGCCTGAGCTGTTGCTGTGGAATGGGATGCTCCAGATACTCTTATTGACTCAACAGAAAAAATATGATTCAGCTGTTAAGTGGGTGGGGCACATTGCAGAAAAGTTTAAATTTAGTTTCACGACCCCTTATTTAAAATGGAGCGATGAGTTTTACGAACAGATGGATAGTGTAGCTTACGCCCGATATTACCAATTTTCTTTACGAAAAATTCGAAGAACGGTTATTCGGAACTGCCAACAAAAACGATTACACGATTACGTTACGTGGTTGATGCATTTGTGTTGTGGAAACCTAGCAGAGATGAACTAGGTCGTTCCCATTATATCTCAATGACATTAATCCGAAGATTCATTTCACAGTGGACCAGGTATTTAAACGGCAGACTACATGTCTTTGGCGCGCTAGTCTTCAAGAGAGAAGGCGGCAGTTTGGATCTCAGTACACGGAAATCCACTCACATCGTCCTTTAGTACACCTGGATTCAAATCACCATCCGCGACAAAAGCGAGGTGTGACAATCTCGAAAGGATAAATCGAGGAACTTACGGGAATCGGAGCTACTTGATGTGGAATTGGAATATCTCACCACTCCGTTACTGAAGAATGCATACCTCAGCAGGTATGGGAAAGGGAGGCTGGCAAAGCTTATAGGTGACAGTGTAGTTGGTAGTGGTGAGATCACTCATGGAAAAATTCCTGTAGTAGTTAATGTTAGAGCTGCATCTTTTTTAGATTGAAGTCAGCTGACAGGTATACCTGCTTGAAGGAAGTCCCTCTAAGAATCACCTTCAGAGGACGTCATGTTTCCAAGTAGAGAAGGAATAAGCATATTTCGTCGAAATATAAGAAGTATTAGAGATAAAGTTAGCCAAGTGCTTATAGATGTTGACTCTGAAATTATTGGTTTATCGGAGCACCAATTAAACAATTTGACAGTTCAGAGGCTTCCTTTACCAGGATGCAGATTAGCTGGCTGTTTTTTAAGGAGTTCCTTGAGGGGTGGTGGAGTGGCCATGTACGTAAAAAAAAAACAGTACTCTATTTGAGTCCATAGACTTATCACGGCATTGTACTGAACAGATATTTGAATGTTGTGCAGCGGACGCTGAATTTAGTGAAACTAAACGTCTAATTTTTGTTGTTTATAGGTCCCTAATTCAGACTTCAGAGCATTTCTGATGAAACTAGAGAGGATTCTTGATTCACTTTATAGGAAGTACCAGAAATTAGTTATATGTGGTGACTTCAGCATTAATTTTGTATATGATAGTGCACGAAAAAGGATGTTGGTAGATCACTTAAACTCGTATGATCTGATGAAGACTGCATTTTTTCCAGCTAGGGTGCAGGCGAACATTAGCACAGCCATAAATATTTTCACTCATTCTTCATTACTATATAGGCATTCTGTTAGTAAAAGGGTGAATGGTCTTTCAGATCGTGACGCACGAATTTTAACAAATGGGTCAAATGGCTCTGAGCACTATGGGACTTAACTGCTGTGGTCATCAGTCCCCTAGAACTTAGAACTACTTAAACCTAACTAACCTAAGGACATCACACACATCCATTCCCGAGGCAGGATTCGAACCTGCGACCGTAGCGGTCGCGCGGTTCCAGACTGTAGCGCCTAGAACCGCTCGGCCACCTCGGCCAGCGAATTTTAACACTAAAACTCTTTTGTACTCAAACGTCACATAATTACAAACTATTTAGGAAAGTTAATGCATCGGCAATAGAGTTTTTTAAACAACGTCAAGGAAGAAGAGTGGCACGATGTTAATAGTGTCGATAATGTAGATGACAAATATAATGCTTTCCTTAACACATTTCTCATGCTCTTTGAGAGTTGCTTTCTATTAGAACATTCTAAATGGGGAACTAGCAATAAAAGGCAGCCAGGGTGGTTTACTATTGGGATGAGGAATCATGTAGATTAAAGTGGGAATTATATCAAAATGTTAGAAGTAATCGCAGCCAGGTACAGTAGCCCATTACAAACAATACTATTGTTGTTGTGGTCTTCAGTGCTGAGACTGGTTTGATGCAGCTCTCCATGCTACTTTATCCTGTGCAAGCTTCTTCATCTCCCAGTACCTACTGCAGCCTACATCCTTTTGAATCTGCTTAGTGTATTTATCTCTTGGTCTCCCTCTACGATTTTTACCCTCCATACTGCCCTCCAATATTAAACTAGTGATCTCTTGATGCCTCAGAACATGTCCTACCAACCAGTCCCTTCTTCTAATCAAGTTGTGCCACAAATTTTTCTTCTCCCCAATTCTGTTCAGCACCTCCTCATTAGTTATATAATCAACCCATCTAATCTTCAGCATTCTTCTGTAGCACCACATTTCGAAAGTTTCTATTCTCTTTTTCTCCAAACTATTTATCGTCCATGTTTCACTTCCATACATCGCTACACTCCATACAAAAGCTTTTAGAAACGAATTCCTGACACTTAAATCTATACTCGATATTAACAAATTTCTCTTCTTCAGAAACGATTTCCTTGCCATTGCCAGTCTACATTTTATATCCTCTCTACTTCGACCATCATCAGTCATTTTGCTCCCCAAATAGCAAAACTCATTTACTACTTTAAGCGTCTCATTTCCTAATCTAATTCCCTCAGCATCACCCGACTTAATTCGATCGCATTCCTTTATCCTCGTTTTGCTTTTGTTGATGTTAATCTCATATCCTCCTTTTAAGATACTATCCATTCCGTTCAACTGTTCTTCCAAGTCCTTTGCTGTCTCTGACAGAATTTCAATGTCATCGGCGATCCTCAAAGCTTTTATTTCTTCTCCATGGATTTTAATACCTACTCCGAATATTTCTTTTGTTTCCTTCACTGCTTGCTCAATATACAGATTGAATAACATCGGGGAGAGGCTACAACCCTGTCTTACTCCCTTCCCAACCACTGTCCCTCGACTCTTATAACTGCCATCTGGTTTCTATACAAATTGTAAATAGCCTTTCGCTCCCTGTATTTTACCCCGGTCACCTTCAGAATTTGAAAGAGAGTATTCCAGTCAACATTGTCAAAAGCTTTCTCTAAGTCTATCAATGCTAGAAACGTAGGTTTGCCTTTCCTTAATCTATCTTCTAAGATATGTCGTAGGGTCAGTATTGCCTCACGTGTTCCAATATTTCTACGGAATCCAAACTGATCTTCCCCGAGGTCGGCTTCTACCAGTTTTTCCATTCATCTGTAAAGAATTCGCGTTAGTATTTTGCAGCTGTGACTTATTAAACTGATAGTTCGGTAATTTTCACATCTGTCAACACCTGCTTTCTTTGGGATTGGAATTATTATATTCTTCTTGAAGTCTGTGGGTATTTCGCCTGTCTCATACATCTTGCTCATCAGATGGTAGAAGTTTTGTCAAGACTGGCTCTCCTATGGCCGTCAGTGGTTCTAATGGAAAGTTGTCTACTCCTGGGGCCTTCTTTCGACTCATGTCTTTCAGTGCTCTGTCAAACACTTCACGTAGTATAGTATCTCCCATTTCATCTTCATCTACATCCTTTTCCATTTCCATAATATTGTCCTCAAGTACATCGCCCTTGTATAGACCCTCTATATACTCCTTCCACCTTTCTGCTTTCCCTTCTTTGCTTAGTACTGGGTTCCCATCTGAGCTCTTGATATTCATACAAAGATAAGCCTCTACATCCTTACATTTGTCCTCTAGCTATCCCTGCTTAGCCATTTTGCACTTCCTGTCGATCTCATTTTTGAGACGTTTGTATTCCTTTTTGCCTGCTTCATTTACTGCATTTTTATATTTTCTCCTTTCATCAATTAAATTCAATATTTCTTCTGTTACCCAAGGATTTCTACTAGCCCTCGTCTTTTTACCTATTTGATCCTCTGCTGCCTTCACTACTTCATCCCTCAAAGCTACCCATTCTTCTTCTACTGTATTTCTTTCCCCCATTCCTGTCAATTGTTCCCTTATGCTCTCCCTGAAACTCTGTACAACCTCTGGTTCTTTCAGTTTATCCAGGTCCCATCTCCCTAAATTCCCACCTTTTTGCAGTTTCTTCAGTTTTAATCTACAGGTCATAACCAATAGATTGTGGTCAGAGTCCACATCTGCTCCTGGAAATATCTTACAATTTAAAACCTGGTTCCTAAATCTCTGTCTTACTATTATACAGGGTGATTCAAAAAGAATACCACAACTTTAAAAATGTGTATTTAATGAAAGAAACATAATATAACCTTCTGTTATACATCATTACAAAGAGTATTTAAAAAGGTTTTTTTTTCACTCAA